>NC_064622.1:505045088-505675088 GCF_023898315.1 Schistocerca nitens
CACAAAATCATCAAATCAGCTGTAAACTGGAAATTTCTGAACCTCGCGCCTTCTCAGATACATGTCTTCGGACGTCGACGCTGAACCGTGGATTTTACTTTCAAAACCTTTTCTTAAGAACTTAGCCGGCCGCGGTGGCCGTGCGGTTCTAGGCGCTACAGTCCGGAACCGCGGGACTGCTACGGTCGCAGTTTCGAATCCTGCCTCAGGCATGGACGTGTGTGCTGTCCTTAGGTTAGTTAGGTTTAAGTAGTTCTAAGTTCTAGGGGACTGATGACCACAGCAGTTAAGTCCCATAGTGCTCAGAGCCATTTTTTTTAAAGAACTTACTTTATGTACTAGCGATTCAACAATAACATTAACACATGTAATCACACTATGTGAGCGTGGAAGTAGTTGCCAATGGGTAACTGAGGAAAACAATTAAATTTCTTTCAACAAATGGAAATTTTATTCCTAAAAGCCCTTTTTTTAAATTTAAAATTATAATCAGAAAGCACCCTCTAAATATCAAGTTACAATTTATTCAGAGGCAGAAAGAACCAATTTTGACAGTATGAGCTTTCGGGCTGAGAACGTTGCCGCTCCCTTTTGACACGGCCATAGTCACGACCGCTCACAACAACCTCTGAAAGACTACACTGGTGCAAATCTGGAACACACCGGATTACTTTAAACTAAAAATTTTGACAACTTACAGAAGCACATAAGCTATGCACCCTGTAGGAGCGATAGAAATGGTACAAAACAATAACATTAAAAAAATTAACTTGCCACCGAAGGTGCAACTTGATTAAAAAAAACTCTTAACGGTGGAAGGGTGGCAACTTCTTATACTAAAATGACCATTTAAATAAAAAACCCATGAAATGCAGTCTTACATAAAATATACAAACATGCTCTACATTACACATATACCGCCTCTCAAGATGATAGGCAAAATAAAAGCATATTTCAGGAATTCGGCCGTTACACTTCAAGTAATAAATTCGTTAACACCGAATCCGACAAACATGACAGAGGCAGCTATTAACGTATGGCAGACCGACAGACAGACAGAGAGACAGACACTAACTGCCTAACAAATGCGGACGGGAGACAGACGAGCAAGCTGGGGACGAGAGACTGACCAAGAAAACAAGTAAAATTTAACAAGTAAATGAAACAACATATCACGAATCACTTAACTTCTAATAAACTGCGATGTCTGGCGAAGACCTGGCGCAGCACAAACAAAACGCTCTCCCGAACCGTCTCACGGCGTCGCAGCTCGCAGCGGCCAGACCGATGTCGTGGGTTGGCTCCTGTTGCTCTCGTGTCGGCTGCGAAGCTATACGGCGCGGCCTACTGGACTGACATGGTGACATGCGCCGACGCTCAAGGCGGACGAGCCATCTTGTGTCTCAGTGCGCGACCGACCAACCGATCGATCCAACCGCCAAAGACCATTGCCTGAGCAACTCGAGCAGACTGACGGCCTAACACATACTAGCACTCCGGACGGCAGACTGCCGCACACTGACCCGGCTGACCAACTGACCAGACTCACCGACTAGCGAGCTCTTAGCGCCCCTTAAATGCACGTGAACAGGATACGTCTCCGCTTTCCCAGCAGAGGGAGACACCAAAGCTGCGATTGCTACAGCGGCGCCACCGCCAGAAATGGAGGGCGACTATTTCACACTACGCGCTGCGGCGCGCTCTTCGAAACAATAAATTTTTACCACGGCTCAGACGCAGTGATAGCTACCGTGTTTCCAACGGACAAGACGCAAATTCGCGGCGTTCCCAAGCAGCAGAGAACTCCGTTTCCAAGTTCTGTGTAAGACGGCTTCACAGCAGGCGTACCGAGTGGGGAATGGCGTAAACGAGGAAATCGATCCTGTGGCGAGTGCGTGGAGGAATTATAGTCCGTGTCGTATTAGAGAAGAACTAGCTCAAGTTGCACATCAGGTTATATCATTTTTCCTCTTCCAATAGTTATGCTAGGAATTCTGATTGTACAGGCGCTCCGTCTGATAACACAAAAACTAATAAATTCCACGACAAATGTACATTTTCTGCAACAATGGCAAGAACGTCCCATCCAGCAGTATGCATGCGGTATCTACACTTTCATAGAACGCTAAAGAATCTGCAACCAAGTCCGTTCAAAGATTTAACAAGCTGCCTCTATACGTCGTCTACCGTAACCTGTATGGGACGACTATAATGTTTGATAACGGCACCACGCGAAATTGTTCTACCTGACGTCGACATAAAGTTTTTGCTGCAACTATGAAGTATTCTTTTCTTACACGACCATCCACGAAAGGGGGAAGTGGATTTGTCAAATGTGGTGTAATTTTGTAGGTTATTCGAGCGGCACCTTCACTTGATTGTTCTTCCCTTGTCCCTTCTTTTCAGAGAGCTTCTTTTCAAGTTTTAAAACCTGTTGTACACGCTCAAATCCTTCACATTTTCCATTTCCGTATTCTTTGGCGTGGTATGACGTGACGGGTGTTCATCCTATGGGCCGTCGGGCGCGTGTAGTCTGGTGTTTCAGCGGATATTTACAGTTTCCTTCTTGCGTTGTCTAACTGGAGTCAGCCCAAAGAGACACTAAGACACAAAGGAACGGAAGACATTAGCTGCCAGTGGACGCTGATTTATATCAAAGGGGTAAGTTGAAAATTTCTACTAGGATTAGATTCGAACCCAGGTCTCCTGCTTACTACAAGATTCTGTGACCACTACGCCATCCGGACACAACGGTCGCCACAACCGCACGGACTACCCGAGCACGACTCCAGTCCGACGTGAATTCTCAACTTAGAGGACACGCTGCTGATGTTGTGCCCCTGCTCGTTAGCCTCATCAGTCGCGGCATCTCGCCGATTGTGTAACAACTCGAGCCTGGTGTGCATCTCCGCTGAACGGATCATTGGTCATCATCGCCTTAGTCAATTATGTGGTCTCTGACCTTTCTCACATGTCCGAAAAGACACCATATATTATTAATTGAAAAGCGCACAATGTGCAAAGAGAAATTACAAATGAAGCCAGTTTTATAATAGAGCTAGTTTGATAATCGAGGTTTTCATTTTGCAGTTTTCAGCGTAGTATCTCTCACAATGTTTCTTACACAAATCACAAACACAGTCTTCGTTCGGCTGGTGAAATCTCTTGATTTGGCAGAATCTGTGGTGAAATCGATGCGTGACGTAACGCGTTACTACGTGTCGTAACTTGTAGTTTGCTTGTTTCCATTCGTCCGTCATTATGGCGTCTGTGGAGTAGAAATAGGGCCAGATGGCTCTGTACTTCTCGGTGAGGGTTTGACGTCCATTTTCGTCGGGCTTGCTATTTTGATGTCGTCGATGAAGTAGTTTGCCTTGGTTAATACACATGTTAGCCTGGAGGGTGCTGACTTCCCGATGCCTAGAACCCTCTTCATGTAAAGAGATTTGACTTTTTCTATTGTTATCAGGTCGCTTAGGGTGAGTTTTTCCCATATGATGCTGAGCCCATAGGCAGCTATTGGGGAAATGGCTGACTTGGACAGTAACATTGCTGTATTCAGTGATATTTGTTGAGGCTGTTGGATCTGGTAGATGGCTTTTATTGCTACAGCAGCTCTTTCTTTGACATGGTTACTGAAGGATGACAAGGTGGTTTGCAGGGTGAATCCAAGATACTTGAATTTTGGTACTACCTCTAAAAGTTTATTGTGCAGAGTCATTGTATTTATGGAAGAGTGTTTCCCTCCTTTCCTAAAAGAAGTTTGTTTGGTTTTGTTGTGGTTTATTTGTAATCTGTTTCTTTTCGCCCACGATGTGGGCCAGTTGAGGACCTCTTGGAGTTCTTCTGCATTTTCTGAGCCTATTGCCAAGTCGTCTGCATAGAGAATAAGTGATGCAGAGGTGTCCCTGATTATGTCTGTGACGTCTGCGTTCATGATTTTGAATAACGTTGGGCTAATTGGATCTCCTTCTAGAACTCTGTTTGTCTAGATTATGTTGGTGGATATTGCTATGCTGTCTGATATTTGGATATTGTTGTATCTGAGGATATTGTGATTGCCAATGGGTGTGTGGCTCCCATCAGATGTTTGTGTTTTTGGACTAGTCTCGCTCTGTCGATGAGGTTAAAGGCTTTGTGGTAGTCCACAGACACCACATACACAAGAAGATACTTCTCATTGTGTCTCTGATCAGACGCCCAGTTTTTTTCCCGTTACAAAAAAAAAAAAAATGGTTCTGAGCACTATGGGACTTAACATCTGTGGTCATCAGTCCCCTAGAACTTAGAATTACTTAAACCTAACTAACCTAAGGACATCACACACATCCATGCCCGAGGCAGGATTCGAACCTGCGACCGTAGCGGTCACGCGGTTCCAGGCTGAAGCGCCTAGAACCGCACGGCCACACCGGCCTGCTTTCCCGTTACAAACAAAATTAAATTTGAAGCGGAATTTTACGTGGCCATGCGACAGCTCGGTCTAGAACTACTGCAGAGCGATATTCGTTTTATCGGTATGCGTAAACAGGGAGGGCCAGTAAAATACCGAGAGTAAGCTAGAGGTCTGGCAGTGACCGAGCACCGCTGCCGCACGCCGCTATCAGTCAGTGCCGTCCAGAGACGCGCAGTGGCTCAGCAGCTGGTCTACGGGTTACTCCTCGTGCTTTACTGTGCCTGGTAATACGTGTCCATAAAATACCGCACAGGACTAATCTGGAAACGCTCTGTCGAATGGGCACGTATAATTCCGATTTGAAAATCATCTTCTTTGTAACGGGAAACAAACCGACGCCTTCCGTCGACTCTGGGTGTCACATGAAAGACATGGCTAGCAGTATTTGTTTGAGCTGACCCCAGCTACACTTGGCAAAAACGAAGCTGCAGATATCTGCTGAAGAACCGGAGAAAATGCGCCTGATGATTCTTAGGACAGGCACCCTGTGTAGTGCCTTACTAAAACGAACTTCCTGAAAACTTCAGGGTCTTACGTTCCACTAATGGTTTTGAGAACCTTCCTTTCTGCGTAGCAGCATAAGGTTCCTGGCACTGCGACTCTCCGTTGCCGCTATTAGGTGGCACCGCTGTTAAAACTGGTTCTCCCCTATTTCACGGTTGGCCCTCTCCCAGCTTCGGATACCGATCGCCGTTTGTCTAAGTTCATTAATACGGTCTTCATTTATACAGATGGCTCTAAGACCAATGACAGTGTCGGGTGTTCTTTTATTGTCGGGGCACAGGGTTTCAAATACCGGCTCGATGGCCATTGTTCGGTCTTCACAGCTGAGCTATTTGCCACCACCATTCTGCTTATGTCATCTGCTCCGGTTCCCTGAGCGCCATCCAGAGCCTCAGTGATCCGTATCCGGTTCACCCTTTCGTGCACCGGATCCAACTCTCTCTTGAGCAGCTGGCGGACGACGGTTCTCCGTTTACCTTTATGTGGGTTCCTGGCCATGTCGGTGTCCCTGGGAACGAAGCTGCAGATGCCGCGGCCAAGGCTGCGGTCCTCCAGCCTCAGACAGCTTTTTGTTGTGTGCCTTCATCTGATTTTCGCGGCTGTGGCATGCCGATTGGTCTACACTTACTGAAAACGAGCTTCGGGCCTCGAAACCTCTCCCCTCGGCTCGGACGACCTCTTCGCACCCTTCTCGGCGAGAGGAGGTCGTTTTGGCCCGGTTACGGATTGGACACTGCCGGTTCAGCCACCGCCATCTGCTGACGGCTGCGCCGGCGCCGTTCTGCCCGTGTGGCCAAGTGCTGACGATACGCCACATTTTAACGTCCTGTCCGAATTTTAATACACTGCGCATTGACCTTGCCCTGCCATCTACTCTGGACGAAATTTTAGCGGATGACCCAGGAGCAGCTGCTCCCGTTCTTCATTTATCCACTTGACAAACCTGTCTAAGGACATTTGATTATGCTGTTTTCTTTTAATCCCTTGCCTGTTAATGTGTCTTTTATAGTGTTGTCCTTTTTAGTTGGTGTTTTAACATTGTGCCTCGCAGTGAATTCATAATTTCGTGCATGTCCGAAAGAACAGATTCTATCTTCTTATAGATAAGGCTTACCGCCATTGATCTTCTTCAGTGCGGATGCACTCACATTGCTCAAACTCTTACGGAAATCGGTAGATTGAATTCTGCGAGAATAAGTACAGCGGGCAGGGGCACTACAAATGTAGTGAGTGCTCAGTAAGTTGGAAATGTGGATCTCACGGGGAGGGTGCCACAGATAAGTATAAGTCCCTGCAGTCGCGCTATCCTGTGTTTTAGATGGCTCAGTCGGATAGAGTGTCTTCCCTGTAAGCATGAGATCCCGCGATCGAGTCCCGGTCGGGCCACACGTTTTTACTGTCAACGTCAACGCTTGTAAGCAGCTAATGGTCTGGATTTCATTGTAATTTCATTCTTCAACTGTGTTGTCTTGACCACACTGTGCGCGCGGAATCCCCCTCTCCCAACCACGCCGCAAATGTTCTGCTCGCGAGCAAGAACGTGAACAGGCACGAGCGACTGCGATAACAGTCCACTAGTTCTTTAGTCTTGCTCTGTAAGAAAGGCGAATGGTAGCACACAACCCGAGCTTCGGCTCTTGGAGGTATTTTTCAGGTAAGCGGCGCTAGTGCAGTGTGTGTGTGTGAAGCTGCCTCATTGCTGGCCTTCGCTCTCAGACGTCTTGCTGACGCCATCGAGAAAACCCTCCTGTTAAGTGCTGAGGAAAGGCAATCATTTACGAGTGGAAACATACTGAGTTAATGGTCTCCATTTCTTACTTGCGCTGTTAACTGACTTTCGGCCTATGAAATAATTGGAAAATTTAAAATTTCCCGGCGAACTGAATACTGAAAATTTTTTTTTTATATTTCGACTGGGCTAGACATGTTGGCCGGGCAAATGCCCAGTGCACAGGCCATTTATAAATGGGCATTTCCCCGTGGATTTGACCAAAATCTGGGCATTTACAAAAAATTCACTGATAGAAAAAAAAAATGGCTCTGAGCACTATGGGACTCAACTGCTGTGGTCATAAGTCCCCTAGAACTTAGAACTACTTAAACCTAACTAACCTAAGGACAGCACACAACACCCAGCCATCACGAGGCAGAGAAAATCCCTGACCCCGCCGGGAATCGAACCCGGGAACCCGGGCGTAGGAAGCGAGAACGCTACCGCACGACCACGAGATGCGGGCAATCACTGATAGAATGCGTAATTTACCAATTACATTAAGGGAATGGGAAGATACTCCGATGAAAAGTTAGTAAATGTTTACAGTTACCATTACAGTTGCCATTAATACTGAGAATGAAAGGAAAGAGGAGAAAAGGATTTTTTTTTTTTTTGTGCTGACAACCGCTTATCATTTGCATCTTCTAGGCGGTATAAAAAGCATTGTCCTTAGCTGATCGCTTTGTTATGTAATACAGTTTATAATCCGTGTCAAATCACTGAAAATTATATTATTATATTATTATTGAATATATTAAACAGCTGGCATGTGTTTCTTAGAGATAAATATATTCGTAAATGTTACACCGTTTCCAGTGAAAAAAAAAAAAACAGAAAAAATGGTTTATTGTCAGATGTAGCGACATTTGAAACAGATTATAGTTTTCTATTCTGCTCCTTTCCTTATCAATTTTCGTATGACTGCAATGCTGTGAAGATAAAATGAGAAAACTAACTTAAAAAAGATTTAATAACAAAGAATCTATGCCCAAGACACTGGAATTGTTCGATTCCTATGCTAGTCGATTCCTAGAGAAATCGCTATTGGTGCAATTGTGGAATTGGAATCGGTACGTGACACACCACTAACTAAAATAATTACGGATAAATTTTTTACTCAAATTTCAATTATTCTAAGTAAATATTAGTGCTATTGGTATTATTCCAAATAAGTAGCAGATAAAATTTTGAGTGGCTGGTAATTACATGTAATTCATGCGGTTCTGTGAGTTATTTAGTTAACTGGAATTAGAAGCACTGGTCTGACCATCTAACAGTCGTTCAAGTTCATGTTGTTGAGTGAGAAGCAACATAACCTCGTCTTTGTGTTATTTACAGTGTTGTAGACAATGGACTATTGAACAGTTACGAGATTGTTAAGAAAAACCACCTGTTTGAAACTTTTTCTGTTTAAAAAGGAAGGTAGTATGTTTTAAATATTGTTTTAAGGAATACTTACAGTCACATTCCAACAAAATGGAAAAGCATATCAAAAAGTGTTCAAGTGCCCTCAGAATTTGGAAAAAGTGCTTAAGTTAGGTATAGTGATTAAGAACAACTTCTTAATTTTTTTTCGATAGTATAGTGTAAGTAATAATACCACCAATAGACTAACTACTTAATATAAACTATTGTTTATTTCAAAAATTATCCTTAAAGTCGAGTGTCGTTTTTTTAATTATGTACTATCCCAAGAATTGGCCATATTAAAAATGTAAAAAGTTATGTTTCCAGTCAAATTTATTTCCCCTGGTAACCCTCCTCCCAAACAGCTTTTTCAACTGAGGAAGCAGTTTGCCAAACACTTTCTTCAATACAAAATATCAGCTTAAAATATATTGTAAGCGCCACTTATGAAGAAATCTTTAAAGTACATAAGCGTCTGGTGGTTTATCAATTTTAAAATCTTAAATATGTGTGCATTCATGCTCTATCGAATAACCAAACACGGAGAATAAAGCAAAAAAATGCAATTTCAGAATTAATCTATTGTTGCTATACATTTTGTTTTATTTTAAAACAGTATGCAACTAGCAGCTTTTCCAAATTCTCCAGTGATAAATAAATAAAAACCCAAATTCATCTCATTTGGGCTCATCCATTTGTCTGCCCAGAAATTCTTTATTGTGAACTATGATCTTTCTTACACTGCAAGAAGTGGCAGATGGATACTTAAAATGAGGAAATTTGGGAAAGTGTAAGGTTTAATAATTCCAGATCCTTTGCATTTTCGCCACCAAAAATTGTAGCTTCTCTATGGAAAAGAGACCTCTTTGTTCCAAAAGCCTTTCGGTAATAATCGTGGTGCCCTAAAAAATTAGCGCTTGTCCATTCCTGATCACTTCCTCAGCACAAATGCTGGCTCAGACAAGAAGAGTCTAGAATGACCTTCGAGGGTGAAGGGAGATACGACCGCTTCTTAGTGATTTGACAAAATACAGCATTCCTAAGTAAAACCGAGCGAGGTGGCGCACTGCTTAGACACTGGACTCGCATTCGGGAGAACGACGGTTCAATCCCGCGTCCGGCCATCCTGATTTAGGTTTTCCGTGATTTCCCTAAATCGCTCCAGGCAAATGCCGGGAGGGTTCCTTTAAAAGGTCACGGCCGACTTCCTTCCCCGTCCTTCCCTATTCCGATGAGACCGATGACCTCGCTGTCTGGTCTCCTTCCCCAGACAACCCAATCCCAACCCCATCCTAAGTAAAGAGATTATATCTGTGCTTGGTGAAAACTCCAAGTTCATTGTCGAATAAAATGGTTGAGCATTCTTTATGAAAATTTTCAGAATAAATGAACAACATAAGTATGTTTGAGAACCCGTTTAAGAGATCGGACTCCTCCCCCTCCCCTCGCCCCCCCCTCCAGCCTTTGACAAAATCTTGGCTACGTCCTTGGAGAGTGAGGTACACAGTACACAGTTCCAGCCCCGGTGGAGGAAGGGGAGAGGTGTAGACAGGCGTGGTGGTAGGAAGTGAATCCTGTCACGTCTGCTGAGACTGCCAAATTCAGAATAACATGCCGAGACCGTGGAGACACAGCATGAGACCAGGAAAAAAAAGATGACGTCGTTTCTAGGCGAGATACACGAAAAACACACCTGATAATGCTATTATTCTCCGAAACGCTTTGTGCATAAAATGGATAAAAAGCATTGCCTTTTATTGATTCAATTAGACTGTAAATCCTCGGAGAGGTGCATCTGGGTCGGCTGGAGCTAATAAAGAAATCAGTTGCATTTTTAATGTTTCTGATCTGCCGATGCACAGTGGCTGCTTGTATCACATTAATGTTGATTTTTGTTTAGGATCGTCCGTGTGCGTTTCCAGAACTGTTCCAAACAGGCTAACAAGTGTGAGTGTGGTTCTGTGTTCCGCAGTGAAAATTTTCATCAGTGCTGCGGGCGTAACAACAACTTGACCAGCGGTACAGCAAGAGCACGTGTTGAGCAGTATCAGAACACACGACTGAGGCGAAACGCGTCTCGCAAAACAAATCTAATGTTTATTCAGATGCATACAGACGGTCCTAATCTAAGAAAAAGGTAAAACAAGGGGTAGTACGAAGGCGAGACAAATCGCAATCGCCTGCTGTGAGGAGGTCTGGCTCACCGTGGCTGCTGCCCTGGGTCCGGAGCCTGGAGGCTGGAGGCTGGAGCCTGGAGGCTGGAGGCTGGAGGCTGGAGGCTTTGGCGCGCGCCGCCCGACTGCGGCCTCCGCTCCTGGCCTCTCCGGACTCTCCGCTGACGTCGGCCGCTCTGACGTCACACCACCTCCAGCGCCTGCGAAACCGCGAAATGCTGCCGACCGGTTTCTGACGTGCCGAGCCGGCGCCGCGCCGCCGTCCTGGAGCGAGCTGGAGCCCGACCACCGCTCTGGAGCAGCCCGGAGCCGTCCAGCGCCGAGAGCCTCCTGCACGCCTCCTAGACGCGCGCCTAGGGCACAACATGTGTCGGTGGGTCGCACACTCACACACAAATACAGTGTCCGCCAGAAGAAATGATACACACTGTAAGGAATGATGAGTATTTCTCATGTATTTATTTTACACTTAATAATTGATCTCACGTGTTGTACAACCTTCAGGTTAGCACATGGTTACTTCAAATGTTCAAAATGGTCACCGTCAGCGTCTATACACATAACAGAACGACGAGCGGTCGCCGCAACTGCGTCAGTCAATGCTCGTGTGGTGAGCGCTGCACATGTCGCTGTAATCTTCTGACGAAATTCCTTGGAAACCGTCGAACATTAATTCACGAATACAGACGGCACTCAGAACTGCCGAGCCCGAGCCTTGGTTGGAACTATGGCGTATTAAAGTAAACTTCGACAAGTTCTGTTTACACGCAGACCGAAACTACTGCGCAAACATTAACACAGTAGACAGATAACACTACATAAACGCCCAATACGTTTCCGAGAAAACGTCGGATACCTAGGTGTCTGGCTGGACCGGAAACTTAGATGGGGAGACCACATCGAGTACGTTGCCAACAGAGCGCACGCGAGGCTCAAACAGCTGTACCCAATGCTCAACACGGAAAGCACACTGAATAGGAAGGTGTCGAGGTCCATATACATGACACTGATTAGAGCTCTGATGACGCACGCAGCTCCCGTCTGGGGATACGCAGCTCCTACACGACTGAGCCGCCTGCAGATCATACAGAAGAAGTGCTACGAATCATTAGCAATGCTCCACGCTACACACGCACCGTGGATTTTCACAATGAAAGCCGCTTTGAAACCCTCAACGAAGTATTCAAAAAACACGCCACACGACTATACAGGAACTCGAGATACTCAATCCTTTCATCCTCACTGTGGGAAACTATGATCACAACCATAGGTGGAAGCATAAGCGGCCCAAGACAGTACTAGCTAGGGCATAACCACCTATGGCAAGCTAACATACAATAACAAGCGACAAACGTCGGTAAGCCCCGGCATATCAGCAACCTTGACTGGATATGCCAGCTGCTATTAAAGCCGACCAACAGGCTGCAGTAGGGAAACCGTCGAGCTCGCCCACTGACGCACAAACAAATCGCCAACATCACCCTACACTGTGCATCGGATGTATGACCTAGTGGACACAAAACGATGTTGAACGAAACAGTTACAGGTTTGCTGACGCTGACCGACAGTTCAACACCGGCACCCAGCGGCAGCCGCCGAGTAACAGCACCGCATAATGTCATGACACCCACTCCTAACAAGCCCTACCCTTGCATGACCTGTAGCAGGCAGCAAGACATCCGCTACTGCTCTTACCACCCGACCTAACTATCGCATTCTTTCCCTTGGTTCTTGATTGGCACTTTTTGTCCTCTGCCCTTCAAACCGCTACCCTACGTTCGATACTTTAGACCCAATTTCCAGATGAGCGAGTATTGTTAATCGCAGTACCCACATTCTGCGACACCTCACTTTAGTGACAAGTAACCTTTATGCACAGATGGCAGTAGACCTTTTGAGTTGGCTATCATGTCGATGTGGGCGTGGAGGGGCTCCAACTCTTTTTTAAAATAACTTTTTTAAAATTGAGCTAATAGATCGACTATGCCTGGTTATGTTATCAGCTGGTGGTGGTAATAGTGTTATTCAAATGAGGTTATTTCAGTAATCTACGAGCTTAGAGATAGAGGTGTAGTCGAATAAATATGGAGATGGTAGTTCAAGAACTGAACAAACCGGCATGAAAAACATACACTCGTTATGATTAAAGTTTCGGATGACTTATGGCAGGCGGACGTCGTAGATATGCAGGAATATTCCTAAGTGAACAATGGATTCAAATGCATTTTAATGGTTATTGATACATACTCCAAATTTGCCTGGGCTTCACCTGTTAAAACAAAACTGGGGAGAGAAGTTACAGTGGGTATGGCGTACTACCGTATTAAAATGCTGAATCCACGTAAACAGACATTTAATGTGGGTGATTTGGTTGTTGTTGTTGTTGTTGTGGTCTTCAGTCCTGAGACTGGTTTGATGCAGCTCTCCATGCTACTCTATCCTGTGCAAGCTGCTTCATCTCCGGTATCTCCGGTATGTATATCAAAACACAAGATGACAGTGTCACTGAGATTTCAGGATGCTTTTACACAGAAGAAATGCAGAAGAGCTCAGAACCACAAGTGTTTCTCATAGAGCATGTTGTAAGATGTCGAGGGAATAGAGCACTAGTTAAATGGCTTGGTTTTCCTACAACACAAAACAGCAGGATTGACGCTGACGATTTGCTGTGTACTAGGGGGCACACAGCACAACCAGGACAGCAGCGTAACATGCGCGATGGGAGACACATTATAGTAGGTGATGATATTCTCGACAAATTCCCTTGATGAGGCTTGTTTTGAACACGAAACTGAATACGCAAAACTTAAAAATCTCCCAGAATGTAATCTGCAGATCGAATTTTAGTTGATAATACCAAGGCAATACGTGTGAGAGAGGATATTAGTATACGGCAGAAATTGTAGTTGATAAAATCATGCGTGATAAAAATTAGTTGCGCTTCAGTGTGAATTTCAAGCAGGTTATGAACGCTGCACGTCGTGCACTGAAGAAGAAGAAAACGATGAAGAAGAGAAGAGGTGTCTCAAAAACTGTACCCTGACAGCGATATATCCAGCTGAAAGTGCTCTGAAACATAATGAACGACTTAAAACACCACATGGGTTCTGACGATACTGAAGACATCAGGCAGAATTATCCCCTTTCTCATTCCAACCTTGAAGGTCTCTCAGCGATGGTTTCACTGGCTGGTGTTATTGCGGCTATTGACAGAACACTGAAGAACACACACATCTCCCAGGAGCAGCTAGAGGAAGCAAGAACACATGATGGAAGCAGCAACCATCGGACAATGGCTGAAATGGAAACTACGTAAGAGAGGACTAGGTCTCTCCATAAGGAAAAGGAAAAGCCTATTAGCTATCCTACACGATAGACCGCTTACAAATAAAGATCTGCACAAGTTTATTGGGAAAACAACTCAGCAATCCAAGACTCCATGCTGTGATTATGCGGGATACATACCAGAGACTATGTGTAAATCTGGAAAATGTGGAATCGTGAATTTAGATGTTTATGGGGGACCAGGAATCCATTGGGCGGCATACATTAAGAATAATATAAAAAACGTCTACTAATCCAACTCATTTCGTGACCTGCAGCCACAAGAAGAGTTACAACAATACTTCACCGTCAAAAGATGTCTGTTCTACAATTTTAGTCCCTATCAAGACTTTAATACTCACATGTGTGGGCATATGTGCATTATGTTCCTTCTAACATTTACGAGTCAGGATATATAAAGAGGTGCATTAAACATCCACTCATCAGTTGAAGTTCAGATGCAGTGTCATATAGTCTGACTTTAAAAGAACGATCGTCGATGTTATGAGTGAATTGCTTCCCACCGATTGATTTAAGGAACGAGGAGTGGAGTATTTCGGTGACTGGACTGGAGGTATACGTATAACAAAATTTGCGAATATCACATATGCAAACAATAAACTTCATCTGGAAATTAATGGTGGAAAATAAATTGTGGAAATAAAAAATGGTTCAAATGGCTCTGAGCACTATGGGACTTAACTGCTGAGGTCTTCAGTCCCCTAGAACTCAGAACTACTTAAGCCTAACTAACCTAAGGACATCACACACATCCATGCCCGAGGCAGGATTCGAGCCTGCGACCGCAGTGGTCGCGCGCTTCCGGACTGAAGTGCCTAGAACCGCTCGGCCACTCCGGCCGGCTGTGGAAATAATACGTGGTGTATGTGATACTGACGATTTAAACAACGTTTTGAAATGGTCTGACAAAGGGATTGTGCTACGTGCAAACAAAGGCACCGAATGCAGCGATTGACGTAACCAGACAGGTTCAGTAGGACGGCTACTGGGTTTCACAAAAAGTCGGGTTTTGTAGAAGGACCATAATAAATTTTACGGATCCAACCAGTCAGTGGATATACTTCCCCTCAGCACAGTTCATCTCGAGTTTAACGTTGCAGCGATCTTCTACCTTCACAGTAGATTGATTCATACAATTTACGGATTCTTTCCATCAGTGGTGAAACGTCCCCTTTGAAGAATTATACACGACTGTCCTTAAACTGACACACGATATTTTTAGCGCAACGCAATCTGACTTTCAAAAATCCCTACAAAAGAATGGCCCTGAGTAACATTAAACTATACCTTTCACAAATAACTTACCTCACAAAAATCTTGGTTACTCGAACTACTGCAATAGAGCGAGCGCCACTACTGGCAGCTAAATAAAAGATTCAAACTATGGAAGGCACTAACTACTGATAGAGATAGTTAGCAAATGAAAGATATTAATAGAAACAAACAATGTATTTACCTTAATAGTCATAATATATATAGCAGTTCATGACAAATTACAAAACTCCGCCATCTCTCTCCCCGCATCCACCACTGCTGGCGGCTCACCTCCAACTGCGCAACGCTACGCGCTGTTAACATCCAGCTGCCCAACACTACAATGGCAGACAACAATGCAAACTAGCCACAGACTGCACACAGCACAGCCAGTGATTTTCGTACAGAGCGCTACGTAACGTTGCCAATAAGAAAACAGAAACAGCCTACTTACAGTGGGAACAGGGTATAAGATCACTGAGATCCCTACCAACCTTGTTTACCTCTCAGTAACCGTTCAGGTTTTGGACTATCTGGAGCTGCGTATTGTGGACCCGGATAATCAACTTCTCGATGTTCGCTGCGAGGAAATCATTGTATGGCTACATCTAAAGCTGAACCAGCACTGACCTTGAATGTGAAGAAACCTTTCAGGACAGAAGCGGCGGTGGTGACCTTTAACTTGGCCCCAGCGTCATTGTATTGTCCACGAAGGTAGGTTGGGCACAAGGTATAAAACCAACGTGCACGACACACAGCATTGCACCTCACAACAGAACAACAAGCGGGTATCACTTGGAAACTACACTACTGGCCATTAAAATTGCTACACCACGAAGATGACGTGCAGCAGACGCGAAATTTAACCGACAGGAAGAAGATGCTGTGATATGCAAATGATTAGCTTTTCGGAGCATTCACACAAGGTTGGCGCCGGTGGCGACACCTACAACGTGCTGACACGAGGGAAAATGGTTCAAATGGCTCTGAGCACTATGCGACTTAACTTCTGAGGTCATCAGTCGCCTAGAACTTAGAAGTAATTAAACCTAACTAACCTAAGGACAGCACACACATCCATGCCCGAGGCAGGATTCGAACCTGCGACCGTAGCGGTCGCTCGGCTCCGGACTGCAGCGCCTAGAACCGCACGGCCACTCTGGCCGGCTGACACGAGGGAAGTTTCCAACCGATTTCTCATACACAAACAGCAGTTGACCGGCGTTGCCTGGTGAAACGTTGCTGTGATGCCTCGTGTAAGGAGGAGAAATGCGTACCACCACGTTTCCGACTTTGGTAAAGGTCGGAATGTAGCCAATCACGATTGCAGTTTATAGTATCGCGACATTGCTGCTCGCGTTGGTCGAGATCCAATGACTGTTAGCAGAATATGGAATCGGCGGGCTCAGGAGGGTAATACGGAATGCCGTGCTGGATCCCAACGGCCTCGTATCACCAACAGTCGAGATGACAGGCATCTTATCAACATGGCTGTAACGGATCGTGCAGCCACGTCTCGATCACTGAGTCAACAGAGACGTTTGCAAGACAACAACCATCTGCACGAACAGTTCGACGACGTTTGCAGCAGCACTGACTATCAGCTCGGAGACCATGGCTGCGGTTACTCTTGATGCTCCATCACAGACAGGAGCGCCTGCGACTTTGTACTCAACGACGAACCTGGGTGCACGAATGGCAAAACGCCAGTTTTTCGGATGAATCCAGCTTCTGTTTACAGCATCATGATGGTCGCATTCGTGTTTGGCGACATCGCGGTGAAGGCACATTGGAACCGTGTATTCGTCATCGTCATACTGGCGTATCACCAGTCGTGATGGTACGGGGTGCCATTGGTTACACGTTTCGGTCACCCCATGTACACATTGACGGCACTTTGAACAGTGGATGTTACATTTCAGATGCGTTACGTCCCGTGGCTCTACCCTTCATTCGATCCCTGCGAAACCCTACATTTCGGCAGGATAATGCACGTCCGCACGTTGCAGGTCCTGTACGGGCCTTTCTGGATACAGAAAATGTTCGACTGCTGACCTGGCCGGCACATTCTCCAGATCTCTCACCAAATGAAAACGTCTGGTCTATGGTGGCCGAGCAACTGGCTCTTCAGAATACGCCAGTCACTATTCTTGATGAACTGTGGTATCGTGTTGAAGCTGCATGGGCAGCTGTACCTGTACACGCCATCCAAGCTCTGTTTGACTCAATGCCCAGGCGTATGAAGGCCGTTATTACGGCCAGAGGTGGTTGTTCTGGGTACTGATTTCTGAGGATCTATGCAGCCAAATTGCGTGAAAATGTAATCACATATCAGTTCTAGTGTAATATATTTGTCCAATGAATACCCGTTTATCATCTGCATATCTTCTTGGTGTAGCAAATTTAATGGCTAGAAGTGTATGAGTATCTTAAATCAGTAGGTCTGACAGCTTTCGGTATAACTATCCCAGTGAAATATGATGAGCATATTATATGCCACGTGTAATTCTCGCATAAGCCCTATGCATCAACCACATTTAACTTGACTGGTGAAATTAGGATTGTCATCGAGCCACAACGCTACAACCCTCCCATGTAAGATTTTCGTTTATATTGATGTAGCATTTACGAAAAAGAGATGGTACTCCGACAGTAGCATTGAATGTTACATGTAACTCTTTCGCGTTCCTGATTCATGATATGAACTTAATTGGGTCGAGATTGACCATACACGCAATATATGTATAGCATCAACTCTTACAAGTATGTTTCTGCTTCTCTCTCGGATCTGAATGATTTAGAAAATGCATGGTACGTAGACGATCCAGTGGGTAGAACAGTTGAAGGGTGCAATAGTTTCTATACCTCTGAAACTGCTTATGGGACACTGAAGGCATGCAGCAAATAGCTCTGTATGCTAAACAGGAACTTGTTCTTCTACAGAATGCAATGGGTAACTAATTATGAAGCTCAACGAGATTATCATCAATAAAATAAAATGGAAAATGACACACATCACTGTATTCGATGAGCAGAATTTGAAGCTTTTAAAAGTTCTGAATGCAGGTATATTTCTACCATCATCTTTCCGTTAATGGGAGGTTTTCGAGTACCCAGTCCTATCGACTGCAAGGAGACAAACGTTAGCTATTAAAACTTCTCAATTGGAGACGCCCAGTTTCATCATACTTGCATTTCAGACCAATAGGAGACGAACTATAGCAAATGATTCCACCGAATTTGACAATTGCAGGTTAACTAATGCTAGAGTACATCTGAACTCCGTATTCCACGCGTATGATAATTTACATCTGCAGCGGA
This sequence comes from Schistocerca nitens, assembly GCF_023898315.1. Taxonomy (NCBI): domain Eukaryota; kingdom Metazoa; phylum Arthropoda; class Insecta; order Orthoptera; family Acrididae; genus Schistocerca; species Schistocerca nitens. The sequence goes on from NC_064622.1 coordinate 505,063,324, forward strand.
ATGAAAATGTATCGTCTAGTGTATGATATACACTCCTGGAAATGGAAAAAAGAACACATTGACACCGGTGTGTCAGACCCACCATACTTGCTCCGGACACTGCGAGAGGGCTGTACAAGCAATGATCACACGCACGGCACAGCGGACACACCAGGACCCGCGGTGTTGGCCGTCGAATGGCGCTAGCTGAGCAGCATTTGTGCACCGCCGCCGTCAGTGTCAGCCAGTTTGCCGTGGCATACGGAGCTCCATCGCAGTCTTCAACACTGGTAGCATGCCGCGACAGCGTGGACGTGAACCGTATGTGCAGTTGACGGACTTTGAGCGAGGGCGTATAGTGGGCATGCGGGAGGCCGGGTGGACGTACCGCCGAATTGCTCAACACGTGGGGCGTGAGGTCTCCACAGTACATCGATGTTGTCGCCAGTGGTCGGCGGAAGGTGCACGTGCCCGTCGACCTGGGACCGGACCGCAGCGACGCACGGATGCACGCCAAGACCGTAGGATCCTACGCAGTGCCGTAGGGGACCGCACCGCCACTTCCCAGCAAATTAGGGACACTGTTGCTCCTGGGGTATCGGCGAGGACCATTCGCAACCGTCTCCATGAAGCTGGGCTACGGTCCCGCACACCGTTAGGCCGTCTTCCGCTCACGCCCCAACATCGTGCAGCCCGCCTCCAGTGGTGTCGCGACAGGCGTGAATGGAGGGACGAATGGAGACGTGTCGTCTTCAGCGATGAGAGTCGCTTCTGCCTTGGTGCCAATGATGGTCGTATGCGTGTTTGGCGCCGTGCAGGTGAGCGCCACAATCAGGACTGCATACGACCGAGGCACACAGGGCCAACACCCGGCATCATGGTGTGGGGAGCGATCTCCTACACTGGCCGTACACCACTGGTGATCGTCGAGGGGACACTGAATAGTGCACGGTACATCCAAACCGTCATCGAACCCATCGTTCTACCATTCCTAGACCGGCAAGGGAACTTGCTGTTCCAACAGGACAATGCGCGTCCGCATGTATCCCGTGCCACCCAACGTGCTCTAGAAGGTGTAAGTCAACTACCCTGGCCAGCAAGATCTCCGGATCTGTCCCCCATTGAGCATGTTTGGGACTGGATGAAGCGTCGTCTCACGCGGTCTGCACGTCCAGCACGAACGCTGGTCCAACTGAGGCGCCAGGTGGAAATGGCATGGCAAGCCGTTCCACAGGACTACATCCAGCATCTCTACGATCGTCTCCATGGGAGAATAGCAGCCTGCATTGCTGCGAAAGGTGGATGTACACTATACTAGTGCCGACATTGTGCATGCTCTGTTGCCTGTGTTTATGTGCCTGTGGTTCTGTCAGTGTGATTATGTGATGTATCTGACCCCAGGAATGTGTCAATAAAGTTTCCCCTTCCTGGGACAATGAATTCACGGTGTTCTTATTTCAATTTCCAGGAGTGTATATGCAAGATTTCATGCTTCATACTATGCAGGATGCCTACTCAGACCATGGAAATTCAAGGGTCTGGTGACTATGATCACAATAGACTGCTCAAAACATAATCAGATAATTAAATCTGGACCTATAGATGTACGAATTTGAATCTTCAGAAAATTACCCAGAACACACTGCAGTTCTAGTTATACATGACCATGTGATTAACTGTTGCCCACTCACCAGTATTGTGCTACAAGCTGTATTAATGAATACACCCAGAATATTTCACAGTGTCATCTCAAGGTGTGAACATCATTGCAGACGCTCAGGGTTTCTATGTTTATGAGATTAGACAGTTCATATTTAAAGATGTTGTACTCATAGCATATACAGAAGACGCCGCTATAATTGACACTTTCTCACCAAACACTGATCGCTGAGGTCTTTCAAGGATGTGAAGTGTGTTAAGACACGGAGGAGAGCAACTTGGTTAACGTTTTTCTACCATAGAATTCACTGGTATACCCTATAAAGTTATGGTGACATCGCTTCGATTATTAGACCACACAGATACCATCATCTAGGTCAAAGCGAGGGGAAGATCACAGGGATACGTCGAATCTTCATGTTTGCTGCCATTCAAGACCTTGAATTCTATGCGTGTCCTACTCTTCATCGACTTGAGAAGAATAAGATGCATGGAAATAGTGTTGTGTCTGCTTATGAAAATGTAAAATTACTTTTAAGTTCGATGAAAAGTGAATGAACTTTTATCTGAGAATCTGTAAATGATTTCTTTTCACCCTGCTCCCACTTTGGTAGTATATCGCTTGGCACAAATACTACATCTGTGGTTTTCTTGAAGTACTGCTGATATAATTTTAGACATTGTTGTGTACATAGTTCCGCGTAATCAGCGCGTACACAACTTTCCCAATAGAGTGCACCCCACTAAGCTCATCAGCACAGGCACAGCGCTCGTCCGTCTCCGCACTACGAGATGGCGCTGCCTTAGAGACGGACCAAATTCTGCTTCCGCCGATCCGCGTATTAATATGTAACGCAGCCAATGAGTTTGCTGCTAACGTAGAACCTTTTCTCCTCGCGGATAACACTCGTGCAGTGATACATTAACGCGCGAGGTATTATAACGAGTGTACAGACCTCCGATTAGTCAGTCTGCATTTGTCTGCACCAGTCTGTATCAGTCTATAGTCAAGTTTCAGTCTGCGCCTAATAAGATTATCATATTCCTGTACATAGCCATGAAGATAAATGAATAGACACTTTGTCAAGTATCAGAGATATGTGAGAATAAGATTAACGTACCAAGACCAAAGGAACTTCAGATTATCAATTGTAAATAGCATCCAGAACCAATTTAAGTAATTTTTATGCTGGTTATTATTTTAATAAATGTGTGTGAAAATTAATCAAGCTCTGTTTAAAGTGGGTCACCGTCAACCTGCTACTCTAAGTGTGCAAGTGGCATTTCTATCGTCTGACCTAACGGCAGAAGATAAACACGCAGATAAGACCACGAGACATATTGCTGACACTCGCCTACTTCGTTAGAGGACAAGTCAAATAATCTGATGGTGTGTTTACCGAATGTCTTACAGTACGCACACCACAGACATGTTTGCTGTATGTCTTTGGAAGCAGACATGGTCATGTACCTCTTGTTCCCATAAGCCAATTTGTGCCACTCGATAGGCGTCCAACCATTCTATGTGTTTTGTTATCTTGTATGTTAAACTTTACTTTCATGTTGAAACTAATGTCGTTTGTTTCTTGCACATGCTATGGGGATAGGTTTTTTTTCGTAAATAACAACAACAAAGACTTATGGTAACGATTTTTTTTACTTATTTAATTCTTACAGATGCAATTTGATTCTTTAGGTACAATTTGGTTTTTGACATACTCACTGGTTGTAATATTCAATGCATAGATCCTTTTTTGAAACAAAGAAAGAAACAAATTCACTCATTGAAGTATTTACAATTTACATATATTTATAAATCTATGCTAAAACCTAATGTGGAGATATTTTTATTTTTTCGCTACAACTGACTTCCAAAGTCGTAATAGTAGCAATTACAAATTATATAGTTGTTATGGAATAACAATTGTGATCGGGTGTAATATATATATATATATATATATATATATATACTCCTGGAAATTGAAATAAGAACACCGTGAATTCATTGTCCCAGGAAGGGGAAACTTTATTGACACATTCCTGGGGTCAGATACATCACATGATCATACTGACAGAACCACAGGCACATAGACACAGGCAACAGAGCATGCACAATGTCGGCACTAGTACAGTGTATATCCATCTTTCGCAGCAATGCAGGCTGCTATTCTCCCATGGAGACGATCGTAGAGATGCTGGATGTAGTCCTGTGGAACGGCTTGCCATGCCATTTCCACCTGGCGCCTCAGTTGGACCAGCGTTCGTGCTGGACGTGCAGACCGCGTGAGACGACGCTTCATCTAGTCCCAAACATGCTCAATGGGGGACAGATCCGGAGATCTTGCTGGCCAGGGTAGTTGACTTACACCTTCTAGAGCACGTTGGGTGGCACGGGATACATGCGGACGTGCATTGTCCTGTTGGAACAGCAAGTTCCCTTGCCGGTCTAGGAATGGTAGAACGATGGGTTCGATGACGGTTTGGATGTACCGTGCACTATTCAGTGTCCCCTCGACGATCACCAGTGGTGTACGACCTGTGTAGGAGATCGCTCCCCACACCATGATGCCGGGTGTTGGCCCTGTGTGCCTCGGTCGTATGCAGTCCTGATTGTGGCGCTCACCTGCACGGCGCCAAACACGCATACGACCATCATTGGCACCAAGGCAGAAGCGACTCTCATCGCTGAAGACGACACGTCTCCATTCGTCCCTCCATTCACGCCTGTCGCGACACCACTGGAGGCGGGCTGCACGATGTTGGGGCGTGAGCGGAAGACGGCCTAACGGTGTGCGGGACTGTAGCCCAGCTTCATGGAGACGGTTGCGAATGGTCCTCGCCGATACCCCAGGAGCAACAGTGTCCCTAATTTGCTGGGAAGTGGCGGTGCGGTCCCCTACGGCACTGCGTAGGATCCTACGGTCTTGGCGTGCATCCGTGCGTCGCTGCGGTCCGGTCCCAGGTCGACGGGCACGTGCACCTTCCGCCGACCACTGGCGACAACATCGATGTACTGTGGAGACCTCACGCCCCACGTGTTGAGCAATTCGGCGGTACGTCCACCCGGCCTCCCGCATGCCCACTATACGCCCTCGCTCAAAGTCCGTCAACTGCACATACGGTTCACGTCCACGCTGTCGCGGCATGCTACCAGTGTTAAAGACTGCGATGGAGCTCCGTATGCCACGGCAAACTGGCTGACACTGACGGCGGCGGTGCACAAATGCTGCGCAGCTAGCGCCATTCGACGGCCAACACCGCGGTTCCTGGTGTGTCCGCTGTGCCGTGCGTGTGATCATTGCTTGTACAGCCCTCTCGCAGTGTCCGGAGCAAGTATGGTGGGTCTGACACACCGGTGTCAATGTGTTCTTTTTTCCATTTCCAGGAGTATATATATATATATATATATATATATATATATATATATATATATATATATATATATATTCGCGCAGTCGGACTTTGCAGTGCCATTCCTCACGTACTCTCTCTCGCTATTCGTTTAGTTGGTTCCGACTCTTCGTGACCCCATGAACCAAATCACGCCACTTTTTCCTGTCTTGCACTTTCTTCCGTAGACCTTCCAGGTTGGTACACATTGCTTCTGTGATGCCATTGATCCATCTCATCCTTTGATGTCCTCTACTTCTAGTTCCTCAATCTTCCCCAGCATTAATGTTTTTTTCCAGCGAGGCATGCCTTCGCATTGTGTGTTCAAAGTAGGTCAGCTTTTGTTTCAACATTAGACCTTTCAGGGAGAAATCTGGTTTTATTTCCTCCAATATTGATCTGCTGGTTCTCTTTGCAGTCCATGGAACTCTAAGAAGTTTCCTCCAACACCACAGTTCGAAGGAGTCAATTCTTCGCCGTTCAGCCTTTCTAATGGTCCAGGTCTCACATCCATACATCACAACTGGAAAGACCATAGCCCTCACAATACGGATCTTTGTTGCTAGTGTTATATCTCTGGACCTTATAACCTTGTCAAGGTTTGATATCGCTTGTCTACCGAGCAACAGGCGTCTCCGGATTTCATGGCTGCAGTCGCCATCAGCAGAGATCTGGGATACAAGATAACTGAATGTGGTCACTACCTCCATGGTTTCTCCTGCTATATCCCACGAATTGGTAGGTGTACTAGCAATACAAAATTTCGTCCTGCCCATATTTCTGGCAGTAAATAGACTTTAAAGATGGGAAATCTGTATTTACAGGTACGGTAACTATCTCTGCCAGGAAGTGGAGTAATGCTTTGCAGTTGATACAGAGGATAGTGTTTTGCGTTTGCATGCAGATTATCGGAGGTTCGATTCTGGGTCGAGGCGTAGCGGTTTTTATTTGGTAAATATGGTCTGGGTGGTGCAGTATCTGGCACCTTATCGTCGTACAGTGAATACAGTCGGTCTTCAACAGAAAATTTGCTCTCTCGTTCTACAAACACAGAAATGGAAGTACAAAGTGTTCCGGCGTAAAGTCGAGCACCGGCACGCCGACCAGGCACGTTAGAGAAGAGAGGGCTGTGAGACGACGTCAGCCAACAGTAAGCTGACCGACCCCTCTCTAGGACGACACAGAGACAGCAGCGGCCGCTAGGCGAAGAGAACATAAGCGCCGCATCGGCCTGGCCGTGGCCCCAGTTGAAGACTAGCCGTTCTACGAGCTCTACAGCAGCGACTTAGAAACTCTATAATTTTGCTTGTACCGTATTAGGAAATTGTATATACTGAAGAGATTTTCTTATTTTGTCTATCGCCTATTCCTTGCGACACATCATTGTAAATTCTCAAAGTTAAGTATAACATTTGTCTTACTGTAATACAAATTCATTAATACGATTTGCCTCAATTGTTGTCTAGCGATCCGAGAAAGCAGGTTTCCTAGGGAACCCATATTTGACGAGTAGATAGGACACAACACAATGGTTTTCACTGGTCAGCTTTTAAAGAAGCCTTTTTCACGTTATGGACGCGAACTGTTTCGCGCCACTGCATCTACTAGATTTAAAATCTGTTTTCTGTGTATCCTCCCCCAATGGTCCCATCGATTAGCACCATGTTTTTCTTGCCACGTTCGGGTGCTTTACATTTCGTTAGGGTCTTGGGTCCCTAGTACCACCAGCAACGTTCTTTGCAAATAATTTCCAAACTCGGTTACCATTTGTATGTATTATCACCTTGGAACCATTAATTATGCCTTCCAAACTACTGAGTCTGAAAGGTGCATTCCGTTTAGTAAGTATCTCCATGTGTTATTATTATTATCTTCTTTCCTTTCTCAGACGTTATGTCTCGTTAAAAATGGAAAGTGACGCGGACCTTGATCAAGCGTGACTTCCTTTTAACTGTACGGTAAATGTTACATTGCATTTAGGAACTTTCGGGTAATTGAACATGTATCAATAATTACAGATTTCTGTAGTTGTATATATACGTTTGGATGTAGCTGTATTGCGTTGATGTACTGGCGGATATTGTGTGGTATGACTCCTGTAGTTGATAGTATAATTGGTATAATGTCAACTTTATCCTGATACCACATGTCCTTGACTTCCTCAGCCAGGTGGAAGTATTTTTCAATTTTTTCTCCTGTTTTCTTCTGCATATTTGTTGTATTGGGTATGGATATTTCGATTAGTTGTGTTAATTTCTTATTTTTATTGGTGAGTACGATGTCAGGTTTGTTATGTGGTGTTGTTTTATCTGTTATATGGTTCTGTTCCAGTATAATTTGTGTTCATCATTCTCCAGTACACTTTGTGGTGTGATAAGGTAGGCTTCCCCGGCGTAATAAGTCATGAAAGTCTCTTCGGGTTTGCTGCCGGATCCTAAAATCAACTTGACTCGATATTTATGGAGGACTTCGAGGACATGTCACTGAGGACTTCAGCTTTGCAACCAACGTGCTTCTGGAGATACGTGGACGATACTTTCTTCGTCTGGCCGCATTGACGTGATGCTCTTAACAGATTTTTGGACCACTTCAACTGTCTTCATCCCCGTATCAAATTTACTATGGAGGTTGAAAATGATGGAGTGCTTCCATTTTTAGACGTAATGGTTTATAGAAAACCAGATGGAACTTTAGGACACAGTGTTCACCGAAAGCCGACACACACAGATTGGTATCTGCATCCTAAGAGTTGTCATCCACCACACCAACGTAGTGGGGTCCTTAGGACTTTGGCACGGAGAGCATATGCCATCTCCGACGCAGACACCTTAACCCAAGAACTTGAGCATTTGATGACTGTTTTTAAGGAAAATAGATACACCGAGAAGCAGATTCGTTGGGCTATGGAGTCTGCACCATCTCCGGAGGTGTACTAAGAGGAACATAGATCTGTGGCCTTTCTTCCTTATGCTGGAGGCTTATCGTTTAAGATTGGACGAATTTTAAAGAATTGTAACATTAAGAGTGTGTTCCGTCCACCTTCTAAGATGAGGGCTCTGTGAAGGATGATTTGGGGCTTAGGAAACTCGGGGTGTACAAAATTTCCTGTCAATGTGGGAAAGCTTACGTTGGCCGTTCTATTCGCATAGTGCGTGACAGGTGTGTGGAACATCGCCGTCATACGAGGCTACAACAGCCGGAAAAAGCGGCGTTAGCAGAACACTGCCTAAATGAGGGACACAAAATGAAATTTGAGGAAACTGTTGTGGTTGCCAACATTTCCGGTTTTTGGAACAGTGTCTATAAAGAGGCGATTGAAATTGGGTTGGCTGATAATTTAATCAACAGGGACAATGGGTTTCCTCTTAGCAAAACGTGGAATCCTGTATTATCTCGCATCAAATCTGAACGTTCTTCGGTGCGGCCTTGATTGCGATATATCGTTGCCAGCAGTGCTTCACTAAGGGCGGCGCCACCTCCCTGTTTTGGAGGGCAGAAACCGTGATGGGCGGCGCATGCGCCGTGTACTGAACGGTGGCCTATGTAGAACGTCGATTTGCAACCTGGTGTCAGTTCTCAGCGGGACTCATCAGCAGAAGCAGCATTTTCCTGAAGATGGCGACCAGTTGGATCGCCGAAACATCGAGTCAAGTTGATTTTAGGATCCGGCAGCAAACCCGAAGAGACTTTCATGACACTTTGTGGTGCATACTTGTATGTGGGAAAGTGTTGTTTTATTAGTTTATGTTGTATGGCAAGTTGTTCATGTATTATTTTTGCTACATTGTCATGTCTTCTGGTGTATTCTGTATTTGCTAGTTTTGTACATCCGCTTGTGATGTGATCTACTGTTTCTATTTGATGTTTGCAGCGTCTGCATTTATCTGTTGTGGTATTGGGATCTTTAATAATATGCTTGCTGTAATATCTGGTCTTTATTGTTTGATCCTGCATTGCAATCGTGAATCCTTTCGTCTCACTGTATATATTACCTTTTCTTAGCCATGTGTTGGATGCGTCTTGATCGATGTGTGGCTGAGTTAGATGATACGGGTGCTTGCCATGTAGTGTTTTCTTTTTCCAATTTACTTTCTTCGTATCTGTTGATGTTATGTGATCTAAAAGGTTGTAGAACTGGTTATGAAATTGTAGTGGTGTAGCCGATGTATTTATATGAGTGATTGATTGAGTATTTTGCTACTTTTTGCTCGTTCTATTAAGAATTTTCTTAAATTGTCTACCTGTCCATAATGTAGGTTTTTTATGTCGATAAATCCCCTTCCTCCTTCCTTTCTGTTTAATGTGAATCTTTCTGTTGCTGAATGTATGTGATGTATTCTATATTTGTGGCATTGTGATCGAGTAAGTGTATTGAGCGCTTCTAGGTGTGTTACTCCATTTCACTACTCCAAATGAGAAGGTCAGTATTGGTATAGCATAAGTATTTATAGCTTTTGTCTTGTTTCTTGCCGTCAATTCTATTTTCAGTATTTTTGTTAGTCTTTGTCTATATTTTTCTTTTAGTTCTTCTTTAATATTTGTATTATCTATTTCTATTTTTCGTCTGTATCGTAGATATTTATAGGCATCTGTTTTTTCCATCGCTTCTATGCAGTCGCTGTGGTTATCCAATAGGTAATCTTCTTGTTTAGTGTGTTTTCCCTTGACTATGCTATTTTTCTTACATTTGTCTGTTCCAAAAGCCACATTCATATCATTGATGAATACTTCTGTTATCTTTAGTAACTGGTTGAGTTGTTGATTTGTTGCTGCCAGTAGATATAATTCATCCATGTATAGCAAATGTGTGATTGTGTGTTGGTATGTTCCATTAATATTGTATCCATAATTCGTATTATTTCGCATGTTGGATAGTGGGTTCAGAGCAAGGCAGAACCATAAAGGACTTAATGAGTCTCCTTGGTATATTCCACGCTTAATCCGTATTTGGATATTAAGTATTATTATTATTATTATTTCTTTACTTTCTCAGACGTTAAGTCTGGTTGAGAATGGAAAGTGACGCGGACCTTGATCAAGCGTCACTTCCTATTAACTGTACGGTATGTGTTATATTGCATTTAGGAACTTTCGGGTAATTGAACATGTATCAATAATTACGGATTTCTGTAGTTGTATATATATGTTTGGATGTAGCTGTATTGCATTGATGTACTGGTGGATATTGTGTGGTATGACTCCTGTAGTTGATAGTATAATTGGTATAATGTCAACTTTATCCTGATGCCACATGTCTTTGACTTCCTCAGCCAGTTGGATGTATTTTTCAATTTTTTCTCCTGTTTTCTTTTGTATATTTGTTGTATTGGGTATGGATATTTCAATTAGTTGTGTTAATTTCTTCTTTTTATTGGTGAGTATGATGTCAGGTTTGTTATGTGGCGTTGTTTTATCTGTTATAATGGTTCTGTTCCAGTATAATTTGTATTCATCATTCTCCAGTACATTTTGTGGTGCATACTTGTATGTAGGAACTTGTTGTTTTAAAAGTTTATGTTGTAAGGTAAGCTGTTGATGTATTATTTTTGCGACATTGTCATGTCTTCTGGGGTATTCTGTATTTGCTAGTATTGTACATCCGCTTGTGATGTGATCTACTGTTTCTATTTGTTGTTTACAAAGTCTGCATTTATCTGTTGTGGTATTGGGATCTTTAATAATATGCTTGCTGTAATACCTGGTGTTTATTGTTTGATCCTGTATTGCAATCATGAATCCTTCTGTCTCACTGTATATATTACCTTTTCTTAGCCATGTGTTGGATGCGTCTTGATCGATGTGTGGCTGTGTTAGATGATATGGGTGCTTGCCATGAAGTGTTTTCTTTTTCCAATTTACTTTCTTCGTATCTGTTGATGTTATGTGGTCTAAAGGGTTGTAGAGGTGGTTATGAAATTGTAGTGGTGTAGCCGATGTATTTATATGAGTGATTGCTTTGTGTATTTTGCTAGTTTCTGCTCGTTCTATAAAGAATTTTCTTAAATTGTCTACCTGTCCATAATGTAGGTTTTTTATATCGATAAATCCCCTTCCTCCTTCCTTTCTGCTTAATGTGAATCTTTCTGTTGCTGAATGTATGTGATGTATTCTATATTTGTGGCATTGTGAGCGTGTAAGTGTATTGAGTGCTTCTAGGTCTGTGTTACTCCATTTCACTACTCCAAATGAGTAGGTCAATATTGGTATGGCATAAGTATTTATAGCTTTTGTCTTGTTTCTTGCTGTCAATTCTGTTTTCAGTATTTTTGTTAGTCTTTGTCTATATTTTTCTTTTAGTTCTTCTTTAATATTTGTATTGTCTATTCCTATTTTTTGTCTGTATCCTAGATATTTATAGGCATCCGTTTTTTCCATCGCTTCTATGCAGTCGCTGTGGTTATCCAATATGTAATCTTCTTGTTTAGTGTGTTTTCCCTTGACTATGCTATTTTTCTTACATTTGTCTGTTCCTAAAGCCATACTTATATCATTGCTGAATACTTCTGTTATCTTTAGTAATTGGTTGAGTTGTTGTTTTGTTGCTGCCAGTAGTTTTAGATCATCCATGTATAGCAAATGTGTGATTTTGTGTGGGTATGTTCCAGTAATACTGTATCCATAATTCGTATTATTTCGCATGTTGGATAGTGGGTTCAGAGCAAGGCAGAACCAGAAAGGACTTAATGAGTCTCCTTGGTATATTCCACGCTTAATCTGTATTGGCTGTGATGTGATATTATTTGAATTTGTTTGGATATTAAGTGTGGTTTTCCAATTTTTCATTACTATGTTTAGGAACTGTATCAATTTAGGATCTATTTTGTATATTTCCAATATTTGTAGTAACCATGAGTGGGGTACACTATCAAAAGCTTTTTGGTAATCAATGTATGCGTAGTGTAGCGACCTTTGTTTAGTTTAAAGAGCAACTGATAATAGATGCCTTTTTGTTCTTCATTTATAATTTTGTTCTGTGTTGTATGTGTCATTAATTTCTGTTGAATGATTGAAGTTAATATTTTGTATATTGTTGGTAGGCATGTTATGGGGCGATATTTAGCTGGGTTCGCTGTGTCTGCTTGATCTTTAGGTTTCAGATAAGTTATTCCATGTGTAAGTGTATCAGGGAATGTGTATGGGTCTGCAATGTAACTGTTAAATAATTTAGTTAGATGTGAATGTGTTGAGGTGAACTTCTTTAACCAGAAATTTGCTATTTTATCATTTCCAGGGGCTTTCCAATTGTGAGTAGAATTAATTGCTTGGGTGACTTCATGTTGCAAAATTATCACTTCAGGCATTTGTGGTATCATCTTGTATGTGTCTGTTTCTGTTTGTATCCACCGTGCATGCCTGTTATGTTGTACCGGGTTTGACCATATGTTGCTCCAGAAGTGTTCCATGTCTGTTATGTTTGGTGGATTGTTTATTTTAATGTGTGTGTTATCTATTGTCTGGTAAAATTTCTTTTGGTTTGTGTTGAATGTTTGGTTTTGTTTCCTTCTATTTTCACTTTTTTTGTATCTTCTGAGTCGTTTGGCTAATGCTTGTAATTTCTGCTTCTTTTCGTCTAATTGCTCTGTCGCTTCTTGTTGTGAGATTTTACCTAACCTTTTTCGTTTTTTTTCCGAGATTTCATTTCTTATAAATTGTGTTAGCTGTCCGATGTCTTTTCTCAGTTTTTCTATTCTGATCTGTAGCCTGTGTTGCCATGCTGGTTTTGTGGGTTTCTTCTGTGTGTTGGTTGGTTCTGATCTCTGTCTAGTGTGTATATTTAGTGTAGTGAGTGCTCCTATATAAACCAGTAGTTGTAACTCTTCCATAGTTGTGTTTTCATTTATTTTGTTGTGTATGATTGTGTTGATAGTTTTTATTGTTGTTTCGACTTGTGGGTTATTTGGCGGTCTATGCAAGAATGGTCTAATGTCTGTATTTGTGTCTTTGTATTCTATATATGTTAGCTGAAATTTTTCTTCTATATCTAGCATCTGTGTCACTTCGTGTTCTATTTGTGCTTGTTCTGGTGGCTGTCTTAAGATTTCGTTTTCCTCTGATTGTTTAATTGGTGCGTGTTGTTCTGTGTTTGTTTGCTCTGGGATGTTTGAGTCCATTACTGTATTTTCTTCTTCTTCTGATTGCACATTATTTGGTTCCAGTATCTGTTGTACTTCTTGTTTGATGTTTTCTAATTCTGACTGGCGTATCCTGTTATTTTTGATTATTACACGGATCTGATCAGCTAGTCGTTGTTCTGTTAAAAAATTTAATTCTGGGTATCTGGTAATAAATGTTGTGTATACTTGTGATCTGTATCCAGTTGTGTTGGTTCCTAGGTTTGTTGCTTGGTAATAACAGAACATGAGGTGTCGATTAACCTCATCTGACCATCTCATCCTCTGTCTTTGTTTTCCTTCTAGGGTGGTTGCAGGAAGCATATCCTGCAAAACACCTCTATTTGGATTTAAATCATTTTCCAGTTGGCTAGCAGTGTCGTTACCATTGTGGGCGGGCATAGGGTTCAAGCGTCGTCCCCGACCATGACGGCGCTTGTCCGAGGCTTCTTTAGTTCTGTCCTGAACCAACTAATCACACTAAAAGGGGGGTTAGCCCTATTAGTGGTTTGTTCTTTTCGTCGCCTTTTACGACTGGCAGAACATACCGGAGGCCTATTCTTTTCCCGGGCCTCCACGGGGTTTATTATTATTATTATTATTATTATTATTAACATTCTTATTATTATAAGCGATGGAGATTGCTTCCCACGCTGACTTCCCACGCAGCGTCTCTCGTCACCTGGGTGGTCTAGTGACAGGCAGGTTCTGTTGATCTTGAAAGGGTTGTGTCGACGGGTGTGAGGGAGTCGAGTGGATGCTTTCCAGACGCCGACATTGTCATAAGAGTGGGGGCGACACGCCTACAGCGGCCTGAAGGAGCGGCTGGCGCTATAGATTCCGTTACTTTGCAGAAACTTAGTGAAAACACTTTCTGACGGGCTTCCAGCGAGGTGTGGGAATGACTTGTGTTCCCAGGCAGTCTTGGCGGGCAAATTCCCGCATTTTCTGCAAAATCATAGCTGTGATTGGCTTGCTCAGGGGATAGCTCTGTGGCGTAGCAAAATCGGCGCAGAAATTGGCGCCAGGTATCTCCATTGGTGGAATAGTAGTGCTTCGGCAATAGAGTGGAATTTTCCGCCTGTTTTCGAGTTGCTGATTGGCACGTTTTAACGTCGGCCACTGTCGTGGGGGCAGGAATGTTCGGCTTGTACGGGTGCTCTTGAGAGGTTACAGGACTGAGCTCTTGCTGCTCTGGACAATCTGCCTTCCGTTGGCTGTCTAATATACTTTCATTTAATTGTAACTGTTTAACGAAGTTGCTGAAGTTTCGACTTCAACGTAACTTTCCGAGTACAGTTGGCAATTGAGCGTTCTGCGTACAAGCGGCCTATGCTGTCCGTCTTGAACAGTTTTGGCTAAAGTTGACTGTATCGGAGTTACTGTGTGACTTCACTTGTTAAAATCAACCACTGTACCGTCAGTGATTGTGTAGCGAGTCTTCTTCGTCTCGCTCAGAGGCGCATTTGTGTTGCCAGGAAGTCTTTAGTCTGGAACAAGCAGACCAGGATAATTTGTTTCAGGCTATACTCGTGACATTTTGATCACCACGAAGGGACGTCGAACCAACCAGCCATCGCCTCCGGTATGCCAGATCGTGTCCTTGCAGTTAAGAAGACAGCTTGGTAATGAATGTCCGCAGCACCGGCAGATTAGGGAATTTAGCTATGTGACAATCAGAGCTTAGCAGAGCGCGCCTGTTCCCGTCTTTTCTGTCTTGGGTGTTCATTGTCACAGTTCTCACTACAGTAGCAGCAATTAATGTTGGGTTGGCTGTGTGTTTCTCTTAAGATTTGAGTTGCAAGGAATTGGCTCCACATACCACTTGGTCATAAATGTCACAATCTATTTTATGGACCACTTCACCTTCACAGCATTTATTTGAGTATCCAGTTTGACGTATTGTAAATGTTTCATGTGTTTTGTTTATTATTTTGAGTTTATAATAAATCAAATTGTTATTTTAGACATAACTTTCATTCTGTTGATCGGTAGAGCAACCATTTCATTTCTCACTACTTTCCTTTATTAAATTAATTTCTGTCAAATTAAATTATTGCAGGTACCAAACTCTTTTCTACTCGACTTGCAGGGTCGATTACAGTCAGTTCGCGTTTCTTCTTAATCCATGTGCAACAACAAAAGTCGGAGTTAGAAATGGTTCAAATGGCTCTGAGCACTATGGGACTCAACTGCTGAGGTTATTAGTCCCCTAGAACTTAGAACTAGTTAAACCTAACTAAACTAAGGACATCACAAACATCCATGCCCGAGGCAGGATTCGAACCTGCGACCGTAGCGGTCTTGCGGTTCCAGACTCGGAGTTAGAAAAGGGGAGGCTTAAAGCATCATTTCCATATGAAGATTCTAGAAGAATTTAGTGTTAAATACACTGCTAGCCCCGGCACCTCCCAAGTATGCACTACCACACATAGATGGGTTTCGTGAACTCTACCGCAACGTTCGCCATCTCCACAGCATCAAAGCTCTCATTGCACGTTGGGATCCGTTTAAAATTTGGTCTGGTGATGCATTTTTCTTACGCTCCAACGCCTAAATTTCACGACATTCCCTCAAATTGTCCATTGTTTTTCTGAAAATTGAATATTCATTAATTTAAAAAATGTTTCTCAAAGTCACGTCACGGAAGCCCTCAAAGTCGTATTCAGATCAATATAAACCTCCAACCAGAGATATTGCTTCAAAGGGATAATCTAGGTGATTCTAACTGTCCTCATTCTCGTTCTGAGACACTGCTGCAGATTATGGAATTGGATAATGTATCCCCGCTTATTCCCCGTGTTGTCATCAGTTCTGCGATGGAGCCTCGTCGCAGTTGCTCTGGCCACAGCGGCAAATCAGCGCGCGCATCATGCAGACTAATAGTGGCAACGTGGTAGATTGGTAAGCAGGGCACATGGACTGCTGGGATGGGATGCTGACCCCATCTAAGGATACAAAAATTTATTTTCACCACGTTAATTAAAACAGAGCACTGGTAACAATACAATGATTAATTAGTATTGCGATGTTCTACAAGGATTATTTAATTGTACAGAAACAATGAGAATAATTCAAAAAAATTTAAAGAAGAACAGTCTTATGGACCCAACTTTAAATTATAAATATTACTTTACACAAATATAACCTTACCATAAGTACAGATCTGAGCTCACTAGTCAATTATCAGGCCTCGTAAATATGAAAAATAACGATTTGTAAAAAGTATTGAGCCGTGCACGGCTCGTGTTGATGTCATTTATCGTTTGTCGTCTTCTATTACGGTACTGCTGCCTCGTTTCCATTTACTGGCGTCACTAACTTCCTGCCTTACTTGCCCGTGAGCGGCAGCAGCAGCGCGCATCGATAAGTGCACTGTCGTACCGTCTCTGGAGCGACCGATAGTATTTCCGGGTCGTCGTGTGTCTGGCAGTCAGTTGCAGACGGACCAGCAGTGCAGTCAGCATGCAGCAGCAGTGAAGTTGGGGGACGGAGCGCCGGTGAGGCGCCGACAGCCACTGCTCGCCGACCGCTGGCGACACACACGAACTGTCCGGTGGAGGGAGATTGGAGCGGGACGACCGTTGGTTGGTCGTTCGGTTGGTCGTCTCATCGGCCGACGTATATTTGGTCCTTTCACCGTTTCTGGGCCTGAGAGTCGGTCGGTTGGCGTGGAGCAGCGAGGAATTCTCCGCGGAACGTAGTTAGGTCGGGGCCGCTGGTGGTCTCTTTGTGCTGTCGGAGTGTGTGTTCCCATTGCTACGAGGTCCGTGGCTCACCGACCCATGACACGAAAGTCTGATTTTGATTTAATCTACCAGCAAGTCAAGACTGTTCACATTGTGTCGTGCTTTTGGGATATTCCTGCAAGCAACATCGTGGTTTTCAAGTTGGAAAATTCTAGCCACCCTCCTGTGGAGTTTCACTTTATTTGGTTATTTGAATTGAAGTGCACCAGCGGAATCTTCTGCCTGGCCGTTAACGTTCCTGTTACCTGCCCTGCCTGTTGACGTAAGTTTCAGGCAGTGTAGTTTCTTCATCGTGTCGTTGCTGTCCAGCGCGGTGTGTAGTTTGACAGCTCCATGTACGATTGGTTGTGGGGGGCCAATGTCTTCTACGTTGTTCCGTTGAACTCCCTGTTGTGCCCTGGTCGGGTGAAGTGATAGTTATCTTGGCGGTGGGTCCGCTAACTGTCGGTCGGTTGGGTTGTCGTCGGATCGTGAATGTTTGGCCCGACTGCCTGTCTCACCTAAGCGAGCGTTAGTGTTTGGATTCCAGGCCGACCGTCGAACATCTGAGCGCCCTTCGATGTACTGCCTTTCATTTTATTTGTTCTTGTTGTTTGTACTTGTACGGCTTCTGGACGATTTAAAAAAAATTAAGGTTGTTTTACCCTTAAGGTGTAAGGTTCTTTAGGCCTTCAGTCTAATTTAAAGAATTGTTTCACGTAAGACCTTTAGTATTTTAAAAATTTTAATGTTGTTGAATTTTAAGTCTTAGGCCTTCAGCCGATTTGATTTTGTTTGCTCTTGAAGTGCCTGATTCTTTGGGCCTTCAGCCTAACTAGGGAACTGTTTTAAGATAAGGCTTTTCCAGAATGAAATTTTCACTCTGCAGCGGAGTGTGCGCTGTTATGAAACTTTCCTGGCAGATTAAAACTGTGTGCTGGACCGAGACTCGAACTCGGGACCTTTGCCTTTCGCGGGCAAGTGCTCTGCCAACTGAGCTACCCAAGCACGACTCACGCTCCGTCCTCACAGCTTCACTTCCACCAGTACCTCGTCTCCTACTTTCCAAACTTAACAGAAGCTCTTCTTTCGCGGAAGAGCTTCTGTGAAGTCGGTTGGGGACGGAACGCCGTGGGCCCGAAGATCCTAGTGTGGAGGGCCTGTGTTGTCCCGATGGCTGTCATCGTGTGGCCATTGAAGGGCTCGTAGGTGATTTCTTGGTTCTGCCCTTCGATTCCGACGAAGGATTACGGCAAGTTTGGTATATGAGGTGAATATGAGACTTCTAAAGAGGTGTACCTTTGTGGCGCATATATGAGACTTGTGAGTGGCGTAAGATTTGCTTCGGTACTGCAGTCTTCAGTTAGAGCGCTGCTACGGAGGAGGGCGTTGATATGGGCATTGTCAGCTATATAGCTGCTTTAAAGTAAATGACTGTTTTGGACCGAAGTTGGATCCAAGTGAGGGACCGAATCATTGCTTATCGTTTTAAGAAACCTAAGTCGGCCCCCAGTGTGTTACACTCTGTTATCTACAGTTATAACGAGTAATTTGACACTGTGGTAGTGTCTGCGAGTGAACATTGGAGGTACCAGGTAGTATTTTCATAATGAGACGTCATTCTGTGGTTTGGTGTGGCCTTCGCAGGAGTTTAAAGCCCCAAATATTTTTTTTACTGCTTTTGATGAGGCTTCCTTGCAACAGTTGTTGTTTCCCCTCTTGTTTACCCCACCGTGCTGCAGTTTAGTGCGGTGCTTTATAGTCGACGTGTACTGTAGTACATCAACTACTCCCTCACCCGTTTTGAGATTTGCGAGCCGCATCCATATCGACGTATAAGCTAAAAAAATGGTTCAAATGGCTCTGAGCACTATGGGACTTAACATCTATGGTCATCAGTCCCCTAGAACTTAGAACTACTTAAACCTAACTAACCTAAGGACAGCACACAACACCCAGCCATCACGAGACAGAGAAAATCCCTGACCCCGCCGGGAATCGAACCCGGGAACCCCGGGCGCGGGAAGCGAGAACGCTACCGCACGACCACGAGATGCGGGCTACGTATAAGCCCAGTAGGGAATTTGTGTAAGTTGGTTACGCCCTGTTAACGTTTTGTACATCGTGGAAAATCTTTCCCGTGCGGCATGTCATCGGTGCCTGCCAGTACCCCGCACAACTTCCACGTATTGAAAGCATTGGCCTTCGGGCGTTGTCTGGTGTTTTCCCCGGTATCTGTCCCAGCTAACGTCTGCGGGGCCATGTCACTCCACTAAATAACCACAAAAAGAGAAAAATGAAACATCATATAGCGATACGTGGAAGTCATGTCACACGAAGACTGAACTCTGTCGGGTTCTGAGAAGTTTAGGCATACCAGTTCTGATGCAGAGCGTTGCTCATTTATCAAAGTGAGGCTTTCCTCCAGCGCTTCAACACCATATTAAGCCACAGAATAACTTATCCTTCATTTAAAGCATTCCTGAAATGAATGACGCTGCTTTTGAACCGCTTTGGTTGAAATACACTACTGCCCATTAAAATTGCTACACCAAGAAGAAATGCAGATCACAAACGGCTATTCATTGGACACATATATTATACTAGAACTGATATGTGATGACATTTTCACGCAATTTTGGTGCATAGATCCTGAGAAATCAGTACTTAGAACAACCACCTCCGGTCGTAATAACGGCCTTGATACGCCTGGGCATTGAGTCAGAGCTTGGATGGCGTGTACAGGTACAACTGCCATGCAGCTTCAACACGATATCACAGTTCATCAAGAGTAGTGACTGGCGTATTGTGACGAGCCAGTTGCTCGGCCACCATTGACCAGACGTCTTCAATTGGTGAGACATCTGGAGAATGTGCTGTCCAGGGCAGCAGTCGAACATTTTCTGTATCCAGAAAGGCCCGTACAGGACTTGCAACATGCGGTTGTGCATTATCCTGCTGAAATGTAGGGTTTCGCAGGGATCGAATGGAGGGTAGAGCCACGGGTCGTAACGCATCTGAAATGTAACTTCCACTGTTCAAAGTGCCGTCAGTGCGAACAAGAGGTGACCGAGAGTTGTAACCTATGGCACCCCGTACCATCACGCCGGGTGATACGTCAGTATGGCGATGACGAATACACGCTTCCAATGTGCGTTCACCGCGATGTCGCCAAACACAGATGCGACCATCACGATGCTGTAAACAGAACCTGAATTCATCCGAAAAAATGACGTTTTGCCGTTCGTGCACCCAGGTTCGTCGTTGAGTACACCATCGCAGGCGTTCCTGTCTGTGATACAGCGGCAAGGGTAACCGCAGCCACGGTCTCCGAACTGATAGTCCATGTTGCTGCAAACGTCGTCGAACTGTTCGTGGAGATGGTTGCTGTCTTGCAAACGTCCTCATCTGTTGACTCAGGGATCGAGACGTGGCTGCACGGTCCGTTACTCGTCATCTCGACTGCTAGTGATACGAGACCGTTGGGATCCAGCATTGCGTTTTGTAACACCCTCCTGAACCCACAGATTCCACATTGTGCTAACAGTCATTGGATCTCGACCAACGCGAGCAGCAATGTCGCGGTAGGATAAACCACAATCGCGATAGGCTAGAATCCGACCTTTAGCAAAGTCGAAAACGTGATGGTACGCATTTCTCCTCTTTACACGAGACATCACAACAACGTTTCACCAGGCAACGCCGGTCAACTGCTGTTTGTGTGTGAGAAATCGGTTGGAAGCTTTCCTCATGTCAGCAAGTTGTAGGTGTCGCCACCGGCGCCAACCTTGTGTGAATACTCCGAAAAGCTAATCATTTGCATGTCACAGCATCTTCTTCCTGTCGGTTAAATTTCGCATCCGTAGCACGTCATCTTCCTGGTGTAGCAATTTTAATGGCCAGTAGTGTAATACCAGAGTCGAAACCGTTACTGCTTTTTCGTCACCTAATTATATTTTTATCTCTTTCAGAACTGAATTAACGAAATGTTTTCTGCTCTAAATGAAACTAATGGATTTGCTGTCGATGGTCCGTATTTATCTCCCTGTGTTCTCAACTACTGTTAGGAAGTATTCATTGAGTTTAGTGGCCAGTAATATGACTCTAGTATAATGAGTTGCGCAGCTACTAGCGTGAAGTGTGTGAACAACATGTGCCGTACCCAGATTATTTGTTTCATAACTAATGGCGATCCACATCGGTTTTGCCTGCTTATTTGAACATAATGCTATAATGTTCCAGAATCGAAATAAATAAATCTACAAAATATAAATACACGCAAAACGGCACACGCCGCTTGCATGTTAATCGTCATTTGATTCTGACGAACAGAAGAACAACCTGCTCACCTCGATGTCTTGTTAAGAAGGTTAGCGTAATAAGAAGTCGATGTTCCTTGTGGCAGAGGTTATCTAACCTGAGTACATTGTAGAACGTTGAAACTTTGGTGCTATTGCTTTCTTGGTTTTTGACTGATAAGTGGATTTCTCGTACTTTTCTTGGCGTATCTTGTTGAGAACTGAGTCTGCCTCTACTACTGGCTGAGACCCAAGACTTATACGCATTAACAGTCCTTCTTATATCCCTGAAGTGAATCAATAGTTAATGACAATTTGCACAATGAAAGCTCTGTGGGCACCTGTGCTGGATATTGTAGAGTCATGCAGCAACAAACTCATAGGCTTAAAGAATATTTGTGCACCTGTTGTGGGCAAGATACAGACAAGTAACTCACTCTGTCACAAAAGGGTGAAAGCGTGCCCTTGAAAGTACCTCTTTCACCGAGGATTAAGGAAGTCCATATATATGGCTTGTGAAATCGGCAACATCAAATTCAATTAAGTTTGTATTGGACGAAGGTAAATGCAATGGGGGCTTCAGGCACATTGTAAGCATGTCATGGCCACATATTAAGGACTCCCAATGTATGACCATGTATCACAAGAAATTCAATCCTTGCGAACTGCTACAAAGAAGGCCCTTTATTGGTTCTCACATATACTAACGACATAGGAGACAATCTGAGTAGCCCTCTTAGATTGTTTGCAGATGATGCTGTCATTTACCGTCTTGTAAAGACATCAGATGACCAAAACGAATTACAAAATGATTTAGAAACGTTATCTGAATGGTGCGAAAAGTGCCAATTGACCATGAATAAAGAAAAGTGTGAACTTATTGACATGAATAGTAAAAGAAATCCGCTAAATTTCGATTACGCAATAATTCATACAAATCTGAAGGCTGTAAATTCAACTAAATACTTAGTTATTACAATTACAAATAACCTAAATTGGAACGATCACATAGATAATATTGTGGGTAGAGCAAACCAAAGACTGCGATTCATTGGCAGAACACTGTTGCACACAGGTCTACCAAAGAGACTGCTTACACCACGCTTGTCCGCCATCTTCTGGAGTATTGCTGTGCGGTGTGGGATCCGCATCAGGTGGGACCGCCGGATGACATCGAAAAAGTACAAAGAAGGGCAGGTCGTTTTTTATTATCGCGAAATAGGGGAGATAGAGCCACAGACATGATACGTGAATCGGAGCGGCAATCATTAAAATAAAGGCGTTTTTCTTTGCGACGGGGTCTTCTCATGAAATTTTATCACCAGATTTCTCCTCTGATTGCGGAAACATTCTGTTGGGACCCACCTACATAGGGAGAAATGATCATCACGATAAAATAAGAGAGGGCTCGCACAGAAAAATATAAATGCTCGATTCCAGGCGCGCCTTTCGAGAGTGGAACGATAGAGAGACAGCTTGAAGGTGGTTCATTGAACCCTCTGCCAGGCACTTTATTGTGAATAGCAGTTTAATCGCGTAGATGTATATGTAGAATACAATTAAAAAGGGTATTGAAAAGTGTATCAAGAATGGGTGCAACGGAACAGAAAGAAGGAAGACTGAAAAGCAAGGATGTCCATGTGGGGCAGAACACGTGTACAAATTCCGATTGGTCGCCAAACAAGCTACGATTCGTAAAAACTATCTAACTAATCGCAGTTCTGTGACTGTAACACTTCTAGAAGGTCGCTTCAATTTAACAGATAATAACGCGTATAAGAACAATGGATAATTCGTTACTCACAGCTTGATCCACAGCTCATCAGGAGTAGGACTTCTCTGCTCGTGTCGCCAAGACAATACGGATAGCTTATATCTGCGTCTCCGTAGACCCGGAAGTTATCGTTACATTCTTCGACCAGCTGAAGGAAGGCGGATGTGTTCCTGGCGCCGAAACGCCGAAGGCTGGCGAAGCTCCAGAAGTGTGTTGTGAGTCACTCTGGAGATCGTTCGCTCCCTTCTGTAGACACAGTCAGACTCAGCGTCTGCTCTCCGTAGAATGGAGAAGGCAGTGCAGCGCATTCCATGCGAATGTGGCGTGTCTGACCTACGTAAGACTATTAGAATAGTCAAACTGAGGTTCAAGAAACGTCAGAGATGCACCGACTAAAACAACCTGTCGAAATACACTGGAGACCCAAAGAAACTGGCACACCTGCCTAATATCGTGTAGGGACCCCGCGAGCACGCACAAGGGCCGCAACACGACGTGGCATAGACTCGACTAATGTCTGAAGCAGTGCTGGAGGGAACTGACATCATGAATCCTGCAGTGCTGTCCGTAAGTCCGTAAGAGTATGAGGGGATGGAGATCTCTTGTGAATAGCACGTTCCAAGGCATTCCAGATATGCTCAATAATGTTCATGTCTGGGGAGTTTGGTGGCCAGCGGAAGTGTTTAAACTCAGAAGGGTGTTCCTGAAGCTACTCTGTAACAATTCTGGACGTGTGGGGTATCGCATTGTGCTGCTGGAATTGCGCAAGTCCGTGGGTATGCACAATGGACATGAATGGATGCCGGTGATCAGTCAGGATGCCTAAGTACGCATCACCGTTCAGAGTTGCATGGAATCGACAACTAGGCTCAACACCCAAAACCAAGTGCTTTCGGTACTGAACTTTCATCTTCGTCGGACTCGGAAGCTTTGAAACGACGCTCCTTACGGCAGCAACACTACAGATTCTGTGTCTTGAATTTCACATCAGGTCCACGGAGCCGCAGAAGGAATCTGTGCTGAAATCCGATGCACAGTTTTGGGTGTACAGGCTGCGGAAAAGTGCCTTTGGTCAGCAGAACCAAATACTTTGATCCTGTGACACTCCTCTCTGATGGTAAAATAGCCCGCTTTTAGACGTAAGTATAAACCAGAAATTGATGCTGGCGTTGTACATTCTTGTTGTTGTTGTGGTCTTCAGTCCTGAGACTGGTTTGATGCAGCTCTCCATGCTACTCTATCCTGTCCAAGCTTCTTCATCTCCCAGTACTTACTGCAACCTACATCCTTCTGAATCTGCTTAGCGTATTCATCTCTTGGTCTCCCTCTACGATTTTTACCCTCCACGCTGCCCTCCAATACTAAATTTGTGATCCCTTGACGCCTCAGAACATGTCCTACCAACCGGTCCCTTCTTCTAGTCAAGTTGTGCCATAAATTTCTATTCTCCCCAATCCTATTCAATACTTCCTCATTATTACGTGATCTACCCATCTAATCTTCAGCATTCTTCTGTAGCACCACATTTCGAAAGCTTCTATTCTCATCTTGTCCAAATTATTTATCGTCCACGTTTCACTTCCATACATGGCTACACTCCGTACAAATACTTACAGAAACGACTTCCTGCTCTTAAATCTATTCTCGATGTTAACAAATTTCTCTTCTTCAGAAACGATTTCCTTGCCATTGCCAGTCTACATTTTATATCCTCTCTACTTCAACCATCATCAGTTATTTTGCTCCCCAAATAGCAAAACTCCTTTACTACTTTAAGTGTCTCATTTCCTAATTCCCTCATCATCACCCGACTTAATTCGACTACATTCAATTATCCTCGTCATGCTTTTGTTGATGTTCATCTTATATCCTCCCTTCACGACACTATCCATTCCGTTCAACTGCTCTTCCAAGTCCTTTGCTGTCTCTGACAGAATTACAATGTCATCGGCGAACCTCAAAGTTTTTATTTCTTCTCCATGGATTTTAATACCTATTCCAAATTTTTCTTTTGTTTCCTTTACTGCTTGTTCAGTATACAGATTGAATAGCATCGGGGGGAGGCTACAACCCTGTCTCACTCCCTTCCCAACCACTGCTTCCCTTTCATGTGCCTAGACTTTTATAACTGTTATCTGGTTTCTGTACAAATTGTAAATAGCCTTTCGCTCCCTGTATTTTACCCCTGCCACCTTCAGAATTTGAAAGAGAGTATTCCAGTCAACATTGTCAAAAGCTTTCTCTAAGTCTACAAATGCTAGAAACGTAGGTTTGCCTTTCTTTAATCTACCCTGTAAGATACGTCGTAGGGTCAGTATTGCCTCACGTGTTCCAACATTTCTACGGAATCCTAACTGATCTTCCCGGGGACGGCTTCTACTAGTTTTTCCATTCGTCTGTAAAGAATTCGTGTTAGTATTTCGCAGCTGTGACTTATTAAACTGATAATTCGGTAATTTTCACATCTGTCAACACCTGCTTTCCTTGGGATTGGAATTATTATATTTTTCTTGAAGCCTGAGGGTATTTCGCCTGTCTCATACATCTTGCTCACCAGACGGTAGAGTTTTGTCAGGACTGGCTCTCCCAAGGCTGTCAGTAGTTCTAGTGGCATGTTGACTACTCCCGGGGCCTTGTTTCCACTCAAGTCTTCCAGTGCTCTGTCAAACTCTTCACGCAGTATTGTATCTCCCATTTCGTCTTCATCTACATTCTCTTCCATTTCCATAATATTGTCCTCAAGTACATCGCCCTTGTATAGACCCTCTATATACTCCTTCCACCTTTCTGCTTTCCCTTCTTTGCTTAGAACTGGGTTTCCATCTGAGTTCTTGATATTCATACAAGTGGTTCTCTTTTCTCCAAAGGTCTCTTTAATTTTCCTGTGGGCAGTATCTATCTTACCCCCTAGTGAGATAAGCGTCTACATCCTTACATTTGTCCCCTAGCCATCCCTGCTTAGCCATTTTGCACTTCCTGTCGATCTCAGTTTTGAGACCTTTGTACTCCTTTTTGCCTGCTCCATTTACAGCATTTTTACATTTTCTCCTTTCATCAATTAAATTCAATATTTCTTC
Source organism: Schistocerca nitens (assembly GCF_023898315.1). Taxonomy (NCBI): domain Eukaryota; kingdom Metazoa; phylum Arthropoda; class Insecta; order Orthoptera; family Acrididae; genus Schistocerca; species Schistocerca nitens. The sequence goes on from NC_064622.1 coordinate 505,089,340, forward strand.
TGTTACCCAAGGGACTATTTAAAAATAAAGTGTACAAAATCGGGACTTTGTACGGGCGTTGATGACCGCGCATTATCATCACCAGCTGCGTCCGAGGCTCTCTCAAACGGCGCAGCTGGTCGGCTGTGGGCGTGCTTGTGTTGTGAGCATCTGTGGAGAGTGGTCGAAGGGCGGTGAAACCACATCGAGGTGACAACGTGTTCCACGTCCGCGTCTCATCACAGAACGCGGAGGTCGGAGGCTTGTCCGGTGTGTAAAGTGGGATAGGTGGAAGTGTGTGGCAGATCTGACCATAGAGTACGATGCTGTTACGGAGCACACAGTTTAACAAACGTTATCGAACATGTGGCTTCCGCAGCAGGTGTCCGCTGAGCAACATCGACTATTAGGACTGCAGTGGGCACGGTATAATCCGAGTTGGACAGTGAATCAATGGAAACGTATCGTCTTGTCGGATGAATCACATTTCCCGTGAGATGACGTCGATGGTCGCGTCCAGATGAGCACTATCCCGCGAATGTCTGATTGCAACGTGTACAGTGACGCGGATGGAGGCCGGCGGGTGCAGTAGAGTGCTGTGGCACCTGGACACCTGTGGGATCTGCAGCAGTAGTCGAAGGCAACGCGGCGACTGTGGACTGGCTGAATATTACTGCGAACCACCTCCGTTGCTTTACGCTCGATGTCTTGTGTGACGGCAGTGGCGTCTAACGAGAGGACAACTTATAACACTGCAACAGCGTATTTACGTAGCTTACGTAATCAAATACCAAATTTGGTTTATTACGTATTATGCCCCAACAGAACAAACTAGTCCTGTCACGGAAAAGCCACGTATAACACTCCCTGTCTGCTACTGCTACACCATAACCTTAAAGTAGGAGTCACTTCGCAAAACAGAATTATTTTGTTTTAGCAATTATGGTATAAAGCAGCAGAGCAGTGTTACCCTCTGAGAGGAATTTTGTTGTTTGACCGTGTTATTCCTAATGGGGGTGGCTTATCGGAAGTGAAAGTCAGAATTACGTAAATAATTAAACAGTGACAAACGAAATATTGCCTATCTGCACTGTTTAATTGATAAAGAAAACGGTCGCCAGCCTAAGTAGGCAAGAGAATGATTAACATTCTCGTTCAAGAAAATAGTTATTAGTAACTCTAATGGGTAAACACAACCTATACTTGACCACAAGCGAGTGCAATTAACTCTGACACATACATATGTTTACGGTAAGGTTGAAACTAACAGTTAGAGCAGCACAAACTATTTGCAACATTATAACAGATACAGAAAAACACTATCACTTTCAGGGCTTACACAAACTGAGTGGTCTTTATACTGTTAATATGCATTCAAGAGAGACAAACACTTAGTAATTATGAACATATAATTTCCTACTATGCAGTTTTCCACTTTTACTACCGTGAGACATAAAATTAACATTTATGTAAGATACTGACTCACTTTCTGCGATTTACAACAGGCAGTAATGTGATCATTTACTAAGTAAAACTTTATAAACCTCAGTCTTAAGAACTTTTAATTTGAAGTTGGCAACAACACATTAATAAGCAGTTTTACTAAGAAAATTATTTTCTGCAAGCATCATTAACTTTAACTCACTCTCTAGACACATTAACTTTAACTTTCTCTTTACTATGTTCAAGAGGCATTAATTAGAATAACATTGGTCATAAAAGTTCTTTCAGTAGGGACACTCGGTGATTACTTTAGTTCAAACGGAAAGGAACCTAAGAGGTGTTATGATGAGGTGAAAATTCAAGGTAGGTACATAAATTCAGATATAAATTACCTTGTATTTGAGCACAATAACACATCCATTAAGCTGATCCTTCACTGTACATCATTATAGTATTACGTTACAGTGATTGCGCAATGTGGTGGCAACTGCATGTTGGTAGGTGGATTCGCAGACTGAATTGCTGGACTCTGTCATTTCTTGGTGGCGACGACAGATACAAATTCCAGAATAGTTCCAGCCATTTACCTATCCATCCGAGGCATTGTAAAGTAGCAGGAAAAGCCTCTCTCGGAACCAGCACAATATGCATCTTTTACATGGCAGTGCACGGACTCGTAGCTCGTCTCCGACTGCTGGCTCGTCCCCGACTGCTTGCTCGTCCTCGACTGACTATCAGTTCCACCTTTTCCACCTAGGCCAACCACAATTTGCGCGCGCTACACAGTTCCGTTCCCGAGGGGAACCACTACACCTCTTATACACAGAATACTAAGAGCCCTAAGTGAGGATCAGCAATTTACATAACAGTAAACAACCATTTTAAACAAAACAGAACATTTACACATATAGACATTTCTACAAAAAATTATTCACACAAAATTACAATTATATACAGTAAGCTTTGTTCCTTCCAAATGGGTCAAAGCATTTAAACGAGAGATATGCTACACAGCATACAATCAAATCATGATATCAAAGTTCGTACAAAGAAAGGAGTATACAATTTTATGTTATCGATTCAAGCAAACACATTTACAGAAGCTCAATGATGTAACATTAAATGAAACAAAGACAAAATAAATCAGTAGAGCAGTAGAGCCATGGTGTTACAAACTGTCCGTCTTAGAAGGCCAGGCTCGCACTACAGTGGTTACAAACGCATCAGTGAACATATATTGATGTTGCGGCCTCCAAATTCGCCTGAAACGAACACAATGAAAAACGTATGGTGCTCTCTCGGGTGCCATCTCGGCGCTCTCAACTTTCCAGTCCGTAATTTAGGGGAGCTGTTTGACCAGATCGTAAACGTCTCGTTCCAGGAACCTCCAGAAACCTATAAAGGATCTGCCGAATGTCTGAGGTAGAGAATCACTGCTGTACTGCGTTTGAAAGAGAGGCCAAGACACTGTAGAGCACTGGCTCACCGGTGTAGGGTCTGTAGCAACTCGCTGCGATCAAAGGAGTTTTGGGAAATAGGCATCGGAGCATACAGCCGCAGACTAATCACTTCTTGACAGAGGTGCAAAACGTTTTTACGAGCAGTTTAATTTTTGTCTGAAATCGATGTTCAACACATCGAGTGGCTCGCCAAGATTAAAACATTCCAGTCCAGGCAATACCTGATTGGCTAGCGGAAGGAAACAGTTGTAGTCGTATATAAAACACACGTTACGAAGGGTTGTTGCAACAAACACGCAACGATGAGATGACTGTAGAGGGAAGAAAGAGCGGCTGAAGAATAGAGATAAAAAGAGCCGCTCTGACACAGTAGGTACCAGAGCAATTTCCTCCACAAGGCCATTTCAATGGCTGCGTTTGCGGCCGCACCTGCCCGCCGTTTGTTGTTTGCGCAAGGCCTGGTCTGATCGTTTCCTCGTAAATGCTGCCCTTGGTCGGCGTTGTGGGTGACAGGCGGGATATGAGTGGGCGTTCTGTGCTGGTTTTGCCGTGCGGTCGGTGAGGCTGTCTCGTTATCGACAGACTCGTGCGGGCCACCAGACAACCTAGCACCATCAACATTTGACTCTTCGCTTAACGTTTGACATAGCAGCCTGTTTATATACACTAATGCCAGAGCATTATGACCACCGATCTGCTATCGATATGAACCCGTCCAGGCGATAGCAGCGCCACCTGGCGAGGGATGACTGCCAGTCAGACACACGCACGCTGCAAGTACTATCAATCAGCGTGCTGTCCGTGTGTAGAACGGGGAAGGCCTGCCATCTGTCTGACAAGGGAAGGCCCCAGACACGACCAACCGATTCGGCTCAAATTTGGCAGGTCTCTTGTGTACAACCTAAAACGAAGGACTCTTAGATATTTTGGATCAACACCCCCGCAATTTTGAGAAAATCGCCCCTAAACGTTATGACGAGCAATCGACTCAAAATTGGAGGGATCGATACATAATTGTAAATAGAGCATTTTTCATCATCAGGTATGGGGTCCGCAAACGCAAACGTTTCCAGAAATCGAGGAAAGAAACTTCTACAACTGCCGCTTCTGTAGCCACATGGTAAACGCTGTTCGCCGACTCTTCTGAAGCAGTGTAGCTGTCGAAAGATTGCATTCATTACAAGTACCATCCATCTACATGTTCCAAGAAAAGTGAGGACACGTAAAAGTGACTGGAAGAGCCATTGTAAAGTGACCTGTAGTAACGTTTTAGTTGTTGACTATCCCGAGAGGTTTGAGAAATTTGTTTGCCTACCTTATTATTATCATTCCTTATTGATTTACTTACCTTATTAACCCTCCTATCCCTATCAATTGAGATACGGAAAAATACAAACGAAAAGAAGAACATCCGCTAGGTTTCTTCGAGATTCGATCACGGGTTCTCCGATTCCCAGCCACTTGCCTTGGCCGTTGCGCTATCTTTTTTTAATCTCATGTTGTTCGCTTTCGTTCGTTGCATCTGCTCGGGGCGGACGTCGTAAGACATCCGTTTAAGTTCGTTGTTGATCGATTAAGTCAGTTTTTTTATTACATAGGGCAGCTAACGCTGTGACCGACCACGCTGAGCTACCGTGCCGGCGATATCGATGCTGTCGATGAGAAGCGTTTACCATGTGGTTACAGAACGGCAGTTATAAAAGTTTCTTATCTCGATTTCTGAAAAAGTATGCGTTTGCGCACACATTACTGATGATGAAAAATGCTCTATTTACAATTATCTATCGATCCCTACAATTTTGAGTCGATTGCTCCTCGTAACCTGTAGGGGTGATTTTCTCAAAAACGCGGAGATTTTGACCCAAAATATCGTAGATTCCTTCGTTTTAGGTTGTACACAAGCGACCTGCCAAATTTGAGCCGAATCGGTTGGCCGTGTCTGAGGTCTTCCCCTTGTTAGTAACTTGATGCACGGCTTCGCACCTACGTGCTCATCTGTAGGCAAAGTTAAGTAAAGGTGATTTTAGTTCACACTGCAGTGCCGAGGGTTCTACCTCGCCTACTCCTCCTAACTTCCTACATTCGGCCTACTCTTCAGTTTCAGGAGCAGACCCACTAGCCGCATTCCAGGCGGGATACAAAATCTTCATTATAACCACGCTGTTTGGCTCTTTGTGAACATTATACAACTCTGTATTGTGGCGAATCCTCCATTTTTCACTCTCATTATCGTAAACTGGTCCAAAAATCTTCAGAAGGACTTTCTTTCAGATATCATCAGTCTGTTCAGATCTTCATCACTTTGATTTGCAGCTCCTTGTGTTGACCGTGTTTGCAGTTAAGATCGTTGAATGTGAGGTCCGCCAGTTATGCAAAACACCGTTTTTTCTCACGACCCAAACATGTTTCTGCACCACTGTGTCATCAGTGGGTTTTCGTTTTATTTATTCTGCAATGTGAACATTTTTGTTAAATGATTAAAAAATTATGTGTATCTTTAGTTCAAACAACAGATCGTTTCTTTTTGTAAATACCTTTACATTCATGCACACCAATTGTAAAGGTATTTACAAAAAGAAACGACCTGTTGTTTGAACTAAAGATACACATAATTTTATAATCATTTAAAAAAAAGTTTACATTGCACAATAAATAAAAACGAAAACCCACTGATGATGGCACAGTGCTGCCGAAACATGTTTGGGTACTGAGAAAAAACGGTGTTCAGATCTCGCTTGGTTCTACTCTAGGTGGCACATCCATATAGTACTACTGGCTGTAGGAGTGTTTTGTAGATGTTTATTTTGAAATGTCTTGACAAACTTCTGGTTTTGAGGAGAGCATTAAGGCTGTGGTAAAGCGATTACCTGCCTGTAGTCTTGCCTGTATTTCCATTTTACTGGATGGTTCATCTCTGAATACTGCTCCAAGATATTTGAACTCCCTGACTTGACGATAAGAATCTTCAGTTGTCTTCAAAGATGGAAGTGGCTCTTGAGTATCATTACGTCTACGGTGTATAAACATGTATTCCGTCTTGTCACGATTTATTTGAAGTCCAATTTTCCTATCTATTGTTTCCAAAATGTCAGCCATTTACTTTAATTATTCTTGCGTCCCAGATAGTAGCACCATATCATCGGCATATCCGAGCGCTTTATGTTCACATCCGCGGTCTGGACTCCTGTGAGTTCATTAGATGACATCTCTCGCATTACCTTCTCTAACGCAATATTGAAAAGAGCAGGTGATAGTCCATCGCCCTGCCGTAGTTTGAGTCACCTTGTTTCCCATGTTTACCTTTGTCGTAGCGTCCATCAGGCAGGCCATCGTGAGGCTTACTTGTTTCTTGGCAAAACCGAACTCTTCCAGACACCTCAGCGTACTTTCCCTATGAAAGCAGTTATATGGTTTTCTGAAGTCGACAAACAGCATGTGTCGTTCTTGGCCAGACTCCCACCTTTCTCTACGATCTGGAGTAGGACAAAGATTTGGTCGATAGTAGATCTCCCGTGACGAAATCCTCCTTGATATTCTCCAATAATTATGTTTGCCAACGGTTGGATTAGATCTAGAAGACAGTTTGAGAAGATCTTATAACAAATATTGAGCGGAGTGATACCACGGTAGTTTTCACATGCCGTTCGGTCTTTCTTCTTGTGGATGGGACAGATTAGTGCATTCCTCCAGTCTTCTGAAATGTTATCAGTGTTCCAAATGGTCTCTATTAATTTGTGAATCCTTGAGACAAGGTATTCACCCCCTTCCTGAATTATTTCAGCATGGATGACATCTTCTCCTGGGCTTCTGTCTTTTTTAAGCCGTTTTATCTGCTTTCTGATCTCTTCTACAGTTGTCGATAGGTATTCAGGGTCTGCTATCTGGTGGTAGGGGGAAGTTAAAGAGTGTTGTTGGGTCTTCTGAAATATTCTTCCCATTTTTTTTTTTGCAAAATGATATTCATTTCTCAGCATCTCTTATTTTTTAAGAATTTTTCCGTGAGTTTTTAGGTTTTACTCAGATAGTTGACCTTTCTGTACATGTTCTTCATCGTCCTTACCCGGAAGTCTTCTTCTGCTTCTGTAATAACCCCACTCACGAACTTCTTCTTTTCTCTCCGCAATATCACTTGTGTTTCTCTCCGGACTCTGCCAAATTCAGCCTTACTGCTCTGATCAGTTGCTGACTGTTACCACTTGTCACAGGCTTCTTTTTTCCTGTTGACCGCCTCTTCACAGACCTCATTGAACCATTTTTTCTTCCTCGCCACTCTTTTTCCAATGACTGTCCTGCGGCTTTTGTAACCACATTTCTAATTTCTTCCCACTGCTGATTTACATCTGGGTTCTCTGTTTCTGGCAGTACTGTAAACGATTCCTGATGTCAACTTGAAGTTCATTTCTGGTTTCTTCCTGTGCTACTCTTTCTGTTTCCAAACGTGCCACTTTCTATAGTTTACTTCTTTGGTTTGGTTTCAGGGTGATTCTGAGTTGACTTTTAACCAAGAAATGGTCGGAACCACACTCAGCCCCACAAATATTTCTTCATCCATAATCCAATTCCTGGTTTCTGCATTGATTGGTTCGTGGTCTGTTTTTTCCATCTGGGGATACCCATGTTCCTTTGTGCACCTGTCTATGTGGGTAGTTAGTGCTACTGATAAACATGCCCTTGGACATAGCAAAGCTAATTGGACTTATTCCGTTGTCGTTGCTATTTTCATGCGGACTATGAAGGCCTATTGTGGGAGTAAAGCTGGTCAACTTTCCAATCTTGGCAATAAAATCGCCGATGAGAATTCTGCAGCTGTTTTTAGGGATGGAATCCAGAACAACTTCCAGCTCTGCTTAGAATATATCCTTTACTTGATCTTCGCTTTTTTCTGTTTGTACATGACAGTTCACAAAGGTAAGTTGGTGGTTTTTCACTGATCAGGTTAGAACTGAGATTCTTGGGTTTACTGCCGTAAAATTCTTTACCATTGGTAAAATATCTTTGTTAACACAGAAACCAGTTCCAAAACTGTGCTTGACTGCTTCCCCATAGAATATTGCGTAATTTTCTACATTGCCCCTGTACCTTCCCACCGACATTTTTTTGCTTTTCCAGTTCTCTAACTTAAATTATTGCCGTCCCAGGTCTGTACAGAGACTGTAAACTCCATATTCCAAATCGTTGTCATTTTCTATACTTAGATCGTTCTATTGGGTGTCTGTTTTGTATTCGAGGCTTCTCTCTAGCTTTCGTAACCCGACCGGTTTTACGAGGTGGGGTTGTTAGCCCCACGCCCAACCCCCAACCTGGAGGGCCAGGGTATCCCATTTAGTCTGGATCATCACCTCTGACCCGTCTGGCTCTCAGGATCATTTAACCACACAAGCCCCAGCACCAGGACAAGGTAAGGATACCGTTGGGGGGAAAAACAGGTAAAATAAAATATTTGTGAACCCAAAAAAGACAAGCTATATGTTTATGTAAACGCAGTCAACACTACAACACAGGAATTGGCTTAATTTTTCAAGGAACTCCTCGACAGAATAGAGGAAGTGACACATGAGAAAACTCTTCAATTTCGATTTGAAGTCACGTGGATTCCTGGTAAGGTATTTGAATTCTTGCGGTAGCTTACTGAAAATAGATGCGCAACAGTACACACCTTTCTGAACAAGATCAAGAGTGTGCTCCAAATGTAGATTGGATTTATGCCTAGTATTAACTGAGTGAAAGCTGATAATTGTTGCGAATAAGCTGATATTGTAAACAAGAAATGTCATTAAAGAATATACATATGTATTATATATATGAACCATGGACCTTGCCGTTGGTGGGGAGGCTTGCGTGCCTCAGCGATACAGATGGCCGTACCGTAGGTGCAACCACAACGGAAGGGTATCTGTTGAGAGGCCAGACAAACGTGTGGTTCCTGAAGAGGGGCAGCAGCCTTTTCAGTAGTTGCAGGGGCAACAGTCTGTATGATTGACTGATCTGGCCTTGTAACACTAACCAAAATGGCCTTGCTGTTCTGGTACTGCGAACGGCTGAAAGCAAGGGGAAACTACGGCCGTAATTTTTCCCGAGGGCATGCAGCTTTACTGTATGGTTAAATGATGATGGCGTCCTCTTGAGTAAAATATTCCGGAGGTGAAATAGTTCCCCATTCGGATCTCCGGGCGGGGACTACTCAAGAGGACGTTGTTATCAGGAGAAAGAAAACTGGCGTTCTACGGATCGGAGCGTGGAATGTCAGATCCCTTAATCGGGCAGGTAGGTTAGAAAATTTAAAAAGGGAAATGGATAGGTTAAAGTTAGATATAGTGGGAATTAGTGAAGTTCGGTGGCAGGAGGAACAAGACTTTTGGTCAGGTGATTACAGGGTTATAAATACAAAATCAAATAGGGGTAATGCAGGAGTAGGTTTAATAATGAATAAAAAATAGGTGTACGGGTAAGCTACTACAAACAGCATAGTGAACGCATTATTGTGGCCAAGATAGACACGAATCCCACGCCTACTACAGTAGTACAAGTTTATATGCCAACTAGTTCTGCAGATGACGAAGAAATTGATGAAATGTATGATGAGATAAAAGAAATTATTCAGGTAGTGAAGGGAGACGAAAATATAATAGTCATGGGTGACAGGAATTCGTCAGTAGAAAAAGGGAGAGAAGGAAACATAGTAGGTGAAAATGGACTGGGGCTAAGAAATGAAAGAGGAAGCCATCTGGTAGAATTTTGCGCAGAGCATAACTTAATCATAGCTAATACCTGGTTTAAGAATCATCAAACAAGGTTGTATACATGGAAGAACCCTGGAGATACTAAAAGGTATCGGATAGATCATATAATGGTGAGACAGAGATTTAGGAACCAGGTTTTAAATTGTAAGACATTTCCAGGGACAGATGTGGACTCTGACCACAATCTATTGGTTATGAACTGTAGATTAAAACTGAAGAAACTGCAAAAAGGTGGGAATTTAAGGATATGGGACCTGGATAAACTGAAAGAACCAGAGATTGTACAGAGTTTCAGGGAGAGCATAAGGGAACAATTGACAGGAATGGGGGAAAGAAATAAAAATGGCTCTGAGCACTATGGGACTTAACATCTATGGTCATCAGTCCCCTAGAACTTAGAACTACTTAAACCTAACTAACCTAAGGACATCACACAACACCCAGCCATCACGAGGCAGAGAAAATCCCTGACCCCGCCGGGAATCGAACCCGGGAACCCGTGCGTGGGAAGCGAGAACGCTACCGCACGACCACGAGATGTGGGCAAAGAAATACAGTACAAGAAGAATGGGTAGCTTTGAGGGATGAAATAGTAAAGGCAGCAGAGGATCAAATAGGTAAGAAGACGAGGGATAGTAGAAACCCTTGGCTAACAGAAGAAATATTGAATTTAATTGATGAAAGGAGAAAATATAAAAATTCAGTAAATGGAGCAGGAAAAAAGGAATACAAACGTCTCAAAAATGGCTAAGCAGGGATGGCAAGAGGATAAATGTAAGGATGTAGAGACTTATCTCACTAGGGGTAAGATAGATACTGCCTACAGGACAATTAAAGAGACCTTTGGAGAAAGGAGAAGCACTTGCATGAATATCAAGAGCTCAGATGGAAACCCAGTTCTAAGCAAAGAAGGGAAAGCAGAAAGGTGGAAGGAGTATATAGAGGGTCTATACAAGGGCGATGAACTTGAGGACAATATTATGGAAATGGAAGAGAATGTAGTTGAAGATGAAATGGGATATATGATATTGCGTGATGAGTTTGACAGAGCACTGGAAGACTTGAGTCGAAACAAGGCCCCGGGAGTAGACAACATTCCACTAGAACTACTGACAACCTTGGGAAGCCACTCCTGACAAAACTCTACCATCTGGTCAGCTAGATGTATGAGACAAGCGAAATAGCCTCAGACTTCAAGAAGAATATAATAATCCCAATCTCAAAGAAAGCAGGTGTTGACAGATGTGACAATTACCGAACTATCAGTTTAATAATTCACAGCTGCAAGATACTAACGCGAATTCTTTACAGACGAATGGAAAAACTGATAGAAGCCGACCTCGGGGAAGATCAGTTAGGATTCCGTAGAAATGTTGGAACACGTGCGGCAATACTGACCCTACGACTTATCTTAGAAGAAAGATTAAGGAAAGGCAAACCTACGGTTCTAGCATTTGTAGACTTAGAGGAAGCTTTTGACAATGTTGATTGGAATACTCTCTTTCAAATTCTGAATGTGGCAGGAGTAAAATACAGAGAGCGAAAGGCTATTTACAATTTATACAGAAAGCAGATGGCAGTTACAAGAGTCGTTGGGTATGAAAGGGAAGCAGTGGTTGGGAAGGGAGTGAGACAGGGTTGTAGCCTATCCCCGATGTTTTTCAATCTGTATATTGAGAAAGCAATAAAGGAAACAAAAGAAAAGTTCGGAGTATGTATTAAAATCCATGGAGAAGAAATAAAAACTTTGAGGTTCGCCGGTGACATTGTAATTCTGTCAGAGACAGCAAAGGACTTGGAAGAGCAATTGAACGGAATGGACTGTCTTGAAAGGAGGGTATAAGATGAACATCAACAAAAGCAAAACGAGGATAATGGAATGTAGTCGAATTAAGTCGGGTGATGCTGAGGGAACTAGATTAGGAAATGAGACAAAGTAGTAAAGGAGTTTTGCTATTTGGGGAGCAAAATAACTGATGATGGTCGAATTAGAAGGATACAAAATGTAGACAAGGAAAGCGTTTCTGAAGAAGAGAAATTTGTTAACATCGAGTATAGATTTGTCAGGAAGTCGTTTCTGAAACTTATTTGTATGGAGTGTAGCCATGTATGGAAGTGAAACGTGGACGATAAATAGCTTAGACAAGAAGAGAATAGAAGCTTTCGAAATGTGGTGCTACAGAAGAATGCTGAAGATTAGATGGGTTGATCACATAACTAATGAGGAGGTATTGAATAGAATTGGGGAGAAGAGGAGCTTGTGGCACAACTTGACTAGAAGAAGGGATCGGTTGGTAGGACATGTTCTGAGACCACGAGGGATCACCACTTTAGTATTGGAGGGCAGCGTGGAGGGTAAAAATCGTAGAGGGAGACCAAGAGATGAATACACTAAACAGATTCAGAAGGATGTAGGTTACAGTAGGTACTGTGAGATGAAGAAGCTTGCACAGGATAGAGTAGCATGGAGAGCTGCATCAAACCAGTCTCAGGACTGAAGACCACAACAACAACAACAACAATATATATATATATATATATATATATATATATATATATATATATATATATATTGAGAGGCCAATGTCAGAATACTCAGACTAATGAACAGGTGCCAACAAGAGGTTCGGGAATTTACACCACTTATTGCCCAAAACACGCGTTTCTGAGCCAATAATAGAAGAGTTATCCCAAAATATGTGATAAGCGAATGAAAATAAGCAAAGAGACTAGTTTTCTGCAGACCAGAGTCGCCGTGCGGTTCTATGCGCTGCAGTCAGGCACCGAGCGGCCGCTATGGTCTCAGGTTCGAATCCTGCCTCGGGCATGGATGTGTGTGATGTCCTTAGGATAGTTAGGTTTAATTAGTTCTAAGTTCTAGGCGACTGATGAGCTTAGAAGTTTAGTCGCATAGTGCTCAGAGCCATTTGAACAATTTTGAACTAGTTTTCATGTCGAACTATCACTTACTTGAGATACCGTTGCAACAGTAAAAACGACAGCATTAAGTCTTTGAACAAGATCCTGAACATGGGCCTTCCACGCCAGTTTACCATCTATCTGAACATCTAGAAATTAGAACCGTGCAGTTTCACTAATCACATGCCTGTTCTGTGAAATTAAAACGTCGGGTTTTGTTGAATAGTGTGTTACAAACTGTAAAATCTGAGTCTTACTATGATTTAGCATTAGTTTATGTTCTACACGCCATGAACTCAGGTCATGAACTCCACTATTTGAAACTGAGCCAATGTTGATCGAAGAGTCCACGGGTGTACTGGTGGTTCATAGTATCCAACAGACGCAATATTTCGGAGATCAGACATGTCACCATCACCAGGTGCGCTCACGAACTCAGCTCCTGAGGGTGGGTGGCCGCCTTGTATCACCTCCTCCTCCCCCTCCCCCTCACGGACCGCTCCCTCCTCGGTCCGCGCCCAGGGACGCGTGTGACCAAGCACGGAGACGCAGGGGCGGCTGTGTAGCTGCTATGTCTGCCCAGCTCGCCAGACCATTTTCGTTACTGAGCGTCTTCTTAATTGTACTCAGTGTTGGTTCCCATGCCTTGCTAAGATTGATTGATTGATTTTTATCGCCCAAAAACAAAACATTTACAGGGATGTAAAGGTTGTATAAGCAACGTCAATAAATGTACAAACAACAATGACAATAAATATACAAATAATTAATCTATGTTAGAAATTATGCTCACAGAAATCCTCCATTGTATAAAAACAATTTTAAATTAATGAAGTTCTTACAAATATCTTAAATTTTTTCAGCTCCAGACTCTTAACTGACTGGTAGTTTATTAAATAGCTTTACAGATGTGTGGTTGAAGCTGTTTAGAATTTTGGTATATGAGCAGTAGTCTTTTCTTACATCACTACAGTGTTGTGTGTTATAACTATGTACATCAGAATTCTGATCAAAACTAGACAAGTTCTTTTTAATGTACAAGAGACATTGAAATATGTATGTACATGGCAAGGTAATAGTACTAAGTTTAATAAATAATTCTCTACAGTGAGTTCTAGGTGGTACTTTACATATCAGTCTGACAGCTTTTTGCTGGGCTGTAAATAAGCATTTTGAGTAGCAATTATTTCCCCACAAGATTGTCCCATACGTCAAATGAGTGTGAATATAACTGTAATAGACAGAACGCAAAATTTTCTCATCTAGTATTGCTTGTAATTTTCTGTGCATAAATATTCCTTTAGAAATTTTTGGTGTTAAGTAATTCGCATGTGCCTGCCAGCTTAAATTATTTTGCAAAACAATGCCAAGAAACTTCACAGGAACTAAGGTGATTCTATTGTTATAAGAAATGTTTCATTCCTGTTTTTTATTTATGTTCATAGAGAGGCTATTGGCATTGCACCAGTCAGAAAGTGTATCTACCTTGAGTGAGGTATAGTTACTTATGTTATTGTTCATGGGCACTCTAACACTTAAACTGATATCATCTGCGTACAAGTAACAGTTAGTAGTATCCTCTATTCCATTGCTAGGTAGGTCATTCATATATAATATGAACAAGAGAGTTCCTAAGATTGACCCTTGAGGAACACCATGGATAACAGGTAAGAAACTAGAATATTGGTTACTGAAGTAAACAGTTTGAGATCTATTAGATAAGTATGACTGAATAATTTTAACAGCAGAGACTGAGAAACCTGTTGTTGTTGTGGTCTTCAGTCCTGAGACTGGTTTGATGCAGCTCTCCATGCTACTCTATCCTGTGCAAGCTCCTTCATCTCCCAGTACCTACTGCAACCTACATCCTTCTGAATCTGATTAGTGTATTGATCTCTTGGTCTCCCTCTACGATTTTTACCCTCCACGCTGCCCTCCAATGCTAAATTTGTGATCCCTTGATGCCTCAAAACATGTCCTACCAACCGATCCCTTCTTCTAGTCAAGTTGTGCCACAAACTTCTCTTCTCCCCAATCCTATTCAGTACCTCCTCATTAGTTACGTGATCTACCCACCTTATGTTCAGCATTCTTCTGTAGCACCACATTTCGAAAGCTTCTATTATCTTCTTGTCCAAACTGGTTATCGTCCATGTTTCACTTCCATACATGACTACACTCCATACAAATACTTTCAGAAACGACTTCCTGACACTTAAATCTATACTCGATGTTAACAAATTTCTCTTCTTCAGAAACGATTTCCTTGCCATTGACAGTCTACATTTTATATCCTCTCTACTTCGACCATCGTCAGTTATTTTATTCCCTTAATAGCAAAACTCCTTTACTACTTTAAGTGTCTCATTTCCTAATCTAATCCCCTCAGCATCACCCGATTTAATTTGACTACATTCCATTATCCTCATTTTGCTTTTGTTGATGTTCATCTTATACCCTCCTTTCAAGACAGTCCATTCCGTTCAATTGCTCTTCCAAGTCCTTTGCTGTCTCTGACAATTACAATGTCATCGGCGAACCTCAAAGTTTTTACTTCTTCTCCATGAATTTTAATACCTACTCCAAATTTTTCTTTTGTTTCCTTTACTGCTTGCTCAATATACAGATTGAATAACATCAGGGAGAGGCTACAACCCTGTCTCACTCCTTTCCCAACCACTGCTTCCCTTTCATGCCCCTCGACTCTTATAACTGCCATCTGGTTTCTGTACAAATTGTAAATAGCCTTTCGTCCCCTGTATTTTACCCCTGCCACCTTCAGAATTTGAAACAGAGTATTCCAGTTAACGTTGTCAAAAGCTTTCTCTAAGTCTACTCATGCTAGAAACGTAGGTTTGCCTTTTCTTAATCTTTCTTCTAAGATAAGTCGTAAGGTTAGTATTGCCTCACGTGTTCCAACATTTCTATATTGCCTCACGTGTTCCAACATTTCTACGGAATCCAAACTGATCTTCCCCGAGGTTGGCTTCTACCAGTTTTTCCATTCGTCTGTAAAGAATTCGCGTTAGTTTTTAATTTCAGCAGCAGAGTATTGTGGTACACAGTGTCTAACTCTTTTGATAAATCAAAACTTTGTACTTACAATAAATTTTTCTTCTTTTGCTTCAAGACAGTTACAAATGTAGCTCATAACAGCATCACATGCTGATAGATTTT
Source organism: Schistocerca nitens (assembly GCF_023898315.1). Lineage (NCBI taxonomy): Eukaryota > Metazoa > Arthropoda > Insecta > Orthoptera > Acrididae > Schistocerca > Schistocerca nitens. The sequence continues at coordinate 505,105,058 of NC_064622.1, forward strand.
TCCTAAACCCAAACTGGCTATTTGAAAGTAATTGATGAGAATCTAGAAAACTGATTATTTGAATACTCTTTAGTTTCTCGATGACCTTGGATAAAAGTAGTACAAGAGAAACTGGCCTATAATTTCTAGGCAAATTATTGTCACCTTTTTTGTGGACTGGGATTACTTTAGCTACTTTTAATTTTTCAGGGAAACAACTTTCATTAACACAGTACTTTATGATGTGACAGAGAACCTCTGCTATATTATGACTACTAAGTTTCAATATTTTAGAGCTGATATTGTAAATATCCAGTGAATCACTTTTGCTAAGAGAAAGAATGGCAGAGTGTACATCTTCTACAGAAATGTGCTCAAAATAAAACACTTTTTCCATAGCATTTTGGTTTTTATAGGCAACATCCAAATTGTAGCTAGGTTCATGTTTACAATCAGGTATCTTAGTAACTACACTATATACACTGTTTAGAAAATAATTATTAAAACTATCAGCACTAATTTTGGATCTAGATACAAATTCTTTGCTACCTGATGCTAGATTCTCATCAATGATTGTCCACATTTCTTTTGGTTTATTAATAGCTTGTACAACCAATTTGCAATTATATTCTAATTTAGCTTTCTTAATACCCATTCTGTACTGATATTTGCATTCTTTATATGTTACTTTGGCATGCAGACAAGATTAATTCATTGCTAGGTAGTAGAAATTGTTGCATTGATCTTTAAGTTTTCGTAGTTCCTGTGTGTACCACTTATTTTTATTGATAGTCGATACCCTGCTGTTTTAACACATCTGTTCTTTAGTGGCAGGCCAATGTTAACTGCCCACTTGAATGATTCAAGAAAGTTGTTGAACTGGTTTTCTGCTCCAGTGTTACCATACACACACAACCAATTAATTTCTCTGAGACATTTTAGAAAAACAGATATATTATAGTCACTAATTGTACGTTGTGTCTTATAAATCACAGGTGGCTTGGCGACATTAAAAATCATTGCATCCATGTTTACATGAATAATAATTCCATGATGATCAGAGGGAAGTGTGTCAATCACATTTGTATCGTATTTTTAGAATGAAAAGTTGTAACAATATTGTCTATACAAGTACCCATGTTTACATAACCAGGTCTGGTGATTACATTCTTCAGCATGATATTCATTCCATAGCTTTTAACTAAGCTATTTATTTCCAAGTCGTCAGAAGTACTGGAGTTGAAATGAATATTAAAATCAGCCATTAGAATTACATTAACTTTCATTAAAAACAATTAAGTCCAACCTTTCAAAAAATTCTCTGTTATTTTCCAATACTGGGTTTCTGCAAATACAGATAAAGGCTGTTCCATAAGTCACAATGTAACAGACAGATATTTCAAAAATTTTCTCCACAGATAAATTTGTTACACTAGGTAGTGGCTCAAAAACAAGGTGGTTCTTAATTAAAATGGCAGAGCCACCTCGTTTCTTATCTTTACGGTAAAAGTAAGAGGCTACTTTAAAATCTGGAATGCCTGTCAAGTTGATGCCATCATGGTTCATCCAATGTTCAGCTAAACCAAGGACTTCTATTTGCTTTTCCTCGATCAGAACATGCAAGGCATTCATATCAGCGCACACTCCGCTGCAGAGTGAAAATCTCATTCTGGATGCAGGGCATTTGTTTTATCTAATAAGCCCTGTATGTTAAGAAACATAATCTTAGCAGTATAGTTAGGTATAATGTTATTAGATTTGGAGATACTGCCTGCTGAACTATTTATTTGCTGTTTTTTAGTATGGGCTAGGCCCTGGTCAACAGGAAGTGACCAAGCCTGGTCTGGACTAGGCTTGGTCAGTGACTCACGTTTCCCTGGTTCTTTAAACCTGCTTTCATTTTACTAGATTGGATTGATGTAGAACTACTCTCACTTAATTTAGTGCTAAAGTCTACTTTTTCGGAAAATTCAAGAATTCTTTTACTTATATATTTTTTTACCAAGACTGTTCAGGTGAAGTCCATGTAATGTATGAAATCTACTTCCTAATCTACTGATGTCCACAAATAATACATTTGTATATTTCTTACAAATATTAATCATAATTTCCTTTGCTTTTATTACTTCTAAATTGACGCAGGACCACATGGGTAGATCATGGCGGTGAGGCACTGAGAAAACTAGGACATTAGTGTTTCTTAAACAATGTAATGTTTCGTTAAGGGAAAGCTGAAGTCTTCTTGTTTCATTCCTAGCCACATCGTTTGTGCCAGCCAGGAATACTGCAACACATTCAGAATCCAGATCATCCATTTCGGCGATTCTTGCTGCCACATCCTGGAAACAAGCATTTGGCTTAATTGTACTACTGATGTCTTGTAGATACTTTTCTCTTATCACTCGAGCAATATTTCTTCCATGGCTGTCTGCATATATACATATACGCACTTTGTTGTTATTGCACGGGTCAGGCCTAGGTTGGCTGTTAAACAATGGCCACACCATGTCAGATTCTTATACTTCTTGTAAATCTGACAATGGCTGAAAAGAATTGTTTATTAACAAAGTTTCCGTTTTGTTTTTCTGGGCCACAGCTTTTCCACTACCACCTTTCAAAACAGTGCTCCAATCTGAGTTGTCTTGTTTATTTGTATCTGAAACGGTAATCTGCTTGGTATTGTTTGCGTGAGATGTTTCTGTATCTCTGTTATTAGGTTTTGTTAGTTCACACATTGCATTGTCACTGTTGTTTATTACCGTTTTATGCCTGCAGGAATCACATCTCCATTCATTTGTATATTTCCTGTCCTCTATTAATGATGGATCCACCTTAACACATCGAAAGTGAAATAAGGCATCACACTCAGTGCACAGAATACCACTTCTTACCGTTTTCTTACACTTTCTGCAAGGATTATGAGAACTCGTATTTATTGCCGCTTTTGTGCCTACTTCCTCTTCAGTTTTTAGTTTGCACTCGACCCATTTGTGATTTAAATCACGTATTTCTTCAATTACAAATTTAATAATTTCACCTGTACAGTCCTTGTTGGTAAGTTTTTTTACTGAGACTGTCTTTATCACAACGTGAGCATAACCAAATTTTTTACTTTGGATTCACTTTCGCACAATTAAAATGATACAAATTTTTACATTTTAGGCACATCATACCTTTTCCTGCGCGCTTTTCGCAGTAGCAGTGATCAGTAGTCGACTCACTGCTATGTTCTTCATAGTACAATGTTGATGGTGTACACACTATCTCACTTTGATGTTTCTTTGGTGTCCCATTACGTTTTTCACCGACTTTTGTAATAATGTAACATGAAACACATGCATTGTCACAATAAACGTCTTATTTGTTGCACATGAAGCACTTTCCTACTGTGGTTTGATATTTATTCGTAGAGCTAACATAAAACGTATCTATACTCCGCGCCATCTTGCCAAAGATTACAATGGCAGTCTCGCTCGTTCCTGGCGCGAATTTAGATGGCCTCTCTGACAACTATGAGTCAGCAGTACACCCGTGGACTCTTCAATCAACAAATACGCCGGGAGAAACTGAAGAATCACAGTGCTAATGTTGCACACAACATCCCTTACTACCAAGTTAGTGTTGTCAGCGAACTGAAATATTTTAGAATCACCTATAATACTCAAGAGAATATCATTTACATAAATAAGGAACAGGAATGGCGCCAGCATTGATCCTTGGGGTACCCCCCTGCCCCCTCCCCGCCATTTGACCATGCTCCACTCAGAGCCCACATCATAGCATTCTCAGCACTGTGGATAATTACCATTTGCTGTATGTTGCTAAAGTAAGAGGTGAACCAATTGTGAGTTACTCCCTGTATTCCATAATGGTCCAGCTTCTGGAACTACATTTTGTGATCAACACAATCAAATGCTTTAGTTAAAAAAGATTCCTAGCGTTCGAAACCTTATGTTAAATCCATCCAGTACCTCATAGAGAGTTATTAAATCACTTCTAAAACAGAACCATACATCTGATACGAAATTTTGTGAAATAAAATGATCAATTATCCTTACATGCACAGCCTTTTCCGTAACTGTAGCAAACACAGATGACATAGAAATAGGTCTAAAATTGTTTGCATTTTACCTCCCTTTTTATAAAGTTGCTTTACTACTGAGTACTGTAACTGTTCAGGAAACTGGCCAATCTTAAAGGACAAATTACAAGTATGGCTAAGTACAGGGCTAACATGTGCAGCACAGTAATATTCTGCTAGGCACTCCATCATATCCATGAGAGACATACGTCTTCAGTGATTTAATGATTGACTCAATCTCCCCCTTGTCAGTATCACAGAGGAGTATTTCAATCTCAGAAAGGCATTTTTCAAGAGATTTATATGATTCTCTGTAGAATTCACCAGCAATGTTCAGAGAGTGATTGTTAAATAATGAACATACGAGGGCGGTTCAGAAAGTAACCTCCAATTGGTCACAGTGCGGGTTGTGGGGGGAGTAGCGACGCCATCTGTGCGTTCACGCACTCAACAGGTCAGTCGGCATCAAGCCGTGGTCGAGTGAACGTCGTACCTGCGCTAGTTTAGTTTTTGTGGCAGTTTGAAATGTGTGCTGCAATAGAAAACCCCGCCAAATGTGAAGTGCGTGCTGTCATAAGGTTTTTTACAGCCAAAGGATATTCTGCAGCAGCTATTCATCGTGAGCTTTGTGCCGTGTACGGACCAAGAGTTATGAGTGAAGGAGTTGTCCGTGAATGGGTACGTTTATTTAAAAGTGGACGAGAAAACGTTCATGATGAAGAGAGGAGTGGTAGACCATCATTGGTGACTGACGAACTCGTTCAGACAGTTGAAAATCGACGTTTCTCAATGTCGGAGTTGTCTACTGGTTTTCCACAGATTTCTAAGACTCTCTTGTACGAGATAGTGACAGCAAGATTGGGTTACCGTAAGTTCTGTGCACGATGGGTGCCCAAAATTCTTACCGACCACCACAAAACTCAAAGAATGGCCTCTGCATTAGACTTTCTGTCACGTTATGAGGACGAAGGAGAACCATTGTTAAACAGAATCGTGACCGGTGACGAAACCTGGATTAAGTACGTGAACCCTGAGACAAAAGAACAATCAAAGGTGTGGGCACATTCAAATTCGCCTACCAAACCAAGAAAAGCCTCGCAAGATTTTTCTGCCATAAAACTGATGGCAACGGTGTTTTGGGATGCCAAAGGGGTGTTGTTGGTTGAATTCATGGAACGTGGTACGACCATTAATCAAGACGTGTACTGTGAAACAATAAAAAAGTTACGACGGGCTATACAGAACAAACGCCGTGGTATGCTGACTTCCGGTATCGTTTTTTTGCACGATAACGCCCGTCCTCACTCTGCTCGCAGAACAACGGCCCTTCTTGAGTCCTTCAAGTGGGACGTTATCAACCATCCACCTTACAGCCCAGACCTGGCGCCAAGTGATTATCACCTCTTCATGCATTTGAAGAAATGGCTCGGATCACAGCGGTTTGATAACGACGAAGAGCTCAAAGATGCGGTCACAGGCTGGCTCCAGGCACAAGCGGGTGATTTTTATGCAGAAGGAATTTCAAAGCTTGTGAAGAGATACGATAAGTGCCTCAATCGCTATGGAGACTATGTAGAAAAATAGTGCAAAGATGTAGTTGTAAGATGTATATATTAAAATATTTTTATTTAACTTGGTGTATTTTTTTAAATCAACCGGAGGTTACTTTCTGAACGGCCCTCGTATATCTGACTTATCAGTAACAGAAATATTTTTACTACGAACTGACTTTATATCGTCGACCTTGCGCTGTTTGTGACACTTCCTTTATCCTGGGAATTAACTATTCTATTTGCGTACCACATACTCTTTGTCTGCCTAATAACATTTTCAAGCACCTGTCGATACTGTTTGTAATGGGCTACTGTAGCTTCAATGTGACAACTTCAAACGTTTCGATGTATTTGCCACGGTGTTCTACATGATACTGTATCATTATCGCACTAGTCAGCCACTCATCCTGCCTTTTACTGCTAGTACCCTGTTTGGAACGCTCTAATGGAAAGCAGCTCTGAAAGACCATGAGAAATGTGTTAAGGAAAGCTTTATATTTGTCATCTATTTTATCGTCACTATAAAGGTTCTGCCTCTCTTGTTCCTTAATGAGGTTTAAAAAACTCTTTAAGGCATTCGATTCGCTTTCCTACATAGTTTGAAATTATATACAACGTTTGTTTGTTTTGTATCCCGCCTGGAAGGCGGCGCGTGGGTAGGAGCAGAAAAGGTAATACACGTCGGTACCGCAGGATGAATTTCAATCACCTTTAGCAAAAAGAACACATAAATTTGCCATGAGGTGCGAAGTGTACCGGCCGTCTGCTCTTCATCAAATGGGGCAGTCTGGAGCGACACTCGTAGAGCTCTCCAGCGCCGGCTAGAGGGCGCTGTTGTCGGTGTTGGTGTCGTAGTGCCAACCTAATAACTTGCCCCTCGCTGTGGCGTCCTAGCTATCGATACCACAGTTTGAGTACAAAAACCTTTTAGTGTGACAATTCGTGCATAATGGTCTGAAAGGCCATTCACCCTGTTAGTAACAGAATGCCCATCTAGTAATGAAGGATAAATCAAAACATTGCCTAAGGCTGTGCTGCTGTTACCCTACATCCTGCTTGGAGAAAACACAATCTGCATCACATCATATGAATTTAGGAGATATTCCAACATTCTTTTTCTCGGAGAATCATATACAAAATTAATACTGAAGCTACAACATATAACTAATTTTTTATACTTCCTATAAAGTGAACAAAAACCCTCTCTAGCTTGAGCAGAAATGCTCTGAAGTCAGAGTTAGGGGACATATAAACAACAACAACAATATTTTGGTGAAATATGCTATGTCCTTCACTACTTGGATACCTGACCTCCTCCAAAGGTGATTCCTTTGTTAGAGAGAGTTTTTTTTAAGCAGGGATACCTATCAGCTGACTTTAATCTAAAAAAGGTGCAGATCTAACACCAAATACTAAAGGAATTTTTCCATGAGTGATTCCCCCCCACTACACTGTCACCTATAAGCTTTGCCAGCCTCCCCTTCCCATACCTACTGAGGTGCAGGCCATGCCTAGTGAAACCCAATGTACTGACAGACTCAACTGGCACTGCTGCAATGTGAGCCATACCCTCTTCCATCAGTGTCTTCTCAAACCCCATGTTAACATGCCTAACGGCAGCATTATGAAGAGGCCGATCGTGACAGCGAAACAGTTGCACGAAATGAACATTAGTGCCACCAGTTTGAGTAGCTACCTTTACCAGGTCACCCCCTACATCATACTCCCCATCCTTATCAGTCACAATCACTATCTGATCCTCATTCGTAAAGTTGACTTAATAAACAATTTAAAAGAGATGCAATCCCTCCCTAGTGCCAAGCTGGTTTCTTTTGATGTTAGTAACTTATTCAATAATATACCTGCTCAGGAGTGCCTATACTTCTCACAGACTTACTAGACAAATCAGGAGCTAACCTTGTTGCCAGAGTTGATGTAAGGTTAGCTACAGAAACTTGTCTAACACAAAATTATTTCTGTTTCAATGATAAGATATACAAACAGTTGAATGGTCTAGTTATGGGATCCCCTCTCAGTCTAGTCCTTGCTGAAATCTTCATGGACAATTGTGAAACACAGTTTTTGGAAAATAATCCATTGACTTTCGAAGTTGGTTGCTGGTTTAGATATGTTGGTGATGTGTTGTGATAATGGAAAGGTACTACCAGACAACTTCCAAAATTCCTCAAGCAACTTACAGATGTGTTCAAATTATTAGACTAAAGACATTTTTTCCAAAACTTTATGTTTATTACACATTTACATCCACATACAGATTATAGTTGTACATTCAATACTTTGTATGCATGCCTTTGCTGTTAAGAAACATTTTTATCCTGTTTGGCATAGTTTTTATTAACATTTCACACGACATTTTAATATCACTGTCATTGCTCAGATTTACTCTAGTTTCTCCACGAGATCTTGGTGGTTATTGTAAATTTCCTTATCCTCTGTTTCACAATAGCCCATAAATTCCCAATAGAGTTCATATCAGGGCTATTCCCTAGCCAGGGCAACACTTTCAGTTGCTTTACTTCCAAGTACTTGGAAACACTTTTGGTTTCATGGCAAGGTGCCCCATAATGTTAAAAATGGCATCTTTTTTAGGAAACGACTCATTTATTTGGGGGAAAGGTTTCTTTTCAATTATTTCTTTTTATTGTCCTTGCCTCATTGTCCCTCCAACAATGTGTAATCTGACCAGACCTTTCATGGACATCACACTCCAGACCATAACAGAAGTTGGCTGCTTCACACACTGCTGCACGCACTCAGCTTTGAGCTGTTCTCCAGGTCTGCAACGAACTTACTGATTGCTTTCTTCCATTACAGTGAATATAGATTCATCACTGAAGGATACCTGAAGCATGTGTACAAAACTTCAAGTTATAAAAGTTGGGAATAGTAGCATAGGAGACCTCAACAATTCCAAAATTCAAATGTGCATTTCTTCAGTATCAATAAAATATAACTTTAGAGATCAGACTCACTTAGTTTACCATATCATTGCAGATACCTTTACTTAGTGTTCACTTGTCCACTCCTGCAGTTTTTTTTAATATACTGCAATCTTTTGATTTTCATGGCAGGTGTGATTCGCTCAAGCAAGAAGTGCTACAACACTTTCCGAGATGAAACATCGTTTGTCTTCCCCATTACCTCACTTTCTTTGGAAACTACAAGATTTACTCCTATAGCTGAAAACATGCAAGTTCACAAGCTATATAATGTCTTGTTAATGTAGCAATAAGTGAATAGAATAAATAACAATCTGAAGTACACCACAGAAACATAAAAAATTACTGTAAACACAGTTTCACAGGATGTACACAGACAACTAACACCAACATGATTTGGAAGGAAAATGACAAATGTTACCAACTGTGAAAAATTCAGTGATCTGTGAGTCGCTTGGAAGGAAAATTTCTTGGCATCAATCAGAAAATTAAGACAAATAAATTATTAGACTTTTCTCTCCTATTTTTACACCAGAAAACTTAAGAGTATCAAAAACGATCGTTTAGTCTAATAATTAGAATACATGTGTAGTCCTAAACACAATAGTATAAAATTAATGATGGAGTTTGGGGTTACTGCATGAATTATTTAGATCTAAACATAGTAATCAGTGACTGTATTCATACTTTCAAGATTTATAGGAACCCACCCCTACAGATATAGTAATACTGGTCAGTTCTCAACACCCAGTGCCCTGTGAACATACTGCCTTTCATTCTATGATACGTCACCTAATGCCTATCACCACGAGTGAAGACAATTTCCAAATTGAATTAAATGCTGTCAAACGAATAGCATCAAACAATGGCTTTCCTCCTACTCTAGTGAACCTCATAATGCACAAAAAAACAGAAATAACAGGTTTATTCCCTTGTTTACCCTGTCCTTGACACACTACCTCAAGAATGCAATAAATGGTGCACAGTTCCATACTTTCAAAAAGTCACTAGATCTAATCAGGAAACTTCAATCCAGGAACAAAAAAACACCATTTTATCTGCACAACACTATTGGACGCTTTTTGCTTAATGGCAAAGACAGTACTTCAGCTTTGAAAAAGATCGGAATGCATAAAATTAATTGTTGCTGTGGCAAATTCTGTACCGGTCAGTCTGGTAGAAGAAGGAAACTTAGACTGTACTTGAGCTTTGGAAAAGACCGGAATACATAAAATTAACTGTAGCTGTGGCAAATTCTGTTCTGGTCAGTCTGGTAGAAGAAGGAAACTTAGAGAACGAGACTCTACTTTTACAGATCACCTGCTTAAAGAAGGTCATATGTACAAGGTGAAACACGATGAATTACATCAAATCCATAAAGGAAGGGAGATAATCTTGAAATAATGGAAATTAATAAACATATGTCTATCAACCGAAGTGTGGTATTGAATGACCACACAGCTCCCTTACCTGCCACTTCTAACTGTAGATACTACTCAGCATCCCATCCATGCCAATGTTGTTAATTACCCCATTACTCACATGCCTAATTTCCTTTTTTCAGTTACTGTAACAACAAAATTAGTATAACCTCTTCAAACCATAAAACCCGCAAAAGCAGGCACAAGTTGATTTACCACCCGTTAATCAAATTTGCTTAAAAAACGATATGTAAAACAAACATATATGCCTCGACATTACAATATCATCCAGATATATACGAAGCTGTATTGTAGAATATGAAATTAAACGCATTTTTGTAGCTGCTTACATTGTAAACTTCCGAAAACCAATTCTGGCGTTATTAAACGATTAAATTTTGCATACCTCACAGAAATTCTGAATGTGTATCAAAGATGCATGTGGTTGAACATTGTAACTACCTTACTGAAATTAGGACCAAAAATACAGCAGAAGAGCCCTTTACTATCAAAAAAATAATTTCATTGTGAACCAGTGCAATGAACTTGAATGGGGCAGCCTGAGAAAGTCGGTAAAATTTACCATAATTAAACACATTGTGGCTTTGTGCTTCTGCGATGCCTTTGCCATCAACGGTGGAGAGATTAACGTAAATTATTCTTATTTTCTCACTTATCCTTGTTACTCGATGGTCTTTCAAAGGTGTAAATTTTGTTTCCCTCCAGGGTAGGTCGTTCCTGCTGTCAGTAGTTGAGGTGGCGAAAACAAGACACTACACAAAAAGGTAACATACACCGAAGAGCCAAAGAAACTGGTACAGCTGCCTGATATAGTGTAGAGCCCCGCGAGCACGACGTGGCATGGACTCGACTAACGTCTGAAGTAGTGCAGGAGGGAAGTGACCTTACGAATCCTGCAGGGCTGTCCGTAAATCCGTAAAGTACAAGGTGTTGGAGATGGCTTCTGAGCATCAGGTTGCAAGGCATCCCATATATGCTCAATAATGCTCATGTCTGGGGAGTCTGGTGGCCAGCGGAAGTGTTGAGAAGGGTGTTCCTGGAGCCATTCTGTAGCAATTATGGACGTGTGGGGTGTCGCAGTGTCCTGCTGAAATTGCCCATGTCCGTTGGAATGTACAATGGACACGAATGGATGCAGGTGATCAGAGAGCATGCTTACGTACGTGTCACCTGTGAGAGTCGTATCTAGAGGTATCAGGGGTCCCACATCATTCCAACTGCAAACGCTCCACGCCGTTACAGAGCCTCCACCATCTTGAACAGTCCCATGCTGACAAGCAGGCTCTATGGATTCATGAGGTTTTCTCCATATCCGTACACGTACATGAGCTCGATACAGTTTGACTCTTCCGACCAGGCAACATGTTTCATCATAATCATTATCATCTCCGCCTTTTCCCACGTCATGTGGGGTCGGCGTTGCTTTGCTTCTTCTCTGAGCCATCCTTTCTCCCGTAGGTCCCCTGCTACCTGAGCCAGGCAACATGTTTCCAGTCATCAATAGTCCATTGCGGTGTTGACGGGTGAAGGCGAGGCTAAAGCTTTATGTCGTGCAGTCATCAAGGGTACACGAGTGGGTCTTCGGCTCCGAAAGCCCTTATCGATGATGTTGTGATGAGTGGTCCGCACGCTCACACTTGTTGATGACCCAGTATTGAAATCTGCAACAATTTGCGGAAGTGTTGGGCTTTTGTCACGTTGAACTATTTTCTTCAGTCGTCGCTGGTCCCGTTGTTGCAGAATCTTTTTCTGGTCTCAGCGATGTCGGTGATTTGATGTTTTAACGGATTCCTGATATTCACGGTACACTCGTGAAATGGTCGTAGGGGAAAATCCGCAATTCATAGCTAACTCGGAGATGGTGTGTCCCAATGCTCGTGTGCCGAGTACAACACCACTTTCAAACTCACTTAAATCTTGATAACCACCCATTGTAGCAGCAGTGTCCGATCTAACAACTGCACCAGACACTTGTTTTGTTATATAGACGTTACCGACTGCAGCACCGAATTCTGCCTGTTTGCACATCTATGTATTTGAATAAGGATGCCTATACCATATTCTTTGGTGCTTCAATGTATTAGCAAGTTTATTTACAATATGCAAAACTTAATTACTGTGAGATATACATTACATGTACAGCTGTGGGTGTTCCTATGCTGCTGAGTTACACTACTGGCCATTAAAATTGCTACACAAAACGCTGATGATAAACGGGTATTCATTGGACAAATATATTATACTAGAACTGACATGTGATTACATTTTCACTCAGTTTGCTTGCATAGATCCTGAGAAATCAGTACCCACAACAACTACCTCTGGCCGTAATAACGGACTTGATACGCCTGGGCATTGAGTCAAACAGAGCTTGGATGGCGTGTACAGGTACAGCTGCCTATGCAGCTTCAACACGATACCACAGTTCATCAAGAGTAGTGAGTGGCGTATTGCGACGAGCCAGTTGCTCAGCCACCACTGACCAGACCTTTTCAAGAAGTAAGTGATCTGGAGAATGTGCTGGCCAGGGCAGCAGTCGAACATTTTCTGTGTCCAGAAAGGACCGTACAGGACCTGCAACGTGCGGCCGTGTATTATCCTGCTGAAACGTAGGGTTTCGCAGGGATCGAATGAAGGGTAGAGCCACGGGTCGTAACACATCTGAAATGTAACGTCCACTGTTCAAAAGGCCGTCAATGCGCACAAGAGGTGACCGAGAAGTGTAACCAATGGTACCCCATACCATCACGCCTTGTGATACGCCAGTATGGCGATGACGAATACACGCTTCCAATGTGCGTTCACCGCGATGTCGCCAAACACGGAGCTGTAAACAGAACCTGGATTCATCCGAAAAAATGACGTTCTGCCATTCGTGCACCCAGGTTCGTCGTTGAGTACACCATTGCAGGCGCTCCTGTCTGTGATGCAGCGTCAAGGGTAACCGCAGCCATGGTCTCCGAGCTGATAGTCCATGCTGCTCCAAACGTCGTCGAACTGTTCGTGCAGATGGTTGTCGTCTTGCAAACGTCCCCATCTGTTGACTCAGAGATCGAGACGTGGCTGCACGATCCGTTACAGCCATGCGGATAAGATGCCTGTCATCTCGACTGCTAGTGATACGAGGCAGTTGGGATCGAGCACGGCGTTCCGTATTACCCTCCTGAACCCACCGATTCCATATTCTGCTAAGAGTCGTTGGATCTCGACCAAGGCGAGCAGCAATGTCGCGATACGATAAAAGTCGGAAACGTGATGGTACGCATATTTCCTCCTTACACGAGGCTTCACAATAACGTTTCACCAGGCAACGCCGGTCAACTGCTGTTTGTGTATGAGAAATCGGTTGGAAACTTTCCTCATGTCAGCACGTTGTAGGTGTCGCCACCGGCGCCAGCCTTGTGTGAATGCTCTGAAAAACTAATCATTTGCATATCACAGCATCTTCTTCCTGTCGTTTAAATTTCGCGTCTGTAGCACGTCATCTTCGTGGTGTAGCAATTATAATAGACTGTAGTGTATATACAATGAGATCATTATTCTCGGTAGTGACAAATAGTCTCGAATGTTGATACAGTGTGATAACACGCTGACACGCAAGAACTGCGTTGCACTAATCGCTGTATTAGTGTCCATATGTGTTGGAAGATTCACTGAGTCTGGGCGAAGCTCTGCATTACGGCTGCTTAAAAAAACGCGCCAGCCAGTCACAGTCGCAGGCAGAGATGTCAAGTGAATTTAGCGTCGTCTGGTGGTGTGTATGCGTGGCATCCAGCCGGTGACGGGAGGTTTAAAAGTACCTTCTCCAGTGTAGCTGTGGGCGGCTTGGAGCACGTAGGGATCAGACGACGAGGATGTTGTCGATCGTTCAGGTCCGACGCTGCTCGGCATGGCCCGGCCCTCAGCTGTGGTGCGGGCGTACGCTGGGCCGGGCTGCCGATGCGGGCGTCACCCTGTGATGCCGGCTGCCCGCTTTGCACGTTAAACTACTCTGCAGTGCGACCAGTATGAGCAGATTGATGCGGCACTTAGGAGTCACTAGCAGTTCGTTCAAAGCAGACCAGGAAGAGAGCTCTGACACAAATATTACACCTTCCGAGGAGTAACATATGTCATCGTGCATTTGGGACACATTATTCGGTAAACTCCGTTGCATACGTTTCCTTGCCTTGCTGCATCAGCAATACAGGTGCATTTCGCTGCCGTTCTTACCACACTCATTATAATGACCACCATTGGCCGGCCGAAGTGGCCGTGCGGTTAAGGCGCTGCAGTCTGGAACCGCAAGACCGCTACGGTCGCAGGTTCGAATCCTGCCTCGGGCATGGATGTTTGTGATGTCCTTAGGTTAGTTAGGTTTAACTAGTTCTAAGTTCTAGGGGACTAATGACCTCAGCAGTTGAGTCCCATAGTGCTCAGAGCCATTTGAACCATTTTTGACCACCATTCCAGTCTGTTCTGTATTTGCTTATTTTGCCGTCTTTCTTAGTGGTTCCCAGAGGTCAGTGCCAGCCAAGTAACCCTTCATTTTTGGATGATATTTTCCATTCAAAGACTGTGTCACTCTGACCCAAGTCAACACTGATAACCTGCATTGGTGCTAGCCTTTATGTTACAAGCAAAATGGGGCTTTCAGTTCGAAAACCGTATTTAGGAGACCGAGGAGAAATTTGGAAAAGTAATTGCAGTCCAGGAAAAAGAAGTAATAGCTTTGAGGTTTGCTAATGACATTGTAATTCTGTCAGACACTGCAAGGGACTTAGAAAAGCAGCTGAACAGAACTGATAATGCCTTGAGAAAAGATTAAAAGATGAACATAAACAAAATTAAAACGATGGTAACGGGACGTAGTCGAATTAAATCTGGTGAAGCCGAGGGATTTGCATTAGCGAAGGAGACACTTAAAGTAGTAGATACGTTTTGCTATTTGTGAAGGTAAATAACTGACAGAGGCAAAGCAGAAACGGTACCGGCAGAAAAAGAGCATTTTTGAAAAATATTTATTAACAAATGGTTCAAATGGCTCTGAGCACTATGGGACTTAACATCTATGGTCATCAGTCCCCTAGAACTTAGAACTACTTAAACCTAACTAACCTAAGGACATCACACACATCCATGCCCGAGGCAGGATTCGAACCTGCGACCGTAGGAGTCGCGCGGCCCCGGACTGAGCGCCTAGAACCGCTAGACCACCGCGGCCGGCTATTAACATATAACACAAATTTAAATATTACGATTTCTTCGCTGCATGTATTTTTGTGTAGTGTTGTATTCCACGTGGAAGATAAATAGTTCAGAAAAGAAGACAAATGGATAGCTACAGAAGAATGTTCAAGATTAGATGGGTAGATCTAGTAAAATATTACTAGATATCTGAATCGACATGGGGAAAAAATAAATTTGCGCCATAACCTGACTAAAACAAGGGATCGGTTGACAGCATATATCCTGAGATGTCAATCTGGTAACGCAGGGAAGTGAGAGTGAAAAAAATTGTACAGCGATAACACTGCTCGAATACAGTCAGCAGACTCAAATGCATGTAGGGCGCGGTAGCTGAACGCAGATGAAACGGCTTACATAGAAATGATTTGCGTGGAATGTTGCATCGGACCCGTCTTTAGACTGAAGAGTACAACACATTTAGTTTACCAAAAGTACTGCAGACAATTTTTACTCTCGTGTTTATTTCTGATCCCGTTCCTCCACTCATTCTGTGCAACTCGTTGCTCTCATTGATAATCTACGTCACTTTATTTCGATATCTTATATTAATTTAGCGAGACTCTAGAGGGTGGTCCATTGATAGTGACCGGGCCAAATATCTCACGAAATAAGCATCAAACGAAAAAACTACTAAGAACCAAACTTGTCTAGCTTCAAGGGGGAAACCAGATAGCGCTATGGTTGGCACGATAGATGGCGCTGCCATACGTCAAACTGATATCAACTGCGTTTTTTTAAATAGGAAGCCCCATTTTCTATTACATATTCGTGTACAAATACGAATGTTTTAGTTGGACCACTTTTTTCGCTTTGTGATAGATAGCGCTGTAATAGTCACAAACGTATAAGTACGTGGTATCACGTAACATTCCGCCAGTGCGGACGGTATTTGCTTCGTGATACATTACCCGTGTTAAAATGGACCGTTTACCAATTGCGGAAAACGTCGATATCGTGTTGATGTACGGCTATTATGATCAAAATGCCCAACGGGCGTGTGCTATGTATGCTGCTCGGTATCCTGGACGACATCATCCAAGTGTCCGGACCGTTCGCCGGATAGTTACGTTATTGAAGGAAACAGGAAGTGTTCAGCCACATGTGAAACGTCAACCACGACCTGCAACAAATGTTGATGCCCAAGTAGGTGTTTTAGCTGCTGTCGTGGCTAATCCGCACATCAGTAGCAGACTGCGCGAGAATCGGAAAACTCGAAAACGTCGGTGTTGAGAATGCTACATAAACATCGATTGCACCCGTACCATATTTCTATGCACCAGGAATTGCATGTTGCATGGCGACGACTTTGAACGTCGTGTACAGTTCTGCCACTGGGCACAAGAGAAATTAAGAGACGATGACAGATTTTTTGCACGCGCTCTATTTATCGACGAAGCGTCATTCACCAACAATGGTAACGTAGCCCGGCATAATATGCACTATTGGGCAACGGAAAATCCACGATGGCTGCGACAAGTGGAGCATGAGTGACCTTGGCGGGTTAATGTATGGTGCGGTATTATGAGAGGAAGGATAATTGGCCCCCATTTTATCGATGGCAATCTAAATGGTGCAATGTATGCTGATTTCCTACGTAAAGTTCTACCGATGTTACTACAAGATGTTTCACTGCATGACAGAATGGCGATGTACTTTCAACATGATGGGTATCCGGCACATAGCTCGCGTGCGGTTGAAGCGGTATTGAATAGCATATTTCATGACAGGTGGATTGGTCGTCGAAGCACCATCCCATGGCCCGCACGTTCACCGTATCTGACGTCCCCGGATTTCTTTCTGCGGGGAAAGATGAAGGATATTTGCTATCGTGATCAGCCGACAACGACTGACAACATGCGTCAGCGCATTGTCAATGCATGTGCGAACATTACGGAAGGCTAACTACTGGCTGTTGAGAGGAATGTAGTTGCACATATTGCCAAATGTATGGAGGTTGATGGACATAATTTTGAGCATTTATTGCATTAATGTGGCATTTACAGGCAATCACGCTGTAACAGCATGCGTTCTCAGAAATGATGTTCACAAAGGTACACGTATCACATTAGAACAACCGAAATAAAAATGTTCAACCATACCTACGTTCTGTATTTTAATTTTGAAAACCTACCTGATACCAACTGTTCGTCTACAATTGTGAGCCATATGTTTGTGACTATTACAGCGCCATCTATCACAATGCGAAAAAAGTGATCCAACTAAAACATTCATATTTCTTTACGTACTACACGAATATGTAATAAAAATGGGGGTTCCTATTTAAAAAAAAACGCAGTTGATATCCGTTTGATCTATGGCAGCACCATCTAGCGGGCCTACCATAGCGCCATCTGGTTTTCCCCTTTAAGCTAGACACGTTTCATTTTTTGTAGTTTTTTCGTTTGACGCTTATTTCGCGAGATATTTGGCCCGGTCACGATCAATGGACCACCCTATATATGAGTTTCACTCCTAAATTCTAACTTGTTCTATGAAGTCTTCTTTGTATCTGCATCCAATGCAAACAGTACAGTTGCATCAACAAAACAACGGTGCTACAGTAATGCTCGATTAAGACGTATTTCTTCTTCATTCGTTCAGGTGGAGAACAAACCCTGCATCAGAATTACGATGTGACTTATGATTAGTCTAGCAGTACTGAGAATAGTTTTGGCGATACTGTGTCTTCTCTCCCGAATACCCTTTCAGTTCTGACAAAACGTACTTCTTGATTTACTGTGATTAATGGTGCTACAAGTCGTTGGAGGTGTCTGGCGATTGCCGGCCGGTGTGGCCGTGCCGTTCTAGGCGCTTCAGTCTGGAACCGCGTGACCGCTACGGTCGCAGGTTCGAATCCTGCCTCGGGCATGGATGTGTGTGGTGTCCTTAGGTTAGTTAGGTTCAATTAATTCTAAGTTCTAGGCGACTGATGACCTCAGAAGTTAAGTCGCATAGTGCTCAGAGCCATTTGAACCATTTTGTGTCTGGCGATTATAAACGACAAAACTTTTGAGTAGTTAACAGCAGATAGTTTCTGGCATATATGAGTATATCAATATCTTCTGTCATCAGACATTCCAACCTTTGTTCTTATAATTTTGAATCGTTCGTCAACCATAAGTGTAACTGCCGTGAGACATGCATCATTCAAGCCATGAATTTAAGAGAGGGATATTAATCGAATCGTACGCAAGCCTTAGAATGATGACTGCTAGATCTTTGCTCGCAAATGGCACCTTTCTGATTCATGTAATTAAATGCAGCTATTTGGGACAGACAAACTGGCAGTTTTAGGGAAGCATTCCAAACTTCGACATTGATTAACATTGCCGGCCGGAGTGGCCGTGCGGTTCTGGGCGCTACAGTCTGGAGCCGAGCGACCGCTACGGTCGCAGGTTCGAATCCTGCCTCGGGCATGGATGTGTGTGATGTCCTTAGGTTAGTTAGGTTTAACTAGTTCTAAGTTCTAGGCGGCTGATGACCTCAGCAGTTGAGTCCCATAGTGCTCAGAGCCATTTGATTAACATTCTTCTGGCCAATTTACATGGAGTCTGACAGTAAGAGAATGGTAACTTAGTTCATCTAATTGTCCTGTGCACATTCGCAGCTGAGTAAAACCTAGGTGAAAGTAAGATCAGTGTGGAAAAACTCTGTGAAATGAGGATACTACATTGTAGGTAACATTATCATGCAAGCACGAGACTTGTTCCATTAAAGAAACCTATGGGAAACGAGAGCGAGCACTGATACTATAGTAAACAAAGCTGAAGAGCATGTATGAGACAAACAGAGGGAGACAAGTGGGTGCTAAACCTTCGGGAGTTAATAACAAGAGGGACCATTTCGAAACCAAGTCGTAATGAAAGAACGAACCGGACAGTCAAGTGAACTGCAACAATGACTCTGAGTTCTCTCATAATTCAAATATTCTGTGAAAGAGGAGGCATAAAATACTGATACAGCTATCAACTGCGGTCCACAGCACATCGCTAACCACGCTTGCAATTCATTTCAGCATGCTGGTTGGAGCAGCACCGTACGGTAGCAACATCTGCGATTTTCCATCACTCATCTACTGGCATGCGACAAGAATCTGATTTGTGCAGCAACCAAAGCTTAAGTGTGAACCTCAACACTGACTTTGCTCCCAGTTACTCCCATCTTCCATGTGACCACATCCAGCAACGAAATTATTCTTCATAATTTCTATAACTTTGCAACGCAATACGACTGAACACTATAGAATTACACAAATTTCTGCGTGCACTTTCAGTGCCCCAAAAGCTATCTCAAAGATCCTCCTCGCTTCCCCAGAAGCTACCTACCAACACTCCAGCTACCAAGATGGCAGCTAACCGATATTGTTTCGCAGTCCTTATTGAGCAGTCCTCCTTCACGCTTTTCTGCGCGACAATACAGACTTCGAGGAGAGCGTCTTGGACTACATCTTATTTAGCCGAGAGAAAGCTAACAGAAACTTGTAGAACCCTCCCCCGAGGTATCCGACGAGCTAGTGAAAATTTCTCAGGAAGGTCTGTTTATCTGTTTCTCCATCGGAGCACGACCTACGAGCCACGTAAGCTGCGTATTAATGTGCCATCTGACGCTTTTTTTAAATTTTTTTTTAGCGTTTCCGTCCCACTATTATACCATGAAAATTAACGGTACCTCGCTGTACTCCCTCATCAAGACTGAACAGAAATCCGTCCTAACGCTCAGCTAAATTAAAGTTCTTATATAGCGCAAAGAGCTGGTACAGACTTGGAATTTTATAATGAGGAAGTGACTTAAAAATTAAAATAAGACGCAGGTACGTGGGGACACGTCCTCTGGGCATCGGTATTTCTCCACAGAGTTGATAACAGACAAAAACGTAATGTGATATTAGGTTAAAGACAACGTATGCCTTACGTTGGCTTTCTGACTACCGCGATCACGTCCTATGTGAGCCACATCGCAGTTACAGTAGTGGCATGGATATTTGTAGGGAAATTAACACTGTCGGCTGGAATAGTTGTGCACAGTGTATACGCAATAGCATGAGATCCAGTATACCGACAGATGCTGTCAGATGTATCGTATTCGATGTCAGCAGTACAGTGCCTAACAAGACATTTACGACCCCCGTGGTGGACGGTGGAAATCGGTATAAAGGCATCTCTGTGCCATGTTAGTGCGTGCGTGCGTGCCTACACTGCAGATAGGGAACCGACACCATTAGCAACAGTGCGTGTGGTGTACATAAACCACGTTAGTGACGTTGCTATGTGGAAAAGAGGTATCGTGTGATGAAAAAGTAAAAATGGGTGCGTACCAGGAATTGGGCTCCAATCGTAAAACTAAGAAATTGAACGATTGAGGTACAGTGATTGATAATTTTGTTAGATGTAAACCAGCAGAATGACTCCAACAATCTTCTCGACGCTTATGTAGAAGCTCAGAGAGAACTCCTGAAGGCGGCATTAGTCTCTAAGAGAGAAGTCGGCATGCAGCCAGTAGTATTCAATCGCGGTGCAATTTATGTGCCGCATCGTCAGTGTGAGTGAACGAAGGTTACAGTAAACGGGCAGTGGTGCATCGGTTAGAAGCTACTGGACACCCAGGAGAGGTTCCATTCGGTAACTGTAGCCAAACCAGTATCACAGGCGTAGACTAGCAGAATGACACTTTCGTGTCTAACTGCGAGACCACCCTGGAGGGCGGCATTAGTCACGCTGAGGAAGGCAGCAAAGCAATTTTCGTGTCGCATCTTCAGTGTGAGGGTGCGAGGGTTACAGAAAACGGGCAGCTGTGCATCAGTTACAAGCAGTAGCGGCAGTACAGGGGTGTGGCCCCACTCTCCATTGTTGCCAATTTTTTCAAGATTGCGGATCCAAGATTTCGGAGATATATATGACAAAGTCGCGATGATGTCATGGCGGGAAGTTCAAATTTTGGCAGGAAAATAGATCAATTGGACTACCTCCTAACCTAACCCCCTCCCCTCCCCCTTCCTGTCCCCTCCCCCCAGAAAACGACGGGAAGTTCAAATTTCATCAGGACGATGCAACATACCACAGATACGTCCACTAACCTAAGAAAATGGCAGGAAAATAGGTCACTCGGGCTACCTCCACAAACCCAAGTCACCTGACTGCCACCTCTTTCTAGGAATTGGCAGGAAAAGGGTCTGTGCTGGATAGGATGGACATAAGTCTTTGTTTTCAGTCTTTATTTAAACAATTAGAGACAGTACCGCCATCAAGTGTGTTCACCACGAGGTCTGGATTCCAAGTGACCTAGTACACAGTACCAGCACCAGAGGGATCCATTGTCCCCATGACGTAATCCAAGACGGCAGTCTGGAGGGGGGGGGGGGGTCATGCCGCTGCCGAGGGTATGTGAAAGTCGCGTCTACAGTTAGAGTCCTCAGAGTGCTATACTGCCATGTCTATCTAAATAAGAGCCGAGTCATCCTCTGGGTCGCGCGTGTGTGTTTGTTTACTGTAGCTCGCGTGACACCCCTCTCTGCCTGTGGATACTGCTATGGAAATCAATTCCAGAATAACATCGACTGATTTCTATCCCTCGCGATCCTAACAGGACACGAGAGACGCGTCTAGCGCACACGTAAAAATCTGTGGATACTGACGTGACAGGTCTCGCTATATAAATCCGTTCTAGAATAACATCGACTGCTTTCTCTCCCTTCTCCCATGCGATCCTAACAGGATCTGTTCACGAAAATAGCCCAGAATAACACCGACTGCATTCTTCCTGATGGTCCTAACGGGGCATCACGTGTTACCCTTCCCGGAAATCGCAATATCCTGCTTTCAACATAGAAACGGTAAACTTCTCACCTCTAAAATTCTTCATCATGCATGTGAAGCTTGTGCTTGTGAAAACACAGTTAATCATAAAAGTATTCTTGTTACTTGGAGAGAGAGAGAGAGAGAGAGAGAGAGAGAGAGAGAGAGAGAGAGATGGTTCAAATGGCTCTGAGCACTATGGGACTTAACATCTGAGGTCATCAGTCCCCTAGAACTTAGAACTACTTAAACCTACCTAAGGACATCACACACATCCATGCCCGAGGCAGGATTGGAACCTGCAACCGTAGCGGTCGCGCTGTTCCAGACTGAACCGCATAGGACCGCTCGGCCACACCGGCCGGCAGAAAGAGAGAGAGAGAGAGACGATGGTCGGATCAAGCCCTTTCAGAGATAGTGACATTCGATAAAAGCTTCTCGTTGGCTGTAGTTCCAAATGAAGCTCTCTCATTGGTCACCTCGGTCTATATATAAATCCACAACCAACCTCCATCGTCCTCAGTCCGCTATTGTCCGCCTTGTTGTGCATTCCACCGTGTCTGTGTGTGTTTACTTGTTCTTTTTTCTCACAACATGAATAGAGGTAGCTGCATCAACACTTCAGAGTGTAGCGGAAAGAGTGTTAGAGTTCTGGAGACAGGACTACCATGTGAGTAAATAATTTCTATTTTGAGTGTAAATTTTCGTGCGTATGTTAAAGTCGCCTTATTAATTCTGTCTTCTTCTTACAGTACAACTCCAGGATTTTGTCTTGGAATATGAGGAGAGACAGGAGGGGTTGGACTAGCAATAGACTCTAGAAGTCCAGCCTCCTGTGTTGGGTTCACAGCCAGAATTGCCTTGTGAGTATAGTTTTCGTTGCAGTTTGTTCTTGTATAGAAGCGATTCAAAAACCGACAACAACACTCACGTCAGTATAGAAAAAAATATCCATGTGTGATTTTTCTGTGTAACACGGCATCCAAAATAAATAAAATTACGTCTCGTCCTGTTATAGCAACAGCTCTAGAGGACTTTGATTTGTTGGACAGGCAGCTGGAGACTGTCAGCAGACGGAGGATCAGCAAATAATGAGATGCCCAAGCAGCACACTTGTAAGTTAAAAAAAAAATAGATTAGCTGCCTCTGGCAGTAATGGTAGTAGTATAGGAAGTTTTTTTTTCTGTAACAAATTGATTTATATATATTGTTTGTTTTTGTTGTGGGCGAGACACACGAGGACAGACAATGGCGCTCTGATCTGGCTCTACTAGATGACGATTATGATTTTTTTTTTTTTTGAGGGTGCAGTGGAGTCGCCCGGGCAAGTGTTAGTGCCCTGGAGCCTGAGCGAAAAACTCACTCTGCTTATAACCATGTGGTCGTCAGAATTCTTCCTTTCACCGCGCCAGCAGCGGTAAGCAACATACCGGGTGATCAAAAAGTCAATATAAATTTGAAAACTGAATAAATCACGGAATAATGTTTATAGAGAGGTAGAAATTGACACACATGCTTGGAATGACATGGGTTTTTATTAGAACCGAAAAAAATACGAAAGTTCAATAAATGTCCGACAGACAGACATGTCTTCATCTGATCAGAATAGCAATAATTAGCATAACAAAGTAAGACAAAGCAAAGATGATGTTCTTTACAGGAAATGCTCAATACGTCCACCATCATTCCTCAACATATAGCTAACAAGAGGGCATGTATTAATGTCAAAAATAGAAACTAACAGGCTTGTTTTGCGTGGTCAATCCTGGCTTGCGAAAGAAATTACGATCGAAGGAATCATCCTGAGCGTTCGAGTTCATACCATATAGGTGATAATATTCGTGGGTGTTATATCTTTGATGGTATCGATTTCCCCGTTAAGATCCAGGACATACCTAAATTTGAGGCGCAGAATACCGACATATCGGTTCATGTTTATGGCTTGGAGAGCAATAGAAGCATATTGTCGACGGCCCCTCTATTTCTCAAAATTTGCCGGTGAGCGTGAGTTGCATGTAAACCTGCTGCTCTTCTCTGAAGGTGATAATTATCACTATTTTTGGATCAAAGACATGTCCCGACTCCTTTACAGCTAATTGAATAACTATAACTGTAAAAATCTTATTCGGTTAAGGTGCCAGAATTATTTCTCCACTGACAAGTTATTAGCGGAGCATCTAGTAGACTGTGCTTCCAGGGACACGGCACGTGTTATTATGCCTACTGAGGAAAACAAGTTCATAAAGTTCAAGAGCGCTCACCACCGGGAACGGTGCCCGTTTGTAGTGTCTGCCGACTCTGAATGCCTCCTCGCTCCCGTCACCTGGTGCGAAGGTGACCCTACAGCTGCACATACCACCTGTACAGAAAAACGCATACCAAATGCATCAGCATAGCAAATTGTATCTTCCTATGATTACAGTCTTTACCACATCAAATGTCGGCGATAGTGCTGCAGTTTGACTGCTCACTGAGCTCGAAAAATTTCCATGGGAGGTTGATAAGCTTTCCAGAGGCAACGTTCCCATGACCAAATCGAAGGAGAATGAAGATTTGTATAATAACGCGCTTGATAGTCATATTTGTGGGCTGCTGTTAGGCAGAAAAGCGGAAACTTTTTGTAGGGACGACTGTCATCTTTCAGGGAAGTTCTGTGGTGCAGCTCACAATGCGTGCAATTTGAAGTACCAGCTACCAAGACACATACCCGTTTTCCTCCACAATTTAAGTGGGTTTGACGCTCACTTTCTAGTTCAGCACTTGGCTGATTTTGGCTTGGAGAACAGTCAGGTCAGTGTCCTACCTGAGAGTGTCGAGAAATACATTTCATTATCCAAATGAATGACGCCAAGAATTACGCTCTGCTTCCTTGATATGCTACGTTTCATGCAGGCGCCACTCCAGAAACTCGGTGAAACCCTTTCTCGGCAGGATATGCATATCACTTGAGCTGCATTTCCCGACGAGGAAAAGTTTCAACTTATGACTCGGAAGGGGGTTTTTCCGTATGAGTATGTGGATAGTATGACGAAACTCAATGAAACCAATTCACCGGACTTAACTGCATTCTCCAGCAACCTTACAGGCGAAGCCATAACGGATGCAGTGTATGAGCAAGCCATGAACGTCTGACGGGAATTCAGTATTTCAACTTTAGGGGAACATGCACGGTTTTACATGGACACAAACATGCGCTTGCTTGCGGACTTTTTCAAGAACTTCCGGAGTCTATGCGTGACCACATATTCTCTGGATCCCGCCTTTTATTACACGGCACCAGGGTTGTCTTGGGCCCAATGCTCAAGAAAACGGAGTGCAGCATTGAATTATTGACCAAAGCTGACATGCTTCTTTTCTTTGTGCGAGGGATCCATGGGGGACTTTGCCAATGTGTTCATAGGCACGCGAAGGCAAATAACCCGAAGATGCATCCAATACATCCCTTGATTCGAGTTACACAATGTGCCTGGACATAAACAACTTTACAGGCACACTATGCAGCAATCACTGCCGACTGTTGAGTTTCGATGGGTGCCAGAAGACAAATGCGAGACAAAAGTCATGGGTCTATGGCAGCTGATTCTGGTGTAGAGTATGTGGTGGAGGCAGAAACTCACATACCCTATTAGTTTGCATGATGCGCACGCCGATACGTCACTGTGTCCAGAGCAACTAATTCCAAGAGGAGGCTCCACGCCAAAACGGATGACAACGCTGGGGGATAAGCGGAGACACACCATTCATTATCGTAATCTCCAGCAGTGTCTCAGCTTGGGTATGCAGCTGGTTAGAATCACCTGGGCTATCTACTTAAATCAGAGCCCCTGGATGAAGGAGTATACTGATTTTAATATGAGACAGAGAGCTTCTGCGACGTATAACTTTGACAAGGATTTTCATAAATTAATGAATAATACAATTTTAGGGAAAAAAATGAATTTGAGGGAAGGACGTGAAATTTTTATTGGAACCGATTGGGACAGGCGTTATGGCGTAAGAAAATGCATTCCCAGACCAAATTTTAAGGGGATCACCATATTCAATAAGAACCTTGTTGCTGTTGAGATGGCGAAGACTGCAGTAGATATGCATACTAGACCTATCCGCACTCCACATGTACAGCTTTCATTATGAGTTTGAGAAAAAAGAAGAGGTCGTGAGGTAAAAATTCGTTTAATTCTTATCCAACTTAAAAGTAATTTTACATTTTCATAAACAGACACAGCAACACTATTTTCATACATGTTCTTGAGTCGATGGAGAGAAGGACACCTGCAGAATTCCAGGCCTTGAATAGCAGCAAACTTTCATTTTGAACCATCCATGAGATCTCCTTCTTCCCCTTCACACAGATGATGGTATCCGTGTGGTCGAATAATTTAAGTGCAGTCACCATATCTTTTTAGGGTATGCCAGGATAAGCCCAGTGAATTCCATGGTAGAAATGTGTTAACTACATTGCACTCTTCCGTGTCTTATCACACTCTACATGCTTGAAATACCTCAGTGATGCAATGTTTGCTGAGAATGTCTCTATTATTCCTGCATCTTCTGTGTACGGTACAAACGCAAAATCTTTAAATATGAACTGTCTAGGCTCACCATCATAGAAACCCAGAGCGTTTGCAGTGACGTTCACGCCTTGAGATGCCATTGTGAAATGCTGTAGGTATGGTGCAGCACCTCTTCATTTATACAGCTCGTTGCACAACACCGGTGAGTGGGCAGTAGTCGATCACACGGTCGTGTAGAACTAGAACATACTCATTTTTTAGATTCTAAATTACTTTAGATGGATACAGATGGCTTCATCTATTGGGTGAAGAACTGTGGGCCATATGAATTAATGATGTGCCATGTTAATTAATTAGACACGTCCGCATACACGGCCGTTTATCCTTATGGTATTATTCCACAGAACAAGGTTATCGGTGTTATGAAGGACGAGGCGAATGGATTGCCGATTGTGGAGTTTGAAGGTCTACGCTCAAAATTGTATGCGTATCGCACATTGGAAGGTGCCACCCATATGCGGCAGTGTATTTTGGGAAATTTGTCGAAATTCAAATTCATTTCGCACATCTATAGGTCCAGACTTAATTATCTCGTTCTGTTTCGAGCAGTCTATTACGATGACTGGTGAAAGCTCCTTGAACTTCCGTGGACTGAGTAGACACCCTCCTCTGTCTCCATCAGCAAATTTCACAATAAGAAGCAGGAAACGTTGTATACATTTTCATTCCACTGCAGATGTAAATTGTCATATGGATAGAATTCTGAATTCAGGTGGACTTTGGCATTAGTTAACTTGCAGTTGTCGAACACGGTGGAATGATTTGCTACACTCCTGGAAATGGAAAAAAGAACACATTGACACCGGTGTGTCAGACCCACCATACTTGCTCCGGACACTGCGAGAGGGCTGTACAAGCAATGATCACACGCACGGCACAGCGGACACACCAGGAACCGCGGTGTTGGCCGTCGAATGGCGCTAGCTGCGCAGCATTTGTGCACCGCCGCCGTCAGTGTCCGCCAGTTTGCCGTGGCATACGGAGCTCCATCGCAGTCTTTAACACTGGTAGCATGCCGCGACAGCGTGGACGTGAACCGTATGTGCAGATGACGGACTTTGAGCGAGGGCGTATAGTGGGCATGCGGGAGGCCGGGTGGACGTACCGCCGAATTGCTCAACACGTGGGGCGTGAGGTCTCCACAGTACATCGATGTTGTCGCCAGTGGTCGGCGGAAGGTGCACGTGCCCGTCGACCTGGGACCGGACCGCAGCGACGCACGGATGCACGCCAAGACCGTAGGATCCTACGCAGTGCCGTAGGGGACCGCACCGCCACTTCCCAGCAAATTAGGGACACTGTTGCTCCCGGGGTATCGGCGAGGACCATTCGCAACCGTCTCCATGAAGCTGGACTACGGTCCCGCACACCGTTAGGCCGTCTTCCGCTCACGCCCCAACATCGTGCAGCCCGCCTCCAGTGGTGTCGCGACAGGCGTGAATGGAGGGACGAATGGAAACGTGTCGTCTTCAGCTATGAGAGTCGCTTCTGCCTTGGTGCCAATGATGGTCGTATGCGTGTTTGGCGCCGTGCAGGTGAGCGCCACAATCAGGACTGCATACGACCGAGGCACACAGGGCCAACACCCGGCATCATGGTGTGGGGAGCGATCTCCTACACTGGCCGTACACCACTGGTGATCGTCGAGGGGACACTGAATAGTGCACGGTACATCCAAACCGTCATCGAACCCATCGTTCTACCATTCCTAGACCGGCAAGGGAACTTGCTGTTCCAACAGGACAATGCACGTCCGCATGTATCCCGTGCCACCCAACGTGCTCTAGAAGGTGTAAGTCAACTACCCTGGCCAGCAAGATCTCCGGATCTGTCCCCCATTGAGCATGTTTGGGACTGGATGAAGCGTCGTCTCACGCGGTCTGCACGTCCAGCACGAACGCTGGTCCAACTGAGGCGCCAGGTGGAAATGGCATGGCAAGCCGTTCCACAGGACTACATCCAGCATCTCTACGATGGTCTCCATGGGAGAACAGCAGCCTGCATTGCTGCGAAATGTGGATATACACTGTACTAGTGCCGACATTGTGCATGCTCTGTTGCCTGTGTCTATGTGCCTGTGGTTCTGTCAGTGTGATCATGTGATGTATCTGACCCCAGGAATGTGTCAATAAAGTTTCCCCTTCCTGGGACAATGAATTCACGGTGTTCTTATTTCAATTTCCAGGAGTGTATATTACCTCTTCTGTCAGTCTGAAACGCAAGTAAGATGAATGTAGGCGTCTCTAGCTGCGAGGAGGTTTTAATAGCCCACGTTTGTCTGCCCACAGTTGGTAACACTGGGTACTCTGAAACCTCCCACGAGCAAAATGCCAGTAATAGAAATGTACCGGAATTCAGGACTTTGTAAAGGCTTCAAACTCTCCTCGTCTGATACACAGATGTGAGGCATTTTATATATTATCTTGATGATTGTGATAACATTCTCTTCTTGAGCTCCTTGAATGTATGAGTTATTATCCGTCGCACTCAGTACCAGAATGAGTTCTTGTTTAGCGTTCATAGTAATCTGTCTCATGCCCTCGCCGTAACCCATAAGCATTTTTAGAGGTATGCATGCAGTAAATCGCTTGTACTCTGCAACTGTTCTACCCTCCGATCGTCTATGAACCACCCTAAATTTTCTAAACTATGCAAATCCGCGGGTGATGCAGAAACGTAGCTGCCGTCGGTTTTCTTGAATGAGCCCACTATATATATGAAACTCTTGCATGGAAGCGTCAGTGCGTCTTGGTGCTGGATGACAATACTAGTTTCATAGTTCTTGTTAAATGTGGTTGAAGCGTAAGGTTTATGAGAGAAGTATTCCTGATGTATAATTCTCTCATCATACCTTACTGGACTGGTTATATTGAGTGAGGACGTCATTGCAAGGTTTCAAGCCGGCTGATTTGAGAAACTCGTAGAGTGCACGTGTTATCACTTTGCGGTTCGGTAACGAAGTGACATGCTGTAGATTTCGTGCACTTGTTTTATACTGTACGTCCATTCTGCCTTAGATGTAATCGTACAATGATTTCCTCGCCACGAAAATCAACAAGTTTATTATTCTGGTCCACAATACACAGCTCCAAATAGTCCAACATCTGAGCTGTCACTGGAAGTTATATTGCGTTGGTAGGGGTCTCAACAATCTTATATCCCATTGAAACTGAGAGGAAGTGTCCGTAAATAGTATGAATCAGACTGTCGTTGAGATAGGAGATCGTTGCAGTGTTACACTCGACACGTATGGTGTTGACAGGAAGAATGTCCGCAGTTTGATATGACTTGTAAAATTTACTAGGGTCCTTCTTCAAAACCTGTCCTTTTGTGAAACTCAATAGGCGCCCTATTGAACATTCCTGGTTAAAATCAGTCGTTGCATTTACAGTCCTTATTTCAGATATAAGTGTATTGATGTTTGCGCATAGCTCAATACCTTTTCCAGACTGTTTTAAGACTTCGTTTCAGTCATCGATATCGTATGCACCCGGTTCTATTTCCATAATATCTTTTTCACCATTAGTATCCAAATGCAGTTTGTTGTTAGTCTCAGTGATATTTGGGGTGCTGTTGTACGTCTCCAGTCCAATCAATGCAATACTCCATTCACCAATGCTCAAATCAATTGGCGAGAAGTAATTTGTACACAATAAAGATGATCGTTCTTTTAATGTCAAAGTATACGACATTGCATCTGAACTTCAACTGATGAAGGAATGTTTAAAGCTCCTCCTTTTATAGCATGCTACTTCTTCTTCGTAAACATCAAGAGAAACATGATGCATATATGTCCATAGAGGTGTGTATTAAAGTCCCGATAGCGCCGATAATTGTAGAAAACACATCTTCTGTGGGTGAAGTATCACTGTAATTATCCTAGCTGCTGCAGGTCACCAAATAAGTCAAAATAGTAGACTGTATTCGCATTTTTCATAACATATGATACCGAGTGGGCGCCGGGGCCTGTAGCAACATCTAAATTCACAATGCCACATTCACCGGCTTTCCACATAGTCTTCGGTAATGTATCCTGCATAAACACACCACAGAATCTTGAAATGTTTAATTTCTTTCCAACAAACTTAAGAAGATCAGTATTTGTGAGTGGTCGATCTGGTAGAACCGCTAATGGGCTTTTTTTTATTTTTTTTAATGAATAGACCTGGCTCTTTCCTGTATGGTTTCAAGCATAGTCCTTTTCCGATGGCTGCGGCTTCCATCATGCGGTTATGTCTTCTTGCTTCTTCTAACTACGCTTGGGAGTTTTGCGCGTTCTTGACCGGTCGAGCAATAGCTGCAGCACCACCAGTGAGGGATCCTACCTCCTAGAGCGTGGAGAGAGCCGGGATGAGAAGTGGAAGAAAACCGCCAGATGTCTTGGGTATTGGTAGAACTCGAGGTGCTTTAACCGATCCTCTTCTTCCAACACCTTTCTGCTTCAGTGCCTTTTTAGCTGCATAAATCGCTGTCAGGATACAGTTCTTCAAACCGCTCTGCTTCCCGCCCTTCTTCTTGTTTAGTGCACAACGTGCAGCGTTCATAACTCGCTTGAAATTCATCTCTCCTAAACTCAACAATTTTTCTTCGCATGATTTTATCAACTGCAAATGCTGCGATGCGTTGATCTATCATACCAATATCCTTTCCTCTCCGTATCGCCTTAGCCTTATCAGCTAAAATCTTATCTTCAATATGGCGACTTGATAGATCTTTATTTTCAGCGTATGCAATGTCATGTTCCACACACGCCTAGCGTTTCTGAAGCATTGTCCCAGGTGCACAGTAGTTATACCCACGGATGTGTAATTCCACTGGCAGTTTGTCTACAATACCACAACCTCCTCTACTGCGTCTCCTAGCACACATGTTATGTTACTGCGGTGGTTGTGAACCATGCGTCCCCATTATACAGCAAAACGTCGGCATCATTCCAACTGTTTTGTGTAGCAGGAAAACCAAGCCATTTGACTAGTGCTTTATTTCCACGACGTATTATGGCTCTCTCCACGACAAACACACCCCGTTCTGAGCTTTTCTCCAACTCCCCGGAGTAGAAGCAGACTGCAATTTCTTCACCTTTACTATCCTTCAATACATGTTCCAGCATTCGTTCTCTGCACCTCTGAAACTATAAATATCTCTGTTGACCAGTTCGGTAGGTATAATTTCTCAAATGCCGTCTTCTGTTTTGAGATACGTACCAAATAACCTACATTAAATTTCTGTCTGCGTGGATCCAGCATTTTAATGCGATAGTAACGCCGTACCCATGAGTCCATTATCACGAACGTCGATTGGTCTTATTTTTATTGTGGTATGTTTGGTTCAATTATGTTGTTGTTGTTGTGGTCTTCAGTCCTGAGACTGGTTTGATGCAGCTCTCCATGCTACTCTATCCTGTGCAAGCTTCTTCATCTCCCAGTACCTACTGCAACCTACATCCTTCTGAATCTGCTTAGTGTATTCATCTCTTGGTCTCCCCCTACGATTTTTACCCTCCACGCTGCCCTCCAATAAATTGGTGATCCCTTGATGCCTCAGAACATGTCCTACTAACCGATCCCCTCTTCTGGTCAAGTTGTGCCACAAACTCCTCTTCTCCCCAATCCTATTCAGTACCTCCTCACTAGTTATGTGATCTACCCATCTAATCTTCAGCATTCTTCTGTAGCACCACATTTCGAAAGCTTCTATTATCTTCTTGTCCAAACTGGTTATCGTCCATGTTTCACTTCCATACATGGCTACACTCCATACAAATACTTTCAGAAATGACTTCCTGACACTTAAATCTAAACTCGATGTTAACAAATTTCTCTTCTTCAGAAACGCTTTCCTTGCCATTGCCAGTCTACATTTTATATCCTCTCTACTTCGACCGTCATCAGTTATTTTGCTCCCCAAATAGCAAAACTCCTTTACTACTTTAAGTGTCTCATTTACTAATCTAATACCCTCAACATCACCCGACTTAATTCGACTACATTCCATTATCCTCGTTTTGCTTTTGTTGATGTTCATCTTATATCCTCCTTTCGAGATACTGTCCATTCCGTTCAACTGCTCTTCCAAGTCCTTTGCTGTCTCTGACAGAATTACAATGTCATCGGCGAACCTCAAAGTTTTTATTTCTTCTCCATGCAGTTTAATACCTACTCCGAATTTTTCTTTTGTTTCCTTTACTGCTTGCTCAATATACAGATTGAATATCATCGGGGAGAGACTACAACCCTGTCTTACTCCCTTCCCAACCACTGCTTCCCTTTCATGTCCCTCGACTCTTATAACTGCCATCTGGTTTCTGTACAAATTGTAAATAGCCTTTCGCTCCCTGTATTTTACCCCTACCACCTTTAGAATTTGAGAGTATTCCAGTCAACATTGTCAAAAGCTTTCTCTAAGTCCACAAATGCTAGAAACGTAGGTTTGCCTTTCCTTAATCTTTCTTCTAAAATAAGTCGTAAGGTCAGTATTGCCGCACGTGTTCCAGTATTTCTACGGAATCCAAACTGATCTTCCCCGAGGTCGGCTTCTACTAGTTTTTCCATTCGGCTGTAAAGAATTCGTTTAGTATTTTGCAGCTGTGGCTTATTAAACTGATGTTCGCGTAATTCTCACATCTGTCAACACCTGCTTTCTTTGGGATTGGAATTATTATATTCTTCTTGACGTCTGAGGTTTATTTCGCCTGTTTCATACATCTCGCTCACCAGATGGTAGAGTTTTGTCAGGACTGGCTCTCCCAAGGCCGTCAGTAGTTCCAATGGAATGTTGTCTACTCCGGGGGCCTTGTTTCGACTCAGGTCTTTCAGTGCTCTGTCAAACTCTTCACGCAGTATCGTATCTCCCATTTCATCTTCATCTACATCCTCTTCCATTTCCATAATATTGTCCTCAAGTACATCGCCCTTGTATAGACCCTCTATATACTCCTTCCACCTTTCTGCTTTCCCTTCTTTGCTTAGAACTGGGTTTCCATCTGAACTCTTGATGTTCATACAAGTGGTTCTCTTATCTCCAAAGGTCTCTTTAATTTTCCTGTAGGCAGTATCTATCTTACCCCTAGTGAGATAAGCCTCTACATCCTTACATTTGTCCTCTAGCCATCCCTGCTTAGCCATTTTGCATTTCCTGTCGATCTCATTTTTGAGACATTTGTATTCCTTTTTGCCTGCTTCATTTACTGCATTTTTATATTTTCTCCTTTCATCAATTGAATTCAATATATCTTCTGTTACCCAAGGATTTCTACTAGCCCTCGTCTTTTTACCTACTTGATCCTCTGCTGCCTTCACTACTTCATCCCTCAAAGCTACCCATTCTTCTTCTACTGTATTTCTTTCCCCCATTCCTGTCAATTGTTCCCTTATGCTCTCCCTGAAACTCTCTACAACCTCTGGTTCTTTCAGTTTATCCAGGTCCCATCTCCTTAAATTCCCACCTTTGTGCAGTTTCTTCAGTTTTAATCTACAGGTCATAACCAATAGATTGTGGTCAGAGTCCACATCTGCCCCTGGAAATGTCTTACAATTTAAAACCTGGTTCCTAAATCTCTGTCTTACCATTATATAATCTATCTGATACCTTTTAGTATCTCCAGGGTTCTTCCATGTATACAACCTTCTTTCATGATTCTTAAACCAAGTGTTAGCTATGATTAAGTTGTGCTCTGTGCAAAATTCTACCAGGCGGCTTCCTCTTTCATTTCTTAGCCCCAATCCATATTCACCTACTACGTTTCCTACACTCGGATTCCAGTCACCCATGACTATTAAATTTTCGTCTCCCTTCACTATCTAATTTCTTTTATTTCCTCATACATTTCTTCAATTTATTCGTCATCTGCAGAGCTAGTTGGCATATAAACTTGTATTACTGCAGTAGGTGTGGGCTTCGTATCTATCTTGGCCACAATAATGCGTTCACTATGCTGTTTGTAGTAGCTTACCCGCATTCCTATTTTCCTATTCATTATTAAACCTACTCCTGCATTACCCCTATTTGACTTTGTGTTTGCCCGCATCTCGTGGTCGTGCGGTAGCGTTCTCGCTTCCCACGCCCGGGTTCTCGGGTTCGATTCCCGGCGGGGTCAGGGATTTTCTCTGCCTCGTGATGGCTGGGTGTTGTGTGCTGTCGTTAGGTTAGTTAGGTTTAAGTAGTTCTAAGTTCTAGGGGACTTATGACCACAGCAGTTGAGTCCCATAGCGCTCAGAGCCATTTGAACCATTTTTTTTTGACTTTGTGTTTATAACCCTGTAGTCACTTGACCAGAAGTCTTGTTCCTCCTGCCACCGAACTTCACTAATTCCCACTATATCTAACTTTAACCTATCCATTTCCCTTTTCAAATTTTCTAACCTACCTGCCCGATTAAGGGACCTGACATTCCACGCTCCGATCCGTAGAACGCCAGTTTTCTTTCTCCTGATAACGACGTCCTCTTGAGTAGTCCCCGCCCGGAGATCCGAATGGGGGACTATTTTACCTCCGGAATGTTTTACCCAAGAGGACGCCATCATCATTTAATCATACAATAAAGCTGCATGCCCTCGGGAAAAATTACGGCCGTAGTTTCCCCTTGCTTTCAGCCGTTCGCAGTACCAGCACAGCAAGGCCGTTTTGGTTATTGTTACAAGGCCAGATCAGTCAATCATCCAGACTGTTGCCCTTGCAACTACTGCAAAGGCTGCTGCCCCTCTTCAGGAACCATATGTTTGTCTTGCCTCTCAACAGATACCCCTCCGTTGTGGTTGTACCTACGGTACGGCTATCTGTATCGCTGAGGCACGCAAGCCTCCCCACCAACGGCAAGGTCTATGGTTCATGGGGGGGGGGGAGATTCAATTATACCGAGTGATTATTTCTAGCAGGATATCTGTCCATTTGTACGAGCCGCGAAGGTTAAAATGCATTCACATTCGATCTTTTATTGTTCTGTTCAGATGCTCCACTGTACTTGCCTTCAGGTGAGTGAATATTGAGT
Organism: Schistocerca nitens; assembly: GCF_023898315.1. Lineage (NCBI taxonomy): Eukaryota > Metazoa > Arthropoda > Insecta > Orthoptera > Acrididae > Schistocerca > Schistocerca nitens. The sequence goes on from NC_064622.1 coordinate 505,140,653, forward strand.
AGTGATGTATTCCATACCGCTGCATCACTGTCTTGATATACCTATTGTAAAACTCCCCGCCGTGATTGGTTTGGAGGTTGTCTGGGGATTGATTCGTCCCTGTCTGTAGCAAACGCTCAAAAACACCCGTGGCATTTCTACCCGTTTTTGTTTTGACAGGCAATGCCAGGCAAATTTGGAGTATGTATCAATAACCATTAAAATATATTTGAATCCATTATTCTCATATCTACAAGTCAAGCTTCCCACAAGTCATACAAACCTTTAATCATAACATGCCTACGAGGGTATGTTTTTCGTGCTGGTTTGTGCAGGTCTCGAACTACTGTCTCCATAATTATTCGATGATACCTCTCTCTCTAAGCTCAGAGAGCTGTATTACCTGCAGCAGCTGATGCCATGAGTAGTCGTAGTCGATCTATTAGCTCGTTGGGGTCTTTATAATATATACACTGCAGGATTCAATTGCTCACTGCTTTATGCTCAAAGTCAATACCATCACAGCTGCTGCTGATGTTGTTGTGGTTGTTGTTTCCGCCATCAAGTATTGGTTTTACAATGGTTTTATATTTCTTGTTGCTCAGGCTTTTCGCGATCTTATGTACACCAGTCATGTGCAGTATTTCGCGGTGCGTTTCCCTATCTTTAACTGAATAATTTTTAGGTTTTCTGGTAGGTCTTATGAAAATAAGATTCATTAAGCCAGATGTTCTCTCAAACCGCCTATCACCAATCTGTATTGTGTCATCATTTACAGTTATAGGATGCACACCCAACACGTGCGGTCTTCCGCTGCCAACGCCGAATGTTCTATCCACCTGACTGGCGGCGTGACGGATAATGAATTCGTCAATGGCAACCCCATCGCTATCGTGCGTTTTTGTTTTTGCTGAGAGCTGTCTGAGAGATTCAGTAACCGGTTAAAGGTCTCTCTTAGTGTTTGCTGTCGATTCATATGCCCTTACCTCAGCAACCGTAATTTCTCACGAACTGCTTTCTGCGCTTGAATCACTTTCTGCTTCGTTGGTTGTATACTAATCAGACAACTCCGCAACGTGACGCTTTATTATCCGCTCTTCTTCTTCCTCTTACTATGTTCCTGCTCCCCCTTCTCAACGACAAGGAACTCTACATCATTTTTCCTCTCAATAGCCCTATTCTCTCGGGTTGAGAGCTAGACATACGCGCGAATTTGCCCATGGTGCAGCGTATACTGATGTACTAACCTCTCATACCGAGTTACATGCAAAAACTCTTGAAAGTTTTGCCTGTACCTACCACCACTCAGTTTTCCTTCAATAACGAGAAACCCATACTGTGAATGATTCCAGCAATCACCACATATCTTTGCAAAATCGTTGAACGACATGTCAGTTCCGACATTTGCCTCGTAAATGTTTTAAGGCTATAATAAGGTTTGCATTATCCCTAATCAACAGTTTCAGGATTCTGGAATATGCTTGAATTAGATAAAATACATCAGCACCCTTATGACGACCGAAACAGAAATATTTTCGAATTTGGCCTTTGTTTCCCACAGCAACATCGTAAAATATGAAGACAGTGTTTGGCTTTGCTTTTTCAGGTGGAGGGATACCACAGCTTTCACTGAATATCGTGTATGTAACACTCTCTACACCGCGCAATATCTCCTGTAATAGCTGACACTTGGGTTGATCAGCGTTTTTCAAAATACACAAATATGTTCAAATCTAGCTCCATCTACATGTGTTAGCAGTATCATGAGGACATTAGTCTTGCCACAGTTGGATGGACCTACAATAATTGCTCGTGTATTAGGAAGGAGAATTCCGTTCTTGTTCTTGCTGAAGTCTTCTTCTGCTTCTTAATGGGACCAGTCACTGACAAAAAAAGTCCTTGTGGTGAGGATATTTCACCCAGCCTGCCATGATACTAACTACGCAGGTACTGACAAGTAGTTGACATATGTAGATACAATTGAAGGGTCGGTAAAGGTACGTGTACCCACTATAGCTCTATCACTAAACCGAATGACCTATATTGGCTACACAAAAAAAACTGAAAAATAATGATATTAATAAGCGAAATACTTTGACTATAATGAGAGAAGTATGAAATAAAACACAAACACGTTAGTACATAGGGGATGCAGTTTTTCAAGAAAAGCGTTAGACTCTTTCTTTATCTTCTTCTTAGCACCTGTATAGTATTTCCCAAAAAATATTTTTGACATGCAATAAATTCCCTGCGTATCTCCCTCAAGCCAATGGATGCCTCTCAGGAATCAGGTTTTTTACCCGCTCAGTTAATCTGTTTCTCTTTCAGTTCAATGTTCATGTGCAAACAAAGATACTGCTTCAAATCATCAACATGTACGCTATGCACATGTACGAAGTTTACAACATCATTGTATGAAGAGTCTATGCTCGGCAACCAGCAGTTCAATATCTCTAAAGAAAGACATAGCGCAGTATCTAGGTCGTATAACTTCATAACTAAGGCGTGCCTCAGATAAACTCAGTTGTCACCCGGTTTCACACATAGTGCACGGTTATCATACACTGTAGTAATAGATAAGGCGAATGTCTGGCGGAGAACGTGTTGGATATTACTCTGTAGTCATCTGCGTTCTGTACGACATATTGCGTCCCAGTCGAAATCGGAAATTGGCACTTTAACACCAATGCAATTTCAATTTATATTCTCACATGCTTGCCCCAGACATGATGTGCTTCTATACCAACGTTTACATGTTTCGTTCCACCGGGAGTAAAATTGTGTGATGAACCGAAAAGCAAGGGTATACTCGATGCGCCGGCTGGGGTGGCCGAGCGGTTCTAGGCGCTACAGTCTGGAACCGTGTGACCGCTACGGTCGCAGGTTCGAATCCTGCCTCGGGCATGGATGTGTGTGATGTCCTTAGGTTATTAGGTTTAAGTAGTACTAAGTCTACGGGGCTGATAACCTCAGATGTTAAGTCCCATAGTGCTCAGAGACATTTGAACCATTTTTTGTCAATCTGCAATTTCTTTGCTGCATCATCAATGTCAGGATGCGAGTTAAAAGTAGACTGTTAGTGGTCCATTGGATACAAGCTACTGGACCCCCAGGAGTGGTTCTGTGTGGTGACTGAAGACGTGTTACATTCATGGTGAGGAGTGAGGACGGAGCCTCAAGTTTTCAATCGCGATTAAGTTTCTGTGGCGCATCCTCAATGCCAGGGTGCAAGTTAACAGTAAACAGTTAGTAGTGCAACGGATAAAAGCTACTGGACTCCCAGGAGTGGTTAAATGCGGTAACCGAAGAAGTGTTGCTCTCTTGGTGAAAGTGAGGATGGAGCCTCTAATTTTCAATTGCGATGTGCATCAGATACTAGGTACTGGACTCTTACAAGTGGTTCCAATGCGGTGACCGAAGATTTGTTACCCACTTGTAGAGAAGTCAGCATGGAGCCACTCCTTTTCATTCGCAATGCAATATCCGTGGTGCATCCTCAATGTCATGGTGTGAGTTAACAGTAAACGGTTAGTGGTTTATTGGATACAAGTTACTGGACACCCAGGAGTGGTTACATGCAGTGACCAAAGACGTGTTACTCTCGTGGAAAGAAGTCAGAATGTATCCTCTAGTTTGCAATCGTGATGCAAATTCTTTGACGAATCCTCAATATGAGGGTGCGAGTTAATAGTAAACGGATAGTGGTTTATTCGATACAAGCTTCTGGACTGCCAAGAGTGGTAGATGTGCCACTCTCTTGGAGAGAGGTCAGCATGAAGCCTGCAGTTCTCAATCGCGATGCAATTTCTGGTCGCATCGTCAATGACACGGTGCAAATTAACAGTAAACGGTTAGTGGTACATCGGATACAATCTACTGGACTCGCAGAACTGGTTTCAGCATGACCGAAGACGTGTTACACTCATGGAGAGAAGTCAGCATGGATCATCTTCTTTTCAATCGCGTTGCAAACTCTTTGTCGCATCCTCAATATCAGGGTGCGAGTTAACAGTAAACGGTTAGTGGTGCATCGGATGCAAGCAACTAATCTCCCAGGAGTAGTTAAATGCAGCGACCGAAGACGTGTTACTGTCATGGAGAGACGTGAAGATGGAGCCACTACTTTTCAATCGCGATCCAGCTACTAGTCTCCAAGGAGTGGCTAAATGCGGTAACCGAAGAAGTGTTATTGTCTTGGTGAAAGTGAGGATGGAGCCTCTAGTCTTCAATCGCGATGCAATTTCTGTGGCTCATCCTCAATGTCATGGGGCGAGAAAACAGTAAACAGTTAGTGGTGCATCGGATACTAGATACTGGACTCCCAGGATTTGTACCATGCGGTGACTGAAGACGTGTTACCCTCTTGAATAGAAGTCAGCATGGAACTTCTAGTTTTAAAACGCGATGCAATTTCTGTATTGCATCCTCAATACCACGGTGCGAGTTAACTGTAAATGGTTACTGATGCATCGGACATAAACTACTGGACTCCCAACAGTGGTTACATGCGGTGACCGGGGTTGTGTTACCACCTTGGAGAGAAGTCAGCATAGATCATCTAGTTTTCAATCGCGATGCAAATTCTTAGTCGCATCCTCAATATCAGGTTGCGAGTTAACAGTAAACGGTTGGAGATTTATTGGATACAAGTTTCTGGACTGCCAGGAGTGGATGCATGCGGTGACCGTAGATGTGTTACTCTCTTGGAGAGATGTCAGCATGGAGCCTCTTGTTTTCAATTTCATTGCAATTTCTGTGTCGCATCCTCAATGTGACGGTGCGAGTTAACTGTAAATGGTTAGTGATGCTTCAGATACAAGCGACTGAACTCCCAGGAGTGGTTCCATCCGGTTACCGAAGACGTGTTACTCTCTTGGAGAGAGGTCAGCATGGAGCCTCTAGTTTTCAATCGCGATGCAATTTCTCTGGCGCATCCTCAATGTCAGGGTGCGAGTTAACAGTAAACGGTTAGTGGTGCATTGGCTACAGGCAACTGAACTCCCAGGAGTGGATCCATGCGGTCACCGAAGACTTATTACCCTCTTCGATAGAAGTCAGCATAGATCTCCTAGTTATCAAATGCCATGCAATTTCTGTATCGCATCCTCAATATCACGGTGCGAGTCAACAGTAAACGGTTATTGGTGAATCGGATGAACGCTATTGGACTCCCAAGAGTGGTTACATGCGCTGACCGAAGACGTGTTACTCTCTTGAAGAGAAAGAATGTATCCTCTAGACTTCAATCGCTCTTCAAATTCTTTGACGCACCCTCAATATCAGGGTGCGAGTTAACAGTATACGGGTATTGGTTTATTGGATACAAGCTACTGGACTCCCAGGGGTGGTTCCATGCATGACCGAAGACGTGTTACTCTCTTGGAGAGAAGTCAACATGGTTCCTTTATTTTTCAATCACAGTGCAATTTCTGTGGCCCATCCTCAATGTCAGGTTGCGAGTTAACAGTAAACGGTTAGTGGTGCATAGGATACAAGCTACTAGACTTCTAGGTTTTAAACGCGATGCAACTTCTGTATCGCATCCTCGATGTCAGGGTTCGAGTTAACTTTAAACAGTTAGTGGTGCATCGGGTACGAACAAGTGGACTCGCAGGAGTGGTTTCATGCGGTGACCACCGTTGAGGCGTAAATCTCTCGGAGAGATGTCGGCATGGACCGTGTAGTTTTCATTCGCGATACAATTTCTCTGTCAGATCGTCTTTATTACTGGCGAGGGTTACAGTAAGCGGGCACCAAATTGAAACAACTGGTGTCCGACCTGGGATACCTTGCTGTTACTGGAGGCGCATTAGCGTGTTGGAGAAAAGTCGGCAAGTGGGCTGTAGTTTCTAATTGCAGTGGAACTTTCGTGTTTCATCGTCAGTGTGTGAGCGTGTGGGATACTGTAAACGGGTCGTTGTGCATAGGATACAAGGTACTGTAATCGACGAGACGTTCCATGCGGTGAGCGTTGACGTGCTAGTCTCTCGGAGAAAAGTCCTGTCGGGCCCTGTAGTTTTCATTCATGATGTAATTTCTGTGACGAATCGTCATTGTGAGGGTGTGAGGGTTACAGTAAACCTTCAGAGATGCGTCGGTTACATGCTACTGGATTCCAAGGAGATGTTCCATGCGGTGACCGTTGCCGCGTTAGTCTCTCGGAGAGAAGTCGGCAAGGAGCCTGTAGTTTTATTTCGCGATGCAATATCTGTGTCCCATCATCATTTTAGGGTGAGATGGTTAGAGTAAACCGGCAGTGTTGCATCAGATACAAGCTACTGGAGTCCCAGGTTAGATTCCAAGCCGTTACCGTAGCCTTATTAGCGTGTTGGAGAAAAGTCGTCATATAGGAGCAGTTTTCAATCGCGATGTAATTTTCATGTTTGATCTTCAATGCGTGGGTATGAGGGATACAGTTAGAGATCAGTTGATATCGGATACAAGCTACTGGACTCCTTCAAGAGGTTCCATGAGGTGACCGTTGCCGCGTCTGTCTCTCGGAGAGAAGTCGGCAAGGAGCCTCTGGGTTTCATTGGCGATGAAGTTTCTGTGTCGTCATTGTGAGGGTTACAGTAAACGGGCTGCGTTGAATGAGATACAAGCTACTGGAGTCCCAGGTGAGATTCCAAGCAATTACCGTAACCGAATTAGAGTGTTGGAGAAAATTCGGCATATAGCGAGTAGTTTTCAATCACAGTGGAACGTCTATGTTGCATCGTGAATGTGTGGGTATAAGGGATACAGTAAGCAAGTAGTTGTGCATCGATTAAAAGCTGCTGGACTCGCTCAAGAGGTTCCATGAGGTGACTGTATCCGCGTCAGTCTCTCGGAGAGAAGTTGGTAAGGAGCCTCTAGTCCTCATTCGCAATGTAATATCTGTGTCGCATCGTCATTGCGAGGGTGCGATAGCTGCAGTAAATGGGCAGTGTTGCATCGGATACAAGCTACTTCACTCCCAGGTGAGATTAACGCGATTACCGTAGACGCATTTCCGCGTTGGAGAAAAGTCGGCATATTGCGCGTAGTTTTCAGTGGTGCTTGAATTTCTATGTTGCATCGTCAATGTTGGGTGTCAGGGTACAGTAAGCGCGCAGTGTTCCATCTGATACAAGTTACTGGAGTCAAAGGTGAGCTTTCAAGAAGTTACCGTAGCCGCATTATTGTGTTGGATATAATTCGGCATATAGCGAGTAGTTTTCAATCGCGATGGAATTTCTATTTTACATCGTCAATGTGTGGGTGTGAGGGATACAGGAAGCGTGCAGTTGTGCTTTGGATACAAGCTACAGGACTCTCACTAGAGGTTCGGTGCGGAGAGCTTTGTCATGTTTGTCTCTCGGAGAGATTTGGGCAGGGACCATGTAGTTTGCATTCGCAATGCAGTTAGTATCGCCATTGTTAGGGTGCGAGAGTAACAGTAAACGTGCAGTGTTGCATTGGATACAAGCTATTGGATTACCAGGTGATATATCCCTGGCTGTTACAGGAGCCGTATTACCGTGTTGGAAGAAAGTCGGCATGTTGCCTGTAGTTCTCAATCCATGTGGAATATCTTTGTTGCATCGTTAATGTGTGCGTGCATCGGATTCAAGTTACTGTGCTCTCTCAAGAGGATCCTTGAAGTGACGCCGCTTCAGTCTGTCCAAGACAAAACGACAATGAGTCTCCTGTTTTCATTCGCGATGCAGTTTCTGTGTCGCATTGTCAGTGTTAGGGATCTGAGAGATACAGTAAATGGGCAGCGTTGTATGGGGTACAAGCAACTGATTCCCCGGTGAGATTCCAATCAGTCACCGTAGTCGCATTATCGTGTTGGAGAAAAGTCGCCATATAGCCGATAGTTCTTAATCACGATGTAATTTCTATGTTACTTCGTCAATGTGTGGCTGTGAGGGATACAGTAAGCTGGAAGTTGTGCATCGGATACAAGCTACTGGTCTCCCACGAATAGTTCAATGCGTTGACCATTGCCGTGTTAGTCTCTGAGAGATGTGTGGGCAGTGACCCTGGAATTTTCATTCTGAATGCAATTTCTGTGACACTTCGTCATTGTTAGGGTGCGAGGGTAATAGTAAACGGGCCGTGTTGCATCAAATAGACGCTACTGCATTCCCAGGTGATATTACAGGAGGTAACCGCAGAAGCATTAGCGAGCTGGAGGAAAGGGGGAATGTGGCACGTAGTGGAATTTCTGTGTTGCATTGTCAATGTGTGGGTGTGAGGGATACAGTAAGATGGCAGTTGTGTATCGGATACAAGCTACTGGTCTCCCTCAAGGGGATTCTTGAAGTGACTGTTGGCACTTCAATCTATCCAAGATAAAACGACAAAGAGCCTCCTGTTTTCATTCGCGATGCAATTTCTGTGTGGCATCGTAAATGTTAGGGTGTGAGGGACACAGTAAATGGGCAGTGTTGCATGGGACACATGCTACTGGAGACCCATGTGAGATTCCAAGCAGGTACTGTAGCTGCATTGGAGAAAAGTCACCATATAGCGTGTAGTTTTCAATCTCGATGCAATTTCTACGTTACATCGTCAAAGTGGGGGTGAAAGGAATACAGTAAGCTTGCAGTTGTGCATCGGACACAAGCTACTGCACTCCCTCAGGGGGTTCCATGAGGTGACCGTTACCGCGGAAACCTCTCGGCAAGAAGTCGGCAAGGAGCCTCTGGTTTACAGTTGCGTTGCAATTTCTGTGTCGCATCGTATTTGTGAGGGTGCGAGGTTTACAGGAAATGGGCAGTGCTGAATCGGATGCAAGATTCTTGAGTCCAAGGTGAGATTCGACGCAGTTACCGTAGCCGCATTACAATGTTGGAGAAAAGTCGGCATATAAAGAGTAGTTTTCAATCTCGATGCAATTTCTACGTTACATCGTCAAAGTGGGGGTGAAAGGAATACAGCAAGCGTGCAGTTGTGCATGGGATACAAGCTACTGGACTCCAACGAGTGGTTCGATGCGGTTAACGTTGCCGTGTTACTCTGTCGGAGAGACGTGGGCAGACCCAGAAGAAGGCCGCTGCTATCGTGGCCGCAACGTTGGCTTTTCTATAGCAGCAGTAGTTTTTACATTATGACGCGGTACCAAACCCAGAAAACTTTTATGTCGACTAAATGGGTAGTGTTGCATCTGATACAAGCCACTTGAGTCCCAGACGAGATTCCAAGCAGTTATCGTATCCGCATTAGCGATTTTCAGAATAGTAGGCATATAGCGAGTAGTTTTCATTCGCGACGGTATTTCCATGTTGCAATGTGAATGTGTGGGTGTGAGGGGTAAAGTAAGGGTCAGTTGTGCGTCGGATACAAGCTACTGGTGTCCAACGCGTGCTTTGATGTGGTGACCATTGCAGCATATAGTGAGTAGTTTTCAGTCGCGTTGGAATTTCTATTTTGTATCGTCAATGTGTGGGTATGAGGGATACAGTATGCGTGGAGTTGTGCATCGGATACACGTTACGGGACTCCCACGAGCGCTTCGATGTGGTGACCATTGCCATGTTAGTTTCCCGGAGAGCTGAGGTGCAGGAGCCTCTAGTTTTTATTCGCTTTGCATTTTCTGTGTGGCATCGTCATTGAGAGGGTGTGGGGTGTACAGTAAATGGGCAGCATTGCATCGTATACTACCTGCTGGAGTCCTAGCAGAGATCCCAAACAGTTACGCTATTCGCATTGTGGAACTGGGGAAAAGTCGTCATATAGCGAGTAGGTTTCTATCGCGATGGTATTTCAGTGTTGCATCGTCAATGTATGGGTATGACGGATACAGTAAGCATGCATTTGCGCATCGTACACGACCTACCGGACTCCCACTTGTGCTTTGATGTGGTCACCATTGCCGTGTCAGTCTACCTGAGAGAAGAGGTCCAGGAGCCTCTAGTTTTCACTCGCCAAGCAATTTCTGTGTAACAAGGGTTACAGTAAATGGGCAGTGTTGCGTCGGATAAATGCTACTGCAGTCCCAGGTGAGATTCCAAGCAGTTACTGAATCCGCACTAGCGCTTTGGAGAAAAGTCGCCACATAGCGAGTTCTTTCCAATTGCCATAAAATTTCTATGTTGCATCGTCAATGTGTGGGTGTGAGGCATACAGTATACGTTCAGTTGTGCATCAGATAGAAGTTACTGGACTCCCACGAATGCTTCGATGTGGTGACCATTGCCATGTCTATCTCCGTGAGAGAAGAGGTCCAGGAAAGTCTAGTTTTCACTCGTTATGCAATTTCTAAGTAGCATAGTCATTGCGAGTGCGCGAGGGTTAATACATGTAAATTATATTAAAAATTTTATTGATTTTCAAAAACTGCAAAACAACCCCACAATGTCCTACATACATTTTTCTCATAATACGTACGCAGTTCTGCACGTAGACTAATTTCTCAATTAAGAGAACTGCTTCTTTAATTCTTGCTGTTGTTAAGTACATAGGCGAGTGTGTTGGATGTTTTAGTCAAATGGCTAGCACCCTTCACACATATACATTATAATGACCTTTGATATGCGCACTCTCATTGGTCAACGATTGTGTGAAGTTTGGCTGAAGTAAAGGACCTTGAAGAATGTATATTTAGTTGGAGTTCTACTGACAAATTATCTTCTAAAAAGCAACTTCTTCATCTATTTCAGGCTCAAATTTATTATTTTCTTAACTCTTATTCCATTTTAAAATTGGAGAACAAATGTGAACAATTGATGAATGCGATTTTGAACAACTAAATTAAAAACAAAAATAGAGAAAATTATATCTAAAATAAAGTATGTTGCCACCTTAAAGTAAATGGAACTTACTTCAGGCCATATGTTGACAGAATCTAGTTAGTTCAGACTAATAGAGGACCAAATTGTCATAAAAAATTTATAGACTGCATAAAACAAGAAGTTGAAGAAATTGGAAGAATATATTCTGAAATTGAAGAAATGAAATCACTTACACTTGGTGAATACAAAATGTATCATAAATCTACAGTTTGTACACTATGTGAATATCAGTATCCAAAAAAGAATAAAAAAGTTCATCATCATTATCATTTAACTGGAAAATATATTGCTCCATTATTTACTAATTGTAATTTAAAACTACAACAACCTGATTTTGTACCTATTTATTTACATAATTTATCTGGTTATGATTCACATCTTATTGTAAAAGAACTTGGTTATGATAGTAAAGATATAGAATTAATACCAAATAATAAAAATAAATACCTTAGTTTTAATAAATATACTAAAAACTAAAAATGAGATTTGTTGATACATTTAGGTTTATTACTTCTTCACTTAATAAACTTTCATCAAATTAAAGAGAAATCAATTAAGGAATAGAAAAAAGTATTTTCTCCAGAATTATTTAACTTACTAATTAGAAAAGGTGTTTATCTATATGATTACATGGATTCTTGGAAAAAATTTGAAAAAATACAATTATCAACAAAAGATAAATTTTATAGTGAATTAAATGATTGTGACATAAGTTATGAAGATTATGAACATGCAAAATTAGTTTGAAAGAAGTTCAATATAAAATATCTTGGTGAATATGATGATTCATATCTCAATACTGCTGTATTCCTCCCCCCCCCCCAAGAACCATGGACCTTGCCCTTGGTGGGGGGCCTTGAGTGCCTCAGCAATACAGATGGCCGTACCGTAGGTGCAACCACAATGGAGGGGTATCTGTTGAGAGGCCAGACAAACGTGTGGTTCCTGAAAAGGGGCAGCAGCCTTTTCAGTAGTTGCAGGGGCAACAGTCTGGATGATTGACTGCTCTGGCCTTGTAACACTAACCAAAACGGCCTTGCTGTTCTGGTACTGCAAACGGCTGAAAGCAAGGGGAAACTATGGCCGTAATTTTTACCAAGGGCATGCAGCTTTACTGTATGGTTAAATGATGATGGCGTCCTCTTGGGTAAAATATTCCGGAGGTAAAATAGTCCCCCATCTGGATCTCCGGGTGGGGACTACTCAGGAGGATGTCGTTATCAGAAGAAAGAAAACTGGCATTCTACGGATCGGAGCGTGGAATGTCAGATCCCTTAATCGGGCAGGTAGGTTAGAAAATTTAAAAAGGGAAATGGAAAGGTTAAAGTTAGATATAGTGGGAATTAGTGAAGTTCGGTGGCAGGAGGAACAAGACTTTTGGTCAGGTGATTACAGGGTTATAAATACAAAATCAAATAGGGGTAATGCAGGAGTAGGTTTAATAATGAATAAAAAAATAGGAGTGCGGGTTAGCTACTACAAACAGCATAGTGAACGCATTATTGTGGCCAAGATAGACACAAAGCCCATGCCTACTACAGTAGTAGAAGTTTATATGCCATCTAGCTCTGCAGATGATGAAGAAATAGATGAAATGTATGACGAGATAAAAGAAATTATTCAGATAGTGAAGGGAGACGAAAATTTAATAGTCATGGGTGACTGGAATTCGAGAGTAGGAAAAGGGAGAGAAGGAAACATAGTAGGTGAATATGGATTGGGAGGAAGAAATGAAAGAGGAAGCCGCCTAGTAGAATTTTGCACAGAGCACAACTTAATCATAGCTAACACTTGGTTCAAGAATCATAAAAGAAGGTTGTATACCTGGAAGAATCCTGGAGATACTAAAAGGTATCAGATAGATTATATAATGATAAGACAGAGATTTAGGAACCAGGTTTTAAATTGTAAGACATTTCCAGGGGCAGATGTGGATTCTGACCACAATCTATTGGTTATGAACTGCAGATTGAAACTGAAGAAACTGCAAAAAGGTGGGAATTTTAGGAGATGGGACCTGGATAAACTGAAACAACGAGAGGTTGTAGAGAGTTTCAGGGAGAGCGTAAGGGAACAATTGACAGGAATGGGGGAAAGAAATACAGTAGAAGAAGAATGGGTAGCTTTGAGAGATGAAGTAGTCAAGGCAGCAGAGGATGAAGTAGGTAAAAAGACGAGGGTTATTAGAAATCCTTGGGTAACAGAGGAAATATTGAATTTAATTGATGAAAGGAGAAAATAAAAAAATGCAGTAAATGAAGCTAGCAAAAAGGAATACAAACGTCGCAAAAATAAGATCAACAGGAAGTGCAAAATGGTTAAGCAGCGATGGATAGAGGACAAATGTAAGGATGTAGAGGCTTATCTCACTAGGGGTAATATAGATACTGCCTACAGGAAAATTAAAGAGACCTTTGGAGAAAAGAGAACCACTTGTATGAATATGAAGAGCTCACAAGGAAACCCAGTTCTAAGCAAAGAAGGAAAAGCAGAAAGGTGGAAGGAGTATATAGAGCGTCTATACAAGGGCGATGTACTTGAGGACAATATTATGGAAATAGAAGAGGATGTAGATGAAGATGAAATGGAAGACACAATAGTGCGTGAAGAGTTTGACACTGAAAGACCTGAGTCGAAACAAGGCCTTGGGAGTAGACAACATTCCGTTAGAACTACTGACGGCCTTGGAAGAGTTAGTCCTGACAAAACTCTACCATCTGGTGAGCAAGATGTGTGAGACAGGTGATATACCCTCAGACCACAAGAAGAATATAATAATTCCAATCCCAAAGAAAGCAGGTGTTGACAGATGTGAAAATTACCGAACTATCAGCTTAATCAGTCACAGCTGCAAAATACTAACACGAATTCTTTATAGAAGAATGGAAGAACTGGTAGAAGCCGACCTCAGGGAAGATCAGTTTGGATTCCGTAGAAATACTGGAACACATGAGGCAATACTGACCCTACGACTTATCTCAGAAGCTAGATTAAGGAAAGGCAAACGTACGTTTCTAGCATTTGTAGTCTTAGAGAAAGCTTTTGACAACGTTGACTGGAATACTCTCTTTCAAATTCTGAAGGTGGCAGGGATAAAATACAGGGAGCGAAGGGCTATTTACAATTTGTACAGAAATCAGATGGCAGTTCTAAGAGTCGAAGGACATGAAAGGGAAGCAGTGGTTGGGAATGGAGTGAGACAGGGTTGTAGCCTCTCCCCGATGTTGTTCAATCTGTATATTGAGCAAGCAGTGAAGGAAACAAACGAAAAGTTAGGAGTAGGAATTAAAATCCATGGAAAAGAAATAAAAACTTTGAGGTTGGCCGATGACATTGTAATTCTGTCAGAGATAGCAAAGGACTTGGAATAGCAGTTGAACGGAATGGACAGTGTCTTGAAAGGAGGATATAAGATGAACATCAACAAAAGCAAAACGAGGATAATGGAACGTGGTCGAATTAAGTCGGGTGATACTGAGGGAATTAGATTAGGAAATGTGAAACTTAAAGTAGTAAAGGAGTTTTGCTGTTTCGGGAGCAAAGTAACTGATGATGGTCGAAGTAGAGAGCATATAAAATGTAGACTGGCAACGGCAAGGAAATCGTTTCTGAAGAAGAGAAATTTGTTAACATCGAGTATAGATTTAAGTATCAGGAAGTCGTTTCTGAAAGTATTTGTATGGAGTGTAGCCATGTATGGAAGTGAAACATGGACGATAAATAGTTTAGACAAGAAGAGAATAGAAGCTTTCGAAATGTGGTACTACGGGAGAATGCTGAAGATTAGATGGGTAAATCACATAACTAATGAGGAGGTATTGAATAGAATTGGGGAGAAGAGGAGTTTGTGGCACAACTTGACAAGAAGAAGGGATCGGTTGGTAGGACATGTTCTGAGGCATCAAGGGATCACCAATTTAGTATTGGAGGGCAGATGAATACACTAAGCAGGTTCAAAAGGATGTAGGCTGCAGTAGGTACTGGGAGATGAAGAAGCTTGCACAGGATAGAGTAGCATGGAGAGCTGCATCAAACCAGTCTCTGGACTGAAGACCACAACAACAACAACTGCTGTGTTATTGATAAGTGATGTTTTTGAAAATTTTAGAAAAACATGTATACAAACATATAATCTAGATCCTTCTTGGTATTTGTACAGTATCAGGTTTACCTTGGGAGGTAATGTTAAGAATTGCTGATCAAAAACTTAAATTATTATATGAAATTTGATATGCTGGTAATGGTTGAAAAAGGAATAAGAGGTGGAATTTCACAATTTTGTAAAAGATAAGAAAAGCAAGTAATAGATATTTAAATAATAAAGAAATATCAAATTATATAATGTATCTAGCTGCAAATAATTTAGATGATGCTATGAAGCAATATTTACCATATGGTGGATTTAAATGGGGAGGACCAAATAATTTTAATTGTACAAAAATAAATGAAATTTCAAACAATTCTGGAAATGGTAATTTATAAGAAATAGATCTAGAAAATCCAAACGAATTACATGATTTACATAAAGATTTACCATTAGCTCTTGTATCATAACTTGTTCCAGGTACAAATTAAAGTAAATTAATAACTACTTTAGATAAGAAGTGTAATTATGTAGTACATTATAGAAATCTTAAACAATATTTATCTTTAGGAATGCAATTTACAAAAATTCATAAAGTTTTAAATTTAAATAATCTGATTGGTTAAAAAGTATATAGATCTAAACATGCAGTTAAGAACTTGTGCTACAAATTATTTTGAAAAATGTTTATATAAATTAATGAATAATTCTGTATTAGGTAAAACAATGAAAAATATAAGAAATAGACAAGATATAAAATTAGTTTCAAATAATAAAAGATGTGATAAACTTCTAAGTAAACCAAACTTTAAACATAGAACTATATTTAGTGAAAATCTTGCTTTTATTCATATGAATAAAATTAAAATAATATTTAATAAGCCTATTTATATTGGATTAACTATATTTGATATATCTAAAGGATCAATATATTATTTTCATTATAGAGTTATGAAACTTAAATATGGTGAAAATATTGAATTATGTTATCAAGATACAGATAGTTATATTTACAATATTAAAACTGAAGATTTCTATATGAAATCACTGATTGATTACTTTGATACATATGATTATCCTACAGATAATTGATATGGTATTCCACAAGTAAACAAGAAAGTTGTTGGTAAGATGAAAGATGAATGTAATGAAAAAATAATGGAAGAATTTTGTGGTTTAAGAGCAAAGATGTATGCGTATAAAGTTTGTGACATAATAGAAAAGAAATCTAAATGAATTAAAAAATGTGGTGTTAAAAACAAAATTAGTTTAGAAGATTATGAAGATTCTTTGTTTGACAATATAGAACAATATAGAAAATTTAATTTAACTAAAGGAGAAAAACATGAAATAAATACAATTCAAGTAAACAAAAAAGTCCTCATGATAATAAAAGATAGTTTTTAGAAAATAAAATAGATACATTAACATATGGTCATAACTCAAAAATATTATTATATATAAATATAATAAACTTTTTCTATATAAATGGAGATATAATCAATAAACTCAATGATGTTAGTGCCTCAAAAGAGATTAAAAAAATATCTGAACTAGATATAAATATTTTATATAATGTTACTGACTATTTATTTAAATACTAGATATGGAGAAAAAATTTGTATGGAGCTTAATTACGATTTTAAAGTTATTTTATTAAATAGATATTACAAATTACTTGCTCCTTCAGAAATTGAGATAGTTAAAAATGGACAAATGAAACTGAAATATAAACAAATGAAGATACTTAAAAATAGAAATAATGAATGTCATGATATAGAGTTAACAATGTAAAAAATTTACTTCTGTAAGCTAATAAATTTTAATTATTTACTTACATTTGCAATACGAATTTTTAAATTAATGTACTTTATTAACTAATTCATTATATTTATTTTATTACGCTCACCTTTGTGAAATGTATGTAAAACAAACTATTTCTTATTATAGATATTATTATATTATTTTATTATTATGTAAAAGGGACACTAAGATGTTTTGTATGTTCTGTATAAAAAGATAAATTTTGTGAAAAATATAAAATGCGAGATTTAAAGAGCAATATTTTATTTTTCACAAAATTGAGCTGGTGAGCCAGAACATACAAAGAAATCCTAGTTACAAGAAACTGGACTCCCACAAGTGCTTCAATGTGCTGTCAGTTTCCGTGTGTAGCATCGTCACTATGAGGGTGCCAAAGTTACAGTAACTGGGCGATGTTGCGTCGGATACAAGCTACTGAAGTCCCAAAAGAGATTCCAACCAGTTACCGAAACCGCATTAGCGAGTTGGAAAAAGACGGTATATCGCGAGTAGCATCGTCAATTTGTGGGTGTGAGGGATACAGTAAACGTCCAGTTGTGCATGAGATACAAACTATTGGACTCTAACGGGTACTTCGATGTGGTGACCATTGCCATGTCAGTCTCCGTGAGAGAAGTGGTCCAGGAAACTCTAGTTTCTACTCACGACGCAGTTTTTGTGTAGCATCGCCATTGTAAGGGAGGGAGGGTTGCAGTAAATGGACAGTGTTGCTTTGGATACAAGATACTGGAGTCCCAGGTGAGGTTCCAAGCAGATACCGTATCCGCATTTGCGAGTTGGAGAAAAGTCGGCATATAGGGAGCAGTTTTCAATCGCGATGGAATTTATAAGTTGCATCGGCAATGTGTGGGTGTGAGGGATACTGTAAACCACCAGTTGTGCATCGGATACAAGCTAATTGACTCCCCTGAGTGCCTCGATGTGGTGACCATTGCCATGTCAGTCTCCCTGAGAGAAAAGGTCCAGGAGCCTCCAGTTTTCACTCCTGAATCAATTTCTGTGTAGCGTCGTCATGGTAAGGGTGGGAGGGTTACAGTAAATGGGGAGTGTTGTATTGGATAAAAGCTAATGGAGTTCACGGTGAGGTTCCAAGGAGTTACCTTATCCGCAGTGGCGAGCTGGAGAAAAGTCATCATAAAGAGAATAGTTTTCAATCGCGATGAAATTTATATGATGCATCCCTAATGAGTGAGTGTGAGGGAAACAGTAAACGTCCGGTTGTGCATAGCATACAGGCCACTGGACTCCCACGAGTGCTTCGATGTGGTTAGTATTGCCATATCGGTCTCCCTGAGAGAAGAAGTCCGGGAGACTCAAGATTTCACTCGCGATTGTAATCGCATCGTCATTGTGAGGTTGCGAGGGTTACAGTAAATGGCCAGTGTTGCGTGCGATACTAGCTACTGGAAAACGAGGTGAGATTCCAAGCAGGTACCGCATCCGCATTTGCGAGTTGGAGAAAAGTCGGCATATAGCGAGTAGTTTTCAATCGCGGTTGAATTTCTATGTTGCATCGTCAATTTGTGGGTGTAAGGGATACAGTAAACGTCCAGTTATGCAATGGACAAGCCACTGGACTCCCACACGTGCTTCGATGTGGTGACCATTGCCATGTCAGTATCCCTGAGAGAATAGGGCCAGGAGCCTCTGCTTTTCACTGGCTGATGGTATTTCTGTCATGCGTCGTCATTGTGAGGGTGCAAGGGTTACAGTAAATGGGCAGTGTTACGTCAGATACAAGCTACTGGAATCCCAGATGAGATTCCAAGTGTATCCGCGTTGGCGAATTGGAGAAAAGTGGCATATAGAGAGTAGTTTACATATACGATGTAATTTCTATGTTGCATCGTCAATGTGTGGGTGTGAGGAGTAAAGTAAACGTCCATTTTTTAACATCGGATATAAGCAGCTGGACTCCCATGAGGCTTCGGTGTGGTGACGCTTTCATGTCAGTCTCCCTGAGAGAAGATGTCCAGGATCCTCTAGTTTTCACATTCGATGCTATTTCTGTGTATCATCGTCACTGTGAGGTTGCGAGAGGTTACACTAAATGGGCAGTGTTGCATTGAGTACAAGCTGCTCTTGTCCCAGGTGAGATTCCAAGCAGTTACCGAAACCGCATTAGCGAGTTGGAGAAAAGTCCGCATATAGCGAGTAGTTTACAAAGGCGATGGAATTTCTATGTTGCATCATCAATTTGTAAGTCTGAGGTATAGAGTAAACGTCCAGTTGTACATCGGATACATGGTAGTGGACTCCCACGAGTGCTTGGATGTGGTGACCTTTGCCATGTCAGTCTCCCTGAGAGCAGCGGTCTAGGAGCCTTTAGATTTCACTCACGATGCAATTTCTGTGTAGCATCGTCATTATGAAGGTGCGAGGGTTACAGTAAATGGGCAGTCATGTATCGGATACAAGTTATCGGAGTCCCAAGTGAGATTCAAAGCAGTTACCGTATCCGCATTGGCGACGCTGATAAAAGTCGGCAAATAGCGATTAGTTTTCAAAAATGGTTCAAATGGCCCTGAGCACTATGGGACTTAACATCTGTGGTCATCAGTCCCCTAGAACTTAGAACTACTTAAACCTAACTAACCTAAGGACATCACACACATCCATGCCCGAGGCAGGATTCGAACCTGCGACCGTAGCAGTCGCGCGATTAGTTTTCAATCGCGGTTGAATTTCTATGTTTTATCGTCAATCTGTCGGTGTGAAGGATACAGTAAACGTCCAGTTGTGCATCGGATACAAGCTACTGGACTCCCACGCGTGTTCGATGTGGTTACCATTGCCATGTCAGTCTCCGTGAGACAAGAGTACCAGGAGCCTTTAGTTATCAGTCACGATGCAATTTCTGTGTAGCATCTTCAGTGTGAGGATGCAAGGGTTACAGTAAATGTGCAGTGTTTATTCGGATACAAGGTACTGGAGGCCCAGGTGAGATTCAAATCAGTTACCGTTGCCGCAATGGCGAGTTGGAGACAAGTTGGCATATAGCTAATACACTCCTGGAAATGGAAAAAAGAACACATTGACACCGGTGTGTCAGACCCACCATACTTGCTCCGGACACTGCGAGAGGGCTGTACAAGCAATGATCACACGCACGGCACAGCGGACACACCAGGAACCGCGGTGTTGGTCGTCGAATGGCGCTAGCTGCGCAGCATTTGTGCACCGCCGCCGTCAGTGTCAGCCAGTTTGCCGTGGCATACGGAGCTCCATCGCAGTCTTTAACACTGGTAGCATGCCGCGACAGCGTGGACGTGAACCGTATGTGCAGTTGACGGACTTTGAGCGAGGGCGTATAGTGGGCATGCGGGAGGCCGGGTGGACGTACCGCCGAATTGCTCAACACGTGGGGCGTGAGGTCTCCACAGTACATCGATGTTGTCGCCAGTGGTCGCCGGAAGGTGCACGTGCCCGTCGACCTGGGACCGGACCGCAGCGACGCACGGATGCACGCCAAGACCGTAGGATCCTACGCAGTGCCGTAGGGGACCGCACCGCCACTTCCCAGCAAATTAGGGACACTGTTGCTCCTGGGGTATCGGCGAGGACCATTCGCAACCGTCTCCATGAAGCTGGGCTACGGTCCCGCACACCGTTAGGCCGTCTTCCGCTCACGCCCCAACATCGTGCAGCCCGCCTCCAGTGGTGTCGCGACAGGCGTGAATGGAGGGACGAATGGAGACGTGTCGTCTTCAGCGATGAGAGTCGCTTCTGCCTTGGTGCCAATGATGGTCGTATGCGTGTCTGGCGCCGTGCAGGTGAGCGCCACAATCAGGACTGCATACGACCGAGGCACACAGGACCAACACCCGGCATCATGGTGTGGGGAGCGATCTCCTACACTGGCCGTACACCACTGGTGATCGTCGAGGGGACACTGAATAGTGCACAGTACATCCAAACCGTCATCGAACCCATCGTTCGACCATTCCTAGACCGGCAAGGGAACTTGCTGTTCCAACAGGACAATGCACGTCCGCATGTATCCCGTGCCACCCAACGTGCTCTAGAAGGTGTAAGTCAACTACCCTGGCCAGCAAGATCTCCGGATCTGTCCCCCATTGAGCATGTTTGGGACTGGATGAAGCGTCGTCTCACGCGGTCTGCACGTCCAGCACGAACGCTGGTCCAACTGAGGCGCCAGGTGGAAATGGCATGGCAAGCCGTTCCACAGGACTACATCCAGCATCTCTACGATCGTCTCCATGGGAGAATAGCAGCCTGCATTGCTGCGAAAGGTGGATATACACTGTACTAGTGCCGACATTGTGCATGCTCTGTTGCCTGTGTCTATGTGCCTGTGGTTCTGTCTGTGTGATCATGTGATGTATCTGACCCCAGGAATGTGTCAAAAAAGTTTCCCCTTCCTGGGACAATGAATTCACGGTGTTCTTATTTCAATTTCCAGGAGTGTAGTTATGAATAGCGATGGAATTTCTACGTTGCATCGTCACTGTGTGCATGTGAGGGATACAGTAGACCTCCAGTTGTGCATCGGATAAAAGCTACTGGTGACCATTGCCATGACAGTCTACCTGAGGGAGGATGTCCAGCAGACTCTAGTTTCCACTCGCGATGCAATTTCTGTGTAGTTTCGTCATTGTGAGGGTAGCGAGGTTTACAGAAAAAGGGCAGTGTTGCATCGGACATAAGCTACTGGAGTCACAGGTGATATTCCAAGCAGTTACTGTATCCGCATTAGCGAGTGGAGAAATGTTGGTATATAGTGAGTAGTTGTCAATCGCGATGGTATTTCTATGTTCCATCGTGAATGTGTGGGTGTGAGGGATACGATAAACGTTCAGTAGTGCATCGGTTACAAACTACTCGACTCCCACGGGTGCCTCGATGTGGTGACCATTGCATGTCAGTCTGCTGGGTGAAGAGGCGCAGAAGCCTCTAGTTTTCGTTCGCAATTCAATTTCTGTGTAGCATCGACATTGTGAGGGTGCGAGGGTTACAGTAAATAGGCACTTTTGCGGCGGATTCAAGCTACCGTTGTCCCACGTGAGATTCCAATCAGTTATCGTATCCGATTTAGGGAGTTAGAGAGAAGTCAGCATTTAGCGAGTAGTTTTCAATCGCGATGGAAATTCTATGCCGCATCGTCAATGTGTGAGTGTGAGGGATGCAGTAAACGAGCAGTTGTGCCCCGGATACAAACTACTGGACTCGCACTTCTCCTTAGATGTGTTGGCCGTTGCATGTCAGTCTTCCAAAAAGAAGAGGTCCAGGAGCCTCTAGTTATCACTCGCGATGTAATTTCTGTGTAACATGATCATTGTGAGGGTGCGAGGTTTACTGTAAGTGGACAGAGTTGCATCGAACACAAGCTACAGGAGTCTCAGGTGAGGTTCATGCAGTTATCGTATGCGCTTTGGGTAGTTAGAGAAAAGTCGGCATATGGCAAGTAGTTCTCATTCAAGATGGAATTTCTGTGTTGCATCGTCAATGTGTGGGTGTGAGGGATACAGTAAACGTACTGTTGTGCATTGGATACAAGCTACTGGACTCCCACGAGATTTTCGATGTGGTGACCATTGCCATTTCAGTCTCCCTGGCCGGCCGTTGTGGCCGAGCGTTTCTAGGCGCTTCAGTCTGGAACCGCGTGACCGCAACGGTCGCAGGTTCGAATTTTGCTTCGGGCATGGATGTGTGTGATGTCCTTAGGTTAGTTAGGTTTAAGTAGTTCTAAGTTCTAGGGGACTGATGACCTCAGATGTTAAGTCGCATAGTGCTCAGAGCCATTTGAACCGTATGAATCAGTCTCCCTGAAAGAATAGGTCCAAGAGCCTCTAGTTATCACTCGCGATGCGATTTCTATGTCGCATCGACATTGTGAGGGTGCGAGGGTTACAGCAAATGGGCAGACTTGCGTCGGGTACAAGCTACTGGAGACGCAGGAGGGATTCCAAGCAGTTACCGTATCCGCATTACCGAGTTGGAGAAAAGTCGGCTTATAGGAAGTAGTTTCTAATCGCGATGGAATTTCTATGTTGTATCGTCAATGTTTGGGTGTGAGGGATATAGTTTGCATGGAGTTGTGCATCGGATATTAGCTACTGAACTCTCATGAGTGCTTCATTGTGGTCACCTTTGTCGTGTCAGCCTCACGGAGAGAAATTGGAAAGTGGCGTATAGTTTTCAATCGCGATGCAATTTCAATGTCGTATCATCATTGTGAGGATGCGATGGCTACAGTAAATGGGCAGTGTTGTATGGGATAGAACCTACTGGAGTCCTAAGTGCGATTCCAAGCAGTTACCTTGTTGGAGGAATGTCAGCCTAGAGCGAGTAGTTATCATTTGCGATGTAATTACTATGTTGCATCGTCAATGTTTGGTTGTAAGGGATACAGTTTTCATGCAGTTGTGCATCGGATACAAGCTACCGGAGTTCCACGAGTGCTTCGATTTGGTGATCGTTGCCAAAAATGGCTCTGAGCACTATGGGACTTAACATCTATGGTCATCAGTCCCCTAGAACTTAACCTAAGGACGTCACACAACACCCAGTCATCACGAGGCAGAGAAAATCCCTGAACCCGACGGGAATCGAACCCGGGAACCTGGGCGCGGGAAGCGAGAACGCTACCGCACGACCACGAGCTGCGGACGATCGTTGCCACGTCACTCTCTCCGATAGAAGTTGGTAATGGGCCTCTAGTTTATATTGGCTTTGCAATTTCTGTGTCGCATCGTCATCCTGAGTGTGCGAGTGTTACAGTAAAAGGACAGTGTTGGGTTGGATACATGTTACTGGAGTCCCAGGTGAGACTGCTAGCAGTACCATGTTAGAGAAATGTCACCCTAGACCAAGTAATTTTAAATCGCGACGGAATTTCTATGTTTCATCGTCAATCTTTGGTTGAGAGTGGTTACAGTTTGCATGCAGTTGTGAATAGGATATTACCTTCTGGTCTCCAACGAGTGCTTCGATGTTGTGACCGTTGCCGCGTCAATCTCTCAGGGACAAGTTGACATGGGGCCTCTAGTTTTCATCCATTATGCAATTTCTGTGTCGCATCGTCATTGGGATTGTGCGAGGGTTACAGTAAAAGGGCTATGTTGCATTGGATACAAGCTACTGGAGTCCCAGGTGAGACTCCAACCAGTTACCGTGTTGGAGAAATGATAGCCTTGAGCAAGTAGTTTTCAATCGCGATAGAATAAGTTGTATCGTCAATGTTTGGGTGTGCGGGATACAGTTTGCATGGAGTTGTGCATCGGATATTAGCTACTGAACTCCCATGAGTGCTTCGATGTGGTGACCTTTGTCGTGTCAGCCTCACGGAGAGAAGTTGGTAATGGGCCTCTAGTTTTCATTCGCTATGCAATTTCTGTTTCGTATCGTCCATGGGAGGGTCCGAGGGTTACAGTAAATGGGCATAGTTGCATGGATATAATCTACTCGAGTCCCAGGTGAGATTACAAGCAGTTACCATGTTAGAGAAATGTCACCCTAGACCAAGAAGTTTTCAATCGTGATGGAATTTCAATGTTGCATCGTAAATATGTGGTTGTGAGGGACACAGTTTGCATCAGTTGTGCACTGGATAAAATCTACTAGACTCCCAGGAGTGCTTCGATGTGGTGACGGTTGAGGTGTCAGTCTCTCGGCGTGAATTTGGCAAGGGGCCTCTAGTTTTCATTCGCTATGCAATTTCTGTTTCGTATCGTCCATGGGAGGGTCCGAGGGTTACAGTAAATGGGCATAGTTGCATGGATATAATCTACTCGAGTCCCAGGTGAGATTACAAGCAGTTACCATGTTAGAGAAATGTCACCCTAGACCAAGAAGTTTTCAATCGCGATGGAATTTCAATGTTGCATCGTAAATATGTGGTTGTGAGGGACACAGTTTGCATCAGTTGTGCACTGGATAAAATCTACTAGACTCCCACGAGTGCTTCGATGTGGTGACGGTTGAGGCGTCAGTCTCTCGGAGTGAATTTGGCAAGGGGCCTCTAGTTTTCATTCGCTATGCAATTTCAGTGTCGCATCGTCATTGTGTTGGTGCGAGGGTTACAGTAATTGGGCAGTGTTGCATTGGATACAAGCTACTGGAGTCCCAGGTGAGACTCCAACCAGTTACCGTGTTGGAGAAATGTCAGATTAGAGCGAGTAGTTTTCAATCGCGATGGAATTTCTATGTTGCGTCGTCAATTGTGGTTGTGTTGGAAACATTTTGCATTCAGTTGTGCATCGGATACAAGCAACTGGACTTCCACGAGTGTTCGATGTGGTGAACATTGCCACGTTATTCTCTCGGAGAGAAGTTGACATGGGGTCTCTAATTTTCATTCGCTATGCAATTTCTGTGTCGCATCGTCATTGTGTGGGTGCGAGGGTTACAGTAATTGGGCAGTGTTGCATTGGATACAAGCTACTGTAGTCACTGGTGAGGTACCAAGCACGTACCGTGCTGGAGAAACGTCGGTCTACAGCGAGTAATTTACAATTGCGATGGAATTTCTATGTTGCATCGTCAATGTGTGGTTGTGGGGGATACAGTTTGAATGCAT
Source organism: Schistocerca nitens (assembly GCF_023898315.1). Classification (NCBI taxonomy): domain Eukaryota; kingdom Metazoa; phylum Arthropoda; class Insecta; order Orthoptera; family Acrididae; genus Schistocerca; species Schistocerca nitens. The sequence goes on from NC_064622.1 coordinate 505,165,839, forward strand.
TTGTGCATCGGATACAAGGTACTGGACTCACACGAGTGCTTCGATGTCCTGACCGTTGCCGCGTCAGCTACTCGGAGAGACATCAGCAAGGGGACTTTTGTTTTCAATCCTGATGTAATTTCTATGTCTCATCGTCATTTTGAGTGTGCCACGGTTATGGTAATCGGGCACTGTTGCATTGGATACAGGCTACTGGATCCCAGTTGAGATTCCAAGCAATTACCATGTTGCTGAAATGTAAACCTAGAGCGAGTAGTTTTCATTCGCGGTGGATTTTCTATGATGCGTCGTCAAGAGATACAGCTATCATGCAGTTTTGCTTCGGATATTAGCTGCTGGACTCCCACGAGTGCTTCGATGTTATGACCATTGCCGCGTTAATCTCTCAGAATGAAGTTGACATGGGGCCTCTAGTTCACATTGGTGATGCAATTTCTGTGTCGCATCGTCATTAGGATTGTGCGAGGGTTACAGTAAGTGGCATTGTTACATTGGATACAAGCTACTGGAGTCCCACGTCAGATTACAAGCTGTTACCGTGTTGTAGAAATGCGAGCCTAGAGCGAGTAGTCTTCAATCGCGATGGAACTTCTATGTTAGATCGTTAATGAGTGGTAGTGAGGGCTACAGTTTGCATGCAGTTGTGCCTCGGATACAAGGTACTGGACTTCCACGAGTGCTTCGATGTCGTGACCGTTGCCTAGTCATCCTCTCGGAAAGAAATTTGCAAGGAGCCTCTAGTTTTCATTTGCGGTTCAGTTTCTGTGTTGCATCGTCATTGTGATTGTGCAAGGGTTACAGTAAAAGGGCAGTGTTTCATTGGATACAAGCTACTGGAGCCTAGGTGAGATTCCAAGCAGTTACCTTGTTGGAGAAATGTCAGCCTAGAGCGAGTAGTTTTCAATCGTGATGGAATTTTTATGTTGCATCATGAATGCGTGGTTGTGAGGAGTAATGTCTGAATGCAGTTGTACATCGGATAATGCTACTGGACTCCCACATTGCCGCTTCAGCCTCTCGGAGAGAAATTGGCAAGGGGTCTAGTTTTCATACTCGATGTAATTTCTGTGTCGCCTCGTCATTGTGAGGATGCGTGGGTTACAGTAAATGGTCAGTGTTGCATGGGATACATGGAACTTTAGTCCCAGGAGTGCTTCGATGTGGTGTCCATTGCCGCGTCAGCCTCTAGCAGAGAAATTGGCAAATTCGCGAAGCAATTTCTTTGTCGCATTGTCATTGTGAGGGTGCGAGGGTTACATAAATGGGCGGTGTTGCATCGGATTCAAGGAAATGCAGTCCCAGGTGAGGTTCGACGCAGTTACCGTAGTCGCTTTAGCGTGTTGGAGAAATGTCAGCATAGAGCGAGTAGTTTTCAATCACGAGGGAATTTCTGTGTTGCATCGTCAATGTGTGGTTGTGAGGGATACATTTTGAATGCAGTTGTGCATCGGATACTGGACTCCCACGAGTGCTTCGATGTTGTGACCATTGCCGCGTCAGCGTTTCGCAGAGAAGTTGGCAAGGGGCCTCTAGTTTTCATTCACGATGCTATTTGTGTGTGACATCGTCATTCAGAGGGTGCGAGCGTTACAGTAAATGGGGAAGTGTTGTATTGGATCCCAGGTGGGATTCTAAGCAGTTACCGTAGCCGCATTAGCGTGTTGGAGAAAAGCCTGCATATGGCGAGTAGTTTTTAATCGCGATAAAATTTCTATTTTCCACGGTCAACGTTTGGGTGTGAGGGACACAGTAAGCGTGCAGTTCTGCCTCGAATACTAGATAGTGGACTCCGGAGTTCTGCATAATGACCCCGACCACGATCACTACTGGCTCCTACTATTGACACATTGACGTCTCTGGTACTGCCGAAGGCTGCTGTGGACGTACCATCGCCCTTGCCCCCTCCTCCCGCCTCGTGCATCAGTGAGCAGTCTCTGGTGCAGGGGATGTGCCTTCACTCGATGGTTGTGCCTACCGATGCATTTGTGCCTGATCATCTGGATCCCCAGGCGTCTTCGGACACTGAAAATCACGTGCGGATGCAACAGTCGCCGAAGCGACGTTGCATACGGAGAATCGCAGGACTCAATCTCAAGACGATGAGGGCTACATCTCTCAAGATGTTCTCCCGATGGACGATTCTATGGTGGAAGCACCAGCCTGTTCCCTCCCCTCCCTCCCCATTGGAGGTACAACCATCGTCGCACGCACAGGCGCAGTACCTATGAACGGTGAACAGCACTCTTCCACTGCCGATGTGACAACGCCTTAGCACTCGACAGGTACGCCCCTGGACGCACACTATCCTCGCATTTTGCATGGTCTGACGATATAGACGACGAAATATCCATCGTTTTGACAGCAGCTAATGTAACTGCTCCAACTCACAATTGCTAATCGACAGGTTACTGGATAGGGATGTGCAGCCTGTTGGGACAACGTTCCTGTTCGCTGTTGCTCTTCGTGTCTCCATGAGCGTCTCAGTAGTCCCAAACAGGATTGGTTCCATCAATGTGAACACCATTGGCACCTCTGTCAAACTAAAATTTTTCGGCGAAATTGAAGGCGTTGGACCTCGATGTTGCCCTTCTGTGGAAATTTCACGTCCTGTCTATCGCTATATTTCTTATCTCACGCCGTGTACTGATAGTGGCAGTGGGACAGCTATCCTTTTAAAGGGAGTCATTGAGGTAGCAACGTGGTATACCTACCATCCGCTAGAGGTCTTGCTGTGGTGGGCCAAATCATCAATGTTTACACTCCCTCGGGCACGGCCAAGCGACGCGAATGGTCGCAATTCCATTCAGAAGTGGTTGCTCCTTTGTTTGCGTGCATCTACGATCATATTATTCTTGGTGGCGACTTCAGTTGTGTGTTATCGCAGAAGGACCAACATACCCATTTCACCACATGCCAGTAACTCAAACTGCTAGAGCATGAACTGAACCTACCTGGGACTGTGTGAGTGGTGATCGAACTGGATATACGTACTACCAGCCATTCACCAAGTCGTCCTGACCTATCCTACGTTTCCCAATGAATCGCAACTGCCACGCTTGACACTGAGATGTCCGACCATATCGCATACATTTGCACTCTTTCACTCCAGAGGCAGAAGGTGTGGCGCGGTCGCGGCTTAGGAAGCTGAATGTCGCCCATCTCTGGAATGCAGGTAGGTCGTAGAGACGACGCAGAACAACTGTGTGAGACGCCTTCCAGCGTATCCTTCAACACTGCGGTGGTGACTCGACTGCACCAAGCCTGCTTTACATCGTTCGATGATGAATTGCGGTCGTGAGAAAATGCTGTTGCAACGACATACCATTTCACAATTTTTCGCGTAATCCCAGGCGAAAATTAAGGAGAAAATAATTTCGCTTATATATCACCGCCTTGAAGGCGCAATAGTACGAGCAAGATGTCACGATTCGATACTAGGAGAACCCCTGTCCACGCATCATATTATCTGAGACAAGCAGCGGTGTCGGAGAAAGCTGGTCAACGCCCTCGGCATGCAAGATGGTCGCCGATTGACGTCCGAGAATGATATCACAGACGCCTTTGTGGATCACTAAGCAGCAGAGGACCAGAACATGGCGGTGATGACTGATGTCCTCAGTTCGTTGGCAGGAACCCTTGACGGGGCTGCTGCGGAGATTCTCACAGCGACGATTACACCTGATGACGTCGCTGATGCTCTTCATAAGGGCGTGGCGAACAAAGCCCCAGGTCCCGACAGCATTCCGCTGGAGTTCTACTGCATATTTCACGGCATCACAGCATCACGCTGGATGGCGATGTATGAAGAACTAATGAACCCTGGCCTTCCCTCCCACTGGAATTCGTAGAGTGCTTGCCTATCCCAGTCCCAAAGCCCTCGGAAGGTCAGAGTGTTGAACATCATCGGCCGTTGACCGTGTGAAATCGTGACTTCAGGATTTTTATCCGGATTCTTGCCGCTCACCTTCGGCGAGTAATTCCTCAAGTCATCTCTACGGATAAAACGTGCTTTGGGGGTGAAGTAATATTCAGACGACGCTAAGCGATTACCGTGACATCATAGCCCTGGCTTACGACCTGCCGCAGTCGCCGTGCTTTAGTGGCAGTGGACTTTGACCACACCTTTGGCAGAGTAGAGTCATGACTTTTCCTTCGACAGATGGCCTTCCCTCACACATTTATACACATCGTCTTGGGACTCCTCCGAGGTGCACATTGCAAGTGCTGGTCAGTGGCCGTGTGGTGGGCCCTATTACTGTGGTCAGTCCCCCATGGATGTCCACTGTCCATCCTCCATTTTACCATCTCCCTCGAGCCAATGTTAGTTTAAGGAGCCAGTTAGCAGGGATAAAAATGTGGGGGCACTCTTTCATCTGCTGTGCATATATAGATGACGTTATGTTCTTGGTTCTGTCAGAGGATGAATACGAGTGGCACTCGAATGGATCAACCAGTATGGTTCAAATGGCTCTATGGGACTTAACTGCTGAGGTCATCAGTCCCCTAGAAATTAGAACTACTTAAACCTAAGGACATCACGCACATCCATGCCCGTAGCGGTCGCGCGGTTCCAGACTGTAGCGCCTAGAACCGCTCGGCTCAATCAGTATGGGACTGCTGCGGGAAGCCGTGTGCTATTGCTATGTTCGTTGGCAGAAGTGTTCCAGCAGGGAGTGTGGCTCCATTGCCATTACTGGACAAGCTCAACTGTCTGGGGATCACCTTCACGCGTGATATACAGCGCACGATCTCATTTAATTATAAACACCTGCTTCAAGCATCCGCAGGAATGTTCGTGGCAACCTCCTGAGAGCACTGAACATGTTACAACGGGTGGATTTTGTAAACACTCATCTGGCCTCGCGACTAATCCATTTCGCAAAGATTTTACCAGTGCCAAAGGTACTGGGGCATTTGGCTGCTTTGTCCTCTTTGACACACTGACACTTCCTCCTCGAGATCGCGGCACCGGCCTTGTCAGTTTCCAAGCGAAAGCAGCTGCCCTTTACGTAAGTATGATGGTTAAATCGTGGAGCCGCCGCCGAACCGGATTATCGGGAAGCCCCCCCCCCCCCCCTCCTGGGTGGCACCTGTCGCAGTAGCCCATATTTCTTCCTCTCTCTCCCTTCTCAGGACCTTTTTCATCGAATACAGTTATGTCCACGCCGACGTGCCTAGTACCAGGAATCCTACGGCACGTGATATTTACCGCCTAATGACAAGAAATCATACTCGGAATGTTGTGGAAAGCCGATATCCTATGATCGCATATCGCGTAGTTTGGCGTTCAGTGCACCATGTCCTCCACCTAGTACCTGACACAACATCGTCTACATGCCATAAACACAACAGATTCGCCGCTATGCTCTCGTTGTCAAACGCTTGATACGGACGCGCATCGACTGATGCGTGGATCTTCTGTAGAGATGTGGCAGCTGATACAGGAAGTTCTTCGTACGGCTCCCCATTTCATTACACCACAGACACTTCTGTTCTCAGATGAGACTTATTTGCCACGTACAAAGATCAATGTGGTGAACTGGATAAAAGGCCTCTCGATCTCTTATTTGTTCTGTGAAGGCGATAAGGGTGTTCTTGTTTTTTGGACGTTCCTGTAAGATCGCTTTATTTTTCTTATGCACCATCCGCGATACCATCAATACTATGCCAACTTTCTGGGTAGTGCTTTCTTCGATCCCCCCTTCCCTCCTTCCCCTCTCCACACTGCTCGGGTGTCCCGGGTATGAGAATGTGATTTCAGTGCGCTTGTGTAACACCAGCCAATGTACTGGAAAAATTTCTTCCGGAAGATGTGCCCAGAACACGCCTGATGCGTCTACTCACAAGTTGGTGGGGTGCAGATGCTATTTTGTTTGTCCTGCCAGGAGTGTGTTTCTTTAATTCCATTTGTGTTTTGTTTGTTGTTGATGCTAAATGCACATCATTATTTTTCGGCTGGAGGGCGTCTTATGAGGTATAAAGAAACAAAAAAACAAAAAAGGGATATGATACATGCTCTGAAAAAAAGTTATTTTGAAAAAACATACTTATTTACATTTTCAAGCAATATTTTTTAAGAAGAACAGCGTCTTTTGTTTTTGAACAACAGATATTTTTATTTGCTTTGTCATTACCTACAAGAGTTTACTCTTGTAATGGGCGTTCGATTTTTATTCTCTGCAAGGAAGACGTTGCTTTTTATTAAAAGAAGAGAGCATTTAAAAAAGACAAAAATGGGTAGCGTGCAAAAAAAGAAGGGCATCGTCTAAAAAAAGGCGGTTAAGGGGACCGCTCGCGTGAAAAATGTAAAAAAGAAGTACTTCCACGAAGACTGCGTGGATTGGTGCTACTTCACGATAAAACAGAACAAAGTAGGTAGAGGGCGTAAAATCACTCTGCCAATTAAGCACATTCGTTGACTTTTGTTTTTCCATTTTATAAGTTTCAAGCTCTTATAGCAAGTTAAGAGCACGGCCTTTTCCACCCTGGGGAGAATATGCATATTATTTTCAACACTCTTAGTAGAATGTCCAGCTTCTGATAAATGTTGCCTAAAACAAGTTTTTTTACGTGTCTGTGAATGTTCTTAAACCTTACGATTAAAGAGCGGCCAAATTGCCCGATATTATCTTTACTGCAGTTATTAGAATCAATTCTGTATACTCCAGACCCATCAGATTGGTCGTTCGTCTTTTTCCGTTTATGTTTTACTCGCGGTTTTGGGGTGTTGTTAACCAGGAAGCCACATCTAATATCAGATTTCCTGAAACATTTTTCTGCTTCCAGGGACATTCTGCCTTGAAATTTCACAGGAATTGTTGTGTCTATTTCATACAGCATAGACACAATGAGGTAGCTAGGTGCACGCTAAACTAACGCAGACGGGCTTGAAGTTCTGGAACATGAGACTTATTAATGAATAAGAGGAAAAGTACGTAGATGCGTTTAATACTTATCTTTATTCTCTTGTTGGAATACATCTCTCTTGAATATTAGTACGCTATTAGCATTGATACAAATGGCGCCTTGCTAGGTAGTAGCTATGGACTAAGCTGAAGGCTATTCTATCTGTCTCTCGGCAAATGAGAGGAAAGCTTCGTACGTCTGGTCGCAAGCTATGTCTTCCGTACAACTGGGGACGAGGTCTCCTCAGTCTCTCGAGACCTGCCTTGTGGTGGCGCTAGGTTTGCGATCCCACAGTGGCGACACGCGGGTCCGACATGTACTACAGGACCGCGGCCGATTTAAGTTACCACCTAGCAAGTGTGGTGTCTAGCGGTGACACCACAGGAATAGTTTTCATTCTTTCTTTATTGCTTCTAGTTTCTGGGTGTGAATGTGCCCGTCTACTGTAATGGCGCGTGACGTATGTATTAATTCATTGGACTTCTTTAGCCACTTGTGGTAATTTTTGTATTATTCTGTGTACTCTGGAATCAGTTTATTATTTGTCGCATTATCTCAAATATCGCCACTTGAGCGTACCTGAATTACTGTCACTTAAGTTTTCCCTTTTTAACAATATAGCTTTTGTCGTATTTTAATTTATTGCAATTTATTATTGTAATACCTTTTACACCTCATAAGCCGACTACAGACATCGTAGTGCTGCTGACAATATGACTCTTATATATATACAGTGTGTTTCAAAAATGACCGGTATATTTGAAACGGCAATAAAAACTAAACGAGCAGCGATAGAAATACACCGTTTGTTGCAATATGCTTGGGACAACAGTACATTTTCAGGCAGACAAACTTTCGAAATTACAGTAGTTACAATTGTCAACAACAGATGGCGCTGCGGTCTGGGAAACTCTATAGTACGATATTTTCCACATATCCACCATGCGTAGCAATAATATGGCGTAGTCTCTGAATGAAATTACCCGAAACCTTTGACAACGTGTCTGGCGGAATGGCTTCACATGCAGATGAGATGTACTGCTTCAGCTGTTCAATTGTTTCTGGATTCTGGCGGTACACCTGGTCTTTCAAGTGTCCCCACAGAAAGAAGTCACAGGGGTTCATGTCTGGCGAATAGGGAGGCCAATCCACGCCGCCTCCTGTATGTTTCGGATAGCCCAAAGCAATCACACGATCATCGAAATATTCATTCAGGAAATTAAAGACGTCGGCCGTGCGATGTGGCCGGGCACCATCTTGCATAAACCACGAGGTGTTCGCAGTGTCGTCTAAGGCAGTTTGTACCGCCACAAATTCACGAAGAATGTCCAGATAGCGTGATGCAGTAATCGTTTCGGATCTGAAAAATGGGCCAATGATTCCTTTGGAAGAAATGGCGGCCCAGACCAGTACTTTTTGAGGATGCAGGGACGATGGGACTGCAACATGGGGCTTTTCGGTTCCCCATATGCGCCAGTTCTGTTTATTGACGAAGCCGTCCAGGTAAAAATAAGCTTCGTCAGTAAACCAAATGCTGCCCACATGCATATCGCCGTCATCAATCCTGTGCACTATATCGTTAGCGAATGTCTCTCGTGCAGCAATGGTAGCGGCGCTGAGGGGTTGCCGCGTTTGAATTTTGTATGGATAGAGGTGTAAACTCTGGCGCATGAGACGATACGTGGACGTTGGCGTCATTTGGACCGCAGCTGCAACACGGCGAACGGAAACCCGAGGCCGCTGTTGGATCACCTGCTGGACTAGCTGCGCGTTGCCCTCTGTGGTTGCCGTACGCGGTCGCCCTACCTTTCCAGCACGTTCATCCGTCACGTTCCCAGTCCGTTGAACTTTTTCAAACAGGTCCTTTATTGTATCGCTTTTCGGTCCTTTGGTTACATTAAACCTCCGTTGAAAACTTCGTCTTGTTGCAACAACACTGTGTTCTAGGCGGTGGAATTGCAACACCAGAAAAATCCTCTGTTCTAAGGAATAAACCATGTTGTCTACAGCACACTTGCACGTTGTGAACAGCACACGCTTACAGCAGAAAGACGACGTACAGAATGGCGCACCCACAGACTGCGTTGTCTTCTATATCTTTCACATCACTTGCAGCGCCATCTGTTGTTGAAAATTGTAACTACTGTAATTTCGAAAGTTTGTCCGCCTGAAAATGTACTGTTGTCCCAAGCATATTGCAACAAACGGTGTATTTCTATCGCTGCTCGTTTAGTTTTTATTGCCGTTTCAAATATACCGGTCATTTTTGAAACACCCTGTATACATAGTACTATAATTTGTATATGCATGACGTGCGGTTGATGATTTTGTGTTTAGCACTTGACGACTCCACTATGGCTCCAGTATATTAGGACATCCTTTTTTTTATATATAAAACAGGTATGCCTCGTCATATTTAAAGCCCACAATTTTCACATGGATCTCAATAATAGTTTTCATCTTGGCCTGTTTTATTGTTTTAAAGTGTAGACAATCTACAAGTTGCATTTGTGTTTTTTCCCGTATTTTGCTGCAGATCTAAAGATGGTTATTGGCGAACGAAACCGGTAGTCTGAGGACCTACAAGTTTGTGACCACAGACGTGAAATAAAAGAAATTTAATCTACATTTTCGGGTCACTGTTTTATTCGTGATCATGTCGCAGCTTGTGAAAGAAGGTAGTTCAGTCTGAAGTGGAGCTTCCTTAGAATAACGCCACTGAGCGTTGGCACAGAGAATTGACTTGGACAGGTAGCCAAAGAAAATACAAAAAGCACGTTCCGTCCTCTATGCTTGGTGTTCAGAGTACACAGTGGACAGAATCCGGCAGTCGTTCCAGCACAGCTTCCACGAAGTCAGTTCACAAGAGTATGCCGCTCAGCAGTCCGGGGCGTCCCTCATGAGCGTCTGACATTCAAGATTTACAAGCCAAGCCGTAATTTATGCAGGTACTCACAAAAAAGTTCGCACCGTCATTAGCGCAGACTTGTCGGGATTCCCTGAAAATGAAGATTTTTAGGACAGGGGCAGTGATGAAGCGCACTTCGAAATCAACGGCAAACCCAACAGGCATTGTGCTCGAGTTTCGAGTTCAGAAGATCCTCGGCGGATCATTGGGGATGTCAGAGATTCTTCAGAGCTGAACATCCTCATTGTAATGTTGTTTTTTGTTTGCAGAAAGAACTGTAATGCAACACTCGTACCTTGACGTGCTCCAGATGTCATATCAAAACTTAAAGAGGATTCCCGAAGTTTCAAATTCCAGGAGGATGGAGCTCCATCCAACTTCCACAGAAAGAATTGTGATGCAGTACTTGTATTTTGACATGCTCCAGATATGGTAGATACCAAAACTTGAAGAGGACTCCCGAAATTTCAAATCCTAACCAGATGGACTTGCGCCCCACTTCCACAATGAGATGGGAGGATAACTGAATGAGCATCTTCCACAGAGTCGGATAGGTCACACTGGTCCTGATGAAGCGTCGCTGGGGTGTCTGTCTCCAGACGTGATACCACGAAATTTCTCTTCATCGAGCTTTGTTAAAGACGGCGTATTAGTCAGACCATTTGCTCGAGATATGATGGAGTTACGAGATGTAGATCGCAGAAGCCTTTGTTGTTACACGACACATGTTGATTCGAGTATGGGAGGATGTGGATTACCAACCAGATGTCTGTCATGTGACGAAGAGCGGCCGTATTGAATGTTTGTAAGGTAGGTAAAAAACTTGAGTATGTTGCCTTACTTTTACTGGAAAGGGTAAATTCGTTTTTCGGACAGCCAGTTCAAAATGGTTCAAATGGTTCTGAGCACTATGGGACTTAACTTCAGAGGTCATGAGTCCCCTAGAACTTGTTGTTGTTGTTGTTGTGGTCTTCAGTCCTGAGACTGGTTTGATGCAGCTCTCCATCCTGTACAAGCTTCTTCATCTCCCAGTAGCTACTGCAGCTTACATCCCTCTGAATCTGCTTAGTGTATTCATCCCTTGGTCTCCCTCTACGATTTTTACCCTCCACGCTGCCCTCCAATACTAAATTGGTGATCCCTTGATGCCTCAGAACATGTCCTACCAACCAATCCCTTCTTCTAGTCAAGTTGTGCCACAAACTCCTCTTCTCCCCAATCCTATTCAGTACCTCCTCGTTAGTTATGTGATCTACCCATCTAATCTTCAGCATTCTTCTGTAGCACCACATTTCGAAAGCTTCTATTCTCTTCTTGTCCAAACTATATATCGTCCATGTTTCACTTCCATACATGGCTACACTCCATACATATACTTTCAGAAACGACTTCCTGACACTTAAATCTACACTCGATGTTAACAAATTTCTTTTCTTCAGAAACGTTTTCCTAGCCATTGCCAGTCTACATTTTATATCCTCTCTACTTCGACCATCATCAGTTATTTTGCTCCACAAATAGCAAAACTCCTTTACTACTTTAAGTGTCTCATTTTCTAATCTAATTCCCTCAGCATCACCCGACTTAATTCGACTACATTCCTTTACCCTCGTTTTGCTGTTGTTGATGTTCATCTTATATCCTCCTTTCAAGACACTGTCCATTCCATTCAACTGCTCTTCCAAGTCCTTTTCTGTCTCTGACAGAATTACAATGTCAACGGCGAACCTCAGAGTTTTTATTTCTTCTCCTTGGATTTCAATGACTACTCCGAATTTTTCTTTTGTTTCCTTTACTGCTTGCTCAATATACAAATTGAACAACATCCCTAGAACTTAGAACTACTTAAACCTAACTAACCTAAGGACATCACACACATCGATGCCCGAGGCAGGATTCGAACCTGCGACCGTAGCGGTAGTGCGGTTCCAGACTGTAGCGCCTAGAACCGCTCGGCCACACTGGCCGGCGGACAGCCAGTATTTCGTTGTTACATTGTACAGCGTATTTCGACACCGAATAGCAGAGAGTCCCCTGTGGAAGGTGAATAGCGGACAGGCGAAAATGAGCTGACTAGTTTCTTATTCCGCAGCATGGATGCGTGCCGGGTGACCTTGCCTTGCAGCGAGCGCAACGGAACCTGCCGCGCGCCGGCGGAAGGACGGAGGACGTCCACTTGCTACCAATTGGCTCATACGGCCTCCACACCTCACCGACAAAAACAACATCGGCCAGCAGAGAACGAGAAACCTCCGTATAAAAATCAGTATGGGTTCCGTAACCAGAGCTCTTGTGAAACACGGCTCGTTCTGTTCGTCCATGAGATTTCCGTGCACAATGTCGTCCAGTTAATGCCGTTTTCCTTGATTTCCGGCTGGCATTCGCTACAGCTCCGAAGAAAACACGTCGTTCTCAACGCGGCGAAATCGACACATGTGAAGGTAATTTGTGGAGTACCGCAAGGCTGTGTTTTAGAGCCGTTACTATTTGCAATGTCCATAAATGGTGGCACGCCGGTAGCTCCACGAGGCTGTCCGACGGCGGTGCTGCTATCTGCTACCTAGGAATGTGGGTTGGAGGCCGATCGGACACCGAGCGTTCTAACTAAAGTAAATGAAATTGCACGTAGTGTAAGCACTCTAGCACTCTACTTTAACGCTTGGGTTAGAAGAAATGGTTTACACTGGAAAATATTATTTACTCACGGTTGGCAGATGCAAGTTAAAAAATTTTGGTAAGGCCTACCAACTCTCCAGTTGTGTTATATAAGACACAACGAAAACTTAACTGTATCACGGAACCACATTCAGACACATGCACAAAAAAAGTTATAGCACTATGAAAAAGAAGCTATTTTTTTAGTCAGTGTAGTGCTAAGAAGTGATAGTGGTGGCCTTCAGATTCAGATTTGTATCGTGCAAGCAATAAAATCTTTAAAATGAATTTAGTGCCAGTAGTTACAATTTCGTAACGAATCTTTATTTATTCTCTTCCATATTTATGTCAAATATACTTATAGATTTCAACAGTTCCAGTTTCATACTTTAACCACAAATGAGCTAATCAGTTTCTCGTGAACTGACTTCACTCAAAATTATCTTCGGATCTAGCCATTTCTGCAGGAATGGCAATCCTTTGACGCAACAACCTTGATATCTAATTGTCTGTACTGGCGTCATTGATTATGATTAACTCTGAGAGTTTACATTTCCTGTACAATTATATATATGGAAACAGGAAGAGCCAACTGCCAAGAAACAACATTCATTAGTACGACTACATTTCAGTGATCTATTCATTTGCAGGCAAACAGAAATTTTGAGGTCGAGCTGACTTTCCAACCAAAACGTTAGGTATTCTAAAGCAGTTCGATGAACTGCCTACGTCCACAAACAGGTTTGTGCTGCTGCCACACTGGTAGGCAATTCTCTCGCAGTGTTATTAATTATTTCATACGTACTTATCTAATGAACTGGCTTCCTCCATAAAATCATTATTTGCAACTGTCCACTGGCATTTGCACTCTCTGACTGTTCATTTCTTTGTTCAAGAGCGAAACAATGTCTGATTTATGTAGTGCAGCAATGTCTGAAATGTTAACACACAAAAAGTGATGTCTGACGTGAATTGATTCAAAATAGTAACAAAGTAGACTGCATAATGAAATAAGATAAGGTTGTAGGTTTCTGTGAGTCTGGAGAGGATCAAATAATTTATCTTACGGAAGAGTAAAGTGATCACGAAGGTAGCTTAACAGATAGCATTGCATTATAAATTGAGGACATTATAGTTCATGGAAATATACATTTAGCAGAAGGCGAGGCCGCACCACAGCATGTGGTAGCGGTGGTGATAATTCGCAATTGTGCGGAAGAGGACAGCAGAGAGCTGAACCAGGTAGCGATAGATTTCACTGTGATAGGATTAAGTGCACCTTCACCAGACAGAACTAACGAGATGAAGATTGTAAGATCATAATATTTTTGAAAGGGATGAGGAAAAGAAGTAAAGACATGTGAGAAAAGATAAGGGAAGAAAATTAATGCTTGGGAGAAAATATAAGGAAATGAAATAACAACATGTGACAAAAGATGCAGCTGGAAATAAAGCAATAAAATATTGGCATGGGAGAAATCTGGGAAACAAGGGGAAAAAACGAAGAAAATTTCTAAATTTGTAGAAAAATCGAAGAAAATTTCGGAGAAGGTGAAGGACGATGCCCAGGAAGCAAAAAACAATGCAACAGAGGCGTAAGTAGACAGTAAGAAAACAGATAAGAACATTCACAATCTTAAAGATAGGAAACAAATTCAGTAACTTAATGACCAAACTGATTTAAGACACAGAAGAATTGTCGACAATTTCCAGTCTACTTGGTGTGCAAATGACAGGAAGTAACACAGAATAAGGGCTCATTGCCTTTCCAATCTGATGTATATGGTGTTTAGGAAGTTTTTATCTGGTAACATAGAAGAATACTCCCATACACTCTATTTTTGTAAATAAATTTATTTTCTGTTTTTCATTTTTGCTTTACAGTGTATCTTAGTTTATCTAATCTATTTCAGCAATAAATCATTATATGGTAAACTACTTTTTACACTTGTGTCAATAGCAGTTTAAGCACTATGGCAAGTACTAGTATATGTCTGAACGTTTTTACATAATTATATATATAAACGGCAAAGTCATGATTGACTGACTCATCATTGTCCAGCCTCAATCGCTATGGATAGAAACTTGATATCTGGAGAGGGTGTTGATCTAGTACTGTACACGTCGTTTATGGATGAATTTTCATCCCTAAGGGGAGGAAATAAAGGATCAAATGCTTTTGGAAAATATGTCACTATTGAGGAAATTTTGATGCTAGAACTACGAAAATTGGTGTTTGGTTTCTGAGTGAGAGTAAAAAAAATACGTGTTGCAGCATTTTTGAAAAAATAAATGTTTCAATGTTTTTGGTAATACAACTCCTAAGGGAGTGAACTAGGGTATGAAGCTCTATATGATGGTATTTCAGCATGAATAAATTTTTAACGTTGGAAATATGAAATTCTGAACGTGCCTTCTCAGTTGGAAATAAGAAAATTCGTGTTTCATTGTTTTCGGAAATTCAAATTCTAAGGGGTGAAATGGGGGATGAACTGTCTTATGATATTATTTGATTACAAAATCATTTTAAAGCTGAATCTATGAAATTTTGAATTTGGCTTCTGAGTTGGAATTAAAAAAAGAAGATACTTATTTTACTTTTTTGGAAATTCAACTCCTAAGGAGGGTGAAATAGAACCAGACTGATTCACTGATTCATCATCGCCCAACCCAAATTTTGAGAGGGTATGGACATTATACTGTAAGCACCGTACAAGAGGAAACTGTTAGAAATTCCACTCCTAAGGTGGTGTAACAGAGGATGAAAGGCTTTTTGAAAATAAGTCGCTACTAAGACAATTTTGAAGCTAGAACTATGAAAATTGGTGTTTGGGTTCTCAGTTCGAAAAAAAGAATTTCCAAATTCAGCCACTGAGGGGATAAAATAGTTTGTGAAAGTTTTTTTGAAAATAAGTCATTATTGAAGAACTACCAAATCATTTTAAAACTACATTAATGGAAATCGGTATTTGACTTCTTGGTTACAAATAAAAAAAATCGTATCCAGTGTTCTTACAAATTCTGCGCCCTAAAAGAGTGAAATAGGGGCTGAAAAGTTTTATGACGTTATTTCATTCTGAACTGGTTTTTGAAAGCTAGATACATGAAAGTTTATATTTGACTTCTTTGGTCGAAATATACATGTTCACTGTTCTTGGAACTTTAACCCCTATGTGCGTGATAAAGAGATGAAAAATCTTAAGAAAATGTTTAGTTGTAAGAATTCTTAAATCTAAATCTATGAAACTGGTACTTAGCTTCTCAGTTAGATATAAAGAAATGTATTAAACAGATAGATCATGTTATCATGTGCCATTACTTGCCTTAACATATGGTTCTGTGCAAGAGACAACTGAGTGTTTTCTTTTTTGTTGTACCTGTGAAGTGTGTAATCTTCACCCTCCTTCCTTCTTCCGTCTATTGTCGACATTAAACAATGCCCAGTCCAAGTCTTTTATGAAGATTTGAGAGGAGCGAAGATAACAATAAACTTGCAAGTTCACTAAGCTTCTCAAATTGAGGTGGCTCCAGTTCTTCTTGCCTAGGGGTCTTATTCTTGAAGCTGAAAATCTAACATCAGGTCCTCACAGTTGGTTTGAACTAAATAAATTGGAAGATTGTTGTTGCATAATTTTTTTCCGTAAATATATTTTCCACTGATTTTCTCACATTTTAGTATATCATACAGTATTCTGATTTTTTACATTAACAAAGCCGAAATTACATTGTTCGCACATATAATACATAAATACGTCAGATCACATCACAGGCAAGCAAACGACCCACACACTCTGCGGAAATAACAGTATTTCATAGGGTTTACAATTTTTCTTAAATAATGAATTCCTACTAGTTTTGATACATTACTAATTTCGATTCTTATTTCATAAATTAATCCAGAAATAAACATAGTAAACAGTACAGGATTGCGTAATTAAGAATACAAGTTGTAAGTGTGCTAATAGTTCTCAATTCCAAATGTTTAAAAAAATAATTTTAGCTGTACATTCAGAACTAGTACCTATCGACTGTATCATCG
Source organism: Schistocerca nitens (assembly GCF_023898315.1). Taxonomy (NCBI): domain Eukaryota; kingdom Metazoa; phylum Arthropoda; class Insecta; order Orthoptera; family Acrididae; genus Schistocerca; species Schistocerca nitens. The sequence continues at coordinate 505,182,347 of NC_064622.1, forward strand.
AAACTAAAATATTTTATAAAGTAATTCCTTTTCCTTAATTTTAGCTTGAAATACAGCATACTGTGTATAAAATTATATGAAAGTTTTCAGAAAAGCAACTGAGATAATACTGACCTGCCCAAAACTCGAAAAGTTATACTTGTATCGACAAGTACTGTTGTGGAAAAGTAAGGCTAGGGGAGGATGCTCCGTTAGAAGTGCTCAGACACGGCAGACCGTTTGAAACCTGTGTATGTGCAGAGGAGAGGGCAGAAGGAAGAATGAAGAATGCAGACTGGAAATGAGAAGACCGAGTGGATTCAGAAGATGGATAAGAAACGATGAAAATCAGAATTGGCCAGGCTATCAACAAATATGTGTATCACACTGCAAACATCGATGCGGAAAATAAAGAAGCGTTGTGGGAAGTGTTACACGATATCCCTGACGTACTTCTATCAAAAACTTATACAATTAATAATTTTCAGTATTATTTTAGCGTAAAGGATCATTTTAAACTCTTTGTGCCTCCTCACACAATTCCACTCGTTTACAGATTGAAACTGAGCCAAGAAATAGGACGTATGTTACAAGACAGAGTGACTGGACATGCAGTTTCCGTATATAACAGTCCTCTAAAGTTACGTTGTCCAAGACGCGACAGTTGGCTGCGACTGTGACGCTGCCCCCTCATCTTTTCCCACCCTGGCAGACGGCGACACGGCCGCAACACGACAGGAGTCGTCGCTGTATCCCAAGCTCTGGTCGGCGGCGGCGGATTCAAATACATAAGAAAAATAAGAAGTCCGATTTTCTTGCTGTAAAAAATACTGTATGTTAATGGAACAAAGTTACATCGGCTCCTTTGCCTTTCGCGGGCAAGTGCTCTACCAACTGAGCTACCCAAGCACGACTCACGCCCCGTCCTCACAGCTTTATTTCTGCCAGTACCTCGTCTCCTACCTTCCAAACTTTACAGAAGCTCTCCTGCGAACCTTGCAGAACTAGCACTCCTGAAAGAAAGGATATTGCGGAGACATGGCTTAGCCACAGCCTGGGGGATGTTTCTAGAATGAAATTTTCACTCTACAGCGGAGTGTGCGCTGATATGAAACTTCCTGGCAGATTAAAACTGTGTAAGGCAGAGGTCCCGAGTTCGAGTCTCGGTCCGGCACACAGTTTTAATCTGCCAGGAAGTTTCATATCAGTGCACTCTCCGCTGTAGAGTGAAAATTTCATTCTAGTAATTTGAACGTTTTTTCGCTCTGTTGAAAAACGTAAATTTTTGACATTTGTTGGTTTTGTTAGGACATCTACTTCTACTTGGGTATCCTCGTCCAGGTTCAGAAGAAAATACTAGAGGTGAGTAATTTATCCTCTTCCCAAGAATGAGAAGAAAATATATTGAAGGCAGCATATCTTTACTTTTAAGAAACCTACATTTCGTAGCATTTTAAATGAAATTGTCAAGAGCATATGGAGAAATATTAGTAACTCATACCAGAGAAATATATGACATAAAATGGTTTCATTAGGTCCAAATGTGTCAGCGAAACAAAACAAATGCATTCTCTATCGTGTGGTGACCACATGATTCACGTTGCGCGTCGACAGAACTGACGGCTAGTCGCGACGCTCCCGGAGATACATGAGCCCAAATCTCGGAAACGGAGATCGATATCATTCTGATCTCAACTTTAAAAATAATTTCGATATGTTAGCTTCTTTTCATCGGCAACGATGTATGACCTAACGTGAACCATACGCAAAGTAGCCAGCGACCACATTTTTCACTGTACACAATTCAAATTTTATGCAGTAGGTTACTTGTAAATTAAGTATCGGAATAACTGCGACGAATATCGGAAAAACAGATACCTCATTATCAAGCTCTGATGTGAAACTGTAAGATACGCAAACATCAATTTTTTGTGCCTTTTACTTTCCTCACAATCGGTAGAGAAGTAATATACAGCGAAAAAAACACGCAAAACCGGAAGAGATGCTTTTCAATTTTTTAAAGTAAAAGGAGAATCTGTATCGAAAAACTAACTCTGGGAGCCGATGTAACTTTGTTCCATTAACATACAGTATTTTTTACAGCAAGAAAATCGGACTTCTTATTTTTCTTATGTATTTGAATCCGCCGCCGCCGACCAGAGCTTGGGAAACAGCGACGACTCCTGTCGTGTTGCGGCCGTGTCGCCACTGCCAGGGTGGGGAAAGAGGAGGGGGCAGCGTCGCAGTCGCAGCCAACTGTCACGTCTTGGACAACGTAACTTAAGTCTCGTCGAAAAGAAAGACGCCACACATTACATTCAAGGCAAATTAACGCAATGATAATGTTGAGGACGGACAGGCCAGGGAAATTAGAAAAGCTGTCACAAAAATTAACATGGAAGACAGAACTGCATCCTTCTTGCTTTTTTCGTCCTCGATTGGTGCTACCAGTTTCGCTGGCTTCCCTTCAACCATCTGTACGTACTAGACATTTATGTGCCTAACCAACATATGAATGCCTTTGGAATCCCCCATATTTCTATGTATCCTGTGAAGTTCAGAATGCCGAGATGTGATAAACATGTTTAAATATGTTCACTCTTTCTCGCTGGATTCTGTCGATGTGCTGTGCAGGCAGCTATCATACTTGCATGTCGTACATTGGCGTTATTTTAATCCTGTATGCCACTGAACGGAACAGCAGTAACTTTTTTCATGAAACTCTCCTCGCCTTCGATACTGCACTATCTCTTGTATTTATCATTTTATGTCTACTGTGTGCAAGGCTTGATGTGGCTGATGTGGTGCACACCAACTAACTTCTTGGACTTGATGATCTCTAATTCACACGCATTTGCATGGGCAATCAGTCTAGTTCATAGTGGCCCACTGTACGCAGAGAAGAAGTTGTGGCACAACCTCTTCTGTTTGTTTGACAGTCGGGGTGATTTGGCAAGTACTTTCCGCCCAATATGATTTTCCTTCACTCTTGCCTTCTTATTTGCTCTTTCCTCCCTCTTTCTGTCTACGTCTTGGATCTTATGTAGTGCCTGATTATAAGTTCTCGACAGTACATTCTCGTTCTCGGTGAGAGTTTAACAACTTCTCGCAATTTCTCAGGCGACATCCGATTCTTTAGAACACAACGGTGACAACAATTTTGAGATGTGCAGTATCTCGTTAATTACGCCCTGGAATTCTCTTAACGATATGTCCCACATCCCGCGTTTTTTCGACAGTGTACTCGATAAAAATTTCTTTGCTCTCTCGTGACATGTGCCACTTGCTTTGAGTTCGGGTGGTATGCTGAGATTTAAGTAGAGTCCGTCCTCTGTCCTCTCAGTCTGGCTCTCAACCATTCCGATTTCAACTGTCGTCCATTGTCTGACATAATCCTACCCACTCAATCTGTTTGTGCCAGGAATTTCTTGCACAGCGCCTTTGATATGGCAAGTACGCTAGCTGTGCGTAGTGGTATGAGAGTGACAAACTTTAATATGAGGTTCATTACAACTAGTACGTAACGAAAATCATGCCTTTTGTGGGCAGTGATTCTATGAAGTCTGCTGTCACAAGCTATCACAGTTGATTGGGCACATTTGGATAGAAGAGGGGGGGGGGGGCTAGCATTATCTGAGATTTGGTTTGCCTTTTAACATGCCTTACTAATGGAAATGTCGTTTCTTACCCTGCACTCCATGTTCTTGAAATGACACAAGGTTTTAAGTTTAAAGAAACATTTATTTGGCCCAAAATACGGTAGTTTAGGTGGGTGTACCATATTACTGTGTTTGTTAATTCATCTGGGACACAGAGCGTCCACAATGAGTCAGTAACACTTCTATGATGGAACAGGATTTCCATCCTCGCCAAATAAAACTGTCTGATTGTAGCTTCCCCTCTATCTCTCCATGTTTCTTTCAGTAACCTAAGTGCCACATCCTTGTACTGTTCCTTGACGATCGCCTTGAGTGACATAGTGATGTAATTATCAAACGCTGCAGCGGTCAAATAGTGTAAAGTGAAGTTATTATCTTCAGTGTCCTCAATTATTTCTTCATTCAAGCTTACAGGTGAACGAGACAGTGCATCAGCTATCACGTTTGTTTTGTGTAGCATGTATGAGATTGTGAAGTCGAATTCTTGAAGAAAGAGAACCCAACACATCATTCTGCCATGGGTTAATTTAGCTGTCAGTAGAAATTCAAATGCTCGGTGGTCTGTTTACAGAGGACTGTTGTCGTGTTGGGACACACTTTTCATATCAGGTGTTCGCCTAATATCAGATGGCTGTTGCGAAGGGTAAGGATACGGGTACTGATCCTTAATTGGAACTATGTATCGCCTAGTTGTTATAATTGTCTGGTCGTTGGTAGATAGTGTTGGATTGTGTGTTCCTTTATTCCGTCCATGCCGATCAGCGCTGATGACGATGATCTTTCTATATGTTAACTGATATCCTCGCCAGTGGTTCAAGCGGACGTGAATTTGTTGGGTTTTAGATATTTATAGTGACTTGAACTCAGAGAACATCCGAAGGAGATGTTGGTTCCAGATGAATGGTTGTCTGTTGTATTTTGATAGGCGCGTGAGTGGTGTGTGTTGCGGCGGAAAACAAGGTTGTTTGCGAAGTGAAGTATGACAGTATGAGCGATGACTATGGGAATATAAGTTGCGCTGCAGAATATTCATATGTTCGCCAGTCTGCAACAATATGATCTACGGAAACTGCATATGATGAAATATGGCATATAGAGTTTTGTAAATTTGGTTGATTGTTTAGGAGACAGGAGAGAAGAAGCATGATAGATAAAAGGAAGACCAATAAGAATGGTGGACAGATTATAGAGAGTGCTGTAAATGGTATATAAAGGTAAAAGGAATAGTAACACATAGTTATATAAATACAGGTATTTACCTTCATATGGAGCTTAAGGTGACATGGTGAGCATCTCTGTTCAGATTACTGCAGTAATTTTTATTGAGAGATAATTCGATCTGTGGGTAAACTGAGGTAGGACCCTGTCCTGCGTTGTAAAAATTTTTATCTAGAAGAGAGTTTTGGAGCACATAAATATAATGCAGGAAATGTCTGAAAAGGGAGTTAAACAATAACATGAAATACAAAAATATTGTGCCATCCAACAGTGGAAACTACAGACTGCATACAAGTATCTTGGTTTTGTTGGAAAATTAATTATGACTTACAGTTTATTTGCATGATCTGCAGGAATAATTAGATTTACTGCACAAGCAAATTAACTAAGCATGATACACATAAATCATTGCATGAAGGGAGAGGGAAATGTACTAATTTACTAAATGCTTATAAATATAATATCCTGCTTATAAATATAATATCCCTTCTCAATCAGCGACTTCCTCAGCCATTCATACTAAGAAACAATGATGAAAAACGTTATCGTACACCACATAAAATTTGATGTTGTGGAGATTTTAATGTTCGTCAATTCACACTTCGTTTTTTACCTGGACCTTTATTTGCGGTCATTATTGTGTTGGGTTTAGTGTTAGAGTCACTCCATTTCTGTACAAAGATTTTCATGGAGATATTCGTCAGGATGTACTTCAGACTATAAAAGAATCATGTACCGAGTCTGGTGCTAAAGAGTGTAGAGAATCGCGAGGAGTGGATACAGGGTGACGGCGGCATGCGGTGTGCTAACGGAGGTGCCGAGCAGCAGGGCTCACACCCAGGGGGAAGTGCACACTCGCCGTGGTCCGACTGCACGTAGCGGGCAACATGGCCACCCCAGTTACTGGTGGCCGCAGTCAAGGTCGGTCAGGCCACAGCGGCAGGCAACTTTCGCCAGAGTACCGGTACTCACATGAATAGCACACGGTGGATTCGGAGCCTCAGCGTGGAGATCCCAGGAGATGATGGGCAGTTGACCACAGGTGACTTGCTTCTGGTGACCAAGGTGAACAGCTGTCTATAATGATAGATCACCCACTCTCAACAAGGGCTTCCCGAGCATTATGGGGGCCCTCAGAACTGGTAATGACGGCACTACACCACAACGAACGAATATTGTACCTCAGAGAATTCGTGACAGGATGCGTAATCAGTAGTACTACATGAACTGACCTTCCCTCCTGCTGGAGCCCAGGATCCATTAGCCGGCTTCTACCACACTACAGTACTGGACCTTTCAACCATTATCACTTTCAATATCTTTTCCCTCAGGGAGAACTTCCTGATGCTGTCTACCGTCACACTCGCCATAAATCAGTACACCCTTTCCAACTGAACCCTCGGATAGAGGGGAATGACTGATCGAGGTACTCCACAGCTAATTTCTGTGCGGCTCTTGCGAGCAGGTTAGCAGCACACTGTCGTGTTTCAGCTGGACTGACAACTATACAACCACCATCAGTCCCATTGCCACGAACATTCGCGACACTATCAGCTGCTTATTCCTGGACACACATCTGTGGCTAAGGGCTATCATGATGTGAGAAGGCTAGCCACGTTATCACTGAGCGAGCTGATGTCACACCCAGCGTCACTGTCACTCCTATATGGAATGTACCTGGGAAGACTGCAAGGAGGCACACCAGCTGTCCACTGTATTGAAACTTCCTGGCAGATTAAAACTGTGTGCCGGACCGAGACTCGAACTCGGGACCTTTGCCTTTCGCGGGCAAGTGCTCTACCAACTGAGCTACCCAAGCACGACTCACGCCCCGTCCTCACAGCATTACTTCTGCCAGTATCTCGTCTCCTACCTTTCAAAATTTACAGAAGCTCTCCTGCGAACCTGGCAGAACTAGCACTCCTGAAAGAAAGGATTTTGCGGAGAGATGGTTTAGCCACAGCCTGGGGGATGTTTCCAGAATGAGAGTGCTAGTTCTGCAAGGTTGGCAGGAGAGCTTCTGTAAAGTTTGGAAGATAGGAGACGAGATACAGGCAGAAGTAAAGCTGTGAGGACGGGGCGTGAGTCGTGCTTGGATAGCTCAGATGGTCGCCGGCACGATAGCTCAGCGTGTTCGGTCAGAGGGTTAGCTGCCCTCTAAAATAAAAAACACTGAGTTAATCGATCAACAACGAACTCAAACGGATGTCTTACGACGTCCGCCCCGTGCAGAAACAACGAACAAAATGAGATTTAAAAGAAAAAAAAAGTTGGTAGAGCACTTGCCCGCGAAAGACAAAGGTACCGAGTTCGAGTCTCGGTCCAGCACACAGTTTTAATCTGCCAGGAAGTTTCATATCAGCGCACACTCCACTGCAGAGTGAAAATCTCATTCTTGTCCATAATATTGTCTGTGTATCTGCTAGATGTGACACAACTACGATGTGACCGACAACCAGATGGAAATGCATCAAACTAAACTGCGTGCATTTGCCCCCCTTCCCTCCCCCCGCCTCACTTTACATTTTGCCTCAGTGAACACCACCTAAACTCGTGTGGCAAAGTGAACCCCAATGCATGCGTGAAGTTCCAAAACAATATAGGCTCGAGCTCAGTTTTGTGTATTTTGTCATCATTTATATTGATAGCAATGTCTTTCTGAGTGTTTATTGTCTTGCACCTTTTTTATTCCGTTTATTTTGGTGTCTCATGTCTTGTCACTGGATCCTAGATGTAATAAGTTTACTCATGCTTATTATTAAGAATTCCACGATTACACAGTGGTTTATTTCTGAGTTTGACTGTCACTGTCAAACGAGATCGGGTACCGTCACCATGTTTTCATAAACAAAGTAATTTAGTACGTCCAAACATTTGATGTATATGTAGGGAGTGATTTAGAGTCCAGTTAACTGGTTGTGTATTTCAAAACGTATAGTAATACATAAATATTTTAATTATTTTATTATTTTATATTATTACATTTATATTATATTTATATTACTATATTATTTTATATTATTATACTTTGCATTGTACCAACTACATATAAGGATGATACGTGCAAGCATACTGATTTTTACAAATATCTCTGTAGTTTGGAAACGATCACAGCTGCGGTCACCACATACACAACAAGTAATTAATATTCACATTTTGTAGGTGATATTTTTTTATTTATTTGTTTAACCTGATGTGACTAGGCCCATCAGACCCTCTCTTACATCAGACCAGTGTTTCACACACACACAGTGTATTTTTATGTCACAGTTTCCTAAGAAATAACAATTTTAATACGAGAAATTGTATTAAAATGAATTGAGTGTATGAGGTGGCAATGTAAGTAAATAACACTGAATACGAACTAACAACTTTAATAGTGGCAATACTTAAAATACTGCTGCTGCTGCCACAAATAGTGATGATAATAATAATAACAATAACGGCAACCCCGTGTGGAGTTGATAGTCTCCCGTCGGGCTCCACCCCAGGTGGCGGATACGGGAATGCTCTCCAGATATGGAGGGTACCGGGGAAATAAAATACCCGGGCTGGACCAAAACTATCAACCGAAATCCACTAACGTCTGCCTGGTATCCAGTGGTTAGGGGTCAGCGTCTGTTCGCCTAGATGGTGCGGCTGCAGCAACCTTCTTGATCTCAACAATCAAGTCGTACTCCTCGTGATCTTTCCTCGGAAGGACCACCACCAAGTTAGTTTTCAACTTGAAACCAAACATGATGATAACACAAGGAATGAATCCACTACCCCGGCCGGCCGGGGTGATCGTGCGGTTCTAGGCGCTATAGTCTGGAACCGAGTGACCGCTACGGTCGCAGGTTCGAATCCTGCCTCGGGCATGGATGTGTGTGATGTCCTTAGGTTAGTTAGGTTTAATTAGTTCTAAGTTCTAGGCGACTGATGACCTGAGATGTTAAGTCGCATAATGCTCAGAGCCATTTGAACCATTCCACTACCCTGGGCACAAGTCGCAAGGCTGGTCTTACCTGGTCATCGGATTGCCAGGGACCAGGAGCATCATGTTGCGCCTAAGGTTGAGAACCAGACGACGTCCAAATTATTACACACAAAAAAAGACACTTCATCGGTACAAAATGGCTCTGAGCACTATGGGACTCAACTGCTGAGGTCATTAGTCCCCTAGAAATTGGAACTAGTTAAACCTAACTAACCTAAGGACATCACATACATCCATGCCCGAGACAGGATTCGAACCTGCGACCGTAGCGGTCTTGCGGTTCCAGACTGCAGCGCCTTTAACCGCACGGCCACTTCGGCCGGCCTTCATCGGTACACTTAGTACTAATACTCTCTTCAAACTGGGCAAGATCTAACAACTTGTGCTGCAAAAATTCCATATCAAAATCCTTTCAATCCAGGAAACACGATTTACGGACGAAACCCATTTTGACAAGGACAACTACAGGATCTACAAAGGAAAACCAGCAATTAAAACTAATGAGAAAGGACTCAAACAGTTTGGTACAGCATTTGTAGTCCACAAATCTATCAGCGACTCTGTCATTGACTTCCAGTCTGCCTCAGAACGTATATCAACGCTCTCCGTCAAATCGGCCAACGCACACGCACCCACAAATAACTATAACAAGAAGAACCTCCAGAAAGTGGATGACTTCTTGAATGACCTTGAAGAGACGACAAACAAAATTGCCAAACACCATGTAATAATCTTGTTAGGTGACTTTAACGCACAATTAGGCAAAGAGAAAAAATACAGGAAAATCACCGGAATCCATACAGCTCACAAGAGAACTAACAAGAATGGGGAAAGATTGATACGCTTTTGCGAAAATTTCGGCCTCATAATAATGTCAACACAATGCAAAAAACTCAACAAGAAACTGTATACTTGGAAGTCGACCAACACAATGCTGGGTGAATTCCAGATAGACCATGTGGCCATCTCCAAGAGTAACACAGCAGAAATTCTGAATGTGAAAACGAGAAGAGGATTATTTGAATCAGACCACCATCTTCTACAGATAAAGACCAGATTACAACCAATAGAAAAATGCCAATACTAAACAAAGTGCTGAGACCAGACCCCGAATATATAAAACTCCACAAGGAAAACATCTTACAGGAAATTAGTCAGACAACCCCACAAACTGGACAGAGCTTGTGGACGTCCTCAAATCCACTATGAAATTGGGTCAATCCCCGAGAAGGAGAAAACACAGGTGGTGGAATATAATATGTGACCAAGCAATAGAAGAAAGGACCAATGCCTATAAAAACTTCAATAGTCACAAAAAATCAGAAAAATGGCAACAATTTCTAGTAATCCGAAAACAAACATCGAAAACCATTCGGAGGGGAAAAAGAAATTATGACAAACGGCGACTAGATGAGATAGAACAACACTTTAAAAAGAACAACGCCAGGAATTTTTATAAGACGTTTAAAGAACATATTGCAGGATACCACCCACCCAATCTTTGCTTCAAGAAACCGGATGGTTCACTAGAAACTAACACGAAGAATAACTGCCAAATCCTCGCAGACTATTTCAACAAACTTGTCAACTGCTAAAGACCTACAGAGGATATTCACTACCAGACGTCTACACCAAATCCCGACGCTAAACCACCAACCATCAACGAAATAGTAGAAATTATCAAGACACTGAAAAACAATAGAGCCTCAGAAGAAGATGGAATTATTGCAGAACTATGGAAGTTAAATGATGAAAGATTAACGGGAAAAATCCACAAAATCATATTAAACATTTGGGAAACAGAACAGATCCCTTCTGAATGGAAATGCGCACTCATCCATCCACTCCACAAAAAAGGGGACAAAACTGAACCAAATAATTACAGGGGTATCTCACTCGTGACGGTCACATATAAAATCCTATCAAAAGTTCTCATGAATAGATTAGAAGAACAAGCTGACCCACAAATAGGAGAATACCAGGCTGGTTTTAGCAAGGGACGATCATGCATAGAGGAGATCTGGAATCTGAATATGATTCTCCAGATGAGAAACACCCGAAACACAGTCGTCACTTTTGTAGATTTTAAAAAGGCCTACGACTCAATAGACAGAGTAGCGCTCTGCAACACGCTGGAAGAATTCAGCATTGACAGAAAGACAAGAGCAATAATTCGGCATACATTAACTGACACAGTCTCCAAGGTTAAATTTATGGGGGATATCTCTGAACCATTTGAAATTCAAACTGGAGAGCGACAGGGTGACGGACTTTCACCATTACTCTTTAATATCATTCTTGAAAAAATTATCAGGACATGGGAAAAATAAGACAAAGGAATCCAAATTGGCATTAGAAAAGATAATAGATTCAATGTGAAGTGTTTAGCTTTTGCAGATGACCTTGAAATCCTCACAAGTAATAGAAAAGAAGCTACTAACGCCATAGAGAAGTTACACGAAATTGCACAAAGAACTGGCCTGCAAATCTCGTATGAGAAAACCCAGGACAGAGAAAGAGTGTCACAAGACAAATTGCCTATTGTGACAACCCATGGGAAAATCGTACAAGTACCACATTTTAAGTACCTGGGAGAAATCATCAAGCCATCAGGGATCAACCTAAAGGCCAATGAGGAAAGAATAAAAAAAAAAACTACAGAAAGCATACAAACTCACGTGGAACTATTATAACAAAAATTCCATATCAATTAACGCAAAATTGAGGCACTGCAACACTGTCGTACTTCCGGAGGCACTGTATGCATCTGAAACAACACAAATAGGTGGGCAAACTAAAATCAAAGAAATAGAGAAACAAGAAAGGAAAATTCTCAGGAAAATTTTTGGCCCGATACAAGAGCAAGGAATCTGGAAGAAGAGACCAGCATCAGAATTATATAAATAGACAGATAAGATTACGGATATAATAAGGAAAAGAAGAATGCAGTTCTACGGACATATCCACAGGATGAATGAAAACGGAATTTCAAAGCGAATTCCTAAAGTCATCAACTCAGGCAGGGGAAAAACAAAATGGATAAAAGAAGTTGAAGAGGACCTCAGACAAGCACACACAACAGTAAACGATGCAGAAAATAGAACTGAACTTAGGAACATCATCAAAAAACATAAATTTGACACCACAACACAGAAGAGACCAGGATGCAAATGGACAGCGGAGCGAAAGAAACAACACAGTGAACACATGAAGAAAATTTGGGCTCAAAAAAACCATATACTATCATCATAAAGGAATTCAAGTTCAAACGCTCTCTTAAAATGGGAATAATCGAAAATAATCATAATAATAACGCCAATAATAACAATATAATAGTGTCAGATATAAAAAGATTTTATAGGTGTACAAGATAGGTGTTTTCTGATGTAGCGAGTTCTCGTTGAAAGGAAATTTAAGGAGACTGCACTAGCTAAGAACAGTGGAAAAAGAGAAAGATCTGGTTGGAAAGAAAGACGTACAAGAGTAATGAGTGCTTACAGGGGCAATGGTAATCCTCATTGTTGCTTTAGTAGATATTTCATCAACTGTGTTCTGGAACTGGAGAGATTATTCAAATTATTCCAGGGTCAGGTTCCTGCTGTTGAGAAGGACTTCGAGAAAGTTGCTGAATGATGAAGTGGAACGGAAAGGTTTTTGCTCTGATGGGAACAGGTGTCTTTGGCATGTTGTACAGACAAGACCGTTAAGATCGTGGGGAGATATGGGCGACAGTGTACGCTGAAGAAGACAGTGGAGAAAACAGAGAGTAGGGAAACCTCTGGGCTTTTCTGCATACAGCCAGGATAACTGTGCGTATGATGGTGAAATATTATCGAAGAGTGAAATATCGCAGATATACCAAACACAGGCATTCATGACCTGCTCCATGCGCTGTGGGCTTTCCTGAGAAAGGCCTTGCAGGCTAACACAGCTGCAACCAATAATTGGAAGTATAAGTGTTGCACTTAGATAGAACTTGGCGAGAAATTTAGGCTGCGAAGTTTGGCAAGTAAAATGGCTATGTGAGTAGTGTCAAAGCCTTTGCTGAACTCTAAGAAGCACATGATAGTTGCCTGTTGTGCATCTAGAGCAAGCTTCAGGCCACCTTTATTAACGTTGTGCTGCGATGTTTACGGAAATCTGATTGGTATTCATTGTTCGCATTTATGTACTTTGTTAGCTGGTCGTGGACTATATAGTACCCTATGGCTTTAGACACTGCAGGAAGAATGCAAATAGGTCGTTAATCAGGGGGTGCTGTAGCAACGCCCTTTTAAGTAGTGGCTGTTTTCAGGCCTCAGGGAAAACACTTGTGGTTAAGGAGTGGTTGAAAATAGCTGTTATAGTGAGTAGTAGTGGGTCAACATTAAGCTTCATGATTTGGACTGTGATGCCATTATGTCCAGTAGATGCTGATCTGATATATATGATGGATTTTTTGAAGGTTTGCGAGTAACATACTTCAGATAGAATTTTTCGTGGCTACAATCGTTTATCTCCATGAAGTAATCAATGAGTCTCTGTTTCGTTTGTGGTTCAATTGTGACTGTTCTATGAAGTACTGGTTCCGTTCTTCAGCTGGGATTAGGGAATCAGCCTAGATTTTCCTTTACCTATACGAAGACGATAAAAGTTTTTGCGTAGGACAGGTAGTCTATTTCTGTAATGTATGGGCACGCCAAAGTTATTTTCAGGCATGAGGCATAGTTTGTATCCTTGACGTGCAGCGTCTCTGAGATTCATTATCTGTTTCATTTCTTCAGTTAGCCAAGGTAAAGGTTGCTGTAGTGGACTGACAAGGCAGCCAGTCCACAGAGACGGGTAGCCGAGAGGGCACACGTACACACACGCCGACTGGCGCGAAGTCTGGAACAGGATACGTGATGAATGTGATAAAGAAAAGAACGTAGCTACTAGAACACTTAACTTTTATATCGTCCTTTGGTATACAGCATTCTTGATGATACAAGTGAGACTCTTTAGATTCATGAAGTAACTAATGGCGCCTTGCTAGGTCGTAGCCATGGACTTAGCTGAAGGCTATTCTAACTGTCTCTCGGCAAATGAGAGAAAGGCTTCGATCAGTGTAGTAGCTAGCAATGTCGTCGTACAACTGGGCCGAGTGCTCGTACGTCTCTCTAGACCTGCCGTGTGGTGGCGTTCGGTCTGCGATCACACAGTGGCGACACGCGGGTCCGACATGTACTAATGGACCGCGGCCGATTTAAACTACCACCTAGCAAGTGTGGTGTCTGGCGGTGACACCACAGTTGCCTTGTTACTTTTTACGTCTTTAGAGGAGCATATTTGTCTTATAGTTGAGTAAATAGCAAATCCAGGAAGTTTATCGTTTATGCCCAAGAAGTGAATGGAAGACGTCCCCAAACTAGTATTTATTCCACCTCAGTGGCAACTTCAGGTAAAATAGTGCGTTTGAAGTCTCGTTGCGTAGTCAGCTGCCTGGTCCATTCTAGCGAGTACGTCATGAAAATTGTCACGGATAGACAACCCAGGTGCAGATATTTAAGAGATCCAAATTACTGTGTTTGGGGATTTCGCTGCAAATATATCCCTGGAAGTGTGACTACTGTCCGTATGATGGATAAGCAGCAACAGGTTTGAAGAGGAAGACACCAGCTAAAATTTCATACTGGAAGGACTACTATGTAGAAAACTGATGACAATCAGCTATAATTATATGCTTGAAAGAGCAGTTTCACAGCAGCCAAACCACACTAGTTTAGGAAGTTTGTTGAGGACATATATCAGGCACATTCTGTTGGGGAAATGACATCCGTGAACACATATTGCACTTGTTTACATTCATTACTGTTGCATGTGTGTAGCACAGTAGACGATAAATCAGAGTGTAGCTATCTCGATATGCCGAACCTATAGGAATACTTGGCTTGAGCCAGATCTCTGATGGAAGTATTACATCGATGTCTGTGTCTTGAAAAATATGATGGAACTCGTCGAGATGAGATGGCGGAGGCTGGACATTTGTGTGTGCAATTTGGAGTTCCGCACAACCGCGTGTTCGGGTGCAAAGTTCGCGAGTATGTCGCTGATGGACATCAGTCAGCGTGGGGCAGCGAAGGTGGGGAAACAATGCATACTGGGGCACTCTTGGGTAGGGGGACGCGGGTTCCCGGAAGTGAAAGTGGCAGGTGTCTTCAGGGAGAACGGAAGTTTTGTGGCCAAGGCTAGCAGGCTCTGACAGCTTGAGGAACAGAAACTCGGTAAAGGCAACTACAGTAATCTGCATGCAACAGTGCTGGAAGCAACGGAATAAAAACAAAGTGTATTATTAATGGCTCTAATCACGAGTGACATAACAATTGCTAAATGAAAGTGAAAGTAAGACAGTAAATTAACCGTCTGAATCAGAGCCCAGTCAGAATAATGGAGTAATAGTGAAGTAACGAACTACGAACTAATAACGTCGTCAGAAGATCAAAACAAATTGCAAAACGATTCAGAAAAAATATCTGAATGGTGCGAAAGGTGGCAGTTGACCCTAAATAACGAAAAGTGTGAGGTCATCCACATGAGTACTAAAAGGAATTCGTTAAACTTCGGTTACACGATAAATCAATCTAATCTAAAAGCCGTAAATTCAACTAAATACCTAGGTATTACAATTACGAACGACTTAAATTGGAAAGAACACATAGAAAATGTTGTGGGCAAGGCTAACCAAAGGCTGCATTTTACTGGCAGGACACTTAGAAAATGTAACAGACCTGCTAAGGAGACTGCCTACACTACGCTTATCCGTCCTCTTTTAGAATACTGCTGCGCGGTGTGGGATCCTTACCAGATAGGACTGACGGAGTACATCGCAAAAATGCAAAGAAAGGCAGCACGTTTTGTATTATCGCGAAATATGGGAGAGAGTGTCACAGAAATGATACAGGATTTGTGCTGGAAATCATTGAAAGAAAGGCGTTTTTCGTTGCGACAGAATCTTCTCACGAAATTCCAATCACCAACTTACTCCTCCGAATGCGAAAATATTTTGTTGACACCGGCCTACACAGGGCGGAACGATCACCACGATAAAATAAGGGAAATCAGAGCTCTTACGGAAAGATATAGGTGTTCATTCTTTCCGCGCGCTATAGGAGATTGGAATAATAGATAATTGTGAAAATGGTTCAATGAACCCTCTGCCAGGCACTTAAATGTGATTTGCAGAGTATCCATGTAGATGTAGATAGATGTACGTTGGTGTTAGAGGTAGGAAAACTCAACAGAAAATTTATAATTAGTACTATAAGTAAAATTAAACAAACAAATAATAACAGGGAATGTATTGCTAAATATATTGTTCATTTACGAAATAAAGACACAGAAGTAAGCACACAAACGAGATGCAGAAAGAGCTGACGTGATTTTAGTACTGAAGGCACAGACATTACAGGTCATCTCCAATGGAGACTGACCTTCCCAATTTTCTGTCTCCATCATTATCCTGGCTAAGCAGGGAAGTCTAGAGGATAAATGTAAGGATTTAGAGGGGTAAGATAGATACTGCCTACAGGAAAATTAAAGAAACCTTTGGAGAAAAGGGAACCACTTGTTTGAATATCAAGAGCTCAGATGGAAATCCAGTTCTAAGCAAAGAAGGGAAAGCAGAAAGGTGGAAGGAGTATATAGAAGGTCTATACAAGGGCGATCTACTTGAGGACAGTATTATGGAAATGGAAGAGGATGTAGATGAAGATGAAATGGGAGGTATGATACTGCGTGAAGAGTTTGACAGAGCACTGAAAGACCTGAGTCGAAACAAGGCCCCGGGAGTAGACAACATTCCATTAGAATTACTGACAGCCATAGGAGAGCCAGTCCTGACAAAACACTACCGTCTGGTGAGCAAGATGTATGAGACAGGCGAAATACCCTCAGACTTCAAGAAGAATATAATAATTTCAATCCCAAATAAAGCAGACGTTGACAGATGTGAAAATTACCGAACTATGAGGTTAATAAGTCACAGCTGCAAAATACTAACGAGAATTCTTTACAGACGAATGGAAAAACTAGTAGAAGCTGACCTCGGGGAGGATCAGTTTGGATTCCGTAGAAATATTGGAACACGTGAGGCCAAACTGAACCTACGACTTATCTTGGAAGCTAGATAAAGGAAAGGCAAACCTACCTTTCTAGCATTTGTTGATTTAGAGAAACATTTTGACAATGTTGACTGGAATACTCTCCTTCAAATTCTGAAGGTGGCAGGGGTAAAATACAGGGAGCGTAAGGCTATTTACAATTTGTACAGAAACCAGATGACAGTTACAAGAGTCGAGGGGCACGGAAGGGAAGCAGTGGTTGGGAAGGGAGTGAGACAGGGTTGTAGCCTCTCCCCGATGTTATTGACTCTGTATATTGAGCAAGCAGTGAAGGAAACAAAAGAAAAATTCGTAGTAGGTATTAAAATCCATGGAGATGAAATAAAAACTTTGAGGTTTGCCGATGACATTGTAATTCTGTCAGAGACAGCAAAGGACTTGGAAGAGCAGTTGAATGGAATGGATAGTGTCTTGAAAGGAGGATATAAGATGAACATCAACAAAAGCAAAACGAAGATAATGGAATGCAGTCGAACTAAGTCGGGTGATGCTGAGGGAATTAGATTAGGAATGAGACACTTAAAGTAGTAAAGGAGTTTTGCGATTTGGGGAGCAAAATAACACATGATAGTGGAAGTAGAGAGAATATAAAATGTAGACTGGCAATGGCAAGGAAAGCATTTCTGAAGAAGAGAAATTTGTTAACATCGAGTATAGATTTAAAGTCAGGAAATCGTTTCTGAAAGTATTTGTATGGAGTGTAGCCATGTATGGAAGTGAAACGTGGACGATAAATAGCTTAGACTAGAAGAGAACAGAAGCTTTCGAAATGTGGTGCTACAGAAGAATGCTGAAGATTAGATGAGTAGATCACATAACCAATGAGGAGGTATTGAATAGGATTGGGGAGAAGAGAAGTTTGTGGCACAACTTGACTAGAAGAACGGATCGGTTGTGTAAGGGGTCCGCAGACCCTTACTACTAAGTTTGCATCAGCACAGGTCGACAGGGCAACTATCGATTAGTGTGTCGGGTCGCGAGAGCGAGAGTGGAGTCAGTGCTAGTCAGCAGTGCTGTGTTGGGTAGGTTCCCGTGAGGCGGGCAGAGAGCTGTGCAGAAGCCAGCAGTTGTTGATACAAATTACCGACAAAGGGAGTGGCCATCGCCGCGGTTTAACCCCTTTGTGTTAGTATTATACGGGAAAGTGAAGAAGTTTAACTACGAGTGTGATCAGTGATATTTGTGTGCCGTTATTGTGATTCCGCGTCTACCGCGCCGGCATTATTTGGATTACAGTGTTGGATTACAGTGATTGTATTTTGCGTGTGACGGTTATGTATAACGAAGAAACCTGTGCTGAGATTAGCCATTATTAACAATGTATGACGAAGGCAGTGGCTGTCTCCTTACCTTTGTGGTTTTTGAGATGAATATAGGTCTTGATTAGTGAAGCTGTGTTGTTGTTCTCTTGCCACCAGACATTTCATTATTACAGCATTTGAGAAAGACAGAATGGAATGTAACAACTCTGTAGCAGTCCAATCCGATTGCCAGCCCCATTAGGTACACGGTCACATTAATTAATTATATCTATTTGGGCTGCTATTCAGATCCGCGAACGAGCGGATACACCAGACCATAAGGGAGTGATACACCCTTGGCTTACCGTGAAAGGACTAGTGCAATTTTCGGACGAATAGTAAAGAACAATAGATAATTTACCTTGTTTAACGCGAGAAAATTAATTTTTCAGTTTTGATCGGGACAGTGCATAAACTTTAAAATCGCGACAAGGAACAGTGCATTTTTTGAACAATGCGAAGTAATAATATCTTACGATTGTGACTAAACTGTTTTTTCTTGCTATATTAAATAGAACAATAGTGTCAATAAACTGTGTTGTAAAGTGCAAATGCGTAAATTCGCGCGAAAAACTGTGAAAAGTGAACACTAAAGAGAGACACTTGTGAACATTAAAATAGCAAAACGAACCGAGAATTCGTCACGAAAGTTTTTAAAGAAGTGTTTAGCGGTAGTATTTTGACTGAAATTGCTTTTTGAACAGTGAAAATCGGATAGCTTCGTGTGGACCCATAAACTGTTATGCAGACGACAATGTGTTGTGGCGACGCAATTATTGAGTGACGTCACGCAGACCCGTGTAGCAGTTGCACCAAAGAGCTTCGATCCGTGAGGTGATTTCACACGACACCCCACCACGGAGCGGCCGGCTGAGCGACGCGACTTCGAGACACCGAGCGTAGTACCGGCATCTAGCGGCCGAACTACAAACCACGTCCACCTGCAGCGCCACGGAGCGGCCGACGGAGAACTACGACGACTCGGCAGCGCAACTTCACGCAGCTCCAGCGGCAGTACAGCGCCACGCCCACCTCAAACATCAAAACATCGCGACTCGCGGTAACGTCGGTTGGTGAGTGAAGACGACTAGTTGACATAACATTAAATTGCAGTGTGCAGTCTTCGCGATAAATAAACAATTTTTAACTGATATTTACATTAGGAAAAGTGCCCAATTGTAGTAATTTCCGAAAGATTTGCGAAGCATACTCTGAAATATTGCATACTTATTTATGCCCACTGCACTGTCTAAAGGGTAATTGTTTTTGGAGATTTTACATCTATAGATTTGTGAGTGTGGTGATTATCTTGTTTAAAACATTTTTACATAAATTGTGTATGTGAGAATTGTTATTGGAAATTAATAGGTTTTTGAGAGTTGTGATGTTCGGTACTCATGCATGTAGTATCATTTTGGGGATTAACTGAAAGGATTGCAGGTACTGTTTGATTAGTTTCATGGTAATTAGGAGTGTTTTGGGTTATTAGAAGTTATTTTTGTACTACTTGCCTGTGCATTAAAAATAAACCAAACATGTCTACTGAAGATAAGCAGGTCTGTGAGGCAGTAGTTGAAAGGAAAGGGATAGGACAGGAAGACAGAGATGATTCAGGAATTAGTGATTGTGGATTGTCATTAGGAAGCCCATCAGTACATTCAACTAATTATCCCGAAACACCGGGACAAACGACGAGAGCTAAGTCAGTTTCAGAGGGCGCAGATATACGGTCGATGTTGGCAGCCTTGCTACAAGAAAATAACGCATCATTAGAGAAAGGTCTCAGAGAATCACTAAGGGAAGATTTACGAGAATCATTAGAGAAGAGTTCACAAGAAACGAGAGAATCACTAAAGGAAGATTTACAAGAGATCAAAACATCACAAATGAAGATGGAATATAATTTGAAGAAGGAAATGCAGGAGTTGCAAGAACGACTGAAGATGGACATCGACGAGAGAGAGAGAGGAAGCTACAGAAGAGCATAGACCAAGTCCAGGGAGACGTGGAGAAGGTGGAAGGAAAGTTAACAAGAAAGATAGACGATATTGAAGAAACGAAAGCCGAATTGGGAGAAAGAATCAACGAAGTGGAAACAAATTGCAATCATCGAATCGCCGAGGTGACGCAGATGCAGAAACAATGCAACGATGCTGTTAAGGGGATAGGAGATAGGCAAAACCAACTGGCTGTCAATCTGAGAAATGCTATAGCCATGCAACGAGAAGAGGATAACAAGAGAGTGCAGCAATTGGAGAGCAAGACAGAAGAAATCGATAAACGAATTAGCAATGCCACCTTAACCGTTGGGGAAGGTAAGGTCGTTACCTTAATGAGCAGTGATAATCGGTACGTCCAAAATAATACAGGGCAGAAATTTAGACCGAAAGGAGGATTGCACCCAATGATATTTATGAAATGGCTAAAAGGAGTTTTCCCAGCACATCTTAAGGACTCAGACAAGATTCAATTTGCAATAGATAGAATGGAAAGTGAGGCCTTCACTTGGGGAGTTAGGAAGAAGGAAGGGAATACTAGTTATGATCAGTTTGAAGAGGAATTCTTGAAGAAATACTGGTCCAAAAGTCATCAATGTGCAGCAATTGAGGACCTACTCCATCGCAAGTCACTTAGTACATGGAGAGGAACGTTGAGAGAGTTTGCCGAACACTTGTGGGAATTGAACGAGACCTTGGAACAACCCCTGAGTGATGACGTAATGACATCAGCGATAAAAAGAAGAATGAGCCAGAGAATGCAAGAAACTGTATCCGGGAGCCTAATTGAAGATAGGGAGGCCTTGATGAAAATACTGGAACAGTTGGAATCTGTTCGATCACAGGGACACAATCAACCTAATGATCAAAACCGAGGGGGAGGTAATAACCCAAGGAATCATTTTGGTAATTCGTCTAATTATAGAGGAAGAGGTGGCAGTCATAGATACAGGAACCATGGTGGTGAACGTCAATGGAGAAATGATTGGAGAAGGAGTGAAGAACCAAGAGATCATGAGAGAAGATGGGATAGGCGAATGAATGACACGGTGCATATAGAAGAGGTGGAGAGACCGGAAAACTGAATGACACTCCAGATGAGGTCTGATCGGGAGTGAGAGCTACGAGGACCAGGGTAAACCTACTAAGACACGACAATGGTGGAGACCTAAGAGAAGATCTACTGGAGGAAAGAAGTGGGATTCCCAAAGAACCCATGCTACCCATGATAGAGATCAAGTTATGTGGACTGAATATCGAGGCATTAGTCGATACAGGAAGTGTAGCATGTGCAGTATCCAAAAGGTTATATGAACAGATACTAAAAGCAAATATTAGCTTGCCTAGTTTCCCAGTGAGTGGAGTGAGAATTGTGAACGCGTTGGGTGCAAGGAGTAAACCTATTAAAGAACAAGTGTTGATTACCTTCGAGATAGAGGGAGAAGAATACGAAGCAACATTTTTGGTGGTGGCCAGATTGAACACATCAATTATTTTAGGGATAGATTGGTTGAATGAAGTTGATGCAATAGTGAGTTTTGATGAAGGTACTATCAAGGTCAAAGGAAGAAAGGGAGAAGAGAAGAGGTTAAAGTTTGCTGAGGGGAAGGCAATCGAAGAAGAGGAAGAATTCAGAAGAGTTAATTTGTGTCATGAAGAGGAACCCACCACGGGATACGGGGAAGAGGAACTAGGAGAGGAAGTGTTGATATACCTTGAGGGACTAGCACGAGAGAATAGACATAAAGAGGATAAGATCAGAAAAAAGTTGGAGGAGATGACACACCTAGATGAGAGGACTAAGAAGAAATTAGCCACAGTATTATACAGGCGTTGTAAAGTATTTTCTCAACGGCCAGGTATCATGAAAGGGGTGGAGTGTAAGCTAAAGATAAAGAACCATAAACCGTTCAATATAAAACAGTATTCCATTCCCCAGGCGAAACGAAGAGCAGTAGATGAAGAAATACAGAGGATGATGGACCTTGGTGTTATAGAAAAGGCCAATAGTCAATACAACAACCCCCTATTTGTCGTTGATAAGAAGGATGGAAAGGTGAGGATAGTTTTGAATGCACGAACAGTGAACAAAATCATCGAACCGGAGAGGGACAAACCAGAGACTATAGAAGAACTGATTCAAAAATTCCGAGGAGCAAAGGTGCTTAGTAGTATCGACTTGACTGCTGGTTACTGGCAGATACCATTGGCCACAGAGTCTCGCCAGTATACAGCATTTACTTATGGAGGAAGGTGCTATCAATTTAGAGTGTTGCCATTTGGGCTTAATGTGTCAGTGTCTGAATTTATAAGGGCGATGGATAAGATACTAGGCGAGGAGTTACTTAAGAAGGTCACCGTCTACGTGGATGACCTCTTGATAGCAAGCGAATCATGGGAAGAACATTTGAATAGACTGGATGCAATCTTGGTAGCTTTTGAAACCGCAGGGGTAACTGTAAACGTGGACAAGTCGGAATTTGGCAAATCAAAGATAAAATATCTGGGCCATGTAATATCCGAGGAGGGTATCTATCCTGATCCTAGTAAAATGGAGGCTATTAGAAATTTTCCGACCCCCCATAGTAAGAAACAGTTGCGAGCATTCTTCGGAGTTTGTGAGTTCTATAGAAAATTTGTCAAAGGATCTGTACTTAATGCCCCGAGTATGAGGGAATTGACTAAGGCGAGGATGCCGTGGCATTGGAGTGCAGACTGCCAAACCGAGTTTGAGAGTATCAAGGAAGCACTATATAGTGCGGATATATTGTACCACCCGGATTTTTCCAAGGATTTTTATTTAGGAGCAGACAGCTCTGACTATGGACTAGGAATATATTTGTACCAAATAGAGAGGAGCGGAAATGGTAAGAGTGTAAGAACAATAGCGTTCGGTAGCAGAAGTTTAAATGCTTGGGAGAGGAAATATTCGATTACTGAAAGGGAAGCATTGGCAATTGTGTGGGGGTTTAAGCGTTTCCGGTATTATTTGGCCGGGAGGCATGTGGAAGTCGTGACTGACCATAAGGCCCTTACATTTCTGACTACAAGTAAATTGAGGCATAGCCGACTAACGCGATGGGCCCTGGCATTACAGGACTATGACTTCGAGATAATTTATGAACCAGGAGCAACACACATAATACCTGATGCTTTGTCAAGATTACCAGCTGACTCAAGGGGAATGTTGGTGGACAGGCCAGAAGGAGAAGGAGTTAGGATTAACCTAATGAAGGGAGTACAGTATGAAGAATTCATAAGGAAGTTCCTAAAGAATGTGCGCAGGGAACAGAACGAGGACGAGAAATTAAAGACAATTAAAAACAAATACAGGTGTGCAGGAGAGGAAAGAATTCGCACATTTTATTATATTCACAATGGGATACTTTATAAAAGGAACAAGGAGAGTGAGGAGAACTGGAAACTCTGTGTGCCTGAGCATGTAGTAGAAAAATTAATTTGGTACACGCACTATAGTAATGCGCATTATGGACCGAAGAAGTGTCTGGAGAAGTTGAAGTTAGATTGTGCTTTCAACAACATGGGAAGGCGTATACGTAAAATACTGAGTACATGTGACACCTGTCAAAAATCTAAAACGACTACAGTACAGCACAAATGATATATGCATCCAATTGTACCAACAGCAATTAAGGACATAGTTGCAGTGGATCTCTTTGGGCCACTTCCTGCCTCACGAGGGAATTACACACAAATCTTAGTAGTGGAAGAACTGGTTTCCAAGTACATAAAATTTTACCCATTGAAGAAAGCTACTAGTAGAGCCGTCATTAACCATTTTGAGAGACTATTTTCAAAAGGTGTGTATTCCTAAGCGAATTTTGAGTGATAATGGGTCACAGTTCAGGTCAAAGGAGTGGACAGAGATGCTAAATGAGCACGGAATAGAGCAAATTGCCATTTCTAGATATAGGCCAGCTTCTAACCCAGCGGAACGAACAATGAAGGAATTGAACCGTTTGTGCCGAACCTACTGTCATAGGAAGCATGGTTCATGGAAAGAATATCTGCAAGAATTTGAGCGGGTCAGGAATCACCTCCCACATGATTCTACAGGGTTTGCACCATGTGAAGTATTGCTCAATCAAGAACCCGATAGTATTTTTCGTGAGTTGGTAGTCTACCCACCAGGAAGTTCATTGACCTGGGAAAGCAAATTGGAGCTGGTGGAATTAAGTATGAAGGAGAAGGCTAGGAAAAGACAGGAAAGACACGACAAGCTAGTGAAACCGATAACTTACCGAGTGGGAGACCTGGTATTAGTAAAGGTTCATGCTAAATCAAAGAAAATAAACTCTGAAATACATAAGTTTAACCACGTTTATAAGGGACCGTACAGGATTATAAAAATTGGTCATCCTAACACTGTGGAGTTGGAATATGCACGGACAAAGAGAGTGCATGGTAAGGAGCATGTGGAAAACATAAAAAGGTACTACTCACACGAGAGCAGAGATAACCCAGATGAGGAAGACAAACTTGATTAGGGTAAATGTCTGAACTGAGAGTGTTCAAGCTCCTTGATGTAGTTGGGTAGGACATGTTTAGAACAGTTAGTTGCTAAAAGGGCATTTGAAAAAGGAAGTGTTTATTTACATTGTGTTTGGTAATGTATTATAATTAGAATTGCGTATTTCATGTCTAAGATTATCTAAGAAGGAGTATAAAACCTGTAACAACTAATTTGTAGTGTAGTATTCATATGTCATGTGTTTAAACAATAATTTTTGGTTATATGTTGTGTGTTTCATTTAATATTGGACTACAGAGGACTATTGCTGCTTAATATAAAAAAAAATTGTAATTTGGACAATACCATATTTATGTGATGTAAGAACCTTTTGTAGAAATTACTGTGGAGGCAGCCCACTACCGGAGTCGAGGGATTATTTTGATGAATTGTAATTTCATTAATTATTTGTATTGTATGTTTTGTTCAAATGTAGCAATGTTTAAATCCCTTGCCGATTCTTTTTCGCCTGCGGCTCTAAAGAAGTTTTCGAGGGCGGGGATGTAAGGGGTCCGCAGACCCTTACTACTAAGTTTGCATCAGCACAGGTCGACAGGGCAACTATCGATTAGTGTGTCGGGTCGCGAGAGCGAGAGCGGAGTCAGTGCTAGTCAGCAGTGCTGTGTTGGGTAGGTTCCCGCGAGGCGGGCAGAGAGCTGTGCAGAAGCCAGCAGTTGTTGATACAAATTACCGACAAAGGGAGTGGCCATCGCCGCGGTTTAACCCCTTTGTGTTAGTATTATACGGGAAAGTGAAGAAGTTTAACTACGAGTGTGATCAGTGATATTTGTGTGCCGTTATTGAGATTCCGCGTCTACCGCGCCGGCATTATTTGGATTACAGTGTTGGATTACAGTGATTGTATTTTGCGTGTGACGATTATGTATAACGAAGAAACCTGTGCTGAGATTAGCCATTATTAACAATGTATGACGAAGGCAGTGGCTGTCTCCTTATCTTTGTGGTTTTTGAGATGAATATAAGTCTTGATTAGTGAAGCTGTGTTGTTGTTCTCTTGCCACCAGACATTTCATTATTACAGCATTTGAGAAAGACAGAATGGAATGTAACAACTCCGTAGCAGTCCAATCCGATTGCCAGCCCCATTAGGTACACGGTCACATTAATTAATTATATCTATTTGGGCTGCTATTCAGATCCGCGAACGAGCGGATACACCAGAACATAAGGGAGTGTTACAGTTGGTAGGACATGTTCTGAGGCATCAAGGGATCACCAATTTAGTACTGTAGGGCAGCGTGGAAGGTAAAAATCGTAGAGGGAGACCAAGAGATGAATACACTAAGCAGATTCAGATGGATGTAGGTCGCAGTAGGTACTGGGAGATGAAGAAGCTTGCACAGGATAGAGCAACATGGAGAGCTGCATCAAACCAGTCTCAGGACTGAAGACCACAACAACAACAACAACATTATCCTGGCATCGTTCATCGACTCGTTTTGTGCCCAAATCTCGGGATCACAATGTTCAAAATCCTTAGTCGTTCAGAGATGAGATCCTTGCGTGGTGCCGGCCGAAGTGGCCGCGCGGTTCTGGCGCTGCAGTCTGGAACCGCGAGACCGCTACGGTCGCAGGTTCGAATCCTGCCTCGGGCATGG
Source organism: Schistocerca nitens (assembly GCF_023898315.1). NCBI lineage: Eukaryota > Metazoa > Arthropoda > Insecta > Orthoptera > Acrididae > Schistocerca > Schistocerca nitens. The sequence goes on from NC_064622.1 coordinate 505,208,768, forward strand.
AAGTGTGTGATGTCCTTAGGTTAGTTAGGTTTAACTAGTTCTAAGTTCTAGGGGACTAATGACCTCAGCAGTTGAGTCCCATAGTGCTCAGAGCCATTTGAACCATTTTTTGAACCTTGCGTGGTGTCAGACCCGCTTTTGCGAGTTTCTTCTTAGCTCTGAAGATTTCAGGTCCTCTGGCGTTGGACAGGAGTGCTGTGACGTTGTGGATCACAGGCAGCGCGGCCGCTTCTCCCTGCGTTGGCTCGACACCTGGAGTTTCTTTGGACCAGCAGTTGGCGATGCTGCGCGTTGTTGTACGGTTATCCATTTTAAATCCAATTCCAAATTACAGATTTTCAGAATTAAATGCTAATATGACAGTAGACACTCGCCACAAGATTCTTGTAATATGCTTAACAGCCTTAATGCTCGACAACAGCTTCAAAATACAGACGAACTTGCGAGACAAATTAGTGTGCATCAGGTACTACCCGCCTCCTCGCTCCTTTGAACGCAATTTTGAATCATTATGGACATTTGCTAGGTATACGGTATAAGTGGATCTTCAGCCACAATTGTGTGAGCCTGTAATAAGATAAATGGACAAGAAACTTTACTTAAAGCGACGCAGATAAAGACGTTTGACATGTATAACATAATGTTGACTCTGACCCAAGAAAGGAGATTTTGTTTTTCGTTTGTTCAGGTAGTATTCGAGCTCTTGTTTGCTGTTGGTAGTGAGATAAGAGCGGCACAAGCCCAATTTCGATATCAAATTGATATACAAATTAATTAAATCGATCAATTAATCAACCCTACACAGATCACCATGTATATAATTTAGAATGCTCAAGATCATCATCATTATTTTGTACCATCCAGAATAGGTAAAAAACTACGAACTAACTGCATCACCACTATAACTAGTCATACCACTCCATGTAATAGAAGCGAAGCTTGTTTCCCGGACGGACTCGTAACGTCTCATGCATTCATATCTCACGAACAGATGTTTCAACACTGAAGTGCAGGGAAAACAATCAACGCAACACGGTATCCAAGCTGGAGTAACCCGGGAAGCATCCTAGGGCCCATTTTGTTCAACCTGTACATTAACTACTTCCCAGCAACACAAAAAATGGTTCAAATGGCTTTGAGCACTATGGGGCTTAACTTCTAAGGTCATCAGTCCCCTAGAACTTAGAACTACTTAAACCTAACTAACCTAAGGACAGCACACACATCCATGCCCGAGGCAGGGTTCGGACCTGCGACCGTAGCGGTCGCGTGGTTCTAGACTGTAGCGCCTAGAACCGCTCGGCCACCCCGACCGGCCCAGCAATACAAAACACGACGTTAGCCATTTATGCAGATGACACAGCCATCCTTGCACAAGATTGGAAATCGTCGAACTTTAATTCACGAATGAAAACGGTACTCAGAACTGCAAAGCCTTGTTGGAACGATGGCGTATTAAAGTAAACGTCGACAAGTGCGAAGCAGTTCTGTGTACACGCAGACCGAAACTACTGCGCAAACATCAACACAGTAGACAGATAACGCTACATATCAGCCCAATACGTTTCCGAGAGAAAGTCGGATATCTCAGTGTCTGGCTGGAGCGGAAACTTACATTGGGGGACCACATCGATAATGTTTCCAACAGAGTGCACGCGAGGCTCAAACAGCCGTACCCAATGCTCAACAGCGAAAGCGCACTGAATAGGAGGGTGTCGAGGTCCATATACATGATACTGATGAGAGCTCTGATGACGTACGCAGTTCCCGTCTGGGGATACGCAGCTCCTACACGACTGAGCCGCCTGCAGATCATACAGAACAAAGTGCTACGAATCCACGCTACACACGCACCGTGGATTTTCACAATGAATACCGCCTTGAAACCCTAAAGGAAGTATTCAAAAAACAGCCACCCGACTATACAGAACTCAAGATACTCTAACAATCCTTTCATCCTTACTGTGGGAAACTCTGATCACAACCATAGGTGGAAGCATAAGTGGCCAAAGACACTACTAGCTAGGGCATAACCACCTGTGGCAAGCTAACAAACACCAACAAGCGACAAACGTTGGCAAGACCGTGCATATCAGCAACATTGACTGGATATGCCAGCTGCTATTAAAGCTGACCAACAGGCTGCAGCAGGGACACCGACGAGCTCTCCCACTGACGCACAAACAAATCGCCAGCATCAGCCTACACTGTGCATCTGATATTTGACCTATCGGACACAAAACGGTATTACAGGTTTCCTGACGCTGACCGAGAGATCAACACCGACACCCAGCAGCAGCCGCCGAGTAGCGGCACCGCACAACTTCAAAGGTATCGACATACATGATACCCACTACTAACAAACCCTACCCTTGCATACCTGTTGCAGGCAGCAAGACATCCGCTACTGTTCTTACCACCCGACCTAACTATCACAGAGGTTTATCTCCCTTGGTTGCCGGCCGAAGTGGCCGTGCGGTTAAAGGCGCTGCAGTCTGGAACCGCAAGATCGCTACGGTCGCAGGTTCGAATCCTGCCTCGGGCATGGATGTTTGTGATGTCCTTAGGTTAGTTAGGTTTAAGTAGTTCTAAGTTCTAGGGGACTAATGACCTCAGAAGTTGAGTCCCATAGTGCTCAGAGCCATTTATCTCCCTTGGCCCTTGCCTCCGCCCGTCAAACCGCTACCCTTCGTTCGACTTTCGACCCAATCTATCCGAGATGAGTGCGTATTAATAGTTAACCCTAACCAGATGTATGCTAACATCACAGTACTCACATCCTGTGACACTCACTTTAGTGAAAACTAACCCGTATGCAGAGACGGCAGTAAACCTTTTTTGAGTTGGCCATCATACCGCTGTCGGCATGGAGGGGCTCCACCTCTTGTTTTAAAGAAAAGTGTGTAAAAGAACCTTTTCTGCGTCTCTCTCCTTCGATATATTGAAACACAAATAGTGTCTGCTTGTTTACATCGAGCATATTACATATACAAGTATTGTTCCATTGGAGCAGATGGCGAGTGGTAAGTCACTTGCAAAGACCTATATAAGGTTTTGTCACCTGTACTGGTGGAAGACCGTATCCAACAATCAGTCGCAAGAGAGGGTTCCAGCGCTGTTTTTCATAAGCAGTTTGATACAGTATTTTTCAGCTGTAACACATCCAGGTAGTGTATGACTACAACTTTGTACACTGCCACACATTTTGGTTTTCTGCCGTGATTCGAGATCTGTAACAGGTGCTAAATCGACATTAACACTTTTCAGATCATTGTCTCAGATACAGATGGGAAACGGGGGTTACTCTACCTCCAGCTGTCTAGTTTCAACTTTTCAGTGTCACCCGACTACCCACTTTCCCCATTCAAAATACATGCACATGGTCCATTGTACAATATATAAGAAACAGGATATTTGCTAGGTTAGCGAATAAGATAAGCAAATATTCTAGCTCAAAATCTTTATTCACTTTTGTGTAAACTCTTATATACAGAAAACAACTCATTCCTCATTTTTGTTAGATTTAATAAAGTCCAATTCATTTTTTAACTTATAACTTAAATCCACATCTGAATCATGTATTTCTTCCTCCAGTCACTAATATGACAAATGCATAGAAGGTATGTACATGAATTCCAGTATGTATCTAATTTTTTCCTGTAAACTGCGTCTTTTATGGCTGTTTGTTATGGCAGTTCTTTTGGGTGAGGGCACTCGAGGATTTTAATTCTTCCTCTTACATCCTGCACTGTTGTTTCAACACTCCACATACTCCTGGGTGTGGGCTGCCAATTCTTCTGCTGCACATCCTTGTCGAATTTCGGTGTAGAACTTTAAGTTTCCAACTTTTGCAAACGAAGTGCCATTAACGATTGTCATGCCGTTAGTTTTAAACTCTGTGAATGGTTATTCTCTTGCTAAGTGTATGACATCGAGCCCACCACATTTAAGTATAATTAAACCATCGTTTTTGAGTAGATGCAAGGAGTAATGGGTTTGATAAACAGATTTTAACATAATAAACGTAGTCCAACCCGCCATTTTCGACCAGTACTCCCAACATATGGCCACTTATCACTACTCTTTACAGTAAATGTTATTACCTTGTATTTCTCAGTTGTAGCCAGATTTGTCCATACAGTTTGTTCAATGCCGTATGTAAATCTGGCCTGCACATCTGCAATAGCTTCTTCCTTTTCCATATGCAGCTTATATTCTTCCTTTATGGCAGTTGTCTTCTCCACATGGATAACACATTAAGTGTGCTTAAGAGTGTAATTTCTTTAATGGGGAATGGTTTAAGTCAGGCCGGCCGCGGTGGTCTCGCGGTTCTAGGCCCGCAGTCCGGAACCGTGCGACTGCTACGGTCGCAGGTTCGAATCCTGCCTCGGGCATGGATGTGTGTGATGTCCTTAGGTTAGTTAGGTTTAAGTAGTTCTAAGTTCTAGGGGACTTATGACCACAGCAGTTGAGTCCCATAGTGCTCAGAGCCATTTGAACCATTTTTTTGTTTAAGTCTGTTCAACAGATTGGTTCTTTTTGTATGGACTTGTGCTATAACGTTGTGTGTGTCAACCAGCCATAATACTGCAATATATGTATCGGACAGTATTGTGGAAAGCAATGTTCTAGACAGAGAAAAATGTTTCACCTGCTTTAACGTAATACTTTTGTATAGTAATTGCGTGGTTCTTATTGTGTTAAAGTTAAGAATCTCTCAAGAATCTCCACGTAGTTTATAGGTAGATAATTAAAACTTTATGCAGACAGAGCATAGGTGATGAGTTTTTCCCAGTCTTGAGTATGTTGAAGACGTAGTGGTACACCTGTCAATTTTTGGGTATTCTTATTACCTGAGTACGCAGACTGCAGAACGTTATTAAACAACACACTAGCTGCTCTGTTAGCTGTTCTGTTAACTGACACCACGTGGACGCAATTGACACAAAGTAAAGTGGAGCACATTGTAAATACCGTTTGTTAGTGTCTAATACACGTAAACACCTGCGCAGAATTGAATACACGATCCATTCTGTAGTTGTATATTGTAGCCTCCAGCCTGGTAATGGAACGTTACTTCGTGAAGGGACACCTAAAGGTTTCTCGTAATCATACCTCAGGAAACATTACAAAATCTTCAGGACTTATAATCTGACGTATAAATTTGTTAAATATTTTTCCCCTACAGACGGAGCTTAATCATGTTAGAGAGTCTATTCCAACTCTCTTTTCATTGCCGACAATCAGAGTGCTGTTTTCCTGGCGATCTCCTTCCAGGCAGAAGTTTTGGTTTGATATAAAGTAGTAGTCGCACATCTCCTATTTATTAAAAATTCCTGCAAAGTCTTGCGTTATATCCAAATCTAAAAGGTAATAGTAGTCTACACGTAGCAGTTGCAGTCTCCCAGGTAGCTATTCCATTCGAAAATCCATTTTAAGATATGCTAATTCCACTTTATATGACACAACGACAGGATTTTTATATTTCATCGAAATAATTTCCAATGTGTCCTTGCTGATTTTTTCTCGCATCTCCCTTTCTGTCACACTATCGTTCCCACGTAGGTGAAAAGGCAGCTTCACCTTGACACCATGTATTGCAGAGACGATTATCGATAATTTACTACATAGATAATACACTACTGGCCATTAAAATTGCTACACCATTAAGAAATGCAGATGATAAAAGGGTATTCATTGGACAAATATATTATACTAGAACTGACATGTGATTACATTTTCACGCAATTTGTGTGCATAGATCCTGAGAAATCAGTACCCACAACAACCGCCTCTGGCCGAAATAACGGCCTTCATACGCCTGGGCATTGAGTCAAATAGAGCTTGGATGACGTGTACAGGTACAGCTGCCCATACAGATTCAATACGATACCACAGTTCATCGAGAGTAGTGACTGGCGTATTGTGACGAGCCAGTTGCTCGGCCACCATTGACCAGACGTTTTCAGTAGGTGAGAGATCTGGAGAATGTGCTGGCCAGGGCAGCAATCGAACATTTTCTGTATCCAGAAAGGCCCGTACAGGACCTGCAACGTGCGGCCGTGCATTATCCTGCTGAAACGTAGGGTTTCGCAGGGATCGAATGAAGGGTAGAGCCACGGGTCGTAACACATCTGAAATGTAACGTCCACTGTTCAAGATGCCGTCAGCACGTTGTACATATCTCCACCGGCGCCAGCCTTGTGTGAATGCTCTGAAAAGCTAATCATTTGCATATCACAGCATCTTCTTCCAGTCGGCTATATATCGCGTCTGTAACACGTCATCTTCGTGGTGTAGCAATTTTAATGGCCAGTAGTGTAGTTAAATGAGCCACACGTCTCCTTCTTTAACCTTAGAGACTGTCCTCTTCCTAACTGTTCTTGACAGTCCACTTGGTCATATATTTCAACCACCATAATGGTATCGCAAATTGGTTCTGTAATAGGTGTTAGCACATTTACATATTTCTCGGTAATTAATACACCATTTTCGGGGGAATTTATGTTGCCAATGTCAGTAACCAGGTTCTGCTATATAACCACAAACCATAGCGTTCGTCTGCTGGTCTTGTCTTCCTCCCTAATAGGTGAGGGATGTTTAGCACTTTGGAGGAATCCATGTTGACAAACTACCACAGAAGACTGATCAGTTGCGGCTGTAGAGCCTTCTTTTATACTCTAAAGATACAAGATGATGGTACGACTGGTCGTGTGGTTTCGGTCATACATTCCACATAACTCCTAGCCACATAGTGGTTCAAATGGCTCTGAGCACTATGGGACTCAACTGCTGAGGTCATCAGTCCCCTATAACTTAGAACTACTTAAACCTAACTAACCTAAGGACATCACACACATCCATGCCCGAAGCAGGATTCGAACCTGCGACCGTAGCAGTCGCACGGTTCCGGACTGCGCGCCTAGAACCGCGAGACCACCGCGGCCGGCCCACATAGTGGTATCTTGTGTGCAAGGTGTCCGTGACAGGGAGGGAGACCGACCCTCACCAGTACCACCCTACCACAGACACCCTCTCTCCCCAATTGTTTCTTAAACGCCAGAGCAATATAGCACCGCATTGGTAAAACGGAACCTGCTATAGTGCACAACACAACAACATCCTCTCGGCTGTAGATTCTCGTTGTCGAACGTAAAATGATTGTTTTTTTTTTTTTTTTCTAAATGGGAGCAAACAGGATGAAAGTCTGTATTCGGTAATGTTGTTTCACGTGTCTGAAATGTTTGTAACACACATGTGTATGACAATTTATTTACAGTCACTGATGTGAATGAGAGGGACGCTCTCAAGCCGTGTAATTCCGCCCATCAAACTGAAAGAAAGCAATCCAAACTGTGCAGTTTGATCATCTGTAATTGGCAGCAGTGCTTAGTTTTTTTTTCACTTCATTGGACGCCGCAAAATAACGGGAGGCGGAGGGAGGAAGAGATGCTAATTGTATATTGCAACTGAAGGTAAAAACTATACCGATTTTGCTTATAAAACTAAAAGAAAATGGACTGCGAATATTTTCGTGGAAAGAGGACACTTGTTATCATCCCGATTGTGTTTTCTTTTTTTTAATAGATGCTCGCTTATAGCAGGTGCGTTGACATTAAATAAAAGTGTCCTCCACTGCAGAACGGCATGCGGATGTGAGCGGGGGGCAGGGCCTGTGTGTGATGAGTTTTTCCCTGTCTTGAGGATGTTGAAGACGTAGTGGTACATCCGTCAATGTTTCTGTATTCGTATTAGCTGAGTACGCAGACTGCAGAACGTTATTAAACACAACACACTAGCTGCTCTGTTAGCTGTTCTGTTAACTGACGCCACGTGGAAGCAATTGACACAAAGTAAAGTGGAGCACATTGTAAATATCGTTTGTTAGTATCTAATACACGTAAACACTCTTGTACAGCAGTGAATACACTATCCATTCTGTAGTTGTATATTGTAGCCTGAAGCCTGGTAATCGCATGCTGCTTCATGAAGGGACACCTAAAAGTTTCTCGTAATCATACCTCAAGATACATTAAAAATCTTCAGAAAATGTTCAAACGCGTGTGAAATCTTATGGGACTTAACTGCTAACGTCATCAGTCCCTAAGCTTACGCACTACTTAACCTAAATTATCCTAAGGACATACACACACATACACCCATGCCCAACGGAGGACTCGAACCTCCGCCGGGACCAGCCGCACAGTCCATGACATAAAGTCTTCAGGACTGTGTTCCACCCAAGATACCGCTACATTTTAGAAGAACAAGCAGTTTGCACTTTGGGTGCCCGTAATTTATCTAGGTCGTTCAGGGGGAGTTATTCGTTTTCGTGGTAGAGCAGAGAAGCTGCCTGGACCACACAACCACAAGCTCAGCTGGTCAAAGTCTCTGCCACTAGATCAGCAGGAGGCTGTGGTCAACATAGGCGCCGAGCGGAACCAGTAGCAGCTGGCCTACAGTGGTTAGAGGGAGAGATGGGGAGGGATGAGAAAAGGTAAGAGTGGCTCTAATTTCGACAGTTCTTGAGTGTACATCGAGGAGAATGCCCGTTCAACAGCCATCCCTCTACCCTGGTGCAAACTTTTGCCACGACCATTGTCCCTGCGTTGCATTATGACATGTTGATCACGAGTGTTGTTTTTTTTTTTTCACGACAATTTCGATGTGTAATTAGAGCAGTGGACTATTGTCCATCAGTTGTGACAGTGTGTATTCGCTTTCCTGAATTTCGATTACCTGAGCCACAGGGTGCCTGTCAAGCAACGCAGAGGGAGGCACCTGTAGCGAAGTCTGACGTCGAACATCGATAGATACAGGTCTCAGCTATATGCTTACAGCTGATACCTTATTGTACTCCTCTCTACCCAACACCAGCATCTCGCCAGTTGAACACAATTCCCACCAAAAAATAAAGATAGTATCTTTGACTCTAGCCTTTTTCCTGCCAGACTGTATGTGAAAGGTAGAGTTTCAGTAAGAGTGTCACTAGTTTCTAGTGGCATTGCGAATCTTTTTCCCACTTGGATAACACTAGTTGTATGGAATCGTCAATTTTTGAGCTGTATTACCATTTTAGGCGTTCTTTGTGTAGCAACGTGCATGTAGTTGCGTAATTAGGTCTGATTTTTAACATTAATTACGTAATTACGACCGACCTTTACTTCTGATTCCCAAACAAAATAAATAAAGTACATTAACCTAACTTTCTCTTCTGTGTAAGGACAGTTTCCATATGTTGGGGTGTGCACATGGATTTTCTGTCCAAAAGGACTAGGATTTAAGCCCTGGAAAGGGCATCAACCATTTTTAATTTCCAGCCAATTCCTGGGTGGGAGGGGGGGAGGTGATTGGGAGATCAGCAAAGCCCTGCGACAAAGAAATTCCCCCGAAAATTCGAATTTACGCCAAAATTTGATATTCTCAGAAATAGGGTACGTAGGGGAGGGAGACGAGGAAGGGTGAGGAAGGGAGAGGAGGAGGCACAGCTGGGGGACCCACATGCCAGCTGGAGAAAACACATGACATCAACTGGGGTGAGGGTGGGGGTGGGGTGGGTGTGGGTGGGAAGGGTGGTGGGTGATTAATTGATCAATTTAATTAATTTGGAGTTTGATATAAAAATTGCGCTAGTGCCGCCCTTCTCCAACTACTGCTATTATCTTCCATAATTCTGAAGGGCCTGCCTTCAGCATTTAGTCCAGAAATAAAGTAAGGTTGGAATGGGTTTTTTGGGGGTGCATGTGTTTGAATATATGTGTCATTTTATTACCATTTACGTATTGTGCTTGATAGAATTACCTAGTCTATGTTGCTGATAATTCACAAATCAGATTCAGTTTGCTGTATGGGCAAACCAGACAATCAGGGAAAATCCGAAGAAACGTGGGTAGTAAGATTTTGCGTGTTGCCATCTCTCCACCCATCTTAAGAGAGTCACCTGTGGTACAAAATTAGGGGGATGCTATAAATCACTGCAGGCAATTTCGGATGCCTTTTTCATTTAATATGAATATGATTCAGCAATTTGGGGGGGGGGGGGGATAATAATGGCGCAATTCCAGTAGCAAAGATTTTATTAAAGTATATCGGATCACAGTGACTACCTTCATTTCTGTACATTTAACATTGCGCTGGGTTCGCTTGTTCTTATGGATGATTTCTGTGTGCATAGGAAGGTGCAGCATGCTGGATTTGGGTCAGGCAGTGTTGTGGTTGGCAGGAGAGCCCAACACCATGTTACTAGAGGAGGCCGAAATGCACGCGTTTTAGCTCACGCAGGCTGGCGTGAGGTCTGCAACAGGACAAGGAAATTAGAAATTAGAAAAACGGACGTAGCTGGTGGAATACTTAACTTTAATTCATTAATGATGAGCGTCGCTCTTGACGGTACATGATTCACAATATCAATGGTAACTGAATATGGCGCCTTGCTAGGTCGTAGCAAATGACGTAGCTGAAGGCTATGCTAAACTATCGTCTCGGCAAATGAGAATGTAAGTAGGCAGTGAACCATCGCTAGCAAAGTCGGCTGTACAACTGGGGCGAGTGCTAGGAAGTCTCTCTAGACCTGCCGTGTGGCGGCGCTCGGTCTGCAATCACTGATAGTGGCGACACGCGGGTCCGACGTATACTAACGGACCGCGGCCGATTTAAAGGCTACCACCTAGCAAGTGTGGTGTCTGGCGGTGACACCACAGGCAGTGCATAGAATGCAGCGAAAAAGTGGCCCTTGCAGTCAGCCCAGAATTTAAATTAAAGTGGTTGTGCCCTTAAGGCATAAGATAGTGCGGCATATTCAGCTGATAACTAAGTTCAAGAATTTGCACTGTAATATTTGATGAAATAAATAAAGTTATATGTGTTCCAGTGTAACTGACAGCCGCTCATTTTAGCCCCTTTTCCACAATTCCCACTACCTGTCCTGTTGTGCGGGTTTAGCAGGGCGTTTCAGCCTTTGTGTCCTTTTAGGCACTCCATAAGAGACGCGTGGGCAGGACCCCACATTATGCGTATTAGCTGCATATGTTCGAGATGGGTAGAGGCATGCATCTTAGCAGCTGAGAAGGGCCTAGAGTTGTTACAACGGCCGTGTGACCCTACCACAGAGCCACTCACTCGGTGGCGGTGTTCTGCACGAGTGTCGGTAAATAATATAACAAAAAGCATAGTCAGCAGCACCTGTATGATAGGACATTTCTTGGTCTGCACTTCACGATCACCTATCTCATCCAGCGCTGGAGTAGTAATTGTATGAGTTTGTGAAAAACTATTACGGCCACAGTAGCTTTTTCGTTGCTGTTAGCAAGATTCGTGGATAACATTGAGACTGCCATTACCGTCAGAACGGCATATTTGTTTTCCATGTAACACAGAAAATAAAAAAATCCAGTATTTAAAATTTGCATGAAGACTTTGTGAATCATTTCATATTGATTCATGATCTACTTGTAATAATTATGTTTTTAATTGAGGAAATTACTGTCTTAATCGAAAGATTGTGTCTGTTAACAGCTTCAATTCATATTAAATAATTTTTTTGCTCAAACCTCCACTTTAGGATCTACAAATGGTTCAAATGGCTCTGAGCATTATGGGACTTAACATCTGAGGTCATCAGTCCCCTAGAACTTAGAACTACTTAAACCTAACTAACCTAAGGACATCACACACATCCATACCCGAGGCAGGATTCGAACCTGCGACCGTAGCGGCCGCGCGGTTCCAGACTGAAGTGCCTAGAACCGCTGTGCCACAGCGGCCGGCTTAGGACTTACAGCTAGGGCCTGAAATAATTTACATTTTCAATTAAAGTCGTCGCACTAAATTATAGCTTACATCTTAAAGCCTTGTCCAATTTTTAAAGAGTTTTCTTGGTGTTGAGTAACATTTCACACACATGCAGTTTCACATATTAGACCAGTCAACAATGTCTATGTCTGTTTGGAGGAAGGGATGACTGGCTCTAAGCACTATGGGACTTAACATCTGAGGTCATCAGTCCCCTAGACTTAGAAGTACTTAAATCTAACTAACCTAAGTACACACACATCCATGCCCGAGGCAGGAATCGAAACTGCGACCGTAGCAGCCGCGCGATTCCGGACTGAAGCGCCTAGAACCGCTCGGCCACAGCGGCCGGCCGAAGGGATGAAATGTTACAATCAAAATCCCTGCCATTTGGTAGCTCTATTGGACTTATTCATTACCTGGTCTTCTATTTTGCATGCATAATCTAAGTTAAACATACCGTCCAGCTACAACCTCGCGATCTTTTTTTTATACAATTCATAATATGGATTGATTGTTTTCCGCAAAACACATGTTACGTTGGTTTACAAGGAGCTGCCGCCAGATATCCGCCTGGAACGCTTCCTTTTACAATTTTTCTCCAACAAAATACATTGATGTTGTTATTCGTATTTTCACACACACACACACACACTTTGGTTTTTATTATTATAAACTTTCGTTGGGTTACAAAACAAAATACCAATGCGTACTAATGTTTCTGCTCACTTGGTACACGCAGTGAATTACCCACTGCCTTGCTGTAATTGTAGCAACACGTCCAGTTGCGTGAAACTAGTAACAGTTTTCTCCACTATAAAAAAATAGTCCATAAACTTTTGAAGACCACATGGTACAAAATATGTTGATTTTAGGTGAATTAAGAATGTGTTCCACAGTTTCGTGTGGATCCTCAGCGCCGCAAACATACACGTTACGAAGTTTTACTTTCCCAGACACATGAAACGGGCCTTCACCAATGAAAAGTAAATTCTGCGAAGAACAGTCTCCTCCAGTACCCGCTGCATGCAACTGTAACACTCAGAACGAAGGTCATCGTCCCGAGTACTCAGCGCATGTAACATCTACATCTACATACATGCTCCGCAAACCACCGTACGGTGCGTGGCAGACTGTACGCTATACCACAACCAGTCATTTTTTTATCCTTTTGTTTAAAAAAAATCTTTATTCAAATTCATTACATTATACATATCAACCCACTACCTGACTACATTAGTGGGTCCTATTATCATGCAGAAACAATGCAGCTCTCTATTCTACACTGCAGGTAATCTTAATTGTTTTCTTACCGCTATGTGGTTCCTTATTCTACTTAATCTACGAAGAAACTTATGCTACCTGCAGCGTTACAGGTGTGCCAGTGCTCTATAAAGCTGATGGATGTTGGCCCGGCCCACTGAGCTAATCCCAGTGGGCATGCCCCGGCACTGAGCTGGCCAGTAACTTGGTGTCGGTGCAGTCTATCCTAAAAGCCTTAGCCTATCTTCTACGTCTAACCTAATTTTACATAGTGTCATAATTGGTGCGTGCTCCTGTCCGGTTTTTGTACACCCTCCCCCCCTAGTCCAGAGCAAGGCGGATGCCAGCCGTGAAGCGGCTGTCCAAGTCCCGCCCCGACGGAACAGGAAAGGTGCACGGAGTCTGAGTTGGTGTAAATTCTTACTAATTAATGGTTGTCAGAAAGTTCTTAAGGACTTTTTCGAGATTTCGTCTGTTAGCTTGTTCAAGACATTGAAGGTGTGGTCATGCCTTGGTACGTGTCGTTATTCGGAAGCTTTTGTCGTAAGTCGTTGGCTACGTCATCGAAGAGGTGGCACTCATACACCACACGTTATGGGGTGCCTTCCACGGCTCCACAGTCACACGCGGGTGTAGCCTGCTTCCCAAACCGACATAGATATGTTGGGTAGGATCCATGTCCAGTAAGAAAGTGCAGCATTCCTCTCGTAGGCATGAAGTACGTAACTTTTGCTCGTTCCTCTATGTTCGGTAACAGCTCATAGGTTCTGCGTCCCGTATCCTCGTTGTTCCACTGTTCCTGCCATAGTTCGATCCCTCTCTTTTTAATTGCGTTTTTATCCCCAACGTAAACTCCAAGTATCTCCCTAATCTTATCCCTATTCTCCTTTTTCGCCCATTACCAGGCGGCCTGCTCACGGATTTTAATGTCCAGTGGACAGATCCCCATTAGCACTAGAAGCGCCCCTCCAGGTGTTGTCCTGTATGCCCCTGCTGAACGTAGGAGCATGTTCCGCTGCACTCTTCTTACGGCCATAGCAGGCATGACCCTCGAGAGTCTGTGTGCCCACACCCCTGATCCGTATCCTACTACTGAACTTAACCTCTCCCGCTCGCAGATAGAGCGAGGGAGAAACGTCTGTATGCCTTCCTATGAGTCCTAATTTCTCGTATCTTATCTGCGCGGTCCCCACACGAAATGTATTTTGGCGGCATTAGAACTGTTCGGCAGGCAGTCCTCTAAATTTTCTCAGTACTTTTATCCAAATGAAAGTCTACTTCCGTCCAGGGATTCCCACTTGAGCTCCCGAGGCATATCAGTAAGACTTGGATGCTGCTCAAACCCACCGGTAACAAATCTAGCAGCACGTCTCTGAACTGCTCCGATGTCTTCTTTTTCCATCCTATCTGGTGTGAATCCGAAACACTCGAGCAGTACTCAAGTAATCCTGTATACGGTATTGTTTACAGATGAACTACACTTTCCTAAAATTCTCCCAATATGCCGGAGTCGTCCATTCACCTTCCTTAACACAGTCGTCCCGTTCCATTTCATACCGCATCGCAGCCTTACCCCCAGATACACTATGTGATCGGAAGTATCCGGACACCTGGTTGAAAATGACTTGCATGTTCGTGGCGCCCTCCATCGGCAATACTGGAAATCAGTATGATGTTGACCCATCCTTAGCCTTCATGACAGTTTCCACTCTCGCAGGCATACATTCAGTCAGATCCTAGAGGGTTTCTTGGGGAATGGCAGCCCATTTTTCACAGAGCGCTGCGCTGAGGAGAGGTATCGATGTCGGTCGGTGAGGCCTGGCACGAAGTCTGCATTCCAAAACATCCCAAAGTGGTTTATAGAATCAGGCAAGGCCTCTGCGCAGCCCAGTTTTATTACAGGGATGTTATTGTCCTGTAACCACTCCGCCACAGGCCGTGTATTATGAAGAGGTGCTCGATCATGTTGAAAGATACAACTGTCATCCCCGAATTGCTCTTCAACAGTGGGAAGCAAATAGGTGCTTAAAACACCAATGTAGGCCTGTGCTGTGTTAGTGCAAAACAACAAGGGGTGCAAGCACCCTCCATGAGAAACATGATCACACCATAACACCACAGCCTGAAATTTTTACTGTTGGTACTACACACGCTGGCTGATGACGTTCACCGGGCATTCGCCATACCCACACCCTGCCATCGGATCGTCACATTGTGTACCGTGATTCGTCACTCCACAACAAGCGAGGCGTCAATTGGCATTTACCGGGGTATCAGCAACCGCTCGACCATGAAATCCAAATTAGGCGGAAGAGGAGAGCATCTTCCGCCTGTCATAGTACTTGAAGTGGATCCTGATGCACTTTGGAATTCTTGTGAGATGGTCTGGACAGATGTCTGCCTATTACACTTTACGACCCTCTTTGGCGGTCTCTGTCAGTCAGCAGACGTGGTCGTCATGTACGATTTTGTGCTGTACTTGTCCCTTCACGTTTCCACTTCATTGTTGTTGTTGTGGTCTTTAGTCCTGAGACTGGTTTGATGCAGCTCTCCATGCTACTATATCCTGTGCAAGCTTCTTCATCTCCCGGTACCTACTAAAACCTACATCCTTCTGAATCTGCTTAGTGTATTCACCTCTTTCTCTCCCTCTACGATTTTTAGCCTCCACGCTGCCCTCTAATACTAAATTGGTCATCCTTTGATGCCTCAGAACATGTCCTACCAACAGATCCATTCAAGTTGTGCCACAACTCTATTCAGTACCTCCTCATTAGTTATGTGATCTACCCATCTAATCTTCAGCATTCTTCTGTAGCACCTCATTTCAAAAGCTTCTATTCTCTTCCTGTCCAAACTATTTATCGTTCATGTTTCACTTCCATACAGGGCTACACTCCATACAAATACTTTCAGAAACGACTTCCTGACACTTAAGCCTATACTCGATTTTAACAAATTTATCTTCTTCAGAAATGCTTTCCTTGCCATTGTCAGCCTACATTTTATATCCTCCCTACTTCGACCATCATCAGTTACTTTGCTCCCCAAATAGCAAAACTCCTTAACTACTTTAAGTGTCTCGTTTCCTAATCTAATTCCCTCAGCATCACCTGACTTAATTCGACTACATTCCATTATCCTCGTTTTGCTTTTGTTGATGTTCATCTTACATCCTTTCAAGACACTGTCCTTTCCGTTCAACTGATCTTCCAGGTCCTCTGCTGTCTCTGACAGAATTACAATGTCATCGGCGAACCTCAAAGTGTTTATTTCTTCTCCATGGATTTTATACCTACTCTGAATTTTTCTTTTGTTTCCTTTACTGCTTGCTCAATATACAGACTGAACAACATCGGGGAGAGGCTACAACCCTGTCTCACTCCCTTCCCAACCACTGCTTCCCTTTCATACCCCTCGACTCTTGTAACTGCCATCTGGTTTCTGTACAAATTGTAAATAGCCTATCGCTCCATGTATTTTACCCCTGCCGCCTTCAGAATTTGAAAGAGAGTATTCCAGTCAACATTGTCAAAAGCTTTCTCTAAGTCTACAAATGCCTTTCCTTAATTTATTTTCTAAGATAAGTCGTAGGGTCGGTATTGTCTCACGTGTTCCAATATTTCTACGGAATCCAAACTGATCTTCCCCGAGGTCGGCTTCTACCAGTTTTTCCATTCGTCTGTAAAGAATTCTCGTTAATATTTTGCAGCTGTGACTTATTAAACTGATAGTTCGGTAATTTTGACATCTGTCAACACCTGCTTTCTTTGGGATTGGAATTATTATATTCTTCTTGAAGTCTGAGGGTATTTCGCCTGTTTCATACATCTGGCTCACCGGATAGTAGAGTTTGTCAGGACTGGCTCTCCCAAGGTCGTCAGTAGTTCTTATGGAATGTTGTCTACTCCCGGGACCTTCTTTCGACTCAGGTCTTTCAGTACTCTGTCAAACTCTTCATGCAGTATCGTATCTCCCATTTCATGTTCATCTACATCCTCTTCCGTTTGCATAATATTGCCCTTGTATAGACCCTCTATATACTCCTTCCACCTTTCTGCTTTCCCTTCTTTGCTTAGGACTGGATTTCCATCTGAGCTCTTGATATTCAAACAAGTGGTTCTCTTTTCAGCCAAGGTCTCTTTAATTTTCCTGTAGGCAGTATCTACACTCCTGGAAATTGAAATAAGAACACCGTGAATTCATTGTCCCAGGAAGGGGAAACTTTATTGACACATTCCTGGGGTCAGATACATCACATGATCACACTGACAGAACCACAGGCACATAGACACAGGCAACAGAGCATGCACAATGTCGGCACTAGTACAGTGTATATCCACCTTTCGCAGCAATGCAGGCTGCTATTCTCCCATGGAGACGATCGTAGAGATGCTGGATGTAGTCCTGTGGAACGGCTTGCCATGCCATTTCCACCTGGCGCCTCAGTTGGACCAGCGTTCGTGCTGGACGTGCAGATCGCGTGAGACGACGCTTCATCCAGTCCCAAACATGCTCAAAGGGGGACAGATCCGGAGATCTTGCTGGCCAGGGTAGTTGACTTACACCTTCTAGAGCACGTTGGGTGGCACGGGATACATGCGGACGTGCATTGTCCTGTTGGAACAGCAAGTTCCCTTGCCGGTCTAGGAATGGTAGAACGATGGGTTTGATGACGGTTTGGATGTACCGTGCACTATTCAGTGTCCCTCGACGATCACCAGTGGTGTACGGCCAGTGTAGGAGATCGCTCCCCACACCATGATGCCGGGTGTTGGCCCTGTGTGCCTCGGTCGTATGCAGTCCTGATTGTGGCGCTCACCTGCACGGCGCCAAACACGCATACGACCACCATTGGCACCAAGGCAGAAGCGACTCTCACCGCTGAAGACGACACGTCTCCATTCGTCCCTCCATTCACGCCTGTCGCGACACCACTGGAGGCGGGCTGCACGATGTTGGGGCGTGAGCGGAAGACGGCCTAACGGTGTGCGGGACCGTAGCCCAGCTTCATGGAGACGGTTGCGAATGGTCCTCGCTGATACCCCAGGAGCAACAGTGTCCCTAATTTGCTGGGAAGTGGCGGTGCGGTCCCCTACGGCACTGCGTAGGATCCTACGGTCTTGGCGTGCATCCGTGCGTCGCTGCGGTCCGGTCCCAGGTCGACGGGCACGTGCACCTTCCGCCGACCATTGGCAACAACATCGATGTACTGTGGAGACCTCACGCCCCACGTGTTGAGCAATTCGGCGGTACGTCCACCCGGCCTCCCGCATGCCCACTATACGCCCTCGCTCAAAGTCCGTCAACTGCACATACGGTTCACGTCCACGCTGTCGCGGCATGCTACTAGTGTTAAAGAGTGCGATGGAGCTCCGTATACCACGGCAAACTGGCTGACACTGACGGCGGCGGTGCACAAATGCTGCGCAGCTAGCGCCATTCGACGGCCAACACCGCGGTTCCTGGTGTGTCCGCTGTGCCGTGCGTGTGATCATTGCTTGTACAGCCCTCTCGCAGTGTCCGGAGCAAATATGGTGGGTCTGACACACCGGTGTCAATGTGTTCTTTTTTCCATTTCCAGGAGTGTATCTTATCCCTCGTGAGATAAGCCTCTACATCCTTACATTTGTCCTCTAGCCATTCCCCGCTTACCCAGTGTGCACTTCCTGTCGATCTCATTTTTGAGACGTTTGTATTCCTTTTTGCCTGCATCATTTACTGCATTTTTATATTTTCTCCTTTCGTCAATTAAATTCTTTCTTTCTTCTGTTACCCAAGGATTTTTACTAGCTCTCCATTTCACTGTCACATCGGAAACAGTGGACCTAGGGATGTTCAAGAGTGTGGAAATCTCGCATACAGACGTATGACACAAGTGACACCCAATCACTTGAACGCGTTCGAAGTCCGTGAGTTCCGCGGAACGCCCGTTTCTGCTCACTCACGATGTCTAATGACTACTGAGGTCGCTGATATGGAGTACCTGGCAGTAGGTGGCAGAACAATGCAGCTAATATCGCAAACGTATGTTTTTGGGGGTGTTCGGATACTTTTGATCACAAAGTGTATCTAAACAATGTGACCTTGTCAAGGAGGACGTTACTAATGGTGTATCCGAACATTACGGTTTTTTTCCTACTTATCCGCATTAAGTTAAATTTTTCTACGTTTAGAGCCAGTTGCTATTCATCACACCAACTAGAAATTTTCTCTAGGTCATCTTGTATCAACCTACAGTCACTTATCTTGGACACCTTCCTGTACACGACAGTGTCATGAGCGAACAACCACAGATTGCTGCCCGCCCTCGAAATTGGAAACTTGTGGTAAGGACTATGGGACCTAAGTGCTGAGGTCATCGGTCGCTAAAGCTTACACACTACTTAATCTAACGAACTTAGGCTAAGGGCGACAGACACATCCATGCCCGAATGAGGACTCGAACCTCCGGCGGGGGGGAATCGCCCTGTCTGCCAGATCATTTACGTATACATTAAATAGCAACGGTTCTACCACACTTCCTTGTGGCACTCCTGATATTACCTCTGTCTCCGACGAACACTCGCCGTCGAGGACAACATACTGGGTTCTCTCACTTATGGGGTCTTATAGCGTCACATATCTGAAAGCCTATTCCGTATGTATGTACCTTCGTTAACAGTCTGCAGTGGGGTACCATGTCGAATGCTTCTCGAAGATCTAGAAATATGGAATCTACCTGTTGCCCTTCATCCATAGTTCGCAGTATAACGTGTGGGAAAAAAGCAAGCTGAGCTTCGCAAGACGGCCGGAGTGGCCGAGCGGTTCTAGACGCTTCAGTCTGGACCCGCGCGACCTCTGCGGTCGCAGGTTCGAATTCTGCCTCGGGCATGGATGTATGTGATGTCCTTACGTTAGTTAAGTTTAAGTCGTTCTGAGTTCTAGGGGACTGATGACCTCAGATGTTAAGTCCCATAGTGCTCAGAGCCATTTGAACCATTTTTTTGAGCACAACACAAGCGATGCTTTCTAAACCCGTGGTAATTTGTGGACATTGAAACGCCCTCTAAGTCATGCAGAGCTAACAGGTAATTTGGATTGTGGAAAGGGCCAAGGGAGTTGCAGTCGGATTCATTTCACAACTGTAATTTATTATCATTTAGTTCACAAATACACTTTTGAACGAATTAAATTTGCTTCGGGGCTGAACGCCTCCATACAGATGCTTTAGTATAAGTTCAATTTTGAAAAGACATGACACACAGCTAAATTACGAATGTGATAAATCGTATACATATATGAGATCAGCATGCGGAGCGGTTGAAGGACGCCGGATTAAATCTTCAAAATTCCAAATATACTTACTGAAAGCAGAGGGCCACAATGTTTTAAGATGCTGACAGGGCTGATGGTGTACAAGGTGCACAGAAAGAGATAAAGAAACGCAATAAGATGGCTGAAGGCCGATAAGTTAAATTCTGCAAATTAAGGAAATATATACTGCAACAATCGGTAAAACAGTGCATTAGATTTGAAATTTTCCTTTTTGCAACGCCAACGGCGGAAGTCCCACAATAACTTGTAAAATCTTTCAGAGCAAATTACAATAATCTTACAAGAGCAGAAGGCGATAATGTTTGGACTTGAAGGAAACTCTGAGAACATGTGTCCAGGGCTGAAGGCCCACAACAAACCTTGCCAAATTAAAAATATAAAATACATTTAAATTACGACAACATTAACACTGCGAAAAGGACAATTAAGAGAACGCCACTCAGGAGTCTCCAGTGGGTCGGCCTGCCCTCGTCCACTTAGGCGAGACAGGTGGTGAGTCCAACTACACTTAATTCGTGCGAACCCAACCAAGGGACAGTCACGGACCGACCGACCAACCGCTTGCTTGCCACGACGGAATACACCAGAATCCAAGGCCCCAAAAAAGTTACAAGTGTCACTATCCTCAAACAAACGCATATGTGAACTGAGCTGCCAAAACTATACACCATGTTGGGCAGGAACAATCGGTGAGAAAAAGACACTGCCTAAAAATTACGTTAGCGGCCAGGGCAGGTAACCAGAATACTAACAGCCACACGGTAAAAAATTCCACTGGTTCACTTAACTACGAAACAATACGGTTAACGTCACCCAAAATGAGGACTGCCTGAATGTACGTTAGCGGCCAGGGCGGGTAACCAGAACACTAACGGCCACAAGGCAGAAAATTAACCATGGATGAATTAATTTGATCAATTCTACCTGATGGCGGCTATCTCGAACACTTCACTCTTTGTTGCTCACAGGAAAACCTCCACAACAGCAACGCCGGAGCCAACAACGTAATGCTGAGAACCACTCAACCTTCACGTCCTGGGTCGGCGAGCGACGGTGCTCGTACCGATCTGACAGCTCCAGACAGACTCCGACTCTGCGCAGAGACCACCAGCGGCCGAGTCGACTACGCCGCACGGAGATGTCCTCGGACCGACCGACCGACCGACGATCCACCAGAGGTCAGGCCCGGCGTAAGTGATGCGTGGCGGCAACGGTCGGGCGGGCGATGTCCACGCAGGGCTCACTGCTGCTGCCAGCCGGCGACTGGCTGGCCCGGGCTGCGCTCCGGACGCGTTGCAACTGACTGCCAGGGCCCAACTCACGACCCCAACTGCCGCCGTGAACTCTCCTCCTCGCACGTTCCGACTCACTCCACGACAGATGACAACCGGGAAGTAACAGCAGCCGAGAAAAGATCCTATCAAAAGGGATGTATCGATGCGCGCTTCTAGCAACGATGACGGTCAGGCCTAACAGCAACTCAGTAACGCCAGTAATTCAAATCAACGTGGTGAGATGGAAATACGTTAAAACAGGTGTCAAATACCAAAAGGGGCGACGGTGGGCCATGCACGACTCAGACATGAGCTTTTCGGTCTCTAGAAAATTTATTATATTCGAAACCGCAGTATGCGCTGGTCGAGAGATTCGCGAAATTGCAAACTTAGTAGGGGATCAATGACGTAGAGTGCTCTTTCTAAAACCGAATTGGCATTCTATCCGGACCCGGCGACCTATTTGTTTTCAACTCTTCCTGTTGTTTCTCTGCGACAGGGATGCATACTACGACGTTATCCGTAGGGACTCTGTGCGATGGTCAAACGACGGTAAGTCTGTATGATTTTCCTACTTGAACGATTTGTTAAATGTGGACTTTAAAACTTCGGCCTTCCTTTTGCTATCTTCTGCTGCCAAACCGGTTTTGTATATGTAGTCCGGTTTTGTATATGTTGACTGCGCTACGTGCACTTCTCTGGACTGTTTTGTCTGTCTGTTTCACTTTGTATTTTGAACGAAATCGTCGCTGAAACGTCACAACTGACTCACACTTAGCGAATTCAAGATTACAAATCGCACGCATTGCTCCATTATACGCCACGTTCTGACATGCCTGCACTCTGAAACTACTCCACAGCACATCATTTCTTTTAACGTCTTACAGTTTTCACGCAGTAGTCTTCCAAAATCCAGAAGGTACTTATTAATAACCCCGTACAGTAATGGTGCTGCTATTTGTCAAGTAAGTTTGCACGTGAAAAACAGAAAATTCCGAGAATTGCAAGATAATTACTGCTGTGTTGGCAGAAGAGCCAACACCGTATTGCTAGAGGAGGCCGAAAAGCACGCGTTCAATTACACGCAGACTGGCGTGAAGTCTGGAACAGGTCAGAGAAATGAGAACTTAGAAAAACGGACGCAGTTGCTGTAATACTTAACTTTAATCCATAATTGGAGTACATCGCTCTTGACGGTACATTAATATGCTCAATATAAACTGGTAATGGCGCCTTGCTAGGTCGAAGCAAATGACGTAGCTGAAGGCTAAGCTAACTTTCGTCTCGGCAAATGAGAGCGTAATTGTCAGTGTAGCATCGCTAGCAAAGTCGACTGTACAACTGGGGCGAGTGCTAGAAAGTCTCTCTAGACCTGCCGTGTGGTGGCGCTCGCTCTGCAATCACTGACAGTGGCGACACGTGGGTCCGACGTATACTAATGGACCGCGGCCGATTTAAAGGCTACCACCTAGCAAGTGTGGTGTCTGGCGGTGACACCACAATTACTACTTGAAGGAACGTATCTACTGTACACACGTGTTGCCATACAGGCGCCTCAAGTGCCGTACGGCGCTCTGTGCCAGCCGTTGTTGCTGCGGTTGGTTGGTTGGTTGATTTTGGGGGTGGGAAACAAACAGCAAGGTCATCGGTTCCATCGGATTAGGGAAGGATGGGGAAGGAAGTCGGCCATGCCCTTTCAAAGGAACCAACCCGGCATTTGCCTGAAGCGATGTAGGGAAATCGCGGAAAACCTAAATCAGGATGACGCGGGTTCCTCCCGAATGCGGGTCCAGTGTGCAAACCAATGCGCCACCTCGCTGGCTTGTCGTTGCGGCAGGTGGAGTCTAGGCAGGAAGCGCCTCGCTTACTCGCGGCCTTGACGGGAAACGAAACACTGTACCTTCTACAACATCCAGTAACAACTCTTCAAAATTCTCCATGGTAATTTGTGCCAAAATACTCTGATGCCATGAGATCTAAATGTTTACGAAGCGCTCCTAGAAATTGTAAATAATTTTGTTTTAACAATATCTGAAAGACCATGTCTCATATCTACTGTTTATGCAGTATAGCAGTTCTATCAAAATGTTGAGCTATTTTTGATAAGTATATTCAAAAGTAAATTACTGTTAAACATCGCGTTAGGTGTTCAAGAAGAATATAATAATTCCAATTCCAAAAAAGCAGGTCTTGACAGATGTGAAAATTACCGAACTATCAGTTTAATAAGCCACGGCTGCAAAATACTAACACGAATTCTTCACAGACGAATGGAAAAACTGGTAGAAGCCGACCTCGGGGAAGACCAGTTTGGATTCCGTGGAAATGTTGGAATACGTGAGGCAATACTGACCTTACGACGTATCGTACAAGAAAGATTAAGGAAAGGCAAACCTAAGTTTCTAGCGTTTGTAGACTTAGAGAAAGTTTTTGACAATGTTGACTGGAATATTCTCTTTCAAATTCTAAAGGTGGCAGGGGTAAAATACAGGGAGCGAAAGGCTATTTACAATTTCTGCAGAAACCAGATGGCAGTTATAAGAGTCGAGGGGCATGAAAGGGAAGCAGTGGTTAGGAAGGTAGTGAGACAGGGTTGTAGCCTTTCCCCGATGTTATTCAATCTGTATATTGAGCAAGCAGTAAAGGAAACAAAAGAAAAATTCGGAGTAGGAATTAAAATCAATGGAGAAGAAATAAAAACTTTGAGGTTCGTCGATGACATTGTAATTCTGTCAGAGACAGCAAAGGACCTGGAAGAGCAGTTGAACGGAAAGGACAGTGTCTTGAAAGGATGTAAGATGAACATCAACAAAAGCAAAACGAGGTTAATGGAATGTAGTCGAATTAAGTCGGGTGATGCTGAGGGAATTAGATTAGGAAACGAGACACTTAAAGTAGTTAAGGAGTTTGGCTATTTGGGGAGCAAAGTAACTGATGATGGTCGAAGTAGGGAGGATATAAAATGTAGACTGGCAATGGCAAGGAAAGCGTTTCTGAAGAAGAAAAATTTGTTAACATCGAGTATAGATTTAAGTGTCAGGAAGTCGTTTCTGAAAGTATGTGTATGGACTGTAGCCATTTATGGAAGTGAAAGATGAACGATAAATAGTTTGCACAAGAATAAAATGTGGTGCTTTACATGAAGAAGGGGCCGGTTGGTAGGACATGTTCTGAGGCATCATGGCATCACCAGTTTAGTATTGGAGGGCAGTGTGGAGAGTAAAACTCATAGAGGGAGGCCAAGAGATAAATACACTAAACAGATTCAGAAGGATGTAGGTTGCAGTAGGTACTGGGAGATAAAGAAGCTTGCACAGGATAGAGTAGCATGAAGAGCTGGATCAAACCAGTCCCTGGAATGAAGTCCAAAACAACAACAATTAGAGTGTAAGCCTAAGGACCGATGACCTCAGCAGTTTGGAACCATGAGAACTTACCACTACCACGATCAAAAAGTTTCCGTTCTATGGCCCTTTCCTACATGTCGGTGCTTCTATACTCGCATCGAATTCGCGCTGGGTTGGATATACGCTGCAGCGACGCCCTCAAATGGAAACTATTTCATCGCTCCTTATATCAATTCGAACTCAGCAACGGTACCTTCTCATTAAAGCAAAATAAGTCAATTTATACAACACTGTGCGATACAGCAGTGCTTGTATTGTCCAGAAATATGATGCAATGCAGGGAACAATGCCTCGTACTTCTGGACGTGACAGTCGCTGCTATATCGTGTTTATCCTTCTTACCGACTTTAATTAAAATGTCTCTCCTGGATAGGAATATACATAATGGATACACAAGTGCTAGGCGTAGACACATTGTTGATGACATCTGGGAGTTTGGGTCTGCCCGTGGGGCGTGCTCGGATAGTCTAATTGTTGTCAGTTTAAACAAACCAAACCAAAGGTAAGGCGACCGCGCTCGATAAGCGGGAATCCTGGATTCACTGTCGTTGTTCTGTGATGCAACTGATGGTTGTCCGTACTCGCAACTGCGAACACATTTCAAGTAAATCTATGGCTGGTACCTGCTGTGCACCATCAGCAGTCTGTATGATACAACAGCCACTGTCTCCCATTACTGCGTTCCAGTAGCGTCGTTCCTAGTTTTTCTTTCCGTCTTCAGTAGAGATTTCTGCTGGGATATCACGTTACGATAGTGAAAGCCGAAAGCGCTTGCATCAGAACCGTCGAATGACACCGCTGAGAGCAAATTTGTGCTGCGATGAAGTTGCACGCGATCGCAATTGACGATGCGGTTGGCCTCTAGAAAGCCGGCCAGCCTCGGACGCCGCAGGAGCAGGTTCCGTTTCCACAGACGGCTCCCTTTTGGACGACAAGGCTGCGACACCGGTCACAATGACAGAACCCTGGCCGTCGCCCGACCTACCCCGCCACCTGGTCGCTGTTAGCCCGCCCTTTCACGGCACATATCGACAAACATTCCGGCAAGAGCTCCCCGGTGGCAAGCGAGAAGCCCAGCATACTGCGCCGCCCACGAGCTGCTCTTCGTCTGGCAGTACGCGGGCTGCGCTGGCCGCTCTGCTCCTGAGGACACAAATGGTTCAAATGGCTCTGAGCTCTATGGGACTTAACATCTGAGGTCATCAGTCCCCTAGACTTAGAACTACTTAAACCTAACCAACCTAAGGACATCACACACATCCATGCCCGAAGCAGGATTCGAACCTGCGACCGTAGCAGCAGCGCGGTTCCAGGCTGTAGCACCTAGAGCCGCTCGGCCACACCGGCCGGCTCCTGAGGAGACATTCCGACGTGATGCGGCACACGCTGTTCCGTAAAGAACCACCCCGCTAGCTAGTCAGCAATGCGCTCTTGGCGTACGGTGACGAGTCGCGGGTTCTCCTGCCTGTACACACAGCTGTACTCCGCAGGCCACCTTATGGTGCGTGGCACGGGGTATCTCTGGTATCGATAACTTTTCCTCTGTCCCCTGTCCGCAGCTCGTTGTCTAGTGGCTTGTCCGGCTCCGGTAGCTGAGTGGTCAGCGCGACAGAATGTCAATCCTAAGGGCCCGGATTCGATTCCCGGCTAGGATTTTCTCCGCTCAGGGACTGGGTGTTGTGTTGTCCTAATCATCACTGCCGGCACGGTAGCTCAGCGTGTTCGGTCAGAGGGCTAGCTACCCTCTGTAATAAAAAAAACTGAGTGAACGGATCAACGACGAACCTGAACGGGTGTCATGAGACGTCCGCCCCGAACATATACAACGAACAAAATAGAGCAAAAATGAGATCAACAAAGAATTAAAAAAAAAACCTACCGTTGCTGCCTCTGGATCATGGGATCCCGGGTTCGATTCCCGGCCGGGTCGGGGATTTTCTGTGACCGGGGTGTTCGTGTTGTCCCCATCATGTCATCATCATTCTTGACAATTTTTTGGACAACATGGTTGTGGAGAGAAGCAGCGATTAGTATGATTAATCAATAATTCAAGAACAGTCTTAATCGCTTTTTCTATGTATTATTGTTATTAAGAAAGATTGAGGAAAGGCAAACCTACGTTTCTAGCATTTTTAGACTTAGAGAAAGCTTTTGACAATGTTGATTGGAATACTCTCTTTCACATTCTGAAGGTGGCAGGGGTAAAATATAGGGAGCGAAAGGCTATTTACAATTTTTACAGAAAGCAGATGGCAGTTATAAGAGTAGAGGGATAGGAAAGGGAAGCAGTGGTTGGGAAGGGAGTGAGACAGGGTTGTAGCCTATGTTATTCAATCTGTATATTGAGCAAGTAATAAAGGAAACAAAAGAAAAGTTCGGAGCAGGTATTAAAATCCGTGGAGCAGAAATAAAAACTTTGAGGTTCGCCGATGACATTGTAATTCTGTCAGAGACAGCAAAGGACTTGGAAGAGCAGTTGAACGGAATGGACAGTGTCTTGAAAGGAGGATATAAGATGAACATCAACAAAAGCAAAACGACGATAATGGAATGTAGTCGAATAAAGTCGGGTGATGCTGAGGGAATTAGATTAGGAAATGAGACACTTAAAGTAGTAAAGGAGTTTTGCTATTTGGGGAGCAAATTAACTGATGATGGTCGAAGTAGGGAAGATATAAAATGTAGACTGACAATGGAAAGGAAAGCGTTTCTGAAGAAGAAAAATTTATTAACATCGAGTATAGATTTAAATGTCAGGGAGTCGTTTCTGAAAGTGTTTGTATGGAGTGTAGCCATGTATGGAAGTGAAACGTGGACGATAAATAGTTTAGAGAAGAAGAGAATAGAAGCTTTCGAAATGTGGTGCTACAGAAGAATGCTGAAGATTAGATGGGTAGATCACATAACTAATGATGAGGTATTGAAAGAATTGGGGAGAAGAGGAGCTTGTGGCACAACTTGATTAGAAGAAGGGATCGGTTGGTAGGACATGTTCTGAGACATCGAGGGATCACCAATTTAGTATTGGAGGGCAGCGTGGAGGATAAAAATCGTAGAGGGAGACCAAGAGAAGAATACACTAAGCAGATTCAGAAGGATGTAGGTTGCAGTAGGTACTGGGAGATGAAGAAGCTTGCACAGGATAGAGTAGCAAGGAGAGCTGCATCAAACCAGTCTCAGGACTGAAGTCACAACAACAATAACCACCAACCGATTTCAACCCGACGTATGCGTCATCCTCCATTGGTCGACTGCTGGTGGTGTCACACCTGTCTACAGAACGGCAGGAAACTATCTAAGTTATGTAGACAGGAGTGACACCACCAGCTGTCGACTAATGGATAATGACCCCTACGTCGGGTTGAAACCGGTTGGCGGTACAATAATAATAATAAAAAATGTGATTAAGACTGTTCTTGAATTATTGATTCCTAACAGTGGCTAGATTGGTTTGTGTACAAATTGGTCTGTGTAAAAACTGGGACATTGTACGTGTGCTGATGGCGGCGCAGTTGAGCGCCCCACGGACAAACATCGTCCTCCGTTCTCTGTTCCATTCGAGACTGGCGCATGGCAAGAACGACATCGTAAAACCTCCTAATTATCTCTCTTTACTTCAATTTTCTCCTCTTAGTCATTTCGAAAGGCATATCTGGCAGGAAGTAATGTGTTGTCCGACACTTCTTCCAACGTT
Source organism: Schistocerca nitens (assembly GCF_023898315.1). Classification (NCBI taxonomy): domain Eukaryota; kingdom Metazoa; phylum Arthropoda; class Insecta; order Orthoptera; family Acrididae; genus Schistocerca; species Schistocerca nitens. The sequence continues at coordinate 505,237,513 of NC_064622.1, forward strand.
CACTATCAATTAATGTGAAGCTTCTTCCTCAGAAAGTTGACAAGAAACACTTAAACAGCTGTCGCCCAATTTCCTTACTGACATATTTTTCCAAAATGTTCGAAAAACTAATGAATTCACAAGTAGTCTTACACTTAAACAGAAACAATGTACTCAGCGTGTCGCAGTTAGGATTCCAGAAGCGCTGATTGACTGAGAGTGGTGTTTATACACTCGTTCGTCAGATAGTACAAACCTTAAATAATAAAATATCGAGAGAAAATTATTTTGAACAGTTAGTTCATGAGCCAACTCGTAACGTAAATGGTTGCGAAAGCATACTTGACCTTTTAGCAACAAATAATCCTGGACATAGAGTGAGTGTTGTGACGAATACAGGTATTAGCGACCACAAGGAAGTTGCTGCTAAATGCCGTAACACCTACAGCCATGAAAAAGAAACGCAAAGTATATCTGTTTAAAAAAGCTGATATAAAAATGCTCTTAACGCTTTTTTAAGAGACAGTCTTCACTCCTACCGATCTGATCATGTAAGTGTAGAAAAGATGTGAAATGTGTTTAAAGAGATGGTATCGACAGCAGTTGAGAGATATATACCACATAAATTAATAAGTGATGGTACTGATCCTCCATGGTACACAAAACGGGTCAGATCCTTGTTGCAGAACCAACGAAAAAAAGCATGCCAAATTTAAGAGAACGCAAAATCCCCAAGATTGGCAGAGTTTTACAGAAGTTCGAAATATAGCGCGTACTTCAATGCGAGATGCTTTAAATAATTTCTACAACGAAATTCTGCCTCGAAATCCGTCAGAAAACCCAAAGAGATTCTGGTCACACATATAGCACACCAGTGGCGAGACGCAATCAATACCTTCACTGGGCTATAACAACGGTGAAGTCACTGATGACAGTGCCACTAAAGCTCAGTTATTAATCACGGTTTTCCGAAATATCTTCACCAAAGAAGATGAATTAAATATTCCTGAATCCCAATCAAGAACAACTGCCAAGATGAGTAACATAGAAGTAGATATCCTCGGTGTAACAAAGCAGCTTAAATCACTTAATAAAGGCAAGGCCTCCGGTCCAGATTGTATACCAGTCAGGTTCCTCTCAGAGTACGCTGATAAAATAGCTCCATATTTAGCAATTATATACAACCACTCGCTCACAGAAAGATCCGTACCTGAACACTGGAAAATTGCTCAAGTCACACCAATACCCAAAAAGGGAAGTAGGAGTAATCCGCTGAATTACAGGCCTATATCACTAACGTCGATTTTCAGTAGGGTTTTAGAACATATACTGTATTCAAACATTATGAAGTACCTCGAAGAAAACGATTTATTAACACATAATCAGCACGGATTCAGAAAATATTGTTCTTGTGAAACACAACTAGCTCTTTATACTCATGAAGTAATAAGTGCTATCGACAGGGGATGTCAAATTGATTCCATATTTTTGGATTTCCAGAAGGCTTTCGACACCGTTCCTCACAAGCGTCTTCTAACCAAACTGCGTGCCTACGGAGAATCGCCTCAGTTGTGCGACTGGATTCGTGATTTCCTGTCAGTACGTTCACAGTTCGTAGTAATAGACGGAAAGTCATCGAGTAAAACAGAAGTAATATCCGGCGTTCCCCAAGGAAGTGTTATAGGCCCTCTATTGTTCCTGATCTATATTAACGACATAGGAGACAATCTGAGTAGCCGTCTTAGATTGTTTGCAGATGATGCTGTCATTTACCGTCTTGTAAAGCCATCAGATGATCAAAAGGACTTGCAAAATGATTTAGATAAGATATCTGTATGGTGCGAAAAGTGGCAATTGACCCTGAATAAAGAAAAGTGTCAAGTTATTCACATGATTACTAAAAGAAATCAGCTAAATTTCGATTACGCGACAAGTCATACAAATCTGAAGGCTGTAAATTCAGCTAAATACTTAGGGATTACAAATAACCTAAATTGGAACGACCACATAGATAATATTGTGGGTATAGAAAACCAAAGACTGCGATTCATAGGCAGAACACTTAGAAGGCGCAACAGGTCTACTAAAGAGACCGCTTACACCACGCTTGTCCGCCCTACTCTGGAGTATTGCTGTGCGGTGTGGTATCTGCATCAGGTGAGACTGACGGATGACATCGAAAAAGTACAAAGAAGGGCAGCTCGTTTTGTACTATCGCGCAACAGGGGAGATAGTGACACAGACGTGATAAGTGAATTGGAGTATCAATCATAAAAACAAAGGAGTTTTTCCTTGCGACGCTATCTTCGCATGAAATTTCAATCACCAGTTTTCTCCTCCGATTGCGAAAACATTGTGTTGGCTCCCACCTACATAGGGAGAAATGACGATCACGATAAAATACGAGAAATCAGGGCTCGCACAGAAAAATTTAAGTGCCCGTTTTTCCCGCTTGCCGTTTGAGAGTGGAACGGTAGAGAGACAGCTTGAAGGTGGTTCATTGAACGCTATGCCAAGCACTTTATTGTGAATAGCAGAGTAATCACGTAGATGTAGATGCAGATGTCAGTCTCTTAAAAACACTCGAGTTTTAATTAACTGATGGTTTTGCATCCAGCTCGTTTCGCTTGTGTTTGACAAACAGAGTAATTCAGACAAAATGAAACGCCTATGGCCATCCTTACGGTTTTATTTATTTTGTAGCTACCAGTTTCGGCGCTTCAGTACGCCATCTTCAGGCCGTAGCTAATGCTGAAGGGGTTGACACGATCCTTATATACACCGCAGCAGTGGCCAACACAACTGGTTACGCATACTATCTGTTGGCAGTTGATAGTTGGATCACTGACACCAAAGTTTACAGACTGTAAAACCAGTTATGTTGGCCACTGATGCGGTATATATAAGGATCGTGTCAACCCCTTCATCATTAGCTACGGCTTGAAGATGGCGTACTGAAGCGCCGAAATTGGTAGCTACAAAATAAATAAAACCGTAAGGACGGACGTAGGCGTTACATTTTCTTACAATAGTAAACGGCCGTGGTCCCCAAGAACTCCGGTCAGAAGGATGGACATACAAACAAAACAAAAAATGATACAACGGTGGAAGCATCAGAAATTGTAGAGACTGTGAAGAAATCTTAAAAGTTCAATTTTAAGTTCACTGCATTCCTCTTATATTTGAATGTGGTCCACTTAACATTCGACAATGAGAACTGGTACTTTTTACAGATGATACTTATGTTACAATAAATCCCATCAGAAAGAAGTCAACAGAAGAGATTGTAAATGATGTTTTCCAAAGAATGACCAAGTGCTGCTGAGAAACTACAACTACATTTTGAAAGAAAAAATACTAAATTAAGTTTTGTACAATGAATAGTCATACCTTTACCTGATGTAGCATGTGAACAGGAAACAGTAAGTACGGTAGACTGATCCAAAAGTTTGAGAGCACATATTGATGAAAACCTGCACTCGAAGAAGCATATTACGAGGCTTCTCAAACAGTAACGTTCAGTTAATTTGATGCCTCGTTTAAGATCCTGGCATATTTTTACTCAGTGATATCTTTGGAACAATTTAGCAGGGCATCTCAGAACTTAAAAGAAAGTTTTGGTTGCACAAAAGTGAAGAGTAAGAATAATACGTGCTGTTCATCCACAGCTGTCTTGTACAGTCATGCTCAAAAGAATCCGAACGACCTGCAGCATTTCGCCTGATTCGCATGCAACCCACATAACCAGCTGTCTAGTAGGTCCTCTAATCGCTCCTTGGTACAGTCGTTTGACTATTGAAAATGGTTCCAACGAGTCACCACTAGAAAACACTGCTCTGTTTCGCAATAACTAAAGATGCAAAGTAATACTACAATTCTACAAATATCAGGGAACACCTTATCACAGGTAAGACTGTCCTTAAGGCTTGTAAGCTCACATTTATTACAATAAATGACATACCTGAAATGTTACCAATCTCATTATCACGTCAGATAGGTAATGCACGTAGTAAGTTAGTCGTATTCATAATTTCCTCTTCAAAGTAACATAGCGCACTTATTATTTAACACAAAATGACATTAAAATTTTAAATTATTCACGAGCAGCTAGTTGAGAATATGTATGAACTTTAAATGACACGACGAACCGTCTCGTTCTGCATATGGATTCAAACCCAGGTCATGCAGACTAAGCAAAGATTACGTGACTGACGGAAACTAACAGTCATTCCTGATTAGGCATACAGAGAGTGATGTACCTCGATTTTAGACAGTATCAGTTAGCAAATATCAACTTTAAATTACATAACGTAAATATTTTTAACGGACGCGAATTCCTACCCAGCACCTATTGTCCCTGTTAACGAACTACGAGAGATGTTAAACCTTGCTTCTTAACAAGTAACTTTCTTGAAATGCCGTGAGGTAAAGCTTTGTGTTGGACAGGGATTCGAACCCAGAACCTAATCGGATAGATATCGAAGCTCAATCAACTGTGACATATCGGATTTTCTCGGCAGTAGCTAGATGTTTTAACTGAAATGACGAGACGAAACATTAATTTTTTCCTTCCCAGGACTCCAACCCGGCACCTATCGCTGTTATATTCTAGAGAAAACGAACATTAAATATGGGTTTGTTGCACCAGCAGCGACATGTGAGCATGTTTGAACTAGAAATAATATGACGAAAAGTTCAGTTCCGACTGGGAATAGAGCCCCACACATATCGTTGTTGACTCCACACAAAGAGACGTCAGCTACCGAATTTTTCTCCACCAGCAGCTCGGAATAACACCTTGAACTTACAGTGATCTCGCAAATACTTCTGTGACTCACTGGGAGTCAAAAACGTCAAATATCGCTAGTGTTGACAACGAATGAAAATACATTAAAAATCGAAATTATTATCCACCAGCAGATAGGTGTTCTCATGCTAGAGCTTGATAATACATAATGAAATCTTTAGTGCCGGGCCAGGATTCGAACCCATTCACGCGCAATATGTGGAGATGTTGAGGAATCTGGAGTTTTGAACAAACAACAAATTGTAGCCGAGCTGTATTGTCACGAAGGGAACAAATTACGCGTTAAGGGCGGTCTGAGTTGCATTCCCAGTTCAGAACCAATTTTATCGACATACAGAAGCTCAGATAAAAAATGGAATAAGTGTCCTGTGAGCCTACATAGCGTTTGTTCCGTCACTAGAAATAAATAACTAGTATAAGAAAGGTTACTGGTGATAGAGTTTCTACATGTCGCCACTCCAGACTTTATTGTGGCTCAACCTAACGTCTACTTGGTAGAGAAGGAATATAATTTTTAATGTGAATTTCAGACCACAATGCCATTATATCTTCTTCACTTGGTGTAGCCAGAAGAGAATGGAATCTGTTCTCGCTATCTAAAATCAAAGACCGAAGCTGGAATCGAACCCAGACCATAGATATATGAACAGATCATCATCCCAAGAGACCACCTTTTTTTTTATTATGTTTGGTCCATCGGAGATAGTTGCCTGACGAAGTAAATGTATACAGGTAAACAAAATCCCTTCTTTTGGGGTTGTGGAAAGAAAATAGGTCCGCTACATTCTTCCATCATTGTGCGGGAGCGATTTTTATAGGTGAGCCAGGCGTACTTCAGCTTGCTGGCGTCTCATGTTTGTGTCAGCAACCTATTAGTGCTGCTACACGAGGGCAAAGGGTAAACGAAATAGCCATCTTGTTGGCGTAAAATGAATGAGAAAAACTGAGTAGATAATTTCATAAAGGAAAAAAAAAGGAATCCTGAGATTGAACAAAATGTCGTTTGATCGTCCTTCAGCTCTGTCGGTAAGACAATGTTCGGTTCAAGAAATTTGCGTAATTTTCTTTGTATTTCTTTTGTCGTTCGAGCCTTTGATGTTCTGTCATCAGGTACATTCAATAATCTGCTTCACTCTTCGTCATAGCCGTTGAGATGTAATGGACTGTCAGCCCTTTGAGCCAGTTGGCTGACCTTCTTTTAGTGTTAGGATATGGCACGTCATCATGCTGAAGGACGTGTGTCGGTGTAATCGTGTTAGGTGACGTGCGGAGCACATGTGCTAGTTTTTGCCTGAAGAGATTCCACACGTCTTTCACATCGTCACAAACGAAGCGATGTTCTTCAGTGTCGACGACATTGCAGCTGGAACAGTTTGGTGTGTGTGCCAGACGTATCGCGTGCAATTTGGAGTTGGTGGGGATTTTTCTATTGACTGCGAGGTACCACGTCGATCGCACATTGGATGGTAGATGGGGGTCAGATATGTTGTCCCATATGTTTTTCCAGTTATAGTGTCGAAACTTGTTTTCTAGTCGATTGCACAATTTTCCTTCCAGCAAGGTGTTGTAAACCTCCTTAACCCGATATATGTCCTTCTCCGGTATTCTATGGCGTACATAGCTGTATTCCACAAGAAAATGTTTATAGTGGAACAGCTCGTGGGAGATGTGATGCACATCGATAGGTGGATCTCTGCTGACTGGGGTGATTTCACGTAAGAGATGAGCCACTAAGGTCCGCGGTGATCGTTGCCACTGTTTATAAATTTTTCTAACGTATAGCGCTTGCGCTTTAAGGTAGATGTCTGTCAGATGTAGCCCTCCATTGCGTGTCGGTAGCGTCAAGGTATCATATGAAACTTTAAATATCTGACCTCTGCTGACAAAATAACCAAGCGCTGCTTGCATTTGGTGTGCTATGGTTCGTGGCAGAGGCAGCACTTGAGCAACATAGTGTATGTATTGGCCAGTTGCACTTTTTGTATTACGTTTAAATTACGCAAGCTGTGTTGTTTTATGCTGGCCCGTAATGTGGCAAGTAATTTACTAAAATTGAGCGCGGCCGTGCGGCGGATATTACTCTTATATTCTATTCCAAGGCATTTTATTTTTTCCACAGTGTTGACACCTCCAGCAGCTCTGATCTCTATACCTCGACCAAGATTCATAATACCAGATTTATTGCGGTTGAGTTTAGCTCCTGACGCCAGTTCGTAGGTCGCCAGGTGATTTATTCTTTGCGCTCCTCGAGATGGCATCTTCGACGTCTTCGTCCGTTATTCTCGCTGCGAGCACATCAGCTTCTTCTGGAGTGAGTCGCTCTGTCGCCCTAGCAGTGAGTGCTTGCTGCGCTGTTTCATCTGTCTGTGTATTGGCCAGCAATTCACTAAAGTGTCAATGGATTTCTCGTATTGCAGCTTGATCTGTCAAGAGTCTCCCGTCTGAAGTTTTGAGTTCCGTCAGAATTTTCCATTTTTGTCTTTTGTTCTCTTGGAGGATGTGGTACATCGATGTTGTTTCTTCTCGTGTACCGTTCTGCAAACGCGTTCGTATTTTACAGCCTTCGAGATGGTGTCTCTGCAGGGTGAGCAATTTTGCTTTTATTCTGTTGATTTGCTCATAACTTGTTATGACTGTAGCATCCCGAACGCACAAGTCTCTCAGACAGCTGAAGTAAAAGTCTAATGTCCGCTTCCGCCAGGCGACTTTTTCACGGGAGTAAGTTTTCATTGTCTTTATTATTGCGGGCTTCGCGCAGTTTAGCCACCAATTCAGCGCCGTACCGTACAAGTGGAACTTCCTTTCATATTCTGCCCAAGTGGTGTGGAAGGCGGCGTGACATCCAGGATCCGAAAGATGAGCAACGTTTAGCTTCCACTGACCTCTCGCCCTGTAAGTTCCTTGTTTCTCTAAATTTACCGTAGATATGTACGCGATATGATCAGAGAAAATAGTGGGCCATAGGTCGGACTGTAAAACGTGTCTCCTTAAATTGGACGTTGCGTAAATCCTGTCGATACGACTGGCAGAATGGCTGGTGATATAGGTGAAACCTAACCTATCACCGTGTTTTAGTTCCCAAGTATCAAACAGATGGAAGTCTCTGACGATGTTCTCCAGCTCCAGAGATTTGTTAAAATTTGTCGTCTGGTCTTTGGGACTCAGCACACAATTAAAGTCACCCGCAAATACTATGTGTTCAAATCGCACCGCGAAAAGGGGGGCGATGTCCTCCTTGAAAAATTCGGCCCTGCGGCGCTTGTTTCCGGTTCCTGACGGGGCATATATGTTGATAAACCTGGTGTTGTTTATCGTGACAGCGAGACCTCTACTGTTCGGCAGTTTCGCCACGTCTGTAAGTAGGATCCCCTCTTTAGTCATAATCGCTGTGCCGAGGCTATTGTCATTGCCAGGATTGATGACGGCGTTGTAGCCAGTGATGTCGTCCAAACGGATAGCCGTTACTTCTTGCAGCATTAAGATGTCAACATCAGCGGCGTACAGAAAATCTTGGAGATTTCTCAGATTGAGGGTGCTGCTAATTGTATTTATATTCAAGGTCGCAATTCTGTACGCCTGCAAAGGCGTCATGTCGACTATACCGCGTCAGGTGGGATACTGTTTGCCAGGTGAAGTGGATGTTTGCTCCACTTAGAAGAAGTCGGCGTCATCATCTGCTGCACGAGCGTCTTTGATGGTGGTTTGTTGCCGGGTGGACACGTCTTGTCGACGGTCGGGTGCCGTCCGTCCTGAACGTTGTGGTATGTCAGCCATCTCTGCATCATGGCTTTGCTCCTCCATGTCATCCGCCCAGTCTCGCGTGCACGTAACTTGCCGCGTGTCCGTTTTTGGTACACGTGGAGGGTCCTTCGGACTAGCTGTACCGTCTGTGGATTCCACGGTCGGGTTCAGTGTCCTCGTTTCGGGTCTTCTTTTTTGTTGTTCGATCTTGCAGAGGAGATGCCTGTGTTCTCTCCGCCAGTTCTTGGCCTATCTGTTTCGCCTTTTCACGCAGGACTGGCGCGATTACTGCTGCTCCCTGACGGGCTATTCGACGTTTCTTCCGTTTCTTTGGTGAAACAGTTGTAGGCTGCTGGTCATTATCCTCCGACGTGGCAACCGTGTCCTCTTTGTGTTGCCCGACTTCTTCGAGTGGTTTGCACATGCCTTCTTCTGCCGTCTTAGCCTGGTCTTGTTCTGCACACCTGTCAGTTTCCTCGTCTTGTGAGTGTGCTGGACCTGTAGCTTCTGTGCTGCTAGTATCCATGGCTACGGTACCATCGGGAACGTCGGCATAAGCAACTACCGCCCTGTCGAAACACACGTGTGGGGCGACGTCACTGCGAACTGCGGCGGCGTACGTCACGGGTAGCGTGGCCATCTGACTAGGCGGGTCTCGCTCCCCAGTCGGCAGTTGCGTCACACGCCGTTGAACACACTGCGCGCGGACGTGTTGGGTCGACCCACAACCCGAGCAGGTTCTCGGCTGGCCATCGTAAATGATGATCGCTCGATATCCACCAATCCAGAGATACGATGGGATATGTTTCAGCATGTCAATCTTAACTTGCCTGACTCCATTTAATACTGGATACTTGTGCAAGCTAGACCATTTTTCGGCGACATTGCTGATAATGGCGCCATAGTTTGTTGTTAATGTCCTCGGGCGTTATTTCAAAGGGGAGCTCAAAGATTCGAACAGTTCTTATTCCCATTCCGGCACGCGAAACAGTGACCTGTGCTACGTGTCCGTCTGAATGTTTGACTTTTGCCACCCCACCACATGCTTCTACGATTTGGTCGCACTTGTCAGAACTGGATAACTTAGGAACACAGTCGGACTCACAATCGACAGGTGAATTCCAATCAATTCATCCACTTTGATCTGAAAAGTTTCTTCAATAAATGCCTCAACTTCGTAAGATTTCGGTCGGGCGTAGCTCGGATCGAACATCAACTTCAAAGTAGCGCGTCGCGTTGTCTGTTCCATTATGTCATTCTAAACATGTAATCGTGGACTATGACTAACGCAGAAAGCGCACACTCACCACACAGCGCCGGCCGCTCGCAGCGACGATGTAAACACCGCAACAGCCGCTCCCCACGTCCGCATAGCAAGGTCGCCAGCGGCAGAATAAAACCCTGTTCTTAGCAGCTCATTTTTCTACCTAACGCCTTTGTACCACACTGGCTTAGAATTCTGACACACAGGCTCCCTGTATCAATTTGCAGCACGTTCAGTAAATTCATTTACTTGGTTGACCGAACCACCATGAACTAGCTGCCTCGGCTACCCATTGCATACATTCAAATTTATTTTCTAATCACCAAAATAAAATCACGTAACTGCCACCAACAGAGAACTGCCAACAGTGTAGGATGCAGAAATTTAAATAGGAGGTGTTCCTTTCCGCTTGAGCTACTCTATTACGCTATCTGCTTGTTGAAAACGTCGTGCAGTGCAAAAGAAAAGGTATAACTGTTTGTCTCTCATAAGTATTCACCTGGCCATATGCATTATCCCATAGCGCTGTGGAATGTAGAACTTCTGGAGGACTTGTTGTTGACTTCTGGAGCTGTTGTAGCTATGTGTCAGCTAGTAGCGTAATGGTAAGTATCGCGCATGGTAGGTAAGAGGTCGCGAGTTCGAGTACATTCAGTGATATATTTTTTAAAATGCAATTCTGCTGTCTGCTAAAGTTATCAATCTAATGGAACTTTTATCATAATTCCCTTCACTTCTCAACCAAAAATAGTCGCATGTCGGGAAAGGGCTAACTTCTGCGACATTTTGTTCATTTCGGGTTTTATGGACAGCCAGAGAGTAGATGCATCTCGAAACTTTTGTATTATATGGGTAGAGCGCATCGTGCCAAATTACGTCGGAAAAGTATTTTCTACATTAGCTGTCGTCTGGTAGTGACATTTTATTCTTCTTCAAACCTTGTTTGACAGCTTTAACTCAGAACAAGTTATCTACATGCATGTAAACAATAAACCGCATGTGCATTTTCAGACTGTTACAGATAACATCAGAGAATTCGCATATATCGTTGATGATTAATTACTCTCTCATGCTTACTATTGTTTTAACAACATTAAAGGAAACCTTACGAAAATTGTGAACAGTATTATAAAAAGTGAAATAAAACTACCCACGATAACCTTACGACGAAAGTCTGTTTTAATAAAACTGAGTATCTGTACACAAGCCCGCTTCTATCGTCACGAATTAGTAAAATACTACTCACTTAGATTCTGACTGGGTCTGTGTTTAATTGGTATGCTGTGTCATACTCAAGAGGTATGCAAATGTGGCATTTCATAAATGAAGTTATGTATTCCTAGAAACCCAAAATTTGCTTGTCAGCAGCGGAAAGAGGCGTTACCTGGTGTGCAGCATTGTAAGATTTTTCACCATTGCACTATGAGCCGAAAGTATTTTCTTCGGCTTTCCTTATCGATGTTTGATCTGTTTGTAGCTTTTTCACAGAAGGGATAAAAAAAGCTACACTCAGTGAGACTGGAACTGCGAAACATAACGCTTTTTCACAGGTCAGCATGTTACCACAGAGCTGGCGAAGAAGCATATGTCCTAGCTTCCTCTTACGAGACCAGTAGTGGCTAGAGCTCGTAAAACGCTATTTGAAGGACGAGATTAGTTGTGATTTCCACGTGCAACGGCTTTCCTGGGCTGAAAACCGTAAATTTACAATCTTTTGTTACACCTCCAGCGATAATAACTCAGATTATTCAATGGAAATGACACGTAAAATCAAGTGAACTTTGAGGCTTAATTCCGTGCATACCAGGAAGTAAGTCGTCGATCACAGAGTTGCCAAACATACATTGTCTTGTTGCCAAATCTCAGTTACAATACTAGCAGGAAGAAGACGAACCGATGTGATCCTACATCGGGCTGGGAAGTGACCATAGCTGGTGTCTCCAAGTCGCGGCTGTACGTAATGCCTCTGATTCGCATTTCTGTAACTAGGTTTAGGGACTGGAGCGTACTTACTAATAATATTCGGAACTGACTGCAAACTAAGCATCATAAATCAGTAACTCTCATAGTTGTTTTTATATTTCTTTCGTAAATGTACTCAAAACTAAAAAACTCATTCACAGACGTTATCGTGCCTCGCCGATAGTCGAGCACAACAAACAAATAAACATAAAAAAGAATGTGTGTGTGTGTGTGTGTGTGTGTGTGTGTGTGTGTGTGACAGAGAGAGAGAGAGAGAGAGAGAGAGAGAGAGAGAGAGATAAAATTCAAAAAGAATGAGAGAGAAAGAGAGTAAAAAATTGTAATGAAATTGAATCGTGGTATGTAAAAGAAATCTTTCATTAAAATCACACGTTCCACAGCATTACGAAATATCGTATTCAGGATCTATGAAACAAGAAATAATCTAATGTAATCTAATCTAATCATATCATATTGATGAGTAGCCATGAAGAGTCATGAATTACCGACATTTTTGCCAGTACCAGTAACCAAATCTAAACTTGATAATAACAGTCGACAATTTTTGTAATTAACTGGGACTTCTGTCAAGACCCTTTCGTCCGTGTTAATTAACCACGAAAGATGTCTGATATACCTCTATTCTGAAGTAACAAAGTGTGCATGCATTTAAAGGTGAAGTGCATGATCTGAAGTTCTGTGACGGAGATACGATCCCAACACGGTTCTTTCCCTGTATACGGAATCCTTATCATGTTAATATCAAACATCAGCAATTACTTGTAGATTACATTAAAACTAAAGTAACCGAAGACGACGTTACTTGATAACAAAAACGCGCTGCCTTTCTTCATTTTCTTGCGCCTAGATATGGCTATCGTGTACTGCCAAAGCAAAAGGCAAGAGATCTTACTGCCTTCCGATATACGTCGCTGTCAGTTCTTCCATATGATTTGGTCGAAATGACCTGTTTCCGGTTGTGAATGACAGACTATGTTTTAGAAAATCAATTGTTTTCCTTTGCAATAAACAAAAGATTTTCATTCTAAGCTATTCAAGTACAAAATTTTCACAATGTTCGTTCAAATTTAATATTCGCTTCTATAATGTAGAAAAGTATTTCACAGTTGCAAAACTCGCATCTGACTCATTGACCTCACAGTTAGTCGCTGACCATAAATTCTAGCTCAGAGTGATACCAGATTAAGTAACCTAATGTAGCGAAGACTGTTGGCCAGCGCTCTTTCTCACCGGAAAATACGCAGTTCAATCTTTGGGCTCCATAAGTACACTGTAACAGTAATTTCTGTGTGTATGCAATGCATACGGATTGCAGAATTTAGTGGTGCACTCTCTTCCACCTCTGTACACAATATGCCTGACCTAAACGGGCCCGTTCTCATTACAGGCCCTGGGCAGTGCAACATCATACTAACAACAGTAATGTACTTATACTGACAACTGAATGTTCGTTTTACCTGATTTTGTAATCATTTAAATAAAACAACATGACCTTCCAGTGGGAGACATTTCGTCCCTCTTTTCCTTCTGTGAGATTTGTCAGTAAGCTTTTTACCTTCGAGCTAGCGAAATGCGGCAGAGTACGGCCGGTAAACGATTCACAAACCACGATTTAGTGCCGTTAAGACGATTTCTTTAAACATTGTCGTAGCTGAAGGAATTTAGTTTCGTCTTAAATCGTCTCAAGCAGCAACGTTCTCAAATAGGAAAAAGCTCATTATCCACGTATGAAGGTTGTAAAACAAACTTCCCACAGTTTGTCAGGTTCATCTTTTCGTCTGATAGCACTGCGTCAGTATTTTGTCTATGAGGTATCACAAGTAGTTTAACACCAATGAGTGCAGTAGTGCTAAATATCCAAAATGATTATCATCTTAAGTCTGAGTTCATCCGCAAACTGAGGCGAATTTATAATATTGAAGCTAGACCGTGTATCTTTGCCTTCCTTGAGTGTGCATTAAAAGGCGTATACACACACGTATACAATACTATGAATACTTCGCACGCTATAGTTAACGTTGCTCTCATAAACTACTTTTGTTTTTTTAATTCTTTTGGGTCTTCAGCGTGCAATATGTGTTGTAGATACAGTCTTAGAGCAAAAAATTGACCACCGAGTCAGTCGTGCTCCTCTCAGAATACTATGTCCGGCAATATGCTCGATCTGGCAACATTGTAGACTGAGGCACATCCCAGAGGAAGTCTTGACTTCAGTCTTAGTACTTTATTCTTGACTACGACCGTAGTCTTGAGGTAAAACGCGAGGCTAGCTAATACGACGTCTAGTAACTAAAAGGACACGTCGACAAAGTTTTTATCGCCCCTTTCCTCTCGGTGCTGAAGCTATGAGAGTAATTCAAGCGAATCTACAATAGATTTCGCTTTCTGTCACACTGGTAATAATAGTTTGGTCCAACAATGTTTTACCGAAAGATTTCTTCTCCGACCCTCTGCCTCTGAACACCGCGTGCGTCTGAGTTCTCTGGGACCCGTTTCCTGCCTACCGGCGGGGGCTAAGGCACTGCATTGTCTCGCCTTCTGCCGACGTCTGCTCCACTCCGCACTCTCGACCATGTAAAATGCTTTAATGTTGTTGAGTGGTGACCCATAAAATCTGTGTACTATTTGTGTTTCACTCTTGATAGCAAAGGAGGCACAAAACCGTTTTTATTTGATGATTATTTTATTACACTAGGATGCAATACATCAATGTGGCACAGAATTAATTTCATTGTTTCAGATCCAGTGCACTACAATTAAAGCGTCACATTCTGTTCTTTTTCCTTTCACGGGAGGTTCTTCAAATAATTTATTATTTTCGTGGATTCATATGTGTTAGTCAAGGTACAGAGAGTAAATGCAATGTAATGTGTTTGGTTTCTTTCTTTGATTCTCTATGGTAAATGGATGCAAAAGATTGTGTCAATACCTATCAGAACCTGCTCTATAGCTACTCAGGCAAATTGCTTGTTTTGAGGTCTATACCTTAATTAATGGAGAACGCTGTTCACAAGTGATGTTTAAAATATTCAATTGGATTTAAGGTGACACAATTGCCCATCTTTGAAGCTACCCAGAGAAAAAGTAAGTTGCTTGAGCCGCTGTTAGCAAATGTCTGCAGGGAGTTCCTAATTGCTACTGTGGAAATTTAGCATAGAGGCCCTATAGTAATCAAGAGGTTCATTTCCTTCATGCTTATCACCCTGGCATGTGAGTCTTAAGTGAAGAACAATATTGAAAGTCGTATCACTGATGATCGATTCGAATTTCTTCAGAGACGCTGGTATTGCGAAGCAGCTTGGCAGTCAGAAAGCCAAGATCTATGACCATTAACACAACTGACTGAGTCGAGTTACCAGGAGGATTTGATGTGTAAAGGTTTTCTTCCGATTTCGGTATAGAATTTTTTCTGGAAATTCGCAGCTCCTTAAAATATATCAGAAAAAAGGTCGCTCACGCTGGCCCCTTCACGGTTAGAACTGACGACTGATTGAGCCGTTCTGACACGAGACACGGGCGGTACCACCGGGCTACGGACACACTGCTGCTAGTACGCCACTCTCATCATGGTATTTGTCGCTCAGCCTCATAACCCATAGTGAAAGATAATAAAAAATGTCACTTATGTGAAGAATAGCACTTCTTTAGGCAAAAAATTGAATTTTCTGTCTCAGTGTCTTAGTTTACATGAGGATTATACAGCACGAGTCATTCAAATGGAAAGGGAATTACAAGTGAATTTAGCGAGTCAATTCAGTACCATACGCCGAAGTGATTGCACTGTCACAGTGTTGCCTAATGTTTGGGGCTGACACTTGCTGTTGTATGGGGCAACCAAGCAGATTATGGTGGCCTTGAAGCCTTCCCTGATGCTAATATCTTGGCTTGGAAGACATGGAGTATAGCAGAGACTACAGGACTCTTTGCTAAACAACCATATGGAACACTTGTTCCACGCATGCCATTTGTTTTGACTACGAGAAGGAAGAAAAAATTGAATGCAGATGAGTACCTGTTCATATGGGCCAAAGTAGGCAATGGCAATTGTAAAATAAAGACCAACGGTGATTGTATGATTTATTATAGACAATAAAGTTTGTTCTGTCCTTGCCAATTCTCAGCTATGCTAGTAACAGCTCTGTAGCGGTATGCGAGGAGAATCCCGTGCTTGCGGCATAGGAGGATATGGAGAGGAGGCGTGGGGTTTGGTTAATATGCAGCGTTTTCTCCTACCAGTTGTGTCAAACATTCAGGTGTATGATCTTCCATCACGATTACTGTTTCCTACAAAATATATGCGAATAAAACACTTCCCTTGTTACTTTGTGACAAAAGATTATTTCAGTACAATAAAAAGTCTTTGGAAATAACTTATGCCCACCTGTCACAAAAGTAAGATAACAAACACTTTGCACCTCGAAATCGATTGCACCTATGTGCAGTCTTGTGACGTTTAAATAAATCGTCTTAACGGTACTAAATCGTGGTTTGTGAATCATTTCACTGGTTGGAAGGCAAAAAGCTTAGTGACAAATTTCACAGAAGGAAAAGGGGGACGAAATGTCTCCCACTGGAAGGTCATGTTGTCTTATTTAAATGATTACAAAATCAGGTAAAACAAACAGTCAGGTTGTCAGTATAAGCACATTACTGTTGTCAGTATGATGTTGCACTGCCCAGGGCCTGTAATGATAAAAGGCCCGTTTAGGTCAGGCATATTGTAGATAGAAGTGGAAGGGAGAGCACCACTAAATTGTAATCCGTATGCATTGCATACACACAGAAATTACTGTTACAGTGTACTTATGGAGCCCAAACAGTGAATTGCGTATTTTCCGGTGAGAAAGAGCACTGGCAAACAGTCTTCGCTACATTAGGTTACTTAATCTGGTGTCACTCTGAGCTAGAATTTATGGTCAGCGACTAACTGTAAGGTCAATGAGTCAGATGCGACTTTTGCACCTGTGAAATACTTTCCTACATTATAGAAGCGAATATTAAATTTGAACTAATATTGCGAAAATTTTGCACTTGGATAGCTTAGAATGAAAATCTTTCTGTTTATTGCAAAGGAAAACAATTGATTTTCTAAAACATTGTCTGTCATACACAACTTGAAACAGGTCATGTCGACCAAAGCATATGGAAGAACTGACAGCGACGTGTATCGGAAGGCAGTAAGATCTCTTGCCTTCTGCTTTGGCAGTGCTCGATAGTCATATCTAGGCGCAAGTAAACGAAGAAAGGCAGCGCGTTTTTGTTATCAAGTAACGTCTTCATCAATTACGTTAGTTTTAATGTAATCTACGAGTAATTACTGATGTTTGATATTAACATGAAAAGGATTCCGTAGACAGGGAAAGAACCTGTTCTTGGGAAACTACTTCTATAGTGACCAAAAGGCATCAAATGATCTTCAAGTACAGTGTTCCAGCAGCGGTATGAAGAGAATGATAGTAATAATGATGATAATAATCGAATTATCCGTTAACTTCACACTTCTCAGCGGATTTTCTTGAACTACGAAATTTGCTGAATTTGTGAAAATTTCAAAAATGGCTTCACGTCAAGCCTATGATGCCTAGAAGAGTCTTTACATCTTGCTGACATGAGAATAGCATAATCTCCGCTTCAGAAGCTTGCTTCTACTTAACCATTTAATAGACTCGCGTTTTTTCCACCGTGATTAATTTTGTAAGCTAAGCACATCACCTGTTACAGTACACTCCTGGGGCTGGGAAATGTGGCCACAATGGTCTGGCGGAACGAATTATCACAGGTGCAATGCGTGGTTTCAGTCATTTACTTTTAAGAGGCACAAACAGATTTACTTTACTCCTGGTAACGTCAAGAGAAAGACGTTTTAATCCAGAATCCACATTAAACATAACGTTCCTTCATTACCAACTGGGCAGAGCCGGTTTACGTTGGGAAATGACATAGCGGAAGTAAGGTTCTCGTGGGTAGTTTAATTTCACTTTTTACAATACTGTTCAAAATTTTCGTAAGGTTTCCTTTAATGTTGTTAAAACAATAGTAAACATGAGAGAGAAATTAATCATCAACGATATATGCGAATTCTCTGATGTTATCTGTAACAGTCTGAAAATGCACATGCGGTTTATTGTTTACATGCATGTAGAAAACTTGTTCTGAGTTAAAGCTGCCAAACAAGGTTTGAAGAAGAATAAAATGCCACTACCAGACGACAGCTAATGTAGAAAATACTTTTCCGACGTAATTTGGCACGATGCGCTCTACCCATATAATACAAAAGTTTCGAGATGCATCTACTCTCTGGCTGTGTATAAAACCTGAAATGAACAAAATGTCGCAGAAGTTAGCCCTTTCCCCACCTGCAACTATTTTGGGTTGAGAAGTGAAGGGAATTATGATAAAAGCTCCATTAGATTGATAACTTTAGCAGACAGCAGAATTGCGTTTTAAAAAATACAGCACTGAATGTACTCGAACTCGCGACCTATTACCTACCACGCGCGATACTTACCATAACGCTACTAGCTGACACATAGCTACAACAGCTCCAGAAGTCAACAACAATTCCTCCAGAAGTTCTACATTCCACAGCGCTATGGGATAATGCATATGGCCAGGTGAACACTTATGAGAGACAAACAGTTATACCTTTTCTTTTGTACTGCACGACGTTTTCAACAAGCAGATAGCGCAATAGAGTAGCTCAAGTGGAAAGGAACATTTCCTATTTAAACTTCTACAACCCACACTGTTGGCAGTTCTGTGTGGGTGGCAGTTACGTGATTTTATTTTGGTGATTACAAAATAGAGTCGAATGTATGCACTGGGTAGCCGAGGCAGCTAGTTCATGGTGATTCGGTCAACCAAGTAAATGAATTTACTGAACATGCTGCAAATTGATACAGGGAGCCTGTGTGTCAGAATTCTAAGCCAGTGTGGTAAAAAGGCGTTAGATAGAAAAATGAGCTGCTAAGAAGAGGGTTTGGTGGTCTGTTGGGCTGATGATCTGTTCATATATCTATGGTCTGTGTTCGATTCCAGCTTCGGTCTTTGATTTTAGATAGCGAGAACAGATTCCATTCCCTTCTGGCTACACCAAGTGAAGAAGATATAATGAATGGCATTGTGGTCTGAAATTCACATTAAAAATGATATTCCTTCTCTACCAAGTAGACGTTAGGTTGAGCCACAATAAAGTCTGGAGTGGCGACATGTAGAAACTCTATCACCAGTAACCTTTCTTATACCAGTTATTTATTTCTAGTGACGGAACAAACGTTATGTAGGCTCACAGGACACTTATTCCATCTTTTATCTGACCTTCTGTATGTCGATAAAATTGGTCCTGAACTGGGAATGCAACTCAGACCGCCCTTAACGCGGAATTTGTTCCCTTCGTGACAATACAGCTCGGTTACAATTTGTTGTTTGTTCAAAACTTCAGATTCCTCAACATCTCCACATATTGCGCGTTAATGGGTTCGAATCCTGGCCCGGCACTAAAGATTTCATTATGTGTTATCAAGCTCTAGCATGAGAACACCTATCTGCTGGTGGATAATAATTTCGATTTTTAATGTATTTTCATTCGTTGTCAACACTAACGATATTCGACGTTTTTGACTCCCAGTGAGTCACAGAAGTATTTGCGAGATCACTGTAAGTTCAAGGTGTTATTCCGAGCTGCTGGTGGAGAAAAATTCGGTAGCTGACGTCTCTTTGTGTGTAGTCAACAACGATATGTGTGGGGCTCTATTCCCAGTCAGCACTGAACTTTTCGTCATATTATTTCTAGTTCAAACATGCTCACATGTCGCTGCTGGTGCAACAAACGCATATTTAACGTTCGTTTTCTCTAGAATATGACAGCGATAGGTGCCGGGTTGGAGTCCTGGGAAGGAAATAATTAATGTTTCGTCTCGTCATTTCAGTTAAAACATCTAGCTACTGCCGAGAAAATCCGATATGTCACAGTTGATTGTGCTTCGATATCGATCCGATTAGGTTCTGGGTTCGAATCCCTGTCCAACACAAAGCTTTACCTCACGGCATTTCAAGTAAGTTACTTGTTAAGAAGCAAGGTTTAACATCTCTCGTAGTTCGTTAACATGAGAATAGGTGCTGGGTAGGAATTCGCGTCCGTTAAAAATATTTACGTTATGTAATTTAAAGTTGATATTTGCTAACTGATACTGTCTAAAATCGAGGTACATCACTCTCTGTATGCCTAATCAGGAATGACTGTTAGTTTCCGTCAGTCACGTAGTCTTTGCTTAGTCTGCATGATCTGGGTTTGAATCCATATGCAGAACGAGACGGTTCGTCGTGTCATTTGAAGTTCATACATATTCTCAACTAGCTGCTCGTGAATAACTTAAATTTTTAATGTCATTTTGTGTTAAATAATAAGTGCGGTATGTTACTTTGAAGAGGAAATTATGAATACGTTCCCTGATATTTGTAGAATCGTAGTATTACTTTACATCTTGCGTTATTGCGAAACAAAGCAGTGTTTTCCAGTGGTGACTTATTGGAACCATTTTCAATAGTCAAACGACTGTACCAAGGAGGGATTAGAGGACCTACTAGACAGCTGCGTTATGGGGGTTGCATGCGAATCAGACGAAATGCAATGCAGGTCGTTCGGATACTTTTGAGCACGACTGTACATAGCTCTTCAAGGAGCTACGCATTTTAACTGTATCATATCTTTTTGAAGGGGCATTAGTCAACCGATACAGATTTGTGGAAAATTGAGAAAAACTGATCATTTCGTACAGTAACTCTCTATGGACATCTTTAGTGGCCTTGTTATGTTACATGTTGCAAATGTGATTGTCAGAGAACAGACTGAATTTTTAATGATACATTTGGAAGTGTAAAAGCTAGTTAAAAGCTCGAAACTGATACCTTTAAAAATCATGTAAAAGACACTGCATTCGCCCAGTCCTTTTTAATCACATTACTACCTTGACTGCATACAAATTAACATGTACAGTTCTACATTGCGCAATACCAATACACCAGCTTACAACAATAATCAGTGTTTGACTCTCTGTTCACTCGTCGCCTTGGTTGTCGTTCTTTATAGGTCTTTTCAAAATTTCTTCTTGGAAGATGAGTGTTCGTCAAGCAGATTACATTGGAGTTTTTCCAAGTCATCGTTTATATTACACTCAATTGAAACTTTTCATGGTGTATGAACTAGTTTTCCTGGCTGAGTCAAAGGATCACGTTGGAGACCCAGACAATATGTACGACTAATCAATCCATAGAGCGTTCTAGAAACTGTAATGCAACACTTTCATGTGTTACCAAACATAGAATGTGAAAAAATGCTGAGAGATAGAGAATACAACCTTCCCCTGTCTTCCAGTACTTCGAGTTTAAATTGACCTCGTTTCGAACGCGTGAGAATCATCTATGTGACGTCGTCTACTGTCTGTCCTGTTTCCCGTTTCCTTTTCAAGATGCCGAAGTTCCTACCTCAGGGGTAAAAATCTGGAAATTAATGTTGAATTTTGCTGAATTTTCCAGAATCGGTTAGGTACAACAGAAATCTGCTGAATGTGTGATTCCCATCCTGAGATTAGTTGTCCGAGAAAACACGAAGTTCGGTGTGTTGTTGTGGTATTCCCTTTCAAGTACTGTTTCTATTATATGCAATGGGTGAATAGTACTTACCCTTACCATTAACCTAAAATACAGTGCATGTTTAACTGCGTGTGTAACAAAGTTAACAACGTGCAACAGTCAGAACAACTGCAGTGTACCTTTTTTTTTGCGAACGCTACTGCTAACACTATGCAGGATTGCGACAGGAAGTATTAAAAGACATGCAGCCTCGTTAGTGCTGTTATCTAAACATTATTTTGGAAGGGGCAGTAACTGATGCCCCTACAAAAAGGTACAATAACTGATGGACTACACCATTTAATAACAGTGTAGTTGCAAACATAGTATCTGAAGTAATAGCAAAGACAAAATCACCAAATTATTGACTGATACGCTTTTGAAAACATACTATTCAACTGTGCCATCACAATACATTTGGATGGTTGGCAATCCGGCCTGCTGAACGCTGTTGGCAAGCGGGGTGCACTCAGCCCGTGTGAGGCAAACTGAGGATCTACTTGAACTGACATACGGCCGGGAGAGCGGTGTGCTGACCACATGTCGCACCATATCCGCGTCCAGTGATGCCTGTGGGCTGAGGATGACACGGCGGCCGGTCGGTACCGTTGGGCCTTATAGGACTGTTCGCACGGAGTTTTGTTTATCATAATGTATACAGTCGCTAATGAAATTCGTCAAAAATAATCCATCACAATTTGAGAAGAACAATGAGATTCCTACCTACAATATTAGAGTAAAAATTATCTTCAGTACCCATTATTAAAAGTATCGTGACAATACGCAGCAATACAAATCCCTTATTATTTGCACAATAACAAATTGTCTGACATTTAGCATAGCAAATTTCAAATATAAGCTAAAATCATTTCTAGTGGACGAGTCTTTCTATTTCACGGACAAATTTCTATTTTAAAGCTGGGAGTTTGAAAAAAAAAAAGTGTTCGGTAATGTTGACACTGACCACTATTCATAACCTGTAAACTGAGTCGTCCCATACCATTTCGGGTAAACAATTTTTCAAGTGATCTATGGAAGATGTCGCCAACTAACTAACTAACTAACTCAACAGTAACCCTGTTTGTGATTCACAACACCTTCCCTGCGGCGTCTTCCACTGGAGTTTGTTGGGCATCTCTGTGACTTGCGCCGAGTGACAGACCACGGACGAAACGTGCCGCTCTCCGTTGTATCTTCTCTCTCGCTTCTAATAAACTAACCATATATGTGTCCCAGGCTGATGAGCAATATTCAAGAATCAGTGTTGCAAATGTTTCGTAACTGATTACTTTCGTGGGTGAATGGCATTTCTGCCATTTCCGCTGGAGGATAAAGGAAACCCCACACATACGAGAGTGCCGAGCTGCCTGCCACTCAGGTGCAACTGAACTAAAACTTGCCTCCAAAAACGGCGCCACTTAGCGAGGACTGTTTTATGCTTCCGCCATACGTTACCCGAACAGTTCCCTTTAGCGGACACACGATTTCTCTCATGTCAATAACAGTGCAGTATCACCGCACAGTATGAACAGTGCCCCGAGGCAACATGCAGACCGTGTCTGAAAGAGCCACCAAGAAAAGAGCCAGTCTTCAAATTCTACAAGTGATCGTGGTTACTGTTCACTGGATTCAGGACTAGTGAACTTTAAACTATTGCCACACATCATCGTCATACTAAAGTGCAATTGCTGTTAATAAATTACTGTAGTGGGACGTGAGTCACAAGAAAACGCAAACACAAGCTTGTAGTTCACAAAGATTTATTATACATATCCCCCAAACCAGTTGTACACTATCTTTTACAAGCCGGCCTTCCAACAGCCACCAATAACAAATATAATCAAAAACCTTATAGAGTCTGTAACATTATGCGGAATGAAACAGATTAAGTAAGTATCCTTCATTTTAGTTAAATAACAAATAGTCCCAGATAAGTAAAGATGACAAGCATAATTGCCTACAAATTTAACAGTAATTTACCGGGACTAAATCCCCATTGGTAAAACAAGTAACAGTAGAGAATATTAAATAACAAATTTTAAGTAAAAGAGTAAAATCCCAAAGGGGAATCTTAAACCGATAAACAGACCATACAAAAACAGAATTCCACCAATTATGAAGTGACTTATTACACTGAACGCATTCATGAAATTCCTCTCAAGTATAACAACAATATTTGGGCAGAAACTACACTTATGTTATCTATCAGTTTAAGTTCTACGCAACAGCAGGCACAGCCCAACGGATGACCCACCCTAATAGAACAGTGACCAAACTACTAGGAACAGGGGACGCACCTTGGCGCAGGCCGAACACATTAACGAGAGGAATCTCCAAGAATTACGAGACAGAATACTCAACTTTCTGTCAAATACTGGGGCGAGCAGCGACTCTGACAGGATACAGCCAAGTAGCACCGAGCGTCACCAGGACGTGGCCGGCCGAGCTAACGGAGGCCTGAGGTATTTCAGTCAAGGCGCCGCCCCCTGTATCGATCAATCCGGAACTGATTGTGCCCGCAGCTCGTAGTACCAAACCAAAGCACACAACACAAACCGTCTTATTTCACACTTAGCCCCACCCCCCCCCCACCCCCCCAAAAAAAATCCCTTTAAATTTAATACCCTTAACACATGCAAGACCTTAAACAAGTAGCATGGAGAACTGTTCACTTCTTACAGCTCCTGATTCTTTGCGCTTACAGGCAGACCCCAATAACAAGCATAAGTCTGGAAAAGTTAACGGCCTGCCAAACCAAGAGCATAAAAACCCATAAAACAAGACACCAAAGTCACGGACCTTTCAAACGGAGACCCCAGAATAAGTCGTAAGATATTCAAGTAACATTACAAGCGCACTGTCTTTACACCAAACCTGGCCTGCACACTATCCTAGAATGACTCGTGCAGTCTTCACGCTACTCACACTTAGTACTCCCGTCACTGGACAATGTTTTACAATCTTAACAGCACTCCTCAACATATACCGGAACCAAGAGTGAATTGCTTATTTCCGCCAAGACGGGAACATTCACATACAAATCACTGTTTCCGGCTGTGAACACAAATTACGATCAGATTGATCACAAACATAACTTCAAAGAAATAACTGATGACCACCGTTAATAGCAGCTAACGACGAGAATCCACGTTGCATACCTAGGCGTCCACCATCAGACAGTACAATACATACACTTGCTAGTGCATTGGAGGCCATCACCACCAGCCCGCCGCCGACACACTCCTCAAACCGTAACACAGTGCCGCGAGCAACCATCGTTCCTCCGTAACAGTAGCTCCTAGACTCGCCAACACACAATATGCCAGACAACGGGCAAGCACGACCACTGGGGCCCCGGAGTGGAAAACCGAGAGAGCCATAGCCAGAAGTGCTGCGATTAAATATCGGCCAGAAGAGGAAAACCAAAGAGAAAACGAGCATTCCAGCTCGAACGGAATTACTGCCCCTACTAGATGAGAGAGTCACTGGCGCCAGTGACTCTCCCACGGCTCATGTACATTATTGCAAAAATGTGCGTTGTCAATATTTTAGCTGTTGCCTAACCCTAGGTGGCCTGGAGATGAGGCTGCATAGTTGCTGCATGTAAGCCACATGATTAACAGCAACTACTTTCGCAGGTAGGAGTTTTCTTGATGCCACATATATGACAGCAAAATGGTTCAAATGGCTCTGAGCACTATGCGACCTAACTTCTGAGGTCATCAGTCGCCTAGAACTCAGAACTAATTAAACCTAACTAACCTAAGGACATCACACACATCCATGCCCGAGGCAGGATTCGAACCTGCGACCGTAGCGGTCACGCGGTTCCAGACTGAAGCGCCTTTAACCGCACGGCCACACCGGCCGGCTATATGACAGCACGAGCATTTGGTGAACACTACACTTTTCTTACGATTCTTCCACTGACTCTCAGTGTGGCATCTGCTATCCCTACAAATATTTTCGCGTCATCGTACCACTTTATATCGTTCCGGACGGTCACTCCGACATAATTCAGGCCCTCCGTACACATAGCAAGTTGAATGAAACCCGTTGAGGACACGAATTTCTAACTCGTCGCTTGCGAATGATTCTCTGTACAGATGAATAGGAGTCCAGACCGCTACTACGCAAACGGTGCAACTCAAATGAAACCCGTTGATGACCCGAGTTGACAACTGATCGCTTGCAATTATTTCGCGTGCAGTGAATACAACTTCGTATACAGCATGACTGTAGAGCGACTCGCCAGTAAGTTGTTCGTAACGCGTTGTCTGCCAACCAGATTCCAGCGCCTTGACGCCCACGTTACCAAAAGATGGCTCTAAACACTATGGGAGTTTACATCTGAGGCCATCAGTCCCCTAGACTTAAAACTACTTAAACCTAACTAACCTGAGAACATCACACACATCAATGCCCGAGGCAGGATTCGAACCTGCGACCGTAGCAGCAGCGCGGTTCCGGACTGAAGCGCCTAGAACCGCTCGGCCACAGCAGCCGGCTACCAAACGCTATGAGTAGTGTCACATCTTACGACACATATCTGTACTGTTGCATTTTCGAAATGGGCGAGTAGGTATTAAAAATTAGTTTTGTACGGAAGTGCAGATGATACTGCAGAAGCAGTTTGACAGAGAACGTATGTTGTGAAGCGGGAAAAGAAGTAGCATGATAGGTAGGTTGTATACCGCTAATCAATTGTTAAAAAAATGCGACAACCGGAGGAAATACACAGGAAAAAGGACATCACACTGAGAACATTGTTTTGCGTGACCTGCAGTGCCCGGGATATCGTCTGTCATTGCGTCTGTAAGATAACAGTGTACGATCCAAAACGTTCCGTTCTTATGAGTGATAAGATGAGTATCGTGTTACACATCTGGCGTCAGGTTACCCGCTTGGGCGACTTATATTCAAGGCTGCCCCCACTCCCTCTCGACCAGGCAACCACCGGCAATTCATCAAGGGACCCTAGGCAATTGTGTCACGTGACATAAAAATGGTGGTAAGTTCTCTCAGCAAATGGGAGCACAATAAAATGGCGTAAAAACTCAATGGGCCAATATCAATCGAGTTTTCTCCTCCCTTCCTTCACAGCAGTAAGATTCCAGCA
The DNA here is from genome assembly GCF_023898315.1 of Schistocerca nitens. Lineage (NCBI taxonomy): Eukaryota > Metazoa > Arthropoda > Insecta > Orthoptera > Acrididae > Schistocerca > Schistocerca nitens. The sequence continues at coordinate 505,264,036 of NC_064622.1, forward strand.
GCCCGAGCCCTACAGTCACTTGAGGTCTGAACTTCATAGTGAGAGCTTGATGAAACACCAGCACTGCCAGGTGTGCGCAGCCAGCGCCCCCACGCATAAGAGGAATAAAAAGAAAAAAAAAAAAAAACTTCTCCCGAACAGGCCATGGAGGCCCAACGGTACCGACCGGCCACCCTGTCATCCTCAGCCCATAGACGTCACTGGAAGCGGATGTGGATGGGCATTTGGTCGGCGCACCGCTCTCCCGGCCGTATGTCAGTTTCCGAGACATGGGCCGCTACCTCTCAAGTAGCTCCTCGGTTTGCCTCACGAGGGCTGAGTGCACCCCACTTGCCAACAGCGCTCGGCAGACCGGATGGTCACCCATCCACGTGTTAGCCCAGCCGAACAGCGCTTAACTTCGATATGACAGGAACCGGTGTTGCCACTGTGGCAAGACCGTTGGCATAAGAGGAATGAGACTGGTAATAAATACCTAATATAATTATCACTATTGTTATTAACAAATATATGTTCGAATATAAACTTATGGTATGTTATTGTTCCAGCAAAATAATGCACCCCTGAGCGTTTTGGATGAGGACATCTACGTACCATAAGTTGCATTGGTGCAGCAGCAACTGCGTCCCTCAGACTTCGCGATTTATCGGACTTGGTATCTTGCACCTATACTGTATCTCCACCTTCGTTCAATGCTGTTTCCAAGCACACGTAACGTTACTGCGTGTGGATCTAAACGGGTAAATGTGAAGTAGTTCAAAACTTCAATATTCATGGTACAAGCAGGAATAGATGAGCAGCAAGGTGGGTAAGATGGGGGTCGAGTATGATCCTTCCCATACCCCGACTGATACTCAAATGCTAACCGCTATAGTTGATATGTACAGCGAGGCCATTTTAGAACTAACTTCATTGCGCCCTAATATATGTTTCGAGTGTTGAGGATTTAGATTATACATGCAGTCCAATAACGACCGCTACGGAACGATTTTCTCGTTGCCAGCCGTATGTAGGAGCACCGTACTATAGATTTGTAGAGTATTTGAGCAAAAATAGTGTTACAATGTACCAAGAGGAGCAGTGTATAAATTCCTGTGTATACCCTGTGCCAAAATGTATAGCTGTAGACAGAATTCCCAGGTGCGTAATGCTGCCTATTGGCTTGAACGCCATTCCGACCGAGTTTAAAATCTAGAGATCTTCTAAGTTTTAGTGCTGCCGCGACGTAATGTACCTAAAAAAATGAGCAAACCTGGGTATATGTTGTAAAGAGTTGTTGCTGTGTCCTACCTGACAACCTATTAAAGGAATATATAGCTTCCTCATAGTGGGAGTTACAGCGGCGCATCCACGCCGCCAGAAGGTTGACGGAATGGGAAAGGATTATCAAGGCAGCAGCTGCGAGAGGTGAAGAAGGTGAAACTCAGCTGAATGATAGAATACGGCGAAGTGAGCAAGCGGTCACGACAAGATTATCGAACCTGGAAAGCATTATTAATGGAGCACCAAAGTAGAAGAACTGAATGACGGAATCCAGCAACGCTAGACATATGTAAAGGGGATAATTCAAAAAGACGATGAAAGTGTCAATGCACGATTAATGGAACTACATGGGTTTATTAAGGGAATAGCTATGAAAACTGAGATGTAAGAAACCCCGATGGGGCATGCGATTGAAAGATTCCATCGAGGTGAACCTTAGCTGTAAGACGTAATAAGGTAAACAACCCATCACCGTCAGAGCGTACGTGTTCACTTCGATGTGTGACCAGTGTGCGACAGAGTATTGACAAAATGCAAGGTCATAGATGCGCAAATAGCTATTCGCCGCAAACTGCGAGTCTTGAAACTGGGATAGCTGCATCATAACAGTCTGTTTCTGAAACGTTTAGACCATGACAGAAAATATTAAACAGTCCTAGTTGGCGGGCGGTAGAAGAAGAGAAGATGACGAAGAAGGATACTCAACCTCCGATTTCATCAAGCGTAACAGCGCTATCGTATTAGATACGACAGATGGAGTCAGTCGATATTAGCCGTATGTAATAGTCACCCAACCGGTTGGATACTATTTTAAAAAAAGAGACACGTTAACCAGGTTTTGATAGTTATAAGACTGTCTTCATCAGAATGTTAAAAGTTACATGAACTCACATGACAACTTTGTTATGTGATTTCATGCCTAAAAAAGGTCACCATCTACGTTGCAAACAGAGTTTCAACGGACACGTTGGTTAGTGTAGGTGATATTACTAAAAACGTCGAATCCTCGAAAGTATTTGCCGAAAGAGATGAGATCATTGTAGTAACCACAACCAACAGCGGGAACGCCTTGGGCTGCGGATCGGAGCCGCCAGGCGGGGAAGCCACCGGCGGTGGAGCACGCACCACCGGGTAAACACAGGGCGAGTCGGACGACAGACCAACGACAACTGACAACAACCGACCACGACTGACTATGAGCGACACAACGAGGAAGAGGTAAACAACGGAGGCTTGTGGATACCACAACACTAAACACCAAACGTAAATCCACTCGGAACCAGACCCAGGTAAATGTCAACTACGAGCAACGACCAGAACGCAGTACCGCCGAGATAGAAACGAAATCCAGAGCGAGTACCAGACTGGGTGGACTAGGTTTTTTTTTTCTTTATTGTATTTCAATTCCCCATCAGGGCGGGCTGGCAGCAGCATATGCGCTGCTCTTCAGCCGAAAGACATAGAACAAAACAATAGAAACATTTAAAAACAGCAAACGAGAGAATAAGGTGGACATAGATATAAAAAAGGGGGAACATCATGGAAGGCAATAGACAAAAAAACGGGGTGACTGTAAAATGGAGATAAAAAACTGTTTAAAAGTAGCACACACAAAAAGCCACACACTGCGACGATTAAAAGAACACAAGGCACAGTATGACTGGAGCATAAAGGTATCGACGGATGGCGTAGCACATAACGTAACACTGACGGCGAACCTCAAGGCAGTACACAATTAAAATCACACCACTTGACGCACAGGAGAAACAGCACTAAACACAACACTGGCGTGGCACACTGATGGTGATCAATACAGAGGATCTGCCAGGCGCTAGGAGATGAGGGAGAACTGAAGAAGGGAGGGAGGGGAAGAGATGGGGGAGGTGAGCGGGGGGCGCGCTGAAGAGGGCCAGGTAGGGAGGGATGTGGGAAGGAAAGAGGCAAGTATGGGGTGCAGGGTCTCAGGGGGGGGGGGGGGGTGGAGGAAAATCCGCTCTGGGAGAAGGAGGGAAGAGGAAAAAGGGGGCCCTGGGGAGGGGGGGGAACAAGGCCAGGTTACAGTTGGAAGGAAGGGTAGATGTCACGGCGAAGTTCGTCATCCAGGAGGGGGAGGCGTTGGAAATTGCCCTGATGAAGGAGATGGAGGGTGTGGAGGTGGAGAGAGGGAGGGATACAGCGATAGAGGCACGGTAACGGGCGGGGGGTGGAGAGGAAGGAGGAAACCAGAGGGTGGGGGGGATCAAGCCTGCGAACAATGTAAAGGATGCGGAGATGTTGGAGGAACAGGAGGAGGGTGGACTAGGGCAGAGCGGGTCCCTATATACGAAACCGGAGGGAGCGGCTATTGGCCACTGTCTGCACGTGGCGTCGCGGTGGCGCCCTCGCTGCGCGGAATAACCGCCGCGGAGGCGGAGCCCTCTATGGGCTGACCACGTCCATTTGTTCGGCCGGGTGTTCGACTTCTGCGGCGGAAGGTACTAGAATCATATAATGAAATATTACGTTTGACTAACGCACACAGGCGAAACAACGCTCCAAAAGGACAATTAAAAAGCAAAAACATTAACATTTTTAAATCAGTGTTAAGCAACGAACTTCGCGAAGGTCATAGCGTTGAAATTCAAAATAAAGAGCTGAACACAGTACCCTCTGGAGTAGATACACTGAAGCGCCAAGGAAGCTGGTTTAGGCATGCATATTCAAATACAGAGATATGTAAACAGGTAGAATACGGTGCTGCGGCCGGCAAGGCCTATGTTAAACAACAAGTGTCTGGCGCAGTTGTTAGATCGGTTACTGCTGCTTCGATGGCAGGTTAGCAACATTTAAGTAAGTTTGAACGTGGTCTGATAGCTGGCGCACGAGCGATGGGACACAGGGTCACTGAGGTAGCGATTTTCCCGTACCACCATTCGAGAGTGTACCGTGAGTATCAGAAATCCGGCAAAACATCAAATCTCCCACATCGCTGCGGCCGGAAAAAGATCCTGCTAGAATGGGACCAACGACGACTGAAGAGAATCGTTCAGCTTGACAGAAGTGCAACCCTTCCCCAAATTGCTGCAGATTTCAATGTTGGGTCATCAACAAGTGTCAGCGTGCGAATTATTCAACGAAACATCATCGATATGGGCTTTCGGAGCCGAAGTCCCACTTGTGTGCCCTTGATGACTGCACGACACAAAGCTTTACTCCATAAAGTAACGCAGGTCCGTGAATGCGCATTGCGGAGACGGTCATCATAATATGCGGTACATTTTTGTAGCAAGTAACATGCAAAGTTGCATGTTACATGTTGTAATACAATGCAATGTGTCCAAGAAAAATGTAATTCAAACCATTTGTGATCGTGTCTAGATTTTCGATTACTGTTATCAATTAATGTAACATACTAATTATAAGATGAACACAATTATAAGATGAACATCAACAAAAGCAAAACGAGGATAATGGAATGTAGTCGAATTAAATCGGGTGATGCTGAGCGAATTAGATTAGGAAATGAGACACTTAAAGTAGTAAAGGAGTTTTGCTATTTGGGGAGCAAAATAACTGATGATGGTCGAAGTAGAGAGGATATAAAATGTAGACTGGCAATGGCAAGGAAAGAGTGGTGTGCGTACTGTAAGACCTTCGGTACACACACCATCAGACTATATGACTTGTTGCTCTAACGAAGTAGGTGAGTGTCAGCAATATGTCTCATGGTCTTATCGTGGCGTGTTTATCTTCTGATGTTAGGTCTGATAATAGAAATGCCACTTGCATGCTTAGAGTAGCAAATTGACGGTGACCAACTTTAAACAGAACTTGATTAATTTTCACACACATTTATTAAAATAATAAAAAGCGTAGACATTACGTAACTTGATTCTGGATGCTGTTTACAATTGACAATCTGAAGTTCCTTTGGTCTTGGTACGTTAATCTTATTCTCACATATCTCTGATACTTGAGAAAGTGTCTATTCATTTATCTGCATGGCTATGTACAGGAATATGGTAATCTTATTAGGCGCAGACTGAAACTTGACTATAGACTGGTACAGACTAATGTAAACTGGTACAGACAGGTGCAGATAAATGCAGACTCGTACCGACTAATGCAAACTGACTAACCGGACGTCTGTACACTCGTTATAATACCTTGCGCGTTCAGGTATCACTGTGCGAGTCTGATCCGCGAGGAGAAAAGGTTTTACGTTAGCAGCAATCTCATTGGCTGCGTTACATATTAATACACGGATCGGCGGAAGCAGAATTTGGTCCGTCTCTAAGGCAGCGCCATCTCGTAGTGCAGAGACGGAGGAGCGCTGCACCTGCGCTGTTGTGCTTAGCGGGGCGCGCTCTAGTGGGAAAGTTGTGTAAGCGCTGACTACGCGGAACTATGTACACAACAGAAAGCATTTCTGAAGAAGAGAAATTTGTTGCCATCTAGTATAGATTTAAGTGTCAGGAAGTCGTTTCTGAAAGTATTTGTATGGAATGTAGCCATGTATGGAAGTGAAACATGGACGATAAATAGTTTGGACAAGAAGAGAATAGAAGCTTTAGAAATGCGGTGCTACAGAAGAATGCTGAGGATTAGATGGGTAGATCACATAACATGAGGAGGTATTGAATAGAATTGGGGAGAAGAGGAGTTTGTGGCACAACTTGACTAGAAGAAGGGATCGGTTGGTAGGATATGTTCTGAAGCATCAAGAGATCACCAATTTAGTATTGGAGGGCAGCGTAGAGGGTAAAAATCGTAGAGGGAGACCTAGAGATGAATACACATAGCAGGTTCAGAAGGATGTAGGCTGCAGTACGTACTGGGAGATGAAGCAGCTTGCACAGGATAGAGTAGCATGGAGAGCTGCATCAACCCAGTTTCAGGACTGAAGACCACAACAACAACAACAACTATTTTATGGATGCTGCCAATTGATAGTAAGGGAAAAGGGACCACTGCCACTGCGTAATGTTTTGCCCTGAACAGACCTACTGCAATCCGGGAAGTGGTCAGACGAATTGTAACATACGTAGCCAATGTTGTCAGTGAGACTGGCAGAGGACGCTTGTTCCGTTATTTATTTAGTAAATAAGATAAGTCATTTAATTTATTCTTGTTACCTCACCTGTATGGAGAGTAATAATGTTTTTCTACATCAATGTATAAACAACGTACTTTGGTTAGAAATGTAGTTCCTTGTTATTTACTTCGGTTTGATGGTTTCTTGTTCAGATCACTAAAGCCTACATTGCATCCGATCTGGAAAAGTAACCACACTAGCCGTCGTGAAAAATGTTCAAAGTGTGGCGTTCATCCTTGTAAGAGTTAGTTGCTTCCATAAAACACGCATAATACAACAGATAAAACTGACATCTAATCCCTTTTACAAACAAAACTATCATCCGAATTTCTGTCCCTGTGTGACAAATTTGAATTAATGCAGTCACGTTATTTAAAACCGTCTCTGTTCTGTTATATTTGGCGCAAGACGAAAGGTCAATTGTAAACGGTCTGCTGCAGCCACTTTATATTGTTTCAGATACTAGGGCGTGAGGACAACTAGAAAATATGCCCAGACATGAGAAACACAAACATGAGATATTGTTAAGATGGCACAGGCCACAGTACCCGCTTAGGTACAAAACATGAGTCACTACCTAAGTCTTCATAATAATTCGTGTAATTCCATTACATTATTTTCCTTTTCCCTTCAAAATATTTGACGTGATACCTTGTAATATGTAGGTTCAAAATGTGTAAGTGGTAAGCTTCTATCAGTAACTATGGGGTGGTAAAAACTGAATTTCTCTTCGAGTGGCGACTTTACACTCTCTACCACGTTCTTTCAGTGTGGCTCGACGTACGGCCCTACAGTGTCAATATTGGTTCCTAAGCAAAGAAGTCTGATGACCACTGCTCTACACGCTTACTTGAAGTTCACTTCGTACTTTTCGAGCTACCTTTTCTGTATAATTACCTGAATCTGCTTAACCAGGTAAAAGAAACCAATAAATCAATGGTGTTCATCTCACTCGCAAATTCAGAGGGCCTAGTATTGTAGATTTCCCTCAGTAATGGTGTAATGACTCTCACGAGCAGTTCTAAATATGATCACACAATCTGAAAATTACCACCTCAGTTTCATGTAGAAGAAAAAAGTATGGAGTCTTCTGCCGACGTACTTCATACTTCAATAGACATCGCGCCAACTGGGCTGAAGAAAACTCTGACTAGCCTTTGATACAAAAGATAAACACGCCTTTAAATTCGCCGCCCACAGAACTGAAACGAACCACGACATGAGCTTTACAACCACGAATTCGTAACCACATCCCATCCCCTCACCGAAGATACTCATATACAGTTTCTGTCACAGTCACCGCCCAATCCTTTTAGAAACTGGGATGAATATCCCTCTTATCTGTTCCTTGACGAAACCCAGGGGGAACTTATGAAAAGCAAATTTGGAAAAATTTTCTAATGACATTGACCAAATTCTGCGGTGGATTCCTGCGAGGTAATGCGACTATTATAGATTTTTAAAGGTAATAATAACAGCTGCAAAACGACATATTCGCGAGGAATATCCTGGATGGAATGAAGAGACGGAGGAACTGTACCAGTTATTCTTGCAGGAGATCGAATTTGCTTATGACATCATTCAAAACCTGAACGCAGCCCGAAGGAGCACACCACTGAGGCATTAAAATTCACCAAATCAGACAGGAAGGCACGGAACCACCTATGGAAACTCGGAGATGCCAGTACACCTGAGTGAAAAATACCAGTCTCTCCCAACCATGGATTGCATACTTACCGAGTGCTCCTGGGGTCAGGAAACGTAACACTTTCGTCAAGCACCAGCTGAAATAGTTCCATGAGTCAGTAGAAGCTCTGTCACAGTTGATGAAGTAATTATTACCATCAATAAAATGAAACCAGTGAAGCCCCAGGATTTGATGTTCTCCCTGAATTCCTACAACAGAGAGGCAGGCGGACCCGAGAATTGCTGAGGCACATCTTATCACATATTATGCAGACTTGTCATGTACCACCTGAGTTCAAGAGCGCTAAAATAATGTCTCTGTTAAAGCCAGGCAAACCAGTGGACCAACCACAAAGCTACGGCCCGGTTTCCCTCTAAAAAACCACCTGTAAGTTGTTGAAGAGGCTAATTTTAAACCCGGTTGAGCCGATACTGTAAGAACATCTACCACTGCAGCAAGCTGGCTTTCGCCACAATAGAAGTTGTGAAGACCAAGTGCTGAGCCTAACTAGCCACATCGAAGCAGTGTTCCAAGAAAGACTTTAGGCGACGGTGTTTTAATGGCCTCACGGGTTCATATAACACCTTGTGAAAGGTTTGTCTATTTCCAAGTAATAGTTGGTGACAATGTAGGTAGTGTCCGAAAAATAAAAGGCGGCGTCCATTTAAGGATCAGTGTTGGTGCCTTTCCAACCTATACGTACACTGTCAGAAATGCCAGAAACAGAAGGACATAAATTTGGTTATGCCGACGACCTCGCCATAGCTGTGCAAGCCATGCGGATGGAAGATGCTAACAGTATCCTTCCGCAAGATCTTAAAGTTGTTGGGAAATTCTGCACTGACAGGAGACTGTCAACACAAGCAAGACGGAAACAACGTGTTCTAACCTCAGTAACACGCAAGTCTTGAAATGTCCCAACGCATGCGTCGTCAGTAAAATGCTTCCCCATAATCAGTTTCCTAAGTATCTTGGGGTAATATTGGACCGCATTCTGTCTTCCAGGAAACACCCACTCAACAGTATCCCGTATAGTGTGGCAGCAGGCGGGGAGTATATGCTTCAACTCTGAGAGGTTCTGCACTAGGATTTGTAGACATTGTGGCGGAGTACTGGTCCTTCTACATCTACATCTACATCTATACTCCGCGAGCCACCTTACGGTGTGTGGCGGAGGGTACTTATTGTACCACTATCTGATCCCCCCTTCCCTGTTCCATTCACGAATTGTGCGTGGGAAGAACGACTGCTTGTAAGTCTCCGTATTTGCTCTAATTTCTCGGATCTTTTCGTTGTGATCATTACGCGAGATATATGTGGGCGGTAGTAATATGTTGCCCATCTCTTCCCGGAATGTGCTCTCTCGTAATTTCGATTATAAACCTCTCCGTATTGCGTAACGCCTTTCTTGAAGTGTCCGCCACTGGAGCTTGTTCAGCATCTCCATAACGCTCTCGCGCTGACTAAATGTCCCCATGACGAATCGCGCTGCTTTTCGCTGGATCATGTCTATCTCTTCTATTAATCCAACCTGGTAAGGGTCCCATACTGATGAGCAATACTCAAGAATCGGACGAACAAGCGTTTTGTAAGCTACTTCTTTCGTCGATGAGTCACATTTTCTTAGAATTCTTCCTATCAATCTCAACCTGGCGCCTGCTTTTCCCACTATTTGTTTTATGTGATCATTCCACTTCAGATCGCTCCGGATAGTAACTCCTAAGTATTTTACGGTCGTTACCGCTTCCAATGATTTACCACCTATGGCATAATCGTACTAGAATGGATTTCTGCCCCTATGTATGCGCATTATATTACATTTATCTACATGTTCCATTTATCTACGTTCAGGGAAAGCTGCCAGCTGTCGCACCATTCATTAATCCTCTGCAGGTCTTCCTGGAGTACGTACGAGTCTTCTGATGTTGCTACTTTCTTGTAGACAACCGTGTCATCTGCAAATAGCCTCACGGAGCTACCGATGTTGTCAACTAAGTCATTTATGTATATTGTAAACAATAAAGGTCCTATCACGCTTCCTTGCGGTACTCCCGAAATTACCTCTACATCTGCAGATTTTGAACCGTTAAGAATGACATGTTGTGTTCTTTCTTCTAGGAAATCCTGAATCCAATCACAAACCAGGTCCGATATTCCGTAAGCTCGTATTTTTTTCACTAAACGTAAGTGCGGAACCGTATCAAATGCCTTCCTGAAGTCCAGGAATACGGCATCAATCTGCTCGCCAGTGTCTACGGCACTGTGAATTTCTTGGACAAATAGGGCGAGCTGAGTTTCACATGATCTCTGTTTGCGGAATCCATGTTGGTTATGATGAAGGAGATTTGTATTATCTAAGAACGTCATAATACGAGAACATAAAACATGTTCCATTATTCTACAACAGATTGACGTAAGCGAAATAGGCCTATAATTATTCGCATCTGGTTTATGCCCCTTCTTGAAAATGGGAACGACCTGCGCTTTTTTCCAGTCGCTAGGTACTTTACGTTCTTCCAGAGATCTACGATAAATTGCTGATAGAAAGGGGGCAAGTTCTTTAGCATAATCACTGTAGAATCTTACGGGTATCTCGTCTGGTCCGGATGCTTTTCCGCTACTAAGTGATAGCAGTTGTTTTTCAATTCCGATATCGTTTATTTCAATATTTTCCATTTTGGCGTCCGTGCGACGGCTGAAGTCAGGGACCGTGTTACGATTTTCCGCAGTGAAACAGTTTCGGAACACTGAATTCAGTATTTCTGCCTTTCTTCGGTCGTCCTCTGTTTCGGTGCCATCGTGGTCAACGAGTGACTGAATAGGGGATTTAGATCCGCTTACCGATTTTACATATGACCAAAACTTTTTAGGGTTCTTGTTTAGATTGTTTACCAATGTTTTATGTTCGAATTCGTTGAATGCTTCTCTCATTGCTCTCTTTACGCTCCTTCGTGTGCTTAAACAGAGCTGACTGAAACCCGAAGTAGGAAGTACTGACATATGTAGATATTCGTGGAAAGTTTATCGAAAAGACATATTAGATGCCATGGGAGGGGGTGTGTTCATTGCAGTTGAGAAAAAATATTGCCTCTACTGAAGTATAATTTGAGTGTGACAGTGAACTTATCTGGTCACATGTAACAGGTGTAGGTGAAATCAAGTTAATTGTTGAATGTTTTACCGGCCAACCAATTCCGCTGTGACGGTCATTGTCAGTATTCTACGGTCAGTAGTAAAGAAATCCTCAGATCACGTAATATTAGTTGGAGCTGACTTGAACCTACCAGGTATAGACCGGGCGTGTTTGGATTCATTTTAGGGGCAATTGTGAAATTCTTTTAAACACGCTTTCTAAAACTACATTGGGCAGTTAGTTTGACAGCCAACACGCAGTGGAAATATTTTAGTCCTCGTAGCTACAGACAGGCCTGACGTAATCGTGCACAGCGACTTTGCTTACTAAAGTTAATAAATCGATCACGAAGGCTAGAAAAGTATTTCTACAGACACACAGTTGTTAGCATTCCACTTAGGAAATGAATTGACGTTATTTAGTCCCGGTACGATGGACGTAGAGGAACGTTTAAACGGATAGTAAATCATTATCTGGAAAAGTATGTACCGAGTAAGTGGATGAGGAGCGGATCTCCGTAGTTTAACAACGAAGTTCGAAAAATCCTGAGAACAAAGGCTGTCGCACGTCCGGTTCAAAATAGAACGCGCAAGTGACGCCTGGTAAACCTTAAAAGAAACTCGTGCGCTGTAAAAACATCGATACGCGAAGCTTACTACAACTCTCACCATTATACCATAGCAATAGATCTTGCCGAGAACCCGACAATGTTCTGGTCCTACGTAAAATCGCTACGTGGGTCACTTGTTGGGGGTCACTTGTGTGGGGGTAGAAGATAGCAAAAGTAAAGCCGAAGTTTTAAATTTCGCCTTTAAGAAATCTTTCGCGCAGGAGGATCGTACAAACATACTGTCATTTGACCTTCGCACACGCTCCCGTATGGAGAACACTGTAATATGCATCACTGGTGTAGAGGAAAAACTGAAAGATTCTCCAAGTCGTGATGGAATCCAAATTCCGTTTTACAAAGAGTACTCTACATCACTAGCTCCTAGATTTCTTGCGAATCTCTTACCAAGCGTAAAGTCTCAAGCGAGTTAAAAAAACGCAGTTGACTCCTCTAGATAATAAAGCTGAAAGAACGGATCCGCAAAATATCTTTGGCATCGTTTGCTGATGAATTCGTGAACATAATCTCAGTTCGAATGTAACAAACTTCCTTGAGAGCGAAAAGCTTCTGTCCACAAATCATCACGGTTTCGTGCGAATCTTTGCTTTCCCTTTTCTCACGTGAGTTCATGCGAACCGTGGATGAAGGGCACCAGGCCGATTCCATATTCCTAGATTTCCGTAAAGCGTTTGACATTGTGTCACACTGCCGACTGCTGACGAATATACAAGCATCAGAATAAGTTTCAAGGTACACTATGTGATCAAAAGCATCCGGACACCCACAAAAACATACATTTTTCATGTTGCCACTTACTGCCAGGTACTCCATATCAGCGACTTCAGGAGTCATTAGACATCGGGAGAGAGCCGAATGGAGCGCTCCGCGGAACATACGGACTTCGAACGTAACATACGGACTTCGAACGTGGTCAGGTGAGTGGGTGTCACTTATGAGATACGTCTGTACACGAGATTTCCACACGCCTAAACATCCCTAGGTCCACTGTTTGCGATGTGATAGTGAAGTGGATACGGGAAAGGATACGTACAGTACAAAAGCACACAGGCCGTCCTCGTCCGTTGACCGGCAGTTGAAGAGGGTCGTGATGTGTAATAGGCAGAAATTTATCCAGATCATCACAAAGCAATTCAAAACTGCATCAGTAACCACAGTAAGGTCTGCGGTAGTTAGGCGGGAGGTGGAAAACTTGGATTTCACGGTCTAGCTGCTGCTCATAAGTAACATCACGCCGGTAAACGCCAAGCGACGCGTCGCTTGGTGTAAGGAGCGTAAACATTGGACGATGGAACAGTGGAAAAACGTTATATGGCGTGAAGAATCACGATACACAATGTGGCGATCCGACGGCAGGGTGTGGGTGTGGCGAATGCCCGGTGTACGTCATCTGCTAGCATGTGTAGTGCCAACAATAAAATTCGGAGGCGGTGGCGTTATGGTGTGATCGTGTTTTCCATGGAGGGGGATTGCACCGCTTTTTGTTTTTCGTGGTACTAACACAGCACAGGCCTACACTGATGATGTTTTAAGCACGTTTCTGCTTCCCACTGTTGAAGAGCATTTCGGGATGGTGATTGCATCTTTCAACACGATCGTGCACCTATTCATGATGCACGGCCTATGGCGGAGTGGTTACACGACAATAACATCTCTGTAACGGGCTGGCCTGCACAGTCCTGACCTGAATCGTATAGAACATCTTTGGGATGTTTTGGAACGGGGGCTCCGTGCCAGGCCTCACCGACCAACATCGATACCAGTTATCAGTTCAGCAGTCCGAGAAAAACGGGCTGCCATTCCACAAGAAACCTACCAGCACCTGACTGAACGTATGCCTGAGAGAGTGGCAGCTGTCATCACAGCTAAGGATTTGCCATCACCATACGGAATTCCAGCATTACCGATGGCGGGCGCCACGAACTTGTAACTCATTTTCAGCCAGGTGTCCGGATACTTTTGATCACGTAGTGTATGTGAATGATTGGAAGACTTCTTAGATAGCAGAATGCAGTATGTTATTCTCGACGGTGGTTGTTGATCAGAGACGAGGGTTTCGTCAGGAGTGCCCCAGGGAATTACGATAGGACCGCTGTAACTTTTTATGTGCATAAATGATTTGGCGGACAGGGTGGGCAGCAATCTGAGGGGCTGACGATGCTGTCGTGGACGGGAAGCTGTCGTCGTTGAGTGATTCGAGGAGGATACCAGATGATTGGTTCAAATGGTTCAAATGGCTCTGAGCACTATGCGACTTAACTTCTGAGGTCATCAGTCGCCTAGAACTTAGAACTAATTAAACCTAACTAACCTAAGGACATCACACACATCCATGCACGAGGCAGGATTCGAACCTGCGACTGTAGCGGTCACGCGGTTCCAGACTGAAGCGCCTAGAACCACACGGCCACACCGGCCGGCACCAGATGACATAGACAAAACTTCCAGTTGGTGTGATGAATGCAGCTAGCTCTAAATCTAGATAAATGTAAGTTAATGCATATGCGCACCAGAAACAAGCCCATAATGTTCGAATACAGTATTAAGTAGTGTACCCCTTGACTCAGCCACTTCGATATGTAGGCGTACGGTGGCAAAGCAATATGAAATGCAATGAGTATCTAAGGATTGTAGCAGGGAAGGCGAATGGTCAACTACGGTTTACCAGGAGGATTTTAGGAAAGTTGATTCGTCTGAAAAGGAGACCGCATATAAGAGACCAGTGCAACCCACTGTTGAGTACTGTTCAAGTGTTTGGGATCCATACCGGTGAAACCTTCCCGGTCACCTCTATATCTCTTTTGTAACGCAACCTTCCCTTTTACAATAACCTATGAAACCTTCCCTTACGATTTCTACCTCTTGTTTAATAATAACAAATGAAATCTTCCCTTTGCAGTTAATTCTCTTTCTCAGTCTTCGCATACAAATTTAAATGCTGCTTATTAAAAGTTATTTTCTATTATCTCGACGAAACATAGAATGTGTCGTCGTCGTGGCCCTCAGTCGTTACCTGCAATAACCGAAAACTGTTCCTTACCTTTTTTTCTGTTACTGGATTGCCATCTGACTGCTACATCGAACTGCGACATGAATATACTTACTACATCTACATTTAAACTCCGCAAGCCACCCAACGGTGTGTGGAGGAGGGTACTCTATTAGCTGCTGGTGGGCTGTCATAATAAGTGGCTGTATTTATTACCAAAGCTGACGTTATTCTTTTATAGCAAAGTTGACGTTATTCTTTAATAGCAAAGCTGACGTTATTCTTTAATTAATTTGACTGAAGTTACGTAGTTCATAGTTAAACGTTTTCTTGACAACAATAGAATTTGGCGAAGTTTTACGTTGATGGTTTTTGAGGTGGATTATAATCAGTAATGCAATACTGCTGGCAAAAATTAATTATATTCTGAATGAAATGATTTTACAAACGTTGAAATGGGACCTACTTTTTACAATAATCTTACAACTAGCAATGCGCAAACATACCTTCAGTAGTCTTGAGTTTCTCAAAAAATTAATTCAATAATATTAGTTCTTCTTATGATAATAGTTAGCTGATGTCTGTACATCTGTTTATAATCTCTTGTAAATCATAGCTAGTGGCTGGCAGGCACACCGCTCCTCTCAACCTCTCGCTTCAGACCTGCTACCGACTCGCTTCACATCTCGCTTACTACTGACTTCCTACGGACCCTAAAGTGCGGTCTCTCCTGCCAACAATGCTTTCTGGTGCAGACAATCCCTGCTACCATTACAAAATGTATCAATGCGTGGTCTTTCCCGCTCTTTTCTTAAAATGTATCCATACGCTGTGTCTCCCGACCTTTTTTAAAATTATATCAATGTGCGGTCTCTCTTGCCAACAATACTTTGGTGCAGACATTCCATGCTACCACAATTATTTCGAACATGAAAATATTAATTATTCCTACTTAATCCTATTAATAAAATATAAACATCTTTCATAAATTGTGATTTGACAATTGTTGTTGTTGTGGTCTTCAGTCCTGAGACTGGTTTGATGCAGCTCTCCGTGCTACTCTATCCTGTGCAAGCTTCTTCATCTCCCAGTACCTACTGCAGCCTACATCCTTTAGAATCTGCTTAGTGTATTCATCTGCCCTCCAGTACTAAATTGGTGATCCCTTGATGCCTCAGAACATGTGGTACCAACCGATCCCTTTTTCTGGTCAAGTTGTGCCACAAACTCCTCTTCTCCCCAATTCTATTCGATACCTCCTCATTAGTTATGTGATCTACCCATCTAATCTTCAGCATTCTTCTGTAGCACCACATTTCAGAAGCTTCTATTCTCTTTAAACTATTTATCGTCAATGTTTCATTTCCATACATGGCTACACTCCATACAAATACTTTCAGAAACAACTTCCTGACACTTAAATCTATACTCGATGTTAACAAATTTCTCTTCTTCAGAAACGCTTTCCTTGCTATTGCCAGTCTACATATTATGTCCTCTCTACTTCGACCATCATCAGTTATTTTGCTCCCTATATAGGAAAACTCCTTTACTACTTTAAGTGTCTCATTTCCTAATCTAATTCCCTCTGCATCACCCGACTTAATTCGACTACATTCCATAGACAATAGAAATATACACGTCGTACACCGGGTCGGAATAAAGGAAGACATCTAAGGAAATCAGAGGTGTGCTGCTTGATTTGTTAGTGGTAGGTTCGAGCAACATACAAGTATCATACAACTCAAATGGGTATCACTGAAGGGAAGGCGACGATCTTCTTGAGGAGTACTAGTGAAACAATTTAGAGGATCGGCGTTTGAAGTTGACCACAGAGCGATTCTACTGTCGCCAAGGTAAATTTCGTCAGGACCATGAAGACAAGATTACAGTGATTAAGGCTTGTAAGGAGGCACAAAGACTTTCACCCGCTCTTCTTGCAAGTGAAACAGAAAACGAAATGATTAGTAGCGGGACAGGGTACCCTAGCCACGCAGCACATGGTGGCTTGTGGAGTACTATGTAGATGTAGATGTAGACTAGATGTCAGACCACACAAAAGGATGCGTACCATCAATGGATGCATCAAAGCACGCTCCTGCAATGGTTACCCGTTCTGAGCCATACTGCCCCACCTCCGATGTGCAGAAAAGGCTTCTCGGTTTGTCAATTGAGGAGGAAATTCCTCATGTACCACTGACAAGGCTAACGCCCAGGAAGCCCCAATTAGTCTTAGCAACTTCAGCATCTAACGTTCCGCACACGTAGGCAAGCGATTTGGCCCTCTGGAGGTGATATGAGGGGAAGTGAATCTGTTGTAAGGGTGGGTCGCTGGCGTGTCCAGGGCTCTGAGCGCGGTGCAGCGTCGCCGGGAATGGGAAAATCCCAAAGTTGGCAACTTCGACGACTGTCGCTCGCATAGCCTTCTTGCAGCACCGAAAGTGGCAGTGTGTGATACAAGCTGAAAGATGGCTTCTCCCAACTCTCTTGAGTACCTTAATAGTTTATAGTAAAGTAGCAAAGCAAATCTGAATACATTTGCGATCTCACAAAAATGAGGCGCATCCAGTTGACACAAAAATATTACAATATTTTCAAAACTACAGAATTTAATGTTTCACAGTGAATACACATATCCACAATGAACCTCTGAATTCTCAACTCGTAAATGCTTCATATGGTTTTAACATATAATATCACGGATGACAATATTGCACTATAGCTACCATTGTTGAAAGCTATGTATCTAATCTATTTTATTTTTTGATTTATTAGTTTTTTTATATCTTTCAGTTATTGTAAATCTCTGGGACAAAGTCTTATCCTCCACAATTACACAGTAAATGAATACAGCGTGAATACCTGGTATTTTGTCATACTTATGTATTTATTTAATGAACAGTTTACTATTTTGCCAGTAACTTTATTTAAATATTAACTACAACTGATAATACAAAATCATGGTAATTTAAGAAATTGTCAGTCAGACGCATTAGTTGACACCACCTCTGTAAAAGAGTGCCGAAGGACCCTCCTGACAAGCAACATAAACAACTGTTCAAATAATCATTAACAGCAATCTGTGCACTCGCCCAAGAATATTCGGCTATTAACCTTTATTTATATTTACTGTGAATGGTCTGAGTATGACCAAAGGTTAATAAATATGTTAAATATTGTTCTAATACATTTGTTTACTCTGGAAAGTGGTGATGTTGAGGCAAATCATGTCTGTAGAACTTAAGAACGAGATACTTTTGTTTGGTGACCTTCACTTATTGGAAAAGTAGACAATGGCGGAACTCTACAGAAATCAAGTGCAGACTGGGACTTTTCCGAGTGAAGATCACGAGGCAGCGATCGGAGGCATCTCTACGTTTGAGTCTGAAGGAGGCAGACCTACCTGTGGCAAAGAGTGATATTTGATCGTGCAGGTGATTGATTCTGGGTGGTGAAG
The DNA here is from genome assembly GCF_023898315.1 of Schistocerca nitens. NCBI lineage: Eukaryota > Metazoa > Arthropoda > Insecta > Orthoptera > Acrididae > Schistocerca > Schistocerca nitens. The sequence goes on from NC_064622.1 coordinate 505,282,267, forward strand.
ACTCCAGCTTCTTCAATTTGTATTCCGGCACTGAAGGTAGACAGAGTATCAGTTACTATTCTTTGTATTACGTGTGTTAATTTGTAAATCATCGTGTTGAACTCTGTACTGTTTTGAACTGGTGAATATTTCTTCTAGTGTGATTACAAAATGGACATAATTTTTGCGTGTCACTCATGACTAGTTTGGGAAATTTGCTGTCGTTCTCGTAACGCTCCCAACGAAACTTTATTCGTTTAATAAATTGTCTGTATTTTAACTGAATATCGCAGGACCAGTTTCCATTTATTTGAGATGTAGTTTTTCTAATAACCATTATTCAATGTAATTCTCTATCGTGTACATAACTAATGAAGAGGTATTGAATAGAATTGGGGAGAAGAGGAGTTTGTGGCACAACTTGACCAGAGGAAGGGATCGGTTGGTAGGACATGTTCTGAGGCATCAAGGGATCACCAATTTAGTACTGGAGGGCAGCGTGGAGGGTAAAAATCGTAGAGGGAGACCAAGAGATGAATACACTAAGCAGATTCAGAAGGATGTAGGCTTCAGTAGGTACTGGGAGATGCATCAAACCAGTCTCAGGACTCAAGACCACAACAACAACAATCTTGTACATCAACTAGAGACGTGAGAATAGAACTCTTGACCTTAAATTATTCGTTTAACCTTTGTTTTACATTTCTGTGTCTTTTATTAACCCCTAATTCTAGTCAATGCATGGGCTATTTGACTGCAGGGTCACAGCTACAGGATATTGTTTGCACCGAAATAGCTGCAGGGCACGAAAGCAGACGTGCTCTGCTCGACCTTGTGACTACAGCGAGCTATTATTTTTAAACAGACAAGAAGAGAATAGAAGCTTATGAAATGTGCTGTTACAGAAGAGTGCTGAACATTAGGTGAGTAGATAAAGTAAGTAAAGAGAAGCTAGGGAAAAGAATTTTGAGGCAAAACTTTACTTAAAGAACGAATCGGTTCATTGGTCACTTCCCGGGGCTACAAAAAATGTTCAGTTTGGTTAGGGAGGGATGTGTGGGGAGAAAAAACTGTAGTGGGAAACCTAGGCACGAATATAGTAGAAGGGTTCCGAAGTTCCGAAGGACGTACGTGGATAGCTGCAGCTGCCAGATTGAAGGGCACAACAACAACAACAATTTTAATATTAAACGTAGTCACTGGACAAGGACAAATAAATTGTCATTTAGGGATTTAAAACATGATTAACTTACTTCAAAATGTTGTAATAAGTGAGGTTAAGGTAGGATGTAAAACCACTTGCGCCATTTGAACAGCTATGTAAAAAGTGAGTTACAAATGTTAGTCCCATAAAATCAACTGAATATTGTAAAGATATACATTACTATACGATTAATAACTTCACCTGCAGATAAATGGAGAAACTTCGACTATGGTGAAGTATGGATGGTATAAGGGGCGTTCAAAAAGAAACGAGCCGGAGGCATAATTACAGAAAGCAGTACCTGTATGCAGTACCCTGGCTGTTGAGACATTTGTCCCACTGTGACGCAAGCCTGTAAATGGCTGTCTCATAAAATTCCCGGGGCTGCGACGTTAACAAGTTCTGCACGCACAGCTGGACGTCGTCGTCCGAGGTGAATCGTTTGCCCCTCAGAGCCCTTTTAAGGGGACCAAAAATGGCGTAATCACAGGGAGAAAGGTGCGGACTGTATGGAGGGTGGCCGAGAACCTCGCATTTGAATTTCTGCAGGAGTGCCGCGACTGTGTTCGCCTTATGAGGCTTTGCATTGTCGTGGAGCGGAATGACCCCACGGATGAGACTGATTGGTCATTTTGATTTGATCGCTTGGCGAAGGTTGGTCAAGGTTTGCGAGTAACACTGGGCATTCACTGTTGTCCTGTGCTGCAGGAAGTGAATCAGAAGGAGGTGTTTTTGGTCCCCTGAAGAAGGCTCTGAGGGGCAAACGATTCACCTCGGACGACGACGTCCAGCTGTACGTCCGGAACTGGTTAACATCGCAGCCCCGGGAATTTTCACCGCCTTGTGTCACAGTGGGACAAGTGTCTCAATAGCCAGGATCAACACTTCTAACATGCAGGTACTGGCTTCTGTAATTATGCCTCCTTCTCGTTTATTTTTGAACGCCCCTTATCCGATCTGAAATTTTTGTACGAAAAGAGTATTAGCCTATTCAGTTGAGGATATGGCCAGGGAAATAGCATTTTTGTATTTGTGTACCTTTATTCCGCTCACAGATTCATAGTGGCTTCTTAAGTGCTAAGTGAAATATCTTCATGTTCTTCTCAGAGTTACTGACTGAAGGTTTTTCTTCAGTAATGTGAGCTGAAAATGTATACTTCTTTTATAAACTTAACCAAGTCTTGAAGCATCAAGTTCTTCTTTCGTACTGTATCTCAAAACTTCAGTTCGTCCACTAAAGTAGAGCTTTGGCCATGGATCACGTCCGAGCTTATAAATCTGTGATTTACTGGGGAGTACAGCAGAATAAACTGTATTGTGGATTGTTTTCATTGCAATTTATTGCTAATAGAGATGATCTTTTTTTAAGAAGTTTGCTACGTAGTATGATAGAGGGCCTGTGTATGGAATCACTTTGTATTTAGGTTTAGCTTCTGTCCGAGACTGAGTTGTTTTGGAGATTGTGTTTGAAAATGAGGCTTTATCTGCCGCAGTCTAAAAATCGAGTTTGGTTAAGAAGTGAGGAATGATTGTTTCCTCAACGTAAGGAAATTACCAAATCTTTCTCCATGAAGTTCAAATGGCTCTGAGCACTACGGGACTTAACTGCTGTGGTCATCAGTGCCCTAGAACGTAGAACTACTTAAACCTAAGGACATCACAAACAGCCATGCCCGAGGCAGGATTCGAACCTGCGACCGCAGCGCTCGCGCGGCTCCAGACTGTAGCGCCTAGAACCGCTCGGCCACTCAATGAAGTACTACCGGAAATGTTGGAGAATGTCCCACTAGTAGACAGCAAAGGTCACGTTTCCGCCATGAGGCGGCCGCACAGCACTTCGCTGTTGATGCCGGTAAACTTGTAGACAGTGATTTCCCCACTTATGTGTATCGGGAGGCGTGGCCCAGTACCGTAACCAGCTCACTGTACCGAGCTGACTCCTGTGTATTTCCTTTCGTGGGCGAAGATGAAGCATTTGTTGTACGAGACACCGATAGAATCTCCAGGAAAACTAGTTGACCGTTTATTCGTCCGCAGCTCGTGGTCGTGCGGTAGCGTTCTCGCTTCCCGCGCCCGGGTTCCCGGGTTCGGTTCCCGGCGGAGTCAGGGATTTTCTCTGCGTCGTGATGACTGGGTGTTGTGTGATGTCCTTAGGTTGGTTAGGTTTAAGTAGTTCTAAGTTCTAGGGGACTGATGACCATAGCTGTTAAGTCCCATAGTGCTCAGAACAATTTCGTTTATTCGTAAAATAGCTGGTTGTTTTGCTCTTGTTAGACAGTAGTGTGTTAACGCAAATGGACGACATTTTAAGCAATACCTCTAAAACATTATTCATCACACGGCACTCTGAACATAACTAGCGTCAAAACCTTCACAGACCCGCCAGTGGGGAAACGGTGGACTCATGATATTTTTGTCACATAAAAAAGTGTTTCTTTTTTATCTCCACTAACTATTGTAATATTTTGTGTAGGCTTACGTAATTTGTTTTTATTCCCTGTGTACAAAATATTCACTAATACTCTCTGCGGAAATCTCTATTACCTTACACAACGCTTCTCAGTTTAGATATTATTAAGATAATTTATAGTGCAAAGTGTGCTAGATATGGAGCGAAAGCAGTTAACGGTGGAGTCTGTCAGGAACTGCAAATTTCGGAGTCAATGACAACATCTCATTGACATGTTGAAATAATGGTATCAGAAAAGTATGTATTGCATGACAGCGGGCATTTGAAAAAAGTCCTGACTCATTTACCTTCCTAACTACTTCAGATGCCCGCACTGCAGATATCAGTTTCAGCTAATCTCTCACTTTCAGCTCGGAACACGCGACCTTCAGAAAGAGCTAACAATTTTCTAGAAACCCCACGCGGTTATTCAAATTTCACTCTAATTACCCTTCTGGAAAAGCTACGTATTGTCAAACATTACTAAGTAGAAGTAAAAAAGACAATAGGATTTTTAAACTGAAATTTGGAACGTAGCAGACCACTGGCTTGGTCAGTCGTAAGTTTATTTCACTGTAAATTTCTACTTTCTCCATGGCGACGGCCAGAAATTATCATCTCAGAGCAGCACTTGTACCCTGTTGCTGGATATATTCAACTCTCTGCCTTCTCCTATAGTTTTTGCCCCCTATAGCTCCCTGTAGCATCGTGGAAATTATTCCCTGAAGTTTTAACACATGTCCCAGCCTCTTGTCCCTCCTTCTTGCCAGTGTTTTACATACGTTTCATTCTTCCACAATTCTGCAACGAACTCCTCATACTTATCAGTTCAACTAACTTTCAACATCTTTCTATACCACGAGATCTCTAACGCTTCGCTTCTCTTATTTCCCGGGTCTCCCATTGTTCGCGATTGACTATCATACAATGCTGTTCATCAAACATACAGTATGAGAAATTTTTTTCACACATTAAGGTCGATGTTTGATAACAGATCATGAGTGCCGTTTTGGTTGCGCTGGTCTGTGTTTTATGCCCTCCTTGCTTCGTCCTCATGTCTTGTTTCGCTTCCAATTCCTTAATCTCGTCTACTCCGTGGTCACCAATTTTGATGTTAAGTTTCTCGCTATTCTCATTTCTGATACTCCTCGTTACTTTTCTTTTTCCTCGGTTTACTCTCAATCCGTATTTTGTTCTAGGCAGACTCTTCATTCCATTCAACACATCCAGTAACACATCTCCATTTTCATCGAGGACAGCAACGTCATCAGCGAATCTTATCGTTGATATGCTGTCGTACTCAAGTTTAGTCGCACTCTTCAATCTTTCGTTTTTTTTTTCATAATTCCTTCTTCGAAGTATAGATTCAGCAGTAGAGACGAAAGACCGCATCCCTGTCTTGCGCCTTTTTCAATCCGAGCACTTCGTTCTTAGCCTTTCATACTTACTGTTCCCTCTTGGTTCCTCTACATATTTTACATCCGTCTTACATGTAGCTTAGGCCCTACTCCTATTATTCTCAGAATTTCGAAAATGTTGCATAATTTTACATTATCTAACTCTTTTCTAGATCGACAAATTCTATTTTTGAGGCCGTTGGAAAAAGCAAATGTGTCGCCATTCACGCAAGAACCCAAAGAAAATGAGTTCGGTCGATCGCTATTCACGTAATTAACTGCAAAGAAATTTTTTATTAGAGGCTTTGGTACAAGAATACCGGCTCTGTCCCTATGCGTATTCAATTCATTCACTAGGATCAATTAAGAAAGTGAAACCTTATCGTTAAGCTTTAAATAAATGAGCGGAGGTGAAATCGTCTCATTATTTACTCGCATGAGTAAAGCGGTCATTAGTCGTATTCACTGAATTAAGGTTCTCAAACCCTACACTCATTAAACACAAGAAAACATTCAACGTTTTACAGTAATTCAAATTAATCAATTGGTCAGGAATTCCTGGCTAATGGAAGTATTTGCATAACCAATCGTCTAATGTATTTGCGAAAAAGTGACGGATTTTATTGCACTAGGAAAAATATGGAAAGCACCTTTGAGACAAGACGGAAAAGGAAAAGGTGCGCAGTAAGCCCCATCCCGAAAAGCCATGCGGCATTCAAAGGTGTACCTAGCACCACGTATGTGACTTGACACACAAATCTCTATAAGCACTAAGAAATTACACACGCAAATTGACAGGAATAATATTAGACAGGGATTTAATAAATTTGAGGTAAGAAGAAAACATTGCGGGGATCTATCTAACAGCGTGAATTCTATGAAACACTGCCTGCTATCATGTGCATGCAGTCACAAAGAAAAGTTTTCTTAACTATGACAATCACACTGCAAATTATCAGAAATGCTAGAGAAAACTACGGAAACAACTTATATCGAAGAATAAACCCTCTGAGGTCTTACTTATCACCATGACCTACGTTAAAATGACGAGTACCACTTGCAAACAATATTTAAGCAAATCTATCGAAGAACAAGCACTCAAAGAACCTGTTTGAAACTGCAAGACGTAACAAAGCGGTCGGAACCACAAAGAGATATCGACTAGTTTAAGGAATTATAAATCACTAAAAAATTTAATCTAAAGTACTATTTAAACAAATGGAGCACAGAAGAGACTGTAAAATGACCAGTTACTCCGTAATTCAACAGCCAGCAGATCTGGATACCAATGGTCACTCTCAGTGCCCATTTCTTCTCATGCCGCCTCGCTGTTCCACTCCCCGATAAAACACAATGGATTCTACAAAACAGTGATCCATTATCATGGATATAAAAAAATAACGGAGCTGTCATTACGTCACAAACTTGAAGCCGACATCCGCATCTTACATAGTTCAAAAGTGTCGTATTATTGTGATACGTTGTTGAGTCCTGTGTGAAACGATTTTGCAGGAACCACTGGTTCATATATAACTCGAACCATATCGACATCCTATTACAGACGCGAGTTACTGTGTACAAAGCTTCGGAAATATTCAAGATGCCGAGTCGGGAGCATCTACATCGAGGAAACTCTTAAAAGGGCATTATGTACTGCATTTTGACATTTTAAAAATGTGTTAGAGTGTCTGAAAGGTCGGTGAAAGTAATTACAAACCAATCCGCCAAAAAATTTTAAATAGTTTCACAGCTACAATGAAGGTAACTTCCACACGCAAAAATGCTCGTGTTGGGACTATGTTACCGGCGTATGCTCAGTTTAGTTGATGTATGATGTTAGGATTCAGAGTGGTTTCATGATATGTCATATTACCATAAGCTTTAGGCATTGTCACTGTGTGTTAGCGTTTCTTAATTTTTAATATTTACTGATGAGGAAATTGTATATGAGTCCATAGTGAAGGACTTCAGTCGGTTTCTGACACTTTACTGCAGAAGGCTGCTTTGTTCATCCTCCGGCGCAACGCATGTAACTGAGTCTGACGAGGAGCAAGCAAACAGAATATACGAGTTGTAACGGGTACAATAGCAGATATTTTTATACGTGGTACCTTAATACGTTTTTCATATTAGGTTCATTGTGCTGCCAGGTACTCCATAACAGCGACCTCAGTAGTCATCAGACATCGTGAGAGAGCAGAATGGGGCGGTCCGCGGGACTCACGGACGTCGAACGTGGTCAGGTGATTGGGTGTGCCTTGTGTTATACGTCTGTACGCGAGATTTCCGCACTCTTATACATCCGTAGGTCCACTGTTTCCAATGTAATAGTCAAGTGGGAACGTGAAGGGACACGTACGAGTACAGCACAAATGCATACAGGTCGACCTCGTCTGTTGACTGATAGAGACCGCCGACAGTTGAAGAAGGTGGTAATGTCGAATAGGTAGACATCTACCCAGACCGTCACACAGGAATCGAAACTGAATCAGGATCCACTGCAAGTACTATGACAGTTAGGTGGGAGGTGAGAAAACTTGGATTTCATGGTGGAGCGGCTGTTCATAAGCCACACATCTCGCTGGTAAATTCCAGACGACGCCCAGCTTGATGTAAGGAGCGTAAACATTTTACGACTGAACGGTGGAAATAGGTTGTGTGGAGTGACGAATCGCGGTACACAATGTGGCGACCCGGTTGGAGTGTGTAGGTATGACGAATCATCGTGAACATTATCTGCCAAAGTGTGTAATGCCAACAGTAAAATTCGGGGGCGGTGGTGTTAAGGTGTGGTCGTCTTTTTCATAGAGGGGGCTTACACCCCTTATTGTTTTGGGTGGCACTATCACACCACGGGCCGACATTGATATTTTAAGCACCTACATGCTTCCCACTGTTGAAGAGCAATTCGGGGATGCCGACTGCATCTTTCAACACGATCGAACACCTGTTCATAATGCACGGCCTGTAGCGGAGAGGTTACAGGACAATAACATCCCTGTAATGGTCTGGCCTGCGCAGAGTCCTAACCTGAATTCTGTAGGATACATTTGGGATGTTATGGAGGGCCTCACCGACCGACATCGATACCTCTCCTCAGTACAGCACTCCGTGAAGAATGGGCTGCCATTCCCCAAGAATCCTTCCAGTACCTGTTTGAACGTATGCCTGTGAGAGTGGAAGCTGTCATCAAGGTCGAGCGTGGGCCAACACCATACTGAATTCCAGCATTACCTATGGACGACGCCACGAACTTGTAAGTCATGTTCAGCTAGGTGTACGGATACTTTTGATCACATAGTGTATGTACTTTCGTAAGCGAGTATGAAGCCAAAGGGGGGTCGAGTGGGTCCGGACACGCCCTGCCGTGTAGTGAAACTGGAAGATTTAAGGGACGAACAAAAAGTTTCCGTTTGTGGGCTTTACTGCGACGTATATAGAACGTAGCGCGACTCGGATGCAGGAATGCAGGTATGTAAGCAACGACTTGAAGGCAATGGATTATTGTGGCATTCGTGCCTTTCCGACGAGTCTGTCGTAAATGCAGAAAAGTGAACTATGCCGACTTTATCACCAAATGCGTCCATAAAAGACCAACTTGCTGTTATCCTGTTCTTGGCTCCCGAAGGGCAAACACCGGTAAATATCCATCGGAGAATAAAGAATGTGTGTCGGGCAGCATATCTCTCGGAAACTTTCGTTGTGGAATCGTGTGACAAGGAACGCTGCTTCGTCATGATAAAACACATCCCCACATCGCAAGTGCCGTAACGCAGAAGTTACGCCAACTTAAGAGGGAGAGACTCGAGCACCCGCCCTATAGTCCTGATCTCTCCCCATGCGATTATCACGTCTTCGGGGCCTTCAAATATGTCTTGAAGGGTCGACGATTCCTGTCGGACGAGAACGTGCAACAGTTAACGTACTTGTTCGCGCAGGGAACACACGGTGTTTTGCCAAACGGGTATCTTCAACTTGCGGCGTCGGTGGGATGATTTCCTCAATGCTCACGGCCATTGCGTCTGATTGGCATGCCGATTATGGACTGCACGGCCTTTGAGCGGAAACTTTTTGATCGCATCTATTTTCAATCATATGACGAAAAAGTGACATGCACAATCAACACTCAACAATGCCGATGACAGAATCAAACTATCGATAGCACTATCGATTGTCATCTATAACTATATTATGTAGGTCTGCAGGCTTTCGTGGCCGTTGTCACTGAAGTTAAAATCTTTTGGGTTTCTTCTAAAATGTTCGACGTTTCGACCCCTCTGCTGGGATCTTCCTCAGGATCTTTTGGTGTCCACTGCTGCTAGTGTTCGAAACACTAGGGGTCGAAACGTCGAAAATTTTAGAAGAAACATGACGCGGCCTAATAACCCAGAAGATTTTAACTTCTATAACTATATTATTAGAAAAACGACCTATGTTTGTTTAGTGAAGACCTTCAATTCGTTTGGCAACGGAGTGAATTTTTCACGCACTGAAACGAAGAAATATGTATATGTACTGTTGAGAATATCTGTTATACTTTTTAGGAAAAGCTTTATTTGCTTATTTCTGTAGACAATATACTATGAGTACGGAGGCCTTCCAAAAGCAAATGATGTGCATAGGCTTAATAAAGAAATTAATAAATGTGTTTTCATAATAAAATGAGAAACGTGAGTCTATTTAAGGTCCTATTTAATGATGCGGTCCGATCCCCCCTTTTGACAAAAGGGCTGCTTTTTCTCTGTATGGAACTGTCTTCCCACCGCCATGTCACAAAATTTACGACCTAATGTTTTTTTTTCTAAAGGCCGTAACTACAGTAGAAAGTGAACTATGCCTGTCTGTAGGGACTAACCGTCTTACTTCCAAGCAGCTACACTTTAAAACCTGGGCTGCTGGGCAGTGGAAAATCAGCGTCATTGGAGTGGTCTTGCCACATGTGCTTGCAGACTCTAACCAATGTAAAGATGTACGACTTGTAAGAGCTATAATTATTAGTCTGTAAATGACATAAATATTGATGTAATGTTTTTCAGTACAGCGTCCTCAGTCAGCAGTGGTAACAACTGCACTTATACCGCTTACATCCTGTATATAGAGGGTGGTCCATTCATCGTGACGGGGTCAAATATCTCACGAAATAAGCATCAAACGAATAAATTACAAAGAACGAAATTTGTCTAGCTTGAAGGGGGAAACCAGATGGCGCTATGATTGGCCCGCTAGATGGCGCTGCCGTAAGTCAAACGGATATCAACTGCGTTTTTTAAAATAGGAACCCCCATGTTTAATTACATATTCGTGTAGTACCTAAAGAAATATCAATGTTTTAGTTGGACCACTTTTTTCGCTTTGTGATAGATGGCGCTGTAATAGTCACAAACATATGGCTCACAATTTTAGACGAACAGTTGGTAACAGGTGGTTTTTTTTTAAACTAAAATACAGAACGTAGGTACGTTTGAACATTTTATTTCGGTTGTTCCAATGTGATACATGTATCTTGGTGAACTTATCATTTCTGAGAACGCATGCTGTTACAGTGTGATTACCTGTAAATACCACATTAATGCAATAAATGCTCAAAATTATGTCCGTCAACCTCAATGCATTTGGCAATACGTGTAACGTCATTCCTCTCAACAGCGAGTAGTTCGCCTTCCGTAATGTTCGCACATGCACTGACAATGCGCTGACGCATATTGTCAGGCGTTGTCGTTGGATCGCGATAGCAAATATCCTTCAACTTTCCCCACAGAAAGAAATCCGGGGACGCCAGATCCGGTGAAAGCGCGTGCTTCGACAACCAATCCACCTGTCATGAAATATGGTATTCAATACCTCTTCAACCGTACGCGAGCTATGTGCCGGACATCCATCACGTTGGAAGTACATCGCCATTCTGTCATGTAGTGAAACATCTTGTAGTAATATCGGTAGGACATTACGTAGGAAATCAGCATACTTTGCATCATACAGATTGCCATCGATAAAATGGGGGCCAATTGTCCTTCCTCCCACAATGCCGCACCACAGATTAACCCGCCAAGGTCGCTGATGTTCCACTTGTCGCAGCCATCGTGGATTTTCCGTTGCCCAATAGTGCATATTATGCCGGTTTACGTTACCGCTGTTGGTGAATGACGCTTCGTCGCTAAATAGAACGCGTGCAAAAAATCTGTTCCGTAATTTCTCTTGTGCCCAGTGGCAGAACTGTACACGACGTTCAAAGTCGTCGCCATGCAATTCCTGGTGCATTGAAATATGGTACGGGTGCAATCGATGTTGATGTAGCATTCTCAACAGCGACGCTTTTGAGATTCCCGATCCTCGCGCAATATGTCTGCTACTGATGTGCGGATTAGTCGCGACAGCATCTAAGACACCTACTTCCTGTTTCCTTAAATACCGTAAGTATCCGGCGAACGGTCCGGACACTTGGATGATGTCGTCCAGGATACCGAGCAGCATACATAGCACACGCCCGTTGGGCATCCTGATCTCAATAGCCATACATCAACACGATATTGACCTTTTCCGCAAGTGGTAAACGGTCCATTTTAACACGGGTAGTGTATCGCGAAGCAAATACCGTCCGCACTGGCAGAATGTTACGTGATACCACGTACTTATACGTTTGTGACTATTACAGCGCCTCCTATCACAAAGCGAAAAAAGTGGTCCAACTGAAACATTCATATTTCTTTACGTACTACACGAAAAGGTGTAATAAAAAATGGGGGTTCCCATTTTAAAAAAAGCAGTTGATATTCGTTTGACCTATAGCAGCGCCATCTAGCGGGCCAACCATAGCGCCATCTGGTTTCCCCCTTCAAGCTCGACAAGTTTCGTTCTTTGTAGTTTTTTCGTTTGACGCTTATTTCGTGAGATACTTGCCCCGGTCACGATCAATGGACCACCCTGTATACCAGCAAATGCACCATGTGATCATAAGAAGCTAGACAGATATCGTTACTGGCCTACTGTTGACGATTTTCACGCCGATCGCTCCTGCAGGCAAAATAATTGCAAGACGAGAATAGAAAGATCTGTGAAGTGTAGTAATTATCTTGTTGCCAAAAAGATGTATTGCTTTTATCGTTACGATTGTATGAAGTGATTTAAACATATAATATGGTCCTGTCCCTTACAATTATAGAGTCCTAAGTTTTTATGAGACCGAAAAAATGAAAATTTCTTACCCGTTAATATACCATCCTACGATATTTTTGTTACAAACCTCTATTCCAAGCATTATTTGGTGGTGGTCGGCGGCGGGGGGGGGGGGGGGGGTCTCAAAGAGTTGCACGACACACAAAAATAATGACATCAAAGAATCGAACTGGTTTGTTACTGAACAACAGTGTCTAGCAGTGTCTAGCAATAACATGTGTAGATACTCTGGTCCACATGCGACAAACATAAAGAAACCATATTGACATGCCGAGTAACAATAAGATGATGGCAGAAACAAAACTCGTCCTACATCAATGGATCTGCCAATAGCGTGTAGCGATCTGACTGACAGGTGTGCAGCAGCATGACGTGGAACAGCAACTTGCGTCCAGGCGGCCGTGCAGAAACAAGACCAGAGCAAAAGGTGTGTAACTCACGACCGAGTCCTGTATCCGAAAGCTGGGCTCACACCACTGCGAGTATAGAACGAATTCTCATGACAAGCTGTCTCAGTGGCCGCCGCAAATCGAAGAGGCTTTTGCGAAACCTGTCACGCGTCCAAGCAGCACAAGGAGCCGTGCCAGACATTATTACCAGTATGTCTGGATAACAAAGGATAGCGTCCTGTCAACTTTTCGACGAAATGAGTCGAGGCGAAACCAGACGCGTTTCATAAGTCGAACACTTTACAACACCAACTGTACCACAGCCCCGATTTCGCGTGGTCGCGACCGCTCTAAGAAATTATTTAAACATTCAGCCTTATCAGTCGGTCAGTCTGACGAAAGAAAAGAGGCACTGCCATTGGTTTCCAGTCCGAACTTTCATAGCTAGCCTCCGTGGGAAAATCAAACGCCCTTGAGCCAGCGTAGTGGTCCACGTCGGGACGAGTATCTGAGAAACGATACGTTACAGGCTGACTGTAGTATGCGATAGGCCTTGCGAGAAAAATAACGTTCGAACCGATGTAAAAATTCCGCGTTTCGGACCTAGAGGGGCTCGACTGACCGCCGTGTCATTCTCTACCAATGGCTACATCGGATGTGGTAGGCAGAAGCATGTGGTCAGCATGGAACCGGTATCAGGCCCAAATATTGCCCAGATATTGCGGATGGTGCTGACTATGTGCCAAGCCTCTGCTGGTATAGCGTAGCGCGTAGCGAGCTCGCTTGCGAGATGGTCGGGTAGCCTGAGCCGTGTGGAGTCCGCGTGATGGATTAACGGCCGTGTCTGATGTACCGGCCTGCCTTATGGCGGTTTCCCACGCTCATTTAGACGAGTGCTGGGCTGGTCCTCAATTTCCGCCTCAGGACATACGATACGCAGTCAAAACATTATCACACACAGGACAAAAAGTTTACAGACAGTTTACTCGGATAGGGGTAAGGCAAGGGCACGCGACTGCAAAGTTGAGTATAATAAATTTTACGACTGCTGAGTGCAGCAGAGCCAGCAGTACACGGCATTAACCGTGACGAGGAGAACGAGTCTGGCTGTACCGAGATAAACAGACGAAGAATGGAAAACTCACACTCGATGTTCTTGGACATGATGTTAAGCTACGAGCGACAGCTCGCAGACTAGGGCACAGGCGTACGCATGCACACTACCGGCCATTAAAATTGCTACACAACGAAGACGACGTGCTACAGACGCGAAATTTAAGGGACACGGAGAAGATGCTGTGGTAAGTAAATGATTAGCTTTTCAGGGCATTCACACAACGTTGGCGCCGGTGGCGACACCTACAACGTGCTCACATGAGGAAGTTTCCAACCGATTTCTCATACACAAACAGCAGTTGACCGGCGTTGCCTGATGAAATGTTGTTGTGATGCCTCGTGTAAAGAGGAGAAATGCGTACCATCACGTTTCCGATTTTGATTGTAGCCTATCGCGAATGCGGTTTATCGTCTCGTGACATTGCAGCTCGCGTTGGTCGAGATCCAATGGCTGTTAGCAGAATATAGAGTCGTGGAGTCGATGTGTTCAGGAGGGTAATACGGAACGCCGTGCTGGATCCCAACGGCCTCGTCTCACTAGCAGTCGAGATGACAGGCATCTTATCCGCATGGCTGAAACGGATCGTACAGCCACGTCTCGATCCCTGACTCAACAGATGGGGATGTTGGCAAGACAACAACCATCTGCACGAACAGTTCGACGACGTTTGCAGCAGCATGGACTATCAGTTCGGAGACCATGGCAGCGGTTACCCTTGACGCTGCATCACAGACTGCAGCGCCTGCGATGAACCTGGGTGAACGAATGGCATAGCGTCATTTTTTTCGGATGAATCCAGGTTCTGTTTACAGCATCGTGATGGTCGCATCTGTGTTTGCCGACATCGCGCCTAACGCACATTGGAAGCGTGTATTCGTCATCGTCATACTGTCGTATCACCCGGCGTGATGGTATGGGGTGCCATTGGTTACACGTCTCGGTCGCCTCTTGTTCGCATTGACGGCACTTTGAACAGTGGACGCTACATTTCAGATGTGTTACGAGCCGTGGCTCTACCCTTCATTCGCCGGCCGCGGTGGCCGAGCGGTTCTAGGCGCTCAGTCCGGAACCGCGCGACTGCTACGGTCGCAGGTTCGAATCCTGCCTCGGGCATGGGTGTGTGTGATGTCCTTAGGTTAGTTAGGTTTAAGTAGTTCTAAGTTCTAGGGGACTGATGACCTCCGATGTTAAGTCCCATAGTGCTCAGAGCCATTTGAACCATCTACCTACCCTTCATTCGATCCCTGCGAAACCCTACATTTCAGCAGGATAATGCACGTCCGCATGTTGCAGGTCACGTGCGGGCCTTTCTGGATACAGAAAATGTTCAACTGCTGCCCTGGCCAGCTCATTCTCCAGTTCTCTCACCAACTGAAAACGTCTAGTCAATGGTGGCCGAGTAGCTGGCGCGTCATAATAGTAGTCGAGATGACAGGCATCTTATCCGCATGGCTCTTAATGAACTGTAGTATCGTGTTGAAGCTGCATGGGCAGCTGTACCTGTACACGCCATCCAAGCTCTGTTTGACTCAATGCCCAGGCGTTATCAAGGCCGTTATTATGGCCAGAGGTGGTTGTTTTGGGTACTGATTTCTCAGGATCTACACACCCAAATTGCGTAAAAATGTAATCACATGTCAGTTCTAGTATAATATATTTGTCCAATGAATACCCGTTTACCATCTGCATTTCTTCTTGGTGTAGCAATTTTAATGGCCAGTAGTGTAGGTGTAAACAAAATTAGTTTCCTACATCCTTCTTGTCTTCATATCTGGGTTCACAATATCGTTACGTAATTTATTGGAATGGATCGAAACAACCGTCATTGCTTAAGAAAACGTTTCGTTATTCTAGGGAAACGTGATCTTTGTTTATTTATTCCTTATTTAGCCTGACCAGATTGCGACCTTAAGGCCTCTCCTACATATGAAAATTAACAACACATGCCACAGATACTACAAAAACATTACTAGGAATAATAGTAATGATAATAGTAGTAGTATTAAAACAGTAACAATTGACACTAATAATAATAAAGGTTATTAAGAATGACATAGATTACGATAGCACATTCGAATACAAGTTTAGTATTCTAGAATTTTTATGGATAATGAAACAGAAGAAGACTGAAATGACACAATGCCTGTTAGGAAAGAACAGAATTTAAATAAAGAACTCGGCCAACATGGCGGAGGGAGTAGTTGTGGGAGAGGAGGGACTGACGAGACGGAGCTGAAGACTAGTACATGGGAGCTGAGCCATTAACTGGCTTTTTGAAGTTTGGAAGGAGTATAATTTCTCCGACTTTATGCGGAAAATTGTTCCAATATCGTGTTCCTGATACAGAAAATTATTTAGAAAACATGTCATTATTCCTATGATGGTAAATAGACGATTGTACTTTGTTGAGAACCAGTATTTCTGATGTGCTGTTCAGATGGTAGTGTAAGAGTTGAAGTTAAATAACAGGGAGTGCAATGATTGAGGAGACGATAGAGAAGAGACACACTATGATAATCTCTAAGCTTACCGGTATGCACCCACGATAATTGTCCCCAGACAGATGTGTCATGGTGAAAATGGCGTACGCCATAGATGAATCGCACACAAACACTCTTCGCAAATTCCGGCCTTCGTGCACTTTCGTTCGAATGCCCTTGGAGAATAGCATCAGCATAGTCAAGTATAGGGAGTGTTACTGACTCCACGAGCTTCTTTTTGAGTTCTAAATAAAATACTTTTTTTTATATTTTTGTATTGAAAGAAAGGACGCTAACACTTTCTTACAGACTGCATTTGTATTTTCAGTCCTGTTGAGGTGCACTTTGCTTCCGCTGTTTCTGCTCTTGTTTACATATTCTATAAACCACTGCTTCTTCCCCCTTTGTTATCAGTTGCTGATATCGAAAGACCTCGTTTCAAATATTCATTTGGCAGTTTTTGTCTCTCTATACTTTATCTTACTCTGCATCATTTACTCTGCGTTATTTAGACTTCACGTCACTTCTGGAGATTGAACTGTTGTTTACGTCAGTTCGTTTGTTTGTAAGTTGTGAGCATTGCCAACCTATGAAAATATATATAATTCATCTGTGACAGGGCATTGGGGGTCGGGGGAAAGGAGTGGAGAGACAGATAGAGAGAAAGGGAGAGAAGCTGGGGAGGATATATGTATTTGTGTGTGTGTGTGGGTGTGTGTGTCTGTCTGACTGTAAACACTGCAGTACTGTGATGCGTGAGAACATACTAACTTCAATTCCATCTCCAAAAGTGATTTGAAGGGTAAATAACGCAAATGCAGCGTAAGAAAAAGTGCAGAAAAGCAAAAACTGCCAAGTGTATATGTGAAACGAAGTCTTTTGACATGAACTTCCTCAAGCTGTGGTCTGGAGAATACGTAAACGAGAGGCAGAAACAGCGTAAGTAAAGTGCGCACCTACTTTATAAACAAAAATGCTGTTTTTAACTTAAAACAACGAAAAAAGTGCATACATATGTCTCCAGTTTGCAGAATAACCACGGAAGATGCTTTATAAATAAAAGTAAAAGCCCTCTGGTGTAGATTTAATTAAACTGCAGTAAGCCTAATACAGAGAAACCAGCCGCCATTACAGCTATCTAACTGAGATAAGTAATGATTCCAGAAACTAAATAGAACCTGATTGTTGTTTTATTTTTCAGTCACGAAGTCTCACGCAACAGTGAGAGCAAAACTGGCGCACATAAAATATTTAAAATTCACGATTCCAGAATATTTGACGAAGTGGGCTGCTTCTGAAACACAATATTTCATGTTTTTCATCTAGCACTTCATCTGGGTCGTCAAAGTCACATTTACGTTACACGCTATCGTACTCCTTGCAGGTGTGGTGTGTTTATATACTGGCCAGCTTATCAGAAGCGTGGAGGACTTGTGTACTGAGCAGAAGTGTGACAGCCGCTAACAACAGCTACTCCAGAACGATGTCTTGGCACCGGTAATCCTATGAAATATAATAACAAGGGATTCCGGCATGGACGTCCAGCTATTGGGATAGTGTTACTATGGATGCAGTTGAGATTAAATTAGTAAGGAACCTTGTAAATGGAGATGGAGATTTTTGCTTAAATTCTGTGAGGAACCTTCTGTTTCCCTTGTCAAACAACAGAGGGGCAGATTTAATATTACCTCACCAGTAGTGTAGTGATTTTCACTATCGATAATTTACAGCATCGGTTGTCGTTGGTAGTGTGGTGGTACTAGTGTTTACAGTGTTGTTTGTGTGTGTGTGTGTGTGTGTGCGCGTGTGTCTTATTTTTCGGAACTGCTATGTAAACTTGCACAGAATTTACTTGCAGCAGCTTGGTCACCTGTCGAAATAGCAGCGGATGTCAACGACGTCACCAGACTTCATTCCCGTAACTTATTTGTTAACTGGTTAGCTGTTCGTGCACTAAGTATTCTCGAATCTTGGATAATGCTGGTTTAATGCAAATGGGCCTGTAGTCGGAAGGTTGTTTGGCTGATTCCTTCTTGGGTAGTGGTTTTACGCGTCACTGCTTCCAGGATGTTGCGAACGTGCTGGAGGCCAGAGAATGGTTGAAAAGGTTCGCTATTTTAGGCAGTAGAGTATCGACGAGGAAACTGATCATTTGCAATGTTATATTATCATGTTCTGCGACTGGTGAACAAATACGCGCAACAGGCTTACTGGCCGCGTTAGATTAACTAGCTCCAGAACATTTTTTTTTTTTTCTTTTGTACCAACCGCCGATGTGTTAAGGGTATCAATGGCTTGCACCCTTCTGCTTTAGTGAAGTAAAATGTGGACGTAGCGAAATAGTCACTTACATCCTCAATAGGAACTAATGGTTCAGCTGCCGGCCGAAGTGGCCGTGCGGTTAAAGGCGCTGCAGTCTGGAACCGCAAGACCGCTACGGTCGCAGGTTCGAATCCTGCCTCGGGCATGGATGTTTGTGATGTCCTTAGGTTAGTTAGGTTTAATTAGTTCTAAGTTCTAGGGGACTAATGACCTCAGCAGTTGAGTCCCATAGTGCTCAGAGCCATTTGAACCATTTTTAATGGTTCAGCTGTAGATTTAGATTTGTGTATTCCTATACCTCGTATACTTTTTTACAGGATGACGGGTCTGTGTAAGTCCTTGGCTAGCGAGTAGCCATACATAAGTTTTGCATTTCTCGCAGACTGACTGACTCGGTCACCCACCTCCAGTGGCACAAATGGTACCTAAGCCAGTCCTGGACACGTCAACGTGTTTCATGTGAGGATCGTTAGGCTCACGTGACTACGTTTGCGACGTACGCGGCCGTGACAGCAGCGAGTGGTCAGTTCCCGCCCGCGGAGACTGTGGCGTGCGAGTCAAAACGCCCCCGCCCGGCTAGAAAGTGGGTCAGTGGGACGGGACTGTCATAACAGCAGCCAGAGGTCGCAGGCGAGGCCGCTCCGACGTAACTCCTCATTCTTCCCAACAGGCCACTGCCACAGTTCCTCTCAGGCATCACACAACTTCCTCTCTCATAAGCCACGCAACACTCTTCAAGCAATTTATTCCGAAAAATCGTTTGGGTTGCAAACGATCGGTGTTCTGTAACGGAGAGTGTTGGTTTCAGTGGTGTAGTTGTTGTTGGGTTCCGCGGTCCGAAGGCTGGTTTGATACACCTCTCCCTGCAAGTCTATTCTTCTCTCCGTAACTACTGCAACCTACGTCCGATTTGCCCTTCCTTCATTATTCGAGTGTTGATCTGTCTGTACAATCTTTACCCCCCCCCCCTCCCACTTCCCCAGACATTCATCGCTCAGTTACCAAACTGACTATTCCTTGATGCCTTAGGATGTGGTCCATACATCGATCCCTTCTTTCATTCGGGTCGTACCATATATTTCATTTATCCCAATATCGGCACAGTTCCACCTCGTGCATAATCCGAGATACAGATCTAGTCTTCATCATTCTTTCGTAACACCACACTTCAAAAGTTTCTATTCTCATCTTCTCTGAACTGCTTATGGCCAAGATTCACTTCCGTATAAGGCTACACTCCAGGAATAAGCTTTCAGAAAAGAATTATTAGCATTTAAATTTATTGTAAAGACGTTTTATGCACATAATGCTACTAGTTTTTGAAGCTTTATTCAAGAGTTGTGCAGTTAGACGATAAGCTTATTTCGGTTGCATTGCCATTTTCAAGCGATTTGCATTTATATAGCGCTATCAGTATACACAATTTTTAGGTTATGTATCTGATTGATTTTGTAACAATGTGTCGAGTACTTAACTTCCCTATCTCATCGCTGTCGATGTAGCTGTCAAATATTTGCAGTAATTGTGACAAACAGATTTTATTAGATAAATATATTTTAACAGAAACAATTAAAATCTTTACACACCTTTTACAATCCCAGCAACAAATGGCGTCAATCATCGACTTATGACAAATGAAGACTACGTAAGAGCCTAATGCAACGTCACCGGTTCCTCTCCCATTCAGTCCGTGCAGAATACAAGCGATTGTACTACAATATATTGCCTATTTACATCTTAACTAATTCTTGTACAGTCTTTGTCATTACTCGTTACATATCGTTTCTTCTGTGGCGGTTTTCACATCCTCCGCCACAGATAGTATTTCACGCTCTTTGAATAATCATTTATAATATCAAAATTCGTAAATATAATTTTCCTCACAAAATTAAGTGTCCCTTTGAAATTTGGTTAACAGAAATACATATAAATTATTTGTTACAGTGTGCATTATACATCGAAATGTTCCTTTAACTTTCACTTTGGATGCGTGCTGCCAGAGAACTTTACAAGCGAGACGAGCGTCATATCAAAAACCTCGCATTATTATGCACGCATGTATAGAGAGGCTATCGAGATTGATAAACATCGTAATAATTTTAACAGGAAAGACAGTGTTAACTAGATAAAATTTGGATGTCAGCGTTGCACCGCAAGCGTGACGATCGATAACTTTCAATCGAGGATGTTGGCATTACCAGAGACAATCTCATAGCCGACGCCACGTGATCGACAGTGGCGCCCTCTGTACTGCTTCCTCGAGTTCTCTTCGTAGCTCGCCGCTGTACCTCCGAGGATGTCTCCTTCAGTCGGAGACGAAACGTCAGGGGAGAGTTTTATACGTCGACCACAGCCTATCGGCCCGGAAGTTTTAGGTGAAGAGAGATGGAGGTTCTTGCTTAAATTGTAATTGGAATCTTGCTCTCTCCATTGTCAAAAAACAGAGGGACATAGATAATGCTACCTGCTATCTCCCTCTCAAAAAACCAAGGGACAGGAGTAAAAATACATCACTTGTTGTTTAGTAATTTTTTTTGTGCGTGTGTTGGCGCTAGTCCTTTACAATGTGTGCGCAAGTGCTGTCTTTCCGGAATTGCTCTGCAAATCGAGGTTTTGAATTCACTTGCACAGCGGCTGCTCGCTGCAGTTTTGACTTGAAAACGACGGAGTGTTCACCTGTCGAAATATCTTTGCAGTTGACGACAACTTCACTTGGCTGTATTCGCGTAAGTCATTTTGCGCCTTCTGTCAACCTCGTAAAAAAAAAAAAAGGTTCAAATGGCTCTAAGCACTATGGGACTTAACATCTGAGGTCATCAGTCCCCTAGACTTAGAACTACTTAAAACTAACTAACCTAAGGACATCACAAACATCCATACTCGAGGCAGGATTCGAACCTGCGACCGCAGCAGCAGCGGCTATGCACTTAGCAACACTTGGAACAATGCACTGGATAAAGAAAAATCGCAGAGAAAAACTTCCCGCACTTTACCTCCTAATGCAAGGGTTGGCGCTGCGAGAAACGCAGGATAGAAACTACATCTATGGAAGTAGAGGGCACCAATTCACTACGCGCCATATCGCTGTTGCTATGACGTATTCCAGCCAATCAGAAGCCGTCCTTTGCATATAAAAGTGGGAGCCTCGCTAGTTCACGACAGTCAGTTTCAGCCCTGACGACGACCATGGAGGTAGTGGTCGAAAGCTTGGACTTTTATCCTGAATTGACGCGGCATGTACACCGAGAGATTTTTATTTAGAAAAATATTGCCTATATTTAGGGTTCTTGGCCGGCCGCAGTGGCCGTGCGGTTCTAGGCGCTGCAGTCCAGAACCGCGGGACTGCTACGGTCGCAGGTTCGAATCCTGCCTCGGGCATGGATGTGTGTGATGTCCTTAGTTAGGTTTAAGTAGTTCTAAGTTCTAGGGGATTGATGACCTAAGATGTTAAGTCTCATAGTGCTCAGAGCCATTTGAACCATTTTTTTTTAAGGGTTCTTGGTGATCGCACAATGTCGTTCGTTGAGGTAATACCAAAAATCGGGTACTGTCTTTTCTCCATTACCGAATAGGTAGTGAACAGCTTGGCCGCTGATCCACGTCACAGAGTTCGTTTTAACTCTTGGGAAATAAATCTTATCGGGGAAAAGAAGTGATCGGGTAGTTATCCTGTCGGGAGTCGTGCGTGTGAGAAAAGCCAATATCTGACGCACCAAATACCAAACGTCCTTTGGCGACTCGCATTCGAAACGATGCTCATCCGTGTCAATCACTTGGCATGTGGCACACAAGGGTGAATCAGCGAGGTGGATGTGATGTAGGCGGGACTGGCACAACTGTTTCCCATTAACAGTTACGTACCATGCAGATTGCAGGTCAGTATCAAGGGTGGTGGCATTCACTGCCTGCCACACAGCGCGCCACTTTGTAGTAGGGTGTTTGCTTTCAATCACATTCGGCGTCCTGTTCATTTTCATGGCAGCATATATCGCCCTCGTCATCATCAAGCGTGTGGGTAGTAGTGCGGTGCGGATGTAGCTTAATCCAAGGAAGAGTTGGCTAATGTAGAAGAAAGGTGCTGGGATGTCCGATATCATCACAGGGGGTGCGAGTGAGATTGGTCGTAAGGCATCCAGTAAGAGACTTGTGAGGCACGTCGGACTTCGTCGCCACAGTTGCAGGTGACAGCTGACGAACAGGGCCTTCGCTCTGTTCTCTACATGACAAAGGTCTAAACCCCCTCTGCTCCTCGGGAGGGTCAGGGACTCGTAACGAATCTTAAATAACATGCCCGTATTACCAAAGGTTCCCAAAACCGCCAACATGCGGTGAGCCAGGGCAGGTGGTACGGGGAGTATCTGTGCAAAATGGGGGATACGTGACGCCAAATAGACGTTAGCATATCGTGTCCGTTGCAGGAGGTCTATATGTCTAAGACGGTGGTCACTTATTCCCTCTCTCATCTGATTCAATAAACTCCTGTAGTTAAGGGCTGTTGAACGCTTCATGTCAGATGTGAAATCAATGCCAAGACAGCGGATTGTGTCGCTGATTCGTAGCGGTGCGACGCTCTCGTAGGGTAGGCCTCTGCCTATAGACAGGGCGTGTGATTTGTGGAGATTGAGATGGCTCCCCGATGCCGCGAGGTAGGTCGCCACCCACGCCAGTGATGTACGAACATCGTCATTATTGCGAAAAAGGTGTACCAGATCATCCGCATAGGCAGTGCTGCAAAAAGTTTGTCCACCAAGGGACATCCCACTCAGGCGTTGTCGGAGGCCGCAGAGGAGTGGTTCCAAGACGAGGGCGTACAATATCGCCGAAAGGGGGCAGCCTTCTCGCACTGATCGCTGGATCTGTATCGGCTGCGTGAGACGGCCATTATATAACACCTTGGACGTCGCGCCGCGTAGGAGACGCATCAGTACATTAACTATGACGTCCGGATACCCCATGTGTCGCAGTACCTCCATCAAAAATGTGTGGTCGACTCTGTCAAAGGCCTGGCTAAAGTCGAGTGAGGCCAAAACTCCTGGCAGTTAGCGAGCTTTGGCTAGCGCGATCATATCTCTATATCGGCACAATGCAGTGCGAATATTATGGTCACCACCTAACGATGCCTGGTCCTGCGACACAACACATCGTACTGATCGCTTTAGGCGTGCCGCCAGAAGCCTGGTGAAAATCTTCAAGTCACTGTTGAATAAGGTCAAGGGCCGATAGTCACTGATACTGGATCCGCCTCGTGGTTTGTGTATGGGCACAATCATTACTTCTAGGAAAGCCCTAGGAATCTGCGTTGTGGGAGATAAAATCGCGACAAATATCAGTCCATGCTGGTGCCAGCAATTGTTGATATGTCCGGTAAAATTCCAGAGGAAGGCCATCAGGTCCCGGGGACTTATGAGCAGCCCCAGCCTGTATTGGTTCAATGATTTCCTCTTCCGTTACATCTGCAGTCAAATCCGCTGCCGCTGTCGGAGAGATCGTGCCATAAGTGAATTGAGAGACTTCGGCGATCACCTCTGGGGGATGTCGATGTTCCGAGTACAGCCTAGTGTAGTGAGCATGAAGGGCGTTTCCTATGTCACGCTGGGTATCAAGGCGTCGTCCGTCTTCCGTCGTGATAGCTTGGATCAGTGTCCTGCGTCGGCGCCGTCGTTGTGCAATGAGGTGGTACATGGACGGTTCCTGCTGGGCCACTCTGAGTGCGCGCTCTGACGATCGCAAAGGTGACAACGTGTTAATCTGATGATCTGTGCCTTGGCACGGTTCACCGTCACCTGCCGTACAGGTCAGTACGGCAGTGTTGTACATTCCCTTAAGATGCTGTAGAAAAAGTCCATGGTATGACTCTTCCATGCTGCAACATCTCGGCCGTAGCCTATCAAGGTCTTCTGGAGGGCTGGTTTGGCGCAGAGTAACCACCACGGCAGTGTAGACCGGTAGGTGCCACGCCGGCGGCTACAAGAGTCCCACGTGTTCTCTTAAGGCGGCGGCATTCCTGACAAGCTAGGTGGGCGACGTTCAACTTCCAAGGACCACGGCTGTGGCGCAGGGTAATGGCGCAGATGTAGGCCTCCTGGTCAGAAAAAGCTGTGGGCCATACTTCGGCAGCTCGTGTCCCCACATCTATGGAGCGCGAGATGTAAATCCGGTCGATGCGGCTGGAGGAATGGCTGGTGTAGTGAGTAAATCCGGGCCGATCGCCACAAACATGTTCCCACGAATCCACCAATTGAAGATTATTTAGAATTGTCACAAGTTCTGCGCAGGGGGAATGATGTGGTAACTGATCCTTAGGTGCTTGGCTACAGTTGAAGTCCCCTCCGATTATCAAGGCGTCCTGACGGCCCATAAAGAGGGGCGTGATTGTATGAGCGAAAAAGGTGGATCGTTCGCGACGCCGACGGTGCAAAGATGTTAATAAGTTTGACTCCTTGGATGGTAAGAGCCATGCCTCTGGCGTCAGGGAGATACTCGACGTCTTCTGCGGATATACCTTCGTGGAGGAGGATCGCCACACCACTGCCATTTGCAGACGCATGTGAGACCCAAGTCTTGTAACCATAGGGTTCCTTGAAGTCTGCGACATACACCTCTTGAAGGAGCGCATTGTCTATGTCTGCTGCGTTGAGTAGATCCTGTAGCATCGCTAGTTTATGTCGGGCACGTATGTTATTGATGTTAATCGTCGCTAGACGGTATGTTTGGTCAGCCAGGTCGGCAACTCGGTTGTGTAGGAGGCCAGGTGAGGGCGGCAGGGACGGCCCCACAGAGGCTGACGATACAGCCGTAGTCACTGTGGTTGGTTGGTACTGGGTACAGCCGAGGGAGCATCTCTGCCGTCGGCATCCTCCTGGTGCTGTGGCTCACCCTCGGCATCATCCACCCCAGAATCAGATGCAGCAATTGGCAACTGTTGATTAGAGCTGTCAGTAGAGCGCTCTCGCGCATGTTCAGTAGCAGGAGTGATGTTGTCAGACCGAGGCTCGGAAATTGTATCCGCCGTAACATCGTGATGGGAAGGGTGAGTTGTGGTGGTAGAGTCCTGAGTGTAGTCCGACGCCGGATGTTCGTCCGGGTCACACATCCGAAGCAGGCAATCATCGGATGGCGTATGGCGCCGTTTCTTGCGTTTTCGAGGGGACCGTTGTTCTGTGTCAGAGTGCGGTCTCCATTGGTAGGAAGGCATAGGTCGGGACAATTTCCGTTTCTACTTCCATCTTCTCTTTAGGTTCGTCTCGGTGGCACAATTGGTCACCGTCTTGAGGCAAGTCTGCCGATGACGTCGTAGAGGGGGATATGCTGTCCGCCACACAGTCGTCGACCACTGACTGCAGTAAGGTGTTACGATCCTGGGCAGGAACAGCTGTTGCGGTTGCAGCCGCTGCATACGTGATGGGGATTGAAATAGGCGTCGCCGGGGATGGAACTTCACCAACCGGTGTCTGAGTCAGTCGGCGTTGAATGCAGGCCGATCGGACATGTCCTTCCTGGCCACAGCCGGCGCAAGTACGCGGTTGTCCGTCGTACATGACAATGGATCTGCAGCCGCCAATTACTAAATAGGATGGCACATGCTTCGTCAGTTCTTCATTTGTCGCACTCCGTTTAAGACGGGGTACCTCTCAAACGTTTGCCATTTTTCAGCCAAGTGTCTTAGCACGTTGCCGTATAGTTTGAAAGCTGTCATCACAACATCTGGCGGGACTTCCAATGCCAGCTCGAAGACCCTCAGAGTGCGAAGGCCTAATCCAGCGTGGTCGATCGTGACAGTTCCTATGTGACCATCAGAATGCTTAATTTAAGTCCATGAGCGTGTCGGCACACAACATCAGTGCACGCCTTCTCATTGATCAATTTTATGTAGACGACACTTTGTGTTATAGAAAAGTGGATCCCAATGATGTCTTGAGGTGCAATATGAAGTTCTTCCCGGATGAAACGTTCAATATCAAGTGCTCGAGGTCTTGCGTAGTACGCTGGAAATGTGATCTTAATTGTGGACTTGCGATACAAGTGCGCCATGGCACTACCGAGACACGGACCCGTCACACTCGCCGCAGCGGAAGGTAAACACTAAACACTGGCGCGCGCGGTGCGCTAAAAAGGCTAGGCGCAAATTGAGACGCGTATAGCGCGTGTGGCGCGACGCAGCGCAGCGCGCGTTTTTGTAACATCACAGGTTGAAATGGGACCGCGCAAATTGCGACGCGACGCGACTGGGACGCGACACGCGCCTGCGTCAGGTCGCGCGGCGTTGTGGTTGAGGCACAGTTTCTCGCGCCGCACTTCGCCTGTGCCTCGCTAGCACCGTGGGAAATTTGAGGCGGGAGCGGATAAGTAGCCCGGCCATATGCTCCCTTCGGAACGGCGCATATGAGCAGTGGTAGCATTGCCCATACGATAAATTTTGCCTTACTGTGTACTAAATTTTATGGCCTTTGGGTAGTGTTTCGTTTTTCGCCATTTAAGCGCTCCAGCATTCTTCGTTAGTACATTATACTTTTCTGTTATTTATATCTGTATAGTTTTGTTTTGTTTTTCTTCTGCCAAGAAAAATGCATACTTCAGTAATTGATGAGCCATTGGCCGCTGGAATTGTGTCAACTCACAAGGCACACATGACTAGCTTGTGCATTCCTGTCGCGCGCATTATCCTCCGCTGCTGACAATACACTGACCATTGTGAAGGAATAAAATCCTTTGTTAAGTTTCCATTGCAGACGCTCATTGTTAAAAATACGGTGGGTTACGGGGATTCCACCAAAATTCCAACAGAATTGGCAATTTTTTTTTTTGCGTGAGTTGGTAACTTTTCTCATTCAAAGAAGCATCACCGTTTGTGAGTAAGGGCCACATTTCTCTTGGTGACTGGTTTAATTGTACTTGCTTTGTCACAGTGTAATTTGTCAAACTCATCTCACAGCAGCTATTGCGACAGAATTCCGAAACGGAGTGCCTCATTAAACAAGTAATTGGCAATCACAGTGCTCAATAGCTTACGAAAAACCTCAGTGTCGTTTTGCAGTAACATAAAAGAAGAAATTTGATGTTTATTTTCACACTAGGAAGCTCTTGATTTGGTAGCTGTCGATAACTTAAAAAATTACAGTCACTGGAGTAAAATAAATAAAAAGGGAAGTATAAATACTGATATATCGCCATAGATAAGAAAGTTCCGGGTGTTTAAGTATCGGCAAAACACTCTCCTCCTTGTGTGCTATCACTCGCCAAACTTTCCTTCCGATGTCTCGAGCAGTTTAGGTGATATGACAGATGTTGCGAGTATTTCAGTCACGCGGGCGTGAGATCGGAAGTGAGCGCGCTACATGGGATCCATTTTCTCGAGATCGGAGGCAGACAGAGACCTTCTCCCAAGTCTAAACAAAAATTCAACATGTTAGCTAAATTTCATACGCAGCAACATATGGTATAATACGCACCAAACGCAAAATCA
The DNA here is from genome assembly GCF_023898315.1 of Schistocerca nitens. NCBI lineage: Eukaryota > Metazoa > Arthropoda > Insecta > Orthoptera > Acrididae > Schistocerca > Schistocerca nitens. The sequence continues at coordinate 505,310,240 of NC_064622.1, forward strand.
TAGCGACCCCTAATTTTCGTTGCAAACTTTTTGAGTTTGGCGTAGTGTCTTACTAAAATGTGTACATCACAATAAGAATGGTCATTAGCGAGATTATGGGCACTTGACCACGAAGCTGACATGTAACGGTACAAGTAAGGCAAAAATCATATATTTTCAGATTATAGTTTCTGTAAAATCGTTTGAGAAAGGTAACAGGTTGCGCGCGCTTCGGTTCTGTCAGCGTAGAACGTCGCCAGTCGGCGCGTGCGAAGTATGGTGTACGCGTCGCAATATGCGCTGCATCCTGGCGACCCGTGTCGCACTTGCTTGTCGCGCTGCAGTGTCGTGTCACGTCACACGTGCTATACGCGACTCAATTTGCGCCTAGCCAGCAGGGGGACACAGGCACGACGACCTCGCCCCACCGCTGCTAACAGCGGACTGGCCATCTGAGCTACCGAAGCACGACTCACGCCCGGTCCTCACAGCTTTACTTCTGCGAGTATCTCGTCTCCTACCTTCCAAACTTTACAGAAGCTCTCCTGCGAACCTTGCAGGACTAGCACTCCTGAAAGAAAGGATACTGCGGAGACATGGCTTAGCCACAGCCTGGGGGATGTTTCCAGAATGAGATGTTTCCTATTTTGAAATTTTTCTAATGTCTTAAGGATTTTGTTGCTCTGGACGCTGCCCAGTTGCTGTGTGGTTTTATGTTGATGTTTCAGTGATATGATCAGCGGTGCGCGTCGTCCGTTGTAGCTGTCGTTTAAGTGGGGGACGACGCCTTGGCGGCGACCAGCTTGAATTGTAACCGATAGCGCGCTCGTTGTGTTTATCGGAAGACTCGTTCTTTGGTGAATTTAAGCTGAGTATTTTATTACTTGTCCCTGTTGACGCCGAGGCGTCAGTGTTTCCTTTTTATCTTTATTTTCAGCTTTCATTCAGGCTCGATGTGAGTTGTAGTTTCGGCGCACCTTTGATGAAATTTAGTAATACCTGAAAGATGCCTTTCATTGTACTGGATTTTTAATATCTTATTCAAATGAGAAATTGTGAGTTGTTTTTGCTGTTATGTCTTAAAAGGTGTTCTGCTTCTGTGGGAGTTTTTCTCAGTAAACCATTTATTGTTGGATGATTCTTAACATTTATGTAAAGAGGGTTTTGTAATTATCGTTTGGGGTGGGCTTTGACGCCCGTAGACATTTTGTCTGTTTAGTAATGTTTCAGATTCTAGGGCAGTTATGTATATTATTCTGGGATAACAGTAGTTTGCTATTGTCATGCAATTGTTTAATAAAATCTGTTGGAAATTACAAGCCTGACTTTGTGTTTGATTGGTAATTATTGCTTTGTCTTTATTAAGTTGAAGTATCCTTGAGCGTGTGTCCCACGTCTCAGGTAGGATACTGCGAAAATCTATTCAGTATACAAAGTAGTCTACTCATAAAACTCTCTTTTCGTCCATCCTAGAATATTTGTGAACACATACTTGAAAGGTCTAATAGGGGATATCGAACGCATACAAAGAAAGACAACACAAATGCTTTAACCTATAAGAAATAGTCTGTGCCGCATAATTTATAATGGTTTTGGAGAGTGTGCATTTACAAGGTGATTTAAAAAGTCTCGCACATATTGGAGAAGCCATTATAGGAGTCGAAATACAGTTACTTTGGCTTGCTATTTTGGAAGTAGTCCCGAGCCTGTGAAACCTTTGAAATATCAGGATGAACAAGGGAACTCAATGCAAACATGCCTTCAGTTCAGCAATGATCATGCACAGTTTACTGCAGTTGTCACTACTTAGGCCACGCGTAGTTGCCGTCTGGTCAGGGGCGGGTTGCCACGGTTCGCGCGGCTGACCCCGTCGGAGGTTCGAGCCCTCCCTCTGGCATGGGTGTGTGTCTTGCCCTCAGCGTAAGTTAGTTTAAGTTAGATTAAGTAGTGTGTAAGCCTAGGGTCCAATGACCTCGGCCGGCCGGTGTGGCCGTGCGGGTCTAGACGCTTCACTCTGGAACCGCGAGACCGCTACGGTCGCAGGTTCGAATCCTGCCTCGGGCATGGGTGTGTGTGATGTCCTTAGGTTATTTAGGTTTAAGTAGTTCTAAGTTCTATGGGACTGATGACCACAGATGTCAAGTCCCATAGTGCTCAGAGCCATTTGAACCATTCCAATGACCTCCGCAGTTTGGTTCCATAGGAACACACCACCAAAATCATCACTTATTATGCCTCGTCAGCCGTGGACACTCCAGCATCAAGCACCTGCACGCTATTCTGTACAAGCACATGACGTACTCAGTGCGACATTTCTGAGGCGTTGCATCAGTATGACATGTCCAATTGCATGCTCAAACTGCTCCCATAATCAGATGGCTCTCTCTTTTTTGTGAGACAGTTCCTGACAAAGAATCACTCTTCAGTAGGATACTTAAAGCTTCTGATGAGGTACATATGGATGCCAGCTGTAGTTCGTAGTGTGTGCCAGAATTTTCTAGATACATATAGTGAGTGTGATGGTTTCCATTTAGAACACATTCTGAAGTGTTTAGGTGAAAGTTCTGGCAACTGACTGTATAAATTATTATATCGTGCAATTTTGATTTTGCCCTTTGGTCATTTTCAAGTACCACACTGAACACACACACACACACACACACACACACACACACACACACACACACACTCCACAGACACACACACTCGTGTTCAGAAAAAAACAGAACACCTTGAACGACTAGAGGCATGATGTTCATATTCACACATAATGTACATTAGTATGATCTGCAGAAATGATAAGCATTTTAGTCGCCTCGGTTCAGCATATATCCTGTTGGCTAGTAGACACAGGGTCTGCCACAGGTCCTGATTACTTGTTCCATGCATGATGGCATCCTGTGGTAAAGCCATTCATGCTGATTCCAAAGTTCATCTGTAGTGGCTGACATTGGGTCACAGGCCTGGGCGCATCGTTTCAGCATATTTCTCTCTCTCTCTCTCTCTCTCTCTCTCTCTCACACACACACACACACACACACACACACATATTAAGAAAAAGAGATCACCTTGAAATATACACACAATTTTTTTAGAATTTAAAAAATTATTGAAATTGAACGTAAAATGATCAGACTTTTGTAAGTTCAAAAATTAACAAAGATCTGACTTGAAAATTTAATGATCAGTTAAAAACTAAAATGAAAGGAGGTTAGAAAATGTTTGCTTATGAATCCTCATGCTTTTAGATTAAGAGCAGAGCTTAAGTTACAGAAAGCTTATATTCCCATTAGATCCACAGTTAGTTGCATAAATAATCGAGCGTAAAACATTAGATTGAATATGTGTGCCAGTATCATGTGGCGGACTAGGGGTAGCGTCTTTGACTAGTAAAAATAAGTCTTCGGTCCCAGATTCGAAATCCACCACCGCTTGTATGTTGATTAATAATCAGCATTGGCGGCTGAAGACTTCCTGCCTAAGAAGTCAGCGTCATTCTGCCAACGGCCTCGTCAAAGAGGGCAGAGAGGCGGACAGAGGTTCAGGGAACTCTCTTTTCCTGGAGATGGGGAACTGCCCCTAAAGATGGAACAATCAGCAATGATGAACAGCATGAGGATGCAGAAGACAATGCAAACCACTGAATTAAAGGCACATAACGTGTAACCACAGGACATGTAGACTGCAATTGAAAAATTGTCATACTGACTATATTGGCGAAATATTCCAGAATAATGCCCCATTGGGATCTCTGAGAGAGGATACTAAGGGGGAGGTGGCCATGAGAAACAGATTGAGTAACCAACGAAAGATTTCTACGGGTCGGGGCGTGGTATGTCACAAGCTTGAACATTTGAAAAGTCTAGATGTAGTAGTGCTCAGCGAAGTGAAATGGAAGGAAGACAAGGATTTCTGGTCAGATGAGTATAGGGTAATATCAACAGCAGCAAAAATTGGTATAACGGGAGTATGATTCGTTACGAATAGGAAGGTTATTGTGAGTAGTTCAGTGACAGGGTTGTTCTTGTCAGAATTGACAGCAAACCAACACCGACAACGATAGCTCAGCTATACATGCCAATGTCGCAGGCTGAAGATGAAGAGATGAAAGTATATGAGGACACTGAAAGAGCAATGCAGTACAAAAAGGAAGATGAACATCTAATAGCCATGGAGGACTGGAATGCAGTAGTAGGGGAAGGAGTAGATGGAAATGTTACAGGAGAATATAGGCTTGGAACAAGGAATGACAAAGGGGAGACACTAATCGAGTTCTTTAACAAATTTCAGCTCGTAATAGCGAATACTCTGTTCAAGAATCACAAGACGAATAGGTATACTTGGAAAAGGTCGGGTGATATTGGAAGGTTTCGGTTGGATTACATCACGGTCAGACAGAGATTCTGAACTCAGATAATGGGTTGTAAGGCATATCCAGGAGCAGATACAGACAGATCACGATGAAGTAGCAATGAATAGTAGGCTGAAGTTTAAGAGAATAGTCAGGAAGAATCAATACGCGAAGAAGAGGGATATGGAAGTACTAAGGAATGACGAGATACGCTTGACATTCTCTAAGGCTGTAGGTACAGCAATACGGAATAGCTCAGTAGGCAGTACAGCTGAAAAGAAATGGACGTCTCTGAAAAGACCAATCACAGAGGTTGGAAAGAGAAACATAGGTAACTTCAAAGAAACCGTGGATATCAGTTGATCGATGAAAGAAGGAAGTACAAAAATGTTCAGGGAAATTCGAGAATACAGAAATACAAATCTCTGAGAACTGAAACAAATAGGGAGTGCAGGAAAGCTAAGACGAAATGACTGCATGAAAAATGTGAAGAAATCGAAAAAGAAATGATTATTGGAAGGTCCTTCTCAGCATATAGGAAAGTCAGAACAACCTTGGGTGAAATTAAAAGCAAGGGTGGTAACATTAAGAGTTCAACTGGAAGCCCACTGTTAAATGCAGAGGAGAGAGCCGATGGGTGGAAAGAGCACAATGAAGGCATCTATGAGGGTGAAGATTTGTCTGATGTGACAGAAGAAGAAACAGCAGACGATTTAGAAGAGATAGGGGATCCAGTATTAGAATCAGAATTTAAAAGAGCTTTGAAGGACTTAAGATCAAATAAGGCGGAACAATAGATAACATTCCATCAGAATTCCTAAAATCGTTGGGGTAAGTGGCAACGCCCCGCCATGAACCATGGATCTTGCCGTTGGTGGGGAGGCTTGCATGCCTCAGCGATACAGATGGCCGTGCCGTAGGTGCAACCACAACTGAGGGGTATCTGTTGAGAGGCCAGACAAACGTGTGGTTCCTGAAGAGGGCAGCAGCCTTTTCAGTAGTTGCAGGGGCAACAGTCAGGATGATTGACTAATCTGGCCTTGTAACACTAACCAAAATGGCCTTGCTGTTCTGGTACTGCGAACGGCTGAAAGCCAGGGGAAACTACAGCCGTAATTTTTCCCGAGGACATGCAGCTTTACTGTATGGTTAAATGATGACGGCGTCCTCTTGGATAAAATATTCCGGAGGTAAAATAGTCCCCCATTCGGATCTCCGGGCGGGAACTACACAAGAGGACATCATTATCAGGAAAAAGAAAACTGGCGTTCTACGGATTGGAGCGTTGAATGCCAGATCCCTTAATCGGGCAGGTAAGTTAGAAAATTTAAAAAGGGAAATGAATAGGTTAAAGTTAGATATAATGGGAATTAGCGAAGTTCGGTGGCAGGAGGAACAAGACTTTTGGTCAGGTGAATACAGGGTTATAAATACAAAATCAAATAGGGGTAATGCAGGAATAGGTTTCATAATGAATAAAAAGACAGGAGTGCGGGTAAGCTACTACAAACAGCATAGTGAACGCATTATTGTGGCCAAGATAGATACGAAGCCCACGCCTACTACAGTGGTTGGTTGGTTTGGGGAAGGAGACCAGACAGCGAGGTCATCGGTCTCATCGGATTAGGGAAGGATGGGGAAGGAAGTCGGCCGTGCCCTTTGAAAGGAACCATCCCGGCATTTGCCTGGAGCGATTTAGGGAAATCACGGAAAACCTAAATCAGGATGGCCGGACGCGGGATTGAACCGTCGTCCTCCCGAATGCGAGTCCAGTGTCTAACCACTGCGCACGCCTACTACAGTAGTACAAGTTTATATGCCAACTAGCTCTGCAGATGAAGAAATTGATGAAATGTATGATGAGATGAAACAAATTATTCAGGTAGTGAAGGGAGACGAAGATTTAATAGTCATGGGTTACTGGAATTCGAGAGTAGGAAAAGGGAGAGAAGGAAACATAGTAGGTGAATATGGATTGGGGCTAAGAAATGAAAGAGGAAGCCGCCTGGTAGAGTTTTGCACAGAGCATAGCTTAATCATAGCTAACACTTGGTTCAAGAATCATGAAAGAAGGTTGTAGACATGGAAGAATCCTGGAGATACTACGAGGTATCAGATAGATTATATAATGGTAAGACAGAGATTTAGGAACCAGGTTTTAAATTGTAAGACATTTCCAGGGGCAGATGTGGACTCTGACCACAATCTATTGGTTATGAACTGTAGATTAAAACTGAAGAAACTGCAAAAAGGTGGGAATTTAAGGAGATGGGGCCTGGATAAACTGAAAGAACCAGAGGTTGTACAGAGCTTCAGCGAGAGAATAAGGGAACAATTGACAGGAATGAGGGAAAGAAATACAGTAGAAGAATAATGGGTAGCTTTGAGGGATGAAATAGTCAAGGCAGCAGAGGATCAAGTAGTTAAAAAGACAAGGGCTAGTAGAAATCCTTGGGCAGCAGGAGAAATATTGAATTTAATTGATGAAAGGAGAAAATATAAAATGCAGTAAATGAAGCAGGCAAAAAGGAATACAAACACCTCAAAAATGAGATCGACAGGAAGTGCAAAATGGTTAAGCAGGGATGGCTAGAGGACAAATGTAAGGATGTAGAGGCTTATCTCACTAGGGGTAAGATAGATACTGCCTACAGGAAAATTAAAGGGACATTTGGAGAAAAGAGAGCCACTTGTATGAATATCAAGAGCTCAGATGGCAACCCAGTTCTAAGCAAAGAAGGGAAAGCAGAAAGCTGGAAGGAGTATATAGAGGGTCTATACAAGGGCGATGTACTTGAGGACAATATTATGGAAATAGAAGAGGATGTAGATGAAGATGAAATGGGAGATACGATACTGCGTGAAGAGTTTGACAGAGCACTGAAAGACCTGAGTCAAAACAAGGCCCCCGGAGTAGACAACATTCCATTAGAACTACTGACAGCTTTGGGAGAGCCAGTCCTGACAAAACTCTACCATCTGGTGAGCAAGATGTATGAGACAGGCGAAATACCCTCAGATTTCAAGAAGAATATAATAATTCCAATCTCAAAGAAAGCAGGTGTTGACAGATGTGAAAATTACCGAACTATCAGTTTAATAAGTCACAGCTGCAAAATACTAACACGAATTCTTTACAGACAAATGGAAAAACTGGTAGAAGCCGACCTCGGGGAAGATCAGTTTGGATTCCGTAGAAATATTGGAACACGTGAGGCAATAGTGACCTTACGGCTTATCTTAGAAGAAAGAATAAGGAAAGGCAAACCTACGTTTCTAACATTTGTAGACTTAGAGAAAGCTTTTGACAATGTTGACTGAAATACTCTCTTTCAAATTCTGAAGGTGGCAGGGGTAAAACACAGGGAGCGAAGGGCTATTTACAATTTGCACAGAAACCAGATGGCAGTAATAAGAGTCGAGGGGCATGAAAGGGAAGCAGTAGTTGGGAAGGGAATGAGACAGGGTTGTAGCCTATCCCCGATGTTATTGAATCTGTATATTGAGCAAGCAGTAAAGGAAACAAAAGAAAAATTCGGAGTAAGTATTAAAATCCATGGAGAAGAAATAAAAACTTTGAGGTTTGCCGATGACATTGTAATTCTATCAGAGACAGCAAAGTACTTGGAAGAGCAGTTGAACGGAATGGATGGTGTCTTGAAAGGCGGATATAAGATGAACATCAACAAAAGCAAAATGAGGATAATGGAATGTAGTCGAATTAAGTCGGGTGATGCTGAGGGAATTGTTGTTGTTGTTATTAAAGTAGTAAAAGAGTTTTGCTATTTGGGGAGCAAAATAACTGACGATGGTCGAAGTAGAGAAGATATAAAATGTAGACTGGCAATGGCAAGGAAAGCGTTTCTGAAGAAGAGGAATTTGTTAACATCGAGTATAGATTTAAGTGTCAGGAAGTCGTTTCTGAAAGTATTTGTATGGAGTGTAGCCATGTATGGAAGTGAAACATGGACGATAAATGGTTTGGACAAGGAGAGAATAGAAGCTTTCGAAATTTGATGCTGCAGAAGAATGCTGAAGATTCGATGGGTAGATTACATAACTAAGGATGAAGTATTGAATAGAATTGGGGAGAAGAGAAGTTTGTGGCACAACTTGACAAAAAGAAGGTACCGGTTAGTAGGACATGTTTTGAGGCATCAAGGGATCACAAATTTAGCATTGGAGGGCAGCGTGGGGAGTAAAAATCGTAGAGGGAGCCCAAGAGATGAATACACTAAGCAAATTCAGAAGGATGTAGGTTGCAGTAAGTACTAGGAGATGAAGAAGCTTGCACAGGATAGGATAGCATGGAGAGGTGCATCAAACCAGTCTCAGGACTGAAGTCCACAACAACAACAACAAGTGGCAACAAAACGACTATTCACGTTGGTGTGTAGAATGTATGAGACTGATAACATATCATTTGACTTTCGGAAAAATGTCATCCACACAATTTCGAAGACTGCATGAGCTGACAAGTGAGAAAATTATCGCACAATCAGCTTAACAGCTCATGCATCAAAGTTGCTGTAGAGGATAATATACAGAAGAATGGAAAAGAAATTTAGGATGTGTTAGACGACCTTCTGACGTTGCGGTTATTAATGGAAGCAAAACTAAAAAAAAAAAAAATCGAAACAAGTTCATAGAATTTGTCGACCTGGATAAAGCGTTCCACATTGTAACATGCAAGACGTTCGAAATTCCGAGAAAAACAGGGACAGTCTGTAGGGAAAGACGGGTAATATACAATATGTACAAGGACGAAGAGGGAATAATAAGAGTGGACGACCAAGAACGAAGTGCTCAGATTAAAAAGGGTTTACGACGGGGATGTAACCTTTCACTCCTACTGGTCAATCTGTATATGGAATCTCCTGTGCCAACCTCTGAAAGTAGCTCTTGGAACCTACATCCTTAATTATTTGTTGTATGTATTCCAACCTCTGTCTTCCTCTACAGTTTTTGCCTTCTAAGCTCCCTCTAGTACCATGGAAATCATTCCCTCATGTCGGAACGGAAGTCCTATCATACTGTCCCTTCTCCTTATCAGTGTTTTCCACGTATTCCTTTCCTCTCCGATTCTGCGTAGAACCTCCTCAATCCTTACCTTATCAGTCCACCTAATTTTCAACATTCGTCTGTAGCACCACATCCCAAATGCTTCGATTCTCGTGTGCTCTGGTTTTCCCACAGTGCATGTTTCATTACCATACAATGCTGTACTCCAGGCATACATTCTCAGAAATTTCTTTCTCAAATTAAGACCGATCTTTGATGTTAGTAGATTCTCTTGGCCAAGGATGCCCTTTTTGCCAGTGCTAGTCTGCTTTTGATGCCCTCCTTGCTCCGTCCGTCATTGATTATTTTACTGCATAGGTAGCAGAACTCATTAACTTTTTCTACTTCGTGACCCTCAATCCTGATGTTAAGTTTCTCGCTGTTCTCATTTCTACTACTTCTCATTACCTTTGCCTTTCCCCGATTTACTCTCAAACCATACTGTGTACTCATTAGACTGTTCATTCCATTCAGCAGATCATTTAATTCTTCTTCACTTTCACTCAGGATAGCAATGTCGTCAGCGAATCGTATCATTGATATCCTTTCACCTCGAATTTTAATTCCACTCCTGAACCTTTCTTTTATTTCCATCATTGCTTCCTCGATGTACAGATTGAAGAGTAGGGGCGAAAGGCTACATCCTTGTCTTACACCCTTCTTAATACGAGCACTTCGTTCTTGATCGTCCACTCTTATTATTCCCTCTTGGCTGTTATACATACTGTATATGACCCGTCTCTCGCTATACCTTACCCCTACTTTTTTCAGAATTTCGAACATCTTGCACCATTTTATATTGTCGAACACTTTTTCCAGGTCAACAGATAGTATGAACATGCCTTGATTTTTCTTTACTCTTGCTTCCATTATTATCCGTAACGTCAGAGTTGCCTCTCTCGTCCCTTTACTTTTCCTAAAGCCAAACTGATCGTCATCTAGCGCATCCTCAATTTTCTTTTCCATTCTTCTGTATATTATTCTTGTCAGCAACTTGGATGCATAGTCTATTGAGCTGATTGCGCGATAATTCTCGCACTTGTCAGCTCTTGCAGTCCTCGGAATTGTGTGGATGATGCTTTTCCAGAAGTCAGATGGTATGTCGCCAGACTCATACATTCTACACACCAACGTGAATAGTCATTTCGTTGCCACTTGCCCCAATTATTTTAGAAATTCTGTCTTATGTGACCTTAAGTCCACAGCTCTTATAAATTCTGATTCTAATACTGGATCCTCTATCTCTTCTAAATCAGCTCCAGTTTCTTCTTCTATCACGCCAGACATATCTTCCACCTCATAGTGACTTTCAATGTATACTTTCCACCTATCCTAGTTTAGTTTAGTTTAGTTATGTCAGATTTCGTAGATCATTTTTACGATTATTTTATCGATATGATGTGGAACAAATCAGATTACAAGGTATATGTACACACATGAACAGTGCTAATATTAATATTACTGAAATGTTTTGTTCTACAAATGCAACTACATTTAGATGCTCAATTTTTTTTACCAGTTCTGAAACAGAAACTCGTCCATGGAATAGAAAGAGTTGCCAAAAAAATGATTTTAAGCTGGATTTAAAACTTGATCTGCTACCTGCCAGACACTTTATTGTTGGGCAAATGATCAAAAATTTTTGTTGCTGAATAATGTACTCCTTTTGGAGCAACTGACAGCTTCAATAACGGATAGGAAAGGTCTTTTTTCCCATCTAGTGTTGTACATATAAACATCACTGTTCTTCGCAAATTGAGATCGATTATTTATAACGAATTTCATTAGCGAATATATGTACTCTGATGTTGCAGTTAAAATACCTAACTCCTACATGACGTCCTTAGGTGAACGCCACTAATTATTCTGACTGCTCTCTTTTGTGCAATCAATACTTTATGTCTAAGTGGTGAGTTACCCCAGAAAACTATTCCCTAAGACATTATTCAGTGGAAATATGCAAAGTACGTTAGGAGGCTGATATTTTTATTACCAAGACTAGCGATTATACGAAGAGTGAAAGAAGCTGAACTTAATTGTTTGAGAAGCTCAATAATATGCTTCTTCCAGTTCAAGATGTCATCAATGTGAACACCCAAAAATTTGGAGAAATCTACCCTGATAACTGAACTCTGTTCATATGCTACAAAACTTGTTGGTATGAATCTATTCGGTGTACAGGACTGGATATAGTGAGTTTTTTCAAAACTAAGGGAGAGTCCATTTTCTGAGAACTACTTAATAATTCTTTGAAAGACATCCTTAGCAATATCTTCAGCTGATTTTTCTGGAACGGTATTTATTATAACGCTCGTGTCATCTGCAAAAAGTACTAGTTCTGCTTGCTGAACGTTAAATGACAGGTCATTCACATGAATAAGGAACAGCAGAGGACCCAAAATTGAACCTGTGGGACACTGTTTGTGGTAACTCCACATTCACTAGAATTTACCACCCTCATTACATTATTTGTGTTATTCAGCACAACTGTTTGCTTTCTGTTCGTTAAGTATGATTCAATCCAGCTGCGTGTATAGCCTTCAATTCCATAAACCCTGAGTTTTTCTAAGACTATGACATGATCCACACAGTCAAATGCCTTGGAAAGATCACAGAAACAACCAACTGGCGCTAATTTGTTATTTAGGGCTTGTAATATTTGATGGGTAAATGTGTAGATAGCATTCTTAGTCGAGTAACCCTTCTGGAATCAAACTGTAACATGCTGAGTACATTATTTTCACTTAAATGTGAGACTACTCTTGAATACATAACTTTTCCGAATATTTTAGAAAATGAACTCAGCACTGAGACTTGTCTAAAAATATTTAAGTCACTCTTGTCCCCCTTCTTATGAAGAGGTTTGACAATTGCGTATTTCAATCTATCTGGGAAAATTCCCTGTGTCAGCGAAGCATTACATATATCACTATCCACTTATAGAATTGGAACAACACTTCAAAATTCTGTTAAAGACTCAATCAACACCATATGAGCTCTTGTTTTACAGGGTATTTATAATTCCCTTAATTTCAGTGGGGGATGTATTGCTACACTCCTGGAAATTGAAATAAGAACACCGTGAATTCATTGTCCCAGGAAGGGGAAACTTTATTGACACATTCCTGGGGTCAGATACATCGCATGATCACACTGACAGAACCACAGGCACATAGACACAGGCAACAGAGCATGCACAATGTCGGCACTAGTACAGTGTATATCCACCTTTCGCAGCAATGCAGGCTGCTATTCTCCCATGGAGACGATCGTAGAGATGCTGGATGTAGTCCTGTGGAACGGCTTGCCATGCCATTTCCACCTGGCGCCTCAGTTGGACCAGCGTTCGTGCTGGACGTGCAGACCGCGTGAGACGACGCTTCATCCAGTCCCAAACATGCTCAATGGGGGACAGATCCGGAGATCTTGCTGGCCAGGGTAGTTGACTTACACCTTCTAGAGCACGTTGGGTGGCACGGGATACATGCGGACGTGCATTGTCCTGTTGGAACAGCAAGTTCCCTTGCCGGTCTAGGAATGGTAGAACGATGGGTTCGATGACGGTTTGGATGTACCGTGCACTATTCAATGTCCCCTCGAGGATCACCAGTGGTGTACGGCCAGTGTAGGAGATCGCTCCCCACACCATGATGCCGGGTGTTGGCCCTGTGTGCCTCGGTCGTATGCAGTACTGATTGTGGCGCTCACCTCCACGGCGCCAAAGACGCATACGACCATCATTGGCACCAAAGCAGAAGCGACTCTCATCGCTGAAGACGACACGTCTCCATTCGTCCCTCCATTCACGCCTGTCGCGACACCACTGGAGGCGGGCTGCACGATGTTGGGGCGTGAGCGGAAGACGGCCTAACGGTGTGCGGGACCGTAGCCCAGCTTCATGGAGACGGTTGCGAATGGTCCTCGCCGATACCCCAGGAGCAACAGTGTCCTTAATTTGCTGGGAAGTGGCGGTGCGGTCCCCTACGGCACTGCGTAGGATCCTACGGTCTTGGCGTGCATCCGTGCGTCGCTGCGGTCCGGTCCCAGGTCGACGGGCACGTGCACCTTCCGCCGACCACTGGCGACAACATCGATGTACTTTGGAGACCTCACGCCCCACGTGTTGAGCAATTCGGCGGTACGTCCACCCGGCCTCCCGCATGCCCACTACACGCCCTCGCTCAAAGTCCGTCAACTGCACATACGGTTCACGTCCACGCTGTCGCGGCATGCTACCAGTGTTAAAGACTGCGATGGAGCTCCGTATGCCACGGCAAACTGGCTGACACTGACGGCGGCGGTGCACAAATGCTGCGCAGCTAGCGCCATTCGACGGCCAACACCGCGGTTCCTGGTGTGTCCGCTGTGCCGTGCGTGTGATCATTGCTTGTACAGCCCTCTCGCAGTGTCCGGAGCAAGTATGGTGGGTCTGACACACCGGTGTCAATGTGTTCTTTTTTCCATTTCCAGGAGTGTATTTCTAAAGGGCTAGTCCTGGGAAATAACATTTTTAACATATTTTTGTGCTTCAGCTGAACCCTTTAACTCTATTTTTGCAACTACATTCAGAAAGTGATTGTTAAAAATACTTGCAGCTTGGGAATTATCACTCAAAACATCATCATTTAGCTTTATTGCTATGGTATGCTGTGTACTGTCAGGCTGCCCCGTCTCCCGTTTGACAATATTCCATATAGTTTTAATCTTATTATTAGCATTATTAATTCCTGTCATAACACATAACCTTCTCGACTTCTTAATGACGTTCCTTAAAATATTACAGTATGTTTTGTAGTAAGCAAGTAATGTCGGATCCTGACTTATTGTGGCCTGTCCATATGTTTCCCTCTTCCTCTTACACGATATCGTAATTACCTTAGTAATCCATGGCTTACTTGACTTTGTAATGGCATTTTTGGATAACGTTTCAGGAAAGCAACTCTTAAATATTGAATCTGGAATCACTACCATTTTCTGTGTATACTTCATCCCATTCTACCTCTTCTAGGCTGCTCTTAAAACTCTGTAACCTGTTCGCATCAAGAAGCCTCCCTGCGGTGTATGAACCTGCCTGAAGCCTGTAAGGTGCTATATGTGTCATTTCTGTTAACTGTGCATCATGGTCAGATAGCCCATTAACAACTGGGTACACATTAATTGTTTCTGCCTGATCACTGTCTATGAAAATGACCTACTATGCTGCTACACATGAGTTGTAAAATTTATAATAGATACTAGATTGAAACAACCAAACAAAGATTCTAGCTCATTTTTCCTATCCATATCTTTTAAGAAATCTACATTAAAATCACCGCAAACCACTAACTGCTTCTTTTTCTCTGAAAGCTAGCTCAATAATGCCTCTAGATTTTTCATGAATAGCTGAAAGTTACCTTGATGGGATCTATAGGTTGATATAATTACTATAGAAGTATATTGCAGTAGCACCTCACAGGCCCATGCTTCAAGGATCTGATCTACACAGGAACTATTTGTTTCAATATTTTTGACTTTGTGTCCAGTTTTTATATAAGTAGCAACTCTTCCTTTTTCCATGTAGACTCTACATGATTAAGATGCTGATCTGTAATCCCTTAAATTTAACTTCTCTATCCCTCTCTCGTCTGTGTTTAACAGTGGAATTCCTGTTGCACTCTTAAAGTTACCACCCTTGCTTTTAATGTCACAGAAGGCTGTTTTGATTTTCCTGTATGCTGATTCTGTCCTTCCGACAACCATTTCTTCTTGCAGTTATTTCGTCTTAGCTTCCCTGCACTTCCTATTTATTTCATTCCTCAGCGACTTACATTTATGTATTCCTGAGTTTCCCGGAATGTTTTTGTACTTCCTCCTTTCATCAAGCAACTTAAGTATTTCTTCTATTATCCAAGGTTTCGTCGCAGTTACCTTCATTGTATCGATGTTTTCCTTCCCAACTTCTGTAATGGCCCTTTTCAGAGACGTCCATTCGACTTCAACTATTCCATACTGCTGTATCCATAGCCTTAGATAATGTCAGGCGTATCTTGTCATTCCTTACTACTTCTGTATCTCACTTCTTTGAGTATTGATTCTTCCTGACTAATGTCTTCATCTTCAGCCCCTCTTCATCACCACTATATTGTGATCTGAGCCTATATCTGCTCCTGGGTACACCTTACAATCCAATATCCGATTTTGGAATCTCTGCCTGACCATGATGTAATCTAACTGAAATCTTCCCGTATTACCCGCCCTTTTCCAAGTATACCTCCTCCTCTTGTGATTCTTGAACAGGGTATTCACTATTACTAGTTGAAACTTGTTACAAAACTGAATGAGTCTTTCTCCTCTCTCATTCCTTGTCTCGAGTCCATATTCTCCTCAGTGGACCCATATCAAGTCACAAAGCGCACGGTGTGAAGAATTTGGTTAATTTTGTTATAACCTTGTGTATCTTCAGCGATATCTGTGACTCTGAATTTTTGTCTCCTAGTACAACTTTTGTTGCTGAATGTAGCTAAAGCATTCAAATTCCTTAGAAATGACTATCCATATGCTAATTGGTCTGAAAGTGCCTTGTAAAATATATCGCGAAATATTTAAGTCATACTTTAAGTATCTTTTGCTATAAGGAAAAGGCAGCTGGAACCTTGATTTTTGGGCTGCTAGCCAACAACCAGGTGCTCACTATACTACACCAGCGTCTATGTGTAAATAGTCTGATTTTATTGACCCTTGTCTCATGTGTCAAATTGAAAATCGAAAATTTCTATCACTTTTCAGAATCTGTTTTCTATATTGCTGTGAACTATGATCTTCATTTTGTTAACACCACTGAAAAGAGCACATTTTTTGCAACAGGGGACTTAAAAAAGTAGAATGGTAATTTTCGATATAAGACGTTTAAAATTGATTAAAAGAAACCTAAGCTGTTATGCTTACCACATGTATCACCATGGTGGCAGCTGTGCTGGAGAATGCCAAGGTACTTGTGATGTGATTTGTTAGTACTAATTATTTGAAGAATGATACTTTTCTTTCTCTGGTGTGCAGGTACAACTGTTTCATATACGGGTTCCAGAAACTTCTGGAAATTAGATATGCAGGTGTGACTGTTCTATAACACAGGACACGGGTTCCAGAAATTTCTGTAAACTGAGATGCAGATATTGCTGTTTTATAACACATGGCATGGACTCCAGAAACTTCTGGAAATTCGATATGTTGGTATGACTGTTTTATAACAGATTCCAGAAACTTCTGGAAATTTCATATGCAGGTATGACTATTTTATAACAGGCATGTGTTTCGGGAATTTCTGGATATTTGATATGCAGGTACAACTGTTTTATAAAACAGGGTATTGATTCCAGAAACTTATATACAAGTACAACAGTTTTATAACTAGGCACTAGAAACTTCCGGAATTTTCTGTAATGTTCTGGAATGTTCCCCAGTATTCTCACTGCATACACTACATATTTTGTAATTTGATTAGGGTATCATTCATGGTTGTATGCAGATTGTCAATCGTTGTATCACTTATGGTTATTACCTGTGAATGTTTACCCTGCAGCTTGCTTCATTCCTTCAATCCATTGTTCAACTGCAGAAGTTACAACTTGTTATGGCTTCAAACAATGGAAATAAGGACCTAGAGCAGTGCACCATTTGTGCAAATCAATAAGTCTGTGTGTCATTTAGCTAACTTCACCAAGGACAAACGCCTTCTGAAGTCAATTAGTGACCTCTCTGATGAGGATCGGAATTTGCTGATTTGCCGAGTTGGATTTCAGCTTGATTGTGATGCCAAAATATGTTTACATCATGAAGCAGTACTGTTGAGTAGGTTTCAATAGAAAAAAGGAGAATCATGTCTTCAACAAAGGTCTGCATCCTATTATTGTTGCAACAGCTGATTTGTTGAAACAACTTACAACAGCTGATGTTAAGCCTGGACAAAAGCTTTTCCCTGCTTGTAGAGTTGACATCAATGGAAAAAAGGCCAAGCCATTGCCATCATAGGAGTCTGATGAAGATGATGCTACAGCTGCTTCAGACAGCTTGAACTCTAGCTTGACAGCAGTTGGTGTGTCACCACTAAAATTTCAGTGCGTTTCAAACTGGAATTCTAGTAGATGTGCAAAACGAAATATAAAGCAAATTCAAATGGTTGTGGCTACCAAAATTGCTAAAATTGGCGGGCTTAAAGCAGATGATGTCATAGAATCGCATCCAGGTCAAAAATTCCACGATTGCTCTTCGTACAAAGTGCTCCTCAATGAATTGTAAACAAAGCTGGAAGTGTTCTCAGGTTCTGAGAAAATGCAGATTTTAATTTTAGCCTCATCAGTTGCGGCGTTAAAAAACGATGGATGAATTCAACGTATCTGAGCGAATGGTGAAAGCTGATAGAAAGCCGAAGGAAGAGAAAGGCGTATTGGCGAAACCAGATCCAAAGCTAGGAAAGGCTCTGCAAGAAGATATTAAGGAAACTGTAGCAAAATTCAATGACAGTAATGAAGTCAGCCGAATCTGCCCTGGGAAAAATGACTTTGTTGTCTTAAGGACACCAGCTGGCCAAAACCTTCATATGCACAAACGTCTGCTGCTTGAAAGAAGCCTATCAAGAGTACTGCAGACAAAATTTTCCAAACGTTTGCCTTTCCAAATTTTCTGGCCAAAGTAGTACATCACAGTTGGTTCAGCAGGAACACACTCACTTTGTGTTTGTACAGCTCATAAAAACGTCATGTTGATGCTAGCAGCGACTCCAGTTAAGGATGACTACAAGAGTTTGTTAGCCAAAAAAGGTTTGGACTATGGATTCAAAAGATCGCATGCCCTGGATTAAAAGTCCAGGAAAGATTTGTCGAAGATACATTTGAAGATAACGAGATTGATGAAGCAATTGAATACATGGAATGGATACACACTCCGACGATGTGACCAAAACCCTGGCTTAAAGGCCTTGGTAAGATTTGTAGAAGCTACATTTAAAGAGAACGACATTGATGAAACAATTGAACACAAGGAATGGATAGACACTGCCGGAGATACCCTGGAGACAAAGCAGTCAACGATCGAGGAATTTATGCAAAACATTGTGACCAAAATTGTGAACCTCTCACCCCATCAAACCAACTACCTAAAGGAAACCAAAGAAAATCTAGAATGTGGAAAGCTGGTTGCTCTGATGTAGTTTGCAGAAAATTATCCATTTATTGTGCAGGACGCTCTACAAGTAAGTACCACGTTGCTCAAGTGCTAAGAGTGTGTGTCACTAGAGTGTGTTCACTTTAGACTTGCTTTAGTCTGGAGTTGATTTTTGTAGTTTTTCTTGTTCCCTTCCGTGCATGTAAGCCACGTACTGCACATGTGTTCTTGGGGCCTAAATTCGAGGAAGGTATTCGGCAGATAGACGATATTGTTCAGCTACAGTAGTCAATATACAGTAAGTTGTGTGATTTTTTAATACTGTCGGTGAAATATTTTTGGGGCACCTTTTAGTGTGTTCAGTGTACTTGAAGTTACGTTACTATTTGTTTTTCTCTCGAGATTACGCAGGTGTAAGATATGTTTTGGCAAATTTTCACATATGCATCCTGCTTGAAGTTAGGTTCATTAAGGTTTTGTCATATCAAATTTTTCCTTCATCGTCAAATATGCAACCTGACATCACTGTGTATGATGATTATTATAATAAAAGTATTTAGTTCAGATAATAGTTCGTTTGTTTGATCTAGTAGAGGTTACCTCTTCCTCATTGACATATTTTAGCTCATGTATAACAGATATTATTCTGTGTGGAAATTCAGGGCGAGTACGTTAGAGAGTATCTGAAATGCTCGCTATGTCCTGCAAAAACAGTTTTTGTTTCATACAAATACGACAATTTTTTCATGAGTTATGATGGTTTTCCTGACGCTCTGTGTGATCTGGCATTTAAACGCCACACCTCCTTTTTTGTATAATGCAGAGACAATGTCCATGTATCTTTTATCTTGTATGTTATTTCATGATCCTGTTTCTAAATGAGAATGCATTGGGCATGTACAGAAGAGAATGGAGTCGAGGGGGAGAAGATTATTTAAAAAAAAAGCCAAAAATAATACTTGAAGATGGTACAATGATAGGTGGTGAAGCTCGCCTGACTAGTGTTGAAATAGATAGATTTCAGAATTATTATGGCTTGGCTACAGAAGAAATGTTGAGAATTTAGAAAACACGAAAAACCTGGATAGGCTATCTTTTACATAAGCTTTCTACAAATGAAAATCCTCATTACTGTCTTTGCCTGAATGATCCTGACACTTACTGCAACTACAGGAGAAGTGCCACATATGGCCACAAGCATTCATTCCCTGCAGCAGTAATGAATGGAATTAAATCTATACTTAGAGATCTTTGTAAAGATACTTTGTTGAAGAAACGTCTTCATGTGAAAATGGAAAATTTAAGTGAATGTGTGAATTATGTCATTTGGACCCAGTTGCAAATACTGTATTTGTTTAGACCTCTGACTTGGTATTAATGATGCTAATTTATCCTTCAGTGGTCGTGTAACGAGAAAACTGGATGTTTTGGAAACATTGGGCATAAAATCTATTGGAAATGTAGTAAAATCCTTGATGCAAACAGATAAAGAGAGAATTCGCAAATCAGAAATTGCTAATTCAAAATGCGCAAAAGAAGATAGAAAGAAAAGAAAAGGGACCAAGACAAGAAAAGAAGATCAGTGTGGTTCAGATGATGCTCAGAACTGTGTACGACAACATAAGCCTAAGTAATTCTCAACAATAACTATACTGAAATTGCAATACTAAACTTTAAATTGATTTTTCTCAAACTGCATTTTTTGGCTATCAGGTCCATTATTTTTTAAACTAATTGTATTAAAAATATGACATTTGCTCAATTTGTAGTCACAATGTTAATAACTTATCACAAGTAAACTGATAACCAGCAATCCAACAGCACAGTTTTATAACAATTAATGTTTTAAAAAAGTGAAATTTTATGAGTGAAAGAACAAAAAAAATTCTTTTTCTTCAAATACATAAGAGGTATTTTGTTCATTTTACTTGTAAATGCAGGTGTGTATGTTATACACATTCAATAAAAATTTCACTGTTTTTACACTGACAGTTCTTCGAAAAGTGTACCCGTTCAAGGCGTGAAATAGCATTAGCAGAATAGGGATAAAAGTTGCCTTCCATCTCTCCTCAAGAATGCCATAATACTAAAGAGATTAAGAAGACTATCGATATTTCACGTATTGTACAAAAAGGAATAAAAAAAGATGAATATAAGTGAGGAAATAGGGATTTATAGCGAAGGGATTATTTTATATTCACATCCCATTGTTACGACTTTCGCTGGCCAGTTGTAGGAGCTACAGTCCGGAACCGCGCGACTGCTACGGTCGCAGGTTCGAATCCTGCCTCGGGCGTCGATGTTTGTGATGTCCTTAGCTTAGTTAGGTTTAAGTAGTTCTGCGTTCTAGGAAACTGATGACCTCAGATGTTAAGTCCCATAGTGCTCAGAGCCATTTGAACCATTTGAACGACTTTCCATCTGTTTACATTTCCCGTTTTTACTTTGGAAATTTTCTTCCATGTTTTATCTTATTCTGTTTTTACATTATAATAGCTTAGTGCCTACTGCTTCCCTCTTACGTCCTGTATGATCTGCACAGATTTTTTTCTTTTTCGTCAATTCGCTAGTTAAGACCAGAGATGAATGGTATTTAAAACTGTACTGACCAAAAAGCGATTCTGGCAGCTAGAGTCCAAGGTTTCGCTTCATCATACCTTCTGCATTCTTGTGCTGATATTTCTGTAGAAACTTTCATCCTCTAATACATAATTCTTTATATTTTGCCAAGAAATGAATTACCCATTTTCATAAATTTAGCTCCAATAATTTACTAATATTAAGAAATATTTTCTTCAAAATTTTCATCCCCTATTTCATCCCCCTAGGTGCAAAATTTTCAAAAACTCTGAGTCATGTCTCTTTATTTCTAATAGAGAAGCCCAATGCAGATTTCCATGGATTTACCTTTCAAAACGCTTTCGTTGAAAAACACTGAAAAATGTAATTTTTAAATTTCCTGCTGAGAAATTAGATAACTGTTTTCATAGATGTTGCTTTAAAAACGCTTTAGTAGTTCTTTAAAAACAATTTACTTTCAAAAAAGTTTTCACCAACTATTTTACTCCCTTATTAGTTTCCAAAAAGGCTGGAACGCGCATGTTTTATTTCGGACTGGGAAAACCAATACGAAATTTGTCTTGACAGTGACATATTTTCAAAAAGGCATTTATCCACCATTTCATCCCCTTATGAGTGGAATTTCGAACAGTCTTTTCTTAAATGATGTCTATGGTACAATATCAAAACAACCTCCAAATTTCAAGTTTCTGTTCTTAGTGGTTTGAACTGGGTTATGACCAGTCAGTGAATTAGTGTGGCCCTATTCATCACCTTAGTGAGTGAATTTCCAAATGCAGTGACACATATTTTTTTTTTCATTTCTGAGAAGCTAAATACCAACTGTCAAAGACTTAGTTTCAAAAATGCTTTCACATTGAAATATTTTCACAAAAGATTTCCCCTCTTGTTGCACCCCTGTAGGGGATGAATTTCCAAAAACAGTTCGATTTTTTTATATTTGATAGAGAAGTAAAATACAAATTTTCATTGATTTAGCTTCAAAAATGCTTGCATAACGAAATACTACCGTGGAAACGTTTGCCTTCTATTTCACTCACATAGGGGTTGAATTTACAAAAACAGTGAAACACATACTTTTTTGTTTCTAGCTGAGAAGCCAAATTTAAATTTTCATAGATTTAGCTTTAAAAATAAAATTTTTCGCAAAACATTTCATCCCATATTTCAGCTCTTTAGGGGCTGAGTTTCCAAAAACAATGAACATATATTCTTTTATTTGTAACTTAGAAGTGAAATACCAATGTTCATAGACGTAGTTTTAAAATTAGTTTAGTAGTTTGCAAGCTGTTGCTTGCCTTAACCATAAATAAATGTCTACCTAGAAGCGACCACAGTCCCTCATTGATGGAGAGATCTAATCTTTCCAGGTTGACCATTTCCAGTTTCTGAAAGAAAGAAATTAAGCTTCCCAGACAGTCGTGCCCATAAAATGTGGTTTTGCAGCTCGCTAAAAGAACTTGGCGACTTCCTGGCATCAAGGGAATTACAGTCTTGCCCCCACTAAACATGTGCACCAGCTGTTCTGTCTATATCATCCCAGCTTCTAACATGAGACTACTTGGAGTTTTATGACCTTGTAAGTAGGCTGTTTATGTTTTCTTATTGGCAACGTTACGTAGCGCTCTGTATGAAAATCATGGCTGTGCTGTGTGCAGTCTGTGGCTAGTTTGCATTGTTGTCTGCCATTGTAGTGTTGGGCAGCGGCAGCTGGATGTTAACAGCGCGTAGCGTTGCGCAGTTGGAGGTGAGCCGCCAGCAGTGGTGGATGTGGGGAGAGAAATGGCGGAGTTTTATGAACTCCTATATATATTATTACTTTTAATGACTATTAAGGTAAATACATTGTTTGTTCTCTATCAAAATCTTTCATTTGCTAACTATGCCTGTCAGTAGTTAGTGCCTTCCGTAGTTTGAATCTTTTATTTAGCTGGTAGTAGTGGCACTTGCTGTATTGCAGTAGTTCGAGTAACCAAGATTTTTGTGAGGTAAGTGATTTGTGAAACGTATAGGTTAATGTTAGTCAGGGTCATTCTTTTGTAGGGATTTTTGAAAGTCAGATTGCGTTGCGCTAAAAAAATATTGTGTGTCAGTTTAAGCATAGTCATGTATAATTGTTCAAAGGGGACGTTTCATATGTCGACCCTTAGCCGAGGATACCTCACTGGAATCTTCTGATTTTTTCTTGTAGTTTGTGTAATTAGTGAAGATTTTGTTTATTGCTAGCGCGTATTTGTAGTTGCAGTCTTTCATTGTTGTACAGTAAAACAGATGTGGCACGCATGTAAATTTGCACCAAGTATTTCGCAGCTGCGCTTGCAATTAGCTAGATATTATTTTCATTGCTATGTTAATGTGTTCTCTTATTTTTGCTCTTCAAATTGTGTTTTCCTGTGTTGTCGTGTGAAATATTGTGACAATAATGGCGTGTGAAAAACGTAATACTAGGCTCCAAAGTAAACTGAGAAGTGACAGTGAAGACGAAAGCAGTGTGTTAGCACCACCATGTAATGAATTAACTAATATTCAAAGTAGTAACTTGGTAATTGTGCATAGGGAAATGGAGTGGGCGTCAAATAATGGTGTAGACAGTGAATTAGGTAGTGAACAGGGAAGCATTATCGATCGACCGGTCGGCAACAGCTCGCCTCAGGAATCGGGAATGACAGAACACAATATTGCAAATACTGTAGACTCAGGTTTTGGGTTCTCACCGTTTTCTCAAATCAGTCAAGACACATTTTCCGCTTGTCAAAATGTGAATGTTGCCGGTGCAAATTCACTGCCGAAAAGCACTGAGGAACATGTTTCAGACACCAGTGCATTGTTATTACAATTAATGCAACAAATGGGACAAAAGTTTCAAAAGTTAGACACAATGGAACAAAATCAGAGACAAACACAGCAACAGTTAGACACGATGGAACAAAATCAGAGACAAACACAGCAACAGCTTCAAAAGTTAGACTCATTGGAACAAACTCTTGAACAAACACGTGAAGATTTAACTACTGAGTTACATAACATTGAATCGAAATGTCAAAAAGTCTGTAATGACGTAAAAACTCAAATTTGTGAGCATTTTCAACCTATTTTTTCGCAGCATGAAAATGCATTACAGAATCACGAAGCAGCCACAAAAGAACTGCAAACTATTGGTCATGAAAATCATGAGACCTTGCAAGCTAAAATTCACTCAGTTGCATCTACCGATTCGGTTACGCAACTTGCAAAAACTCAGGAAAACTTAAAGGACACAGTAGATATTCTGAAAATTGGTTCAGAAAGACACATGGAGGAAATTAGTTCACTATCAGAGAAAGTAGTCGAACTTTCGGATCAGCTAAATAATTTATCTACGAAGGTAGATGATAATCTGAATGACACAAAACCGGTAGTCTTTAATGACACAGAAGAGTGCGAACAAATTACGAAATTCAAACAAAATCAGAATCAAATTAATACGCAACACCAAAGAGAAATCCGGGAAGTACAAGATCAGCTGACTCAGGTAATACAAGAATTACGTATTTCAGAGGCCACCCGCGCTCCAACACGGGAAGAGGGACTTAGAAATACGGAAAAGCCGCAAAACAATAACACAGGGCATTTCGGAAATTATGAAAGAAATTGGCAAGATGCACCGAATTTTGAAATGGAACCGCCGAAACGACGCAACAATGACCGACATGCGACTCGCCGACACGATGATTTTGACTATAAGCTGTTCAATACTACACGCAAATTTAAAACATTTAAGAATTCTGGCAACGACATTCATCCACAAGCGTGGCTTCATCAATTCTTTCATTGTTTTCCTCCCAACTGGTCATTAGAACACAGATTAGAATTTATGTGTGGCTACTTAGAGAATGAACCAGCTGTAAGAATGCGGTCGGTCATTCGCGATTGTCACAGTGAAGGACAATTTTACCATGCCTTCCTCTCAGCATATTGGTCTCAAGCTACACAAGACCGTGTAAAACATAGCATCATGATGATGAAACACTTTGAACAATCAGAATTTTCCAGTCTTGTCAAATATTTTGAAGACATGTTGCATAAGAATCAATATCTTTCAAACCCATACAGCCCCTCAGAACTCATCCGCATTTGCTTAATCAAATTACCTGAACATTTACGACGCATTATTTTGGCTGGACGTTGCAAAGACGACATTGAAGCTTTTCAGGGACTCTTACAAGAATTAGAAATTGACGCTGACAATCGCGGAACGCGAAAACAGGAACACAACAATTACATGTCACATCCGTCGCAATTCCGCGATGAAAGAAATAATAACTGGACATGACAAGGCTATTCTTACAACGTAAATGTTGACCAAAACAGACACCACCCGTATGCCAACCATTGGCAGAATAGTAGTTACAGAGAAAGATCGCATTTCCGTAGTAACGAATATGACAGAGATTACCATAGAAACAGACAATATGGGAACCAAAACAATTATGATCAAGGGAGACAGAATAACTTCAGACGCAACAGTTCGGCGCACAGTTACGATTCAGGGAGAAATTCTCCACCACGTGACGGACAAGGAAGAAACTACGGAACCTACCGACATGACGACAGACGATATATTCGTAACGACAGACCTGAACTGCATCAGAACTGGCGGGATTTAAACAGGGCAGGGCCTTCTCGGCAAGGTGAATTTGTAGAAGTTAGGTCTCCTAATCCCAATAACGACGCGCGCCAACAAAGGGACAGACAATGACTCGCACCGCAGGCAGCCGCATGCGCCGGCTGGTTCAGAGAAAAATAACATAGACGCTAACCTTGAGAAAAATTCCAGTATTCTTTACCGACGTATACCGCATGATAATTGCGTTGAAGTTGAAACTCTGTGTACTAGGAAGACTAAAGGTTTACACCACATTTCACATATAAAACCGTTTATTGAAAGATAATCTGTTTTTTAACTTAGTCTTTGCCATAAAACTTTCACTTCACGCATTAGTACAATTTGTCACACTGAGAAGTGGTTAACATGCAACAATGTTTTGAAGTTAACTATCCAGTCTAGAACCTAGGTAACATTTTTAAACAGAAATTACGAATGCATTGTTATAGTGAACAGATGACACAGTGTTGTTATTTGTACATTCTTGCTTGTTAGTTGCACGATTACGTAACGACTATAAGGCTCACATACTTAGAACATTTATCAGTACTGCTAATGAGATTTTAATGCAACATTTTGGTTTACTTGAAAATACATTCTGGATTTAAAGTACTTTCTGTGAAATACCAGATGACACAGTGGTTAGTTTATGTGACAGTTACACGATTTTATCACAACGCTACTAATGAGAGACAATTTACAATGTTGCTTTTGCGGTGTATCTGTTTTATATCTGCACAGTTTTTCTGAATTATTCTGGAAAGTAAAACATGCTTTAGTAGTAACTTTTGTGATATAGCTACAATGAGACAGCCTTTTCTGTAGCACAACAATACGTTACAGCACAGTACTTTCTTCATCATGGCAATAAGCGTAATAACTAAGATATCTATACGCAAAGCATTTCACTTTAGTTTAACATGAGGTAAGTACATTGACTTCTGGAGAACTTAGCTTTTGGAGGACGATAACTACGACACTTCCACAGAGATTATCTTACAACAAGACGCACAGTGTAGCGCTACAGTACAGGTATTTGAGTGATTAATTTTGTACTTAAAACATTTATTTTTAAAGGTATTTGAAGCACAATGATACAAAGTTTTCCGTGATACATTTTATTCCATTGCTGTAATCTGTAACACCTGAGGGTATAATTACATTAATCCTCAGGGGGGTACACGCCTACTTTGTGTACCATGTGTTTGGCAAGCACGAGGAGCCCTAGCTAATATGGTATTTGCTTATACAACTTTACACATCGGTACCATATTCCTCCAAGACAGAATTACACAGATATCAGATTATTTAACAGAGAAACAAACATTTTTTTTACTACGTCAGTGACAGATATTTAGCAATTACACAGTTGGATGACTTCATACTTACGAAATTGTATTTTGTCTGTACTTTGTGAACTGTTCATATTTTTTCAGAACCATTGTGATACTATGAGAGCTCTGAATAATGTATTTGGTATGGGAGCATGATTTTTACAGTACGTTTGAGGCAGATGCCACTTTTGACATGAGCAGAGAATTTTTTTTTAGGTTTTGAAATTATTGGAGGAAGCTACGACGATTTTGAGAGTTGACTGAGGTGTTATGATGTTATTATTACGACGACTATGTGTATTATGCTGTTGCGGTATGTTTATGATCAATAAGCTGATGCTATATGAGTTATTTGAGTATGCTACGTATCTGTTATGATGAAATGTTGAAGAAGTGTCGACGAATAAGGTAAGGAATAATGAGTAGTGGTTAGGGACTCTGGTTTGTGAAACAGGTTGTTGGAAACCAAGAATCGTACTTTAAGAGTTATGAAATGTATGTAAATGCGTGAATGTATTACAATGCCGATGAAAATTTTTTGGACACTGTTATATCAATACGATTTTGTTTCTACAGATTTGTAACGCAAATTCTTGACCTGTGAAATTTTTTATATGACACTGCCACTGTAGCGGAAACTGCTGTCGTAAATATTTCAGTAAGAAAGGTAAGTGACATTGACGTAATGCATTTCGGGCGCCCAGCTAAGAGGTAGTCGCCTGACAAAAGAAAGCCATTAGGTGAAAAAAAAAGAGGCCATTATCCTCGCCATTGACATTCCTTTAGAGAAAGCATTGCAAATACGACACGCTCATTACTTGGAAAGATACTTACATCTGCACACTTGATTATGACAAGCGTCTTTCTACGAGAGTTGAGAGAATTTCTACTAACTTATGAAATGTCACATGACTATTGAATGATATTTTTATGCTTTGCCTTTCATATTTGCTCATTTTGTTTAATATCTAGTTTCTAGCTTCACTGCAGCATTGGTTAAAATAAAATTTTATAGATGCACTAATATAGATATTTTCTGTCTGCAGATCCAGTAAATAATAATGTTGTGATATTTCCAAAAAAAAAAAAATGAGGGAGCACAAAAGACATTTCCCTTCACAGGAACTGCATACATAATTTTCTTTTCAAGTATTTGGTAATTTATTTCATAGAACAAGTTTTTGTGGTGCACCACTTTCATGACATAGATATTAAGATGTGAATAGACATTTCCCTTATCTGCATTGTTGTCTTTACTGTAATATTTTTCTGCTTGAGCTATGTCATGTTTAGATATATGTTATTTCATTTGCTGCTGCTGTTTGCCAGGCATAGTGTTACTGAATTTGACTTTGTGTTACTCTGCTAAGCCAGTTTACTACTGATTTATTTTTCTTGTTTGCTGCTCATTGCGTTATATTAGTTGTAATATTGCTGCTTGCTTGGCCAGTTTGAATATTTTGTCATTGCTGTTTGTATTAATTGTTTTGTGCTGCTGCATTGCCTTGTCCCTTAGTTTAGCATCTGAGCTCAGTAGATTTAAGTTAGCTTAAGAGGGGGTAGACTATATAAGAGAATGAGTTGTGATGAATTGGAAGAAATGCATTGAGAAGCTATAAGAATATGGTTTGGCCAAAAAAAAGTATTTTGAAAGAGGAGATGAACAAAAAAGTAGGGTTTAGAGACAATAAGTTTAGGTAGGATTATCTTGGAAATAAATGATGTAAGATAATGGAAAATAAATAATGAGGTCAGAAATATGTGAACATATAAATACAGAAAGCATGCTTGGATAGGATGTTTTGGTGAAAACAAATGTTGAAATAAGACGAAAGATATGGAATGAAGTTTTGGGTTGGACTGCAGTACCAAATGTTACACTGAAAACGAACCCTGTCCTTTCCATTGTGTTATCCCCTTATGTGTTCGTGTACTCTTGTATATTTCTGTTTTTCCTGTCTTTATGTGTTTAGCTAATAAGAGTTATGTTGTAGAATTTTTCTAATACTATGTTATTTACTTTGTAAAGACGCTTAGACATTCTGTTCTGTTTTAATGCTCATGTGTGAAGTTGATGTTTCGAAAGTTATTCTGATCTTTTATGTATGTACTCATGTCATAATTCCTGTAACACTGACGTATATGTTATTTCGATTCTTTCGTAAAGCCTGTACTACAAATGTTCTCTGTATTGTTATGTTCTTTAATGATGTATTTTGTACCTTTGTAATTGTATTCTTATGTTATAAAATTGTAATTGACACCAGGTCAGCAAATTAAGTAACTTGTAAGTTCCATTTCACTGCACAAGTTTCTGTTGGTCATAGTATATGGACAATATGTGAGAAGTAGGGACTGTTAGTGTTTGCATGTGTGTTAATAATTCAGCAAGGGACTGGATAACAGCATTGCTGGTTCTAAGGACAATTAAAAAACTTTGTGAGTGCACAAGTGGTGGTTTATGGACTTGCTATATTGTCCACAAGACTCTTCGATGGTGATTGTGTACCTGCACATTTGCAACAGATGGCTGCTGGCCGTTTCTACAAGGACTACAGTGGGTCTGCACCTTTGATGACCCACCAATACCATTATTTCTACAAGGACTACAGTGGGTCTGCGTCTTTGCTGACTCACCAGTACCATTATTTCTACAAGGACTGCAGTGGGTCTGCGCCCCTGGTGGCCCACCAATACCGTAATCTCTACCAGGACTACAGTGGGTCTGCTCTGTGATGACCTACCTACCAATACTCTTCAAAATTTCGACCGACTCTGCTGTGGGTTTGCTCTGTTGTGGTCAATACCTGTCTGCATATCAAGAGTCAGCACTGTCTTTCCGTTGGAAGGACAACACTACTTCTTCAAGATTGCATGGAAATCCACTACTTCCGTGTGCATTTTCTTTTACTGCTCAGACTTTGAGAAAAACACTGCAATGTTACTGTGATGAATGATCAGGACTGTCTTTATGGACTGTGAGAAAATTTTAGCTTTTGACCAACATTGTATCAAGAAGTGTGTGCATTTGGTATCTTTCTTACTGTAATTATGAAAAATTTTTTCAAATCTGTGTTGGCCAGTGCCCAAAACAATTTGTAAAATTTTTTGTGGGGAGCATGGGGGCTATGTAAGTAGGCTGTTTATGTTTTCTTATTGGCAACGTTACGTAGCGCTCTGTATGAAAATCACTGGCTGTGCTGTGTGCAGTCTGTGGCTAGTTTGCATTGTTGTCTGCCATTGTAGTGTTGGGCAGCGGCAGCTGGATGTTAACAGCGCATAGCGTTGCGCAGTTGGAGGTGAGCCGCCAGCAGTGGTGGATGTGGGGAGAGAAATGGTGGAGTTTTGATATTTGTAAGAATGGATGTTATGAACTCCTATATATATTATGACTTTTAATGACTATTAAGGTAAATATATTGTTTGTTCTCTATCAAAATCTTTCATTTGCTAACTATGCCTGTCAGTAGTTAGTGCCTTCCGCAGTTTGAATCTTTTATTTAGCTGGTAGTAGTGGCACTTGCTGTATTGCAGTAGTTCGAGTAACCAAGATTTTTGTGATGTAAGTGATTTGTGAAACGTATAGGTTAATGTTAGTCAGGGTCATTCTTTTGTAGGGATTTTTGAAAGTCAGATTGCGTTGCGCTAAAAAAATATTGTGTGTCAGTTTAAGCACAGTCATGTATAATTGTTCAAAGGGGACGTTTCAACCTTCCCACCATTTGCACAAAAAGTTAACCCCCTATAGAGGTTAAATAATGCTTGAGAACCTTTTTTAAAGTAACTTGAGAGGTAGTATGCCACCACGTCGCCTCGAGTATGGCCCTTTGGGCACACATGCTGTCATATGAACATTCTGGTCACAATTTCGTCATGTAAAAAAGTTATAAACCACGCATACTAATGTAGTGCTGGGGAACACCGATATGATGACCTAAAACATGAATATTAATCTGACTGACAGTGTTGTTAAACGGAGAGAGTGGCATGCCACCTCTCAAGTTACTTTAAAAAAGCTTCTCAAGCATTATTTTACCTGTGTAGGGGGTTAAATTTCAAAAACCGGCGAAACAAGCATTTCTTTATTATTGACAGTAACTAAATGACTGTTTTGGTATGTCTAGCTTCAAAACAGCTTTAATAGCGACATATTTTTTTCAATAACTAATTCATCCCATTTTTCACCCCCTTAGGGATAGATTTCGAAAAGTTCTTTCTTAAACGACAACTGCAGTACCAGGTAAAAACTCTTTGCAAATTTCGAATTTCTATCATATGTGGCTAGGTGATGATGAGTCTATGAGCCAGTCAGTCGGGGCATTGCCTTTTACATACACACGTCGAAAAACATTTTGCATCACTCCGGTTCCCAGAACTCCTGAAAACACACGTTGACTGTGAATATTGTATCACAGACACAATCCTTTTGACTGTTCAGAGATGTCACTAAACCCGTCTAAAGATGTAAAGAACGATGGATGAGCAGTGCCTATTACACGGAGGACAGTTCCTGTCATTCCACCAGGAAGGAGGTACACGGCTTGTGTCGTCTGTAGTTCAACCATGCCTAGATGGTCAACACTGCGGTTCGATTGCATCCGCATTGGTAGTACCAGGAAGGGCTCTCAACAAGGGAAGTTTTCAGGCGTCTTGGGAGTGAACCAAAGCGATGTTGTCCGGACATGGAGGAGATACAGAGAGACAGAAACTGTCGATGACACGCCTCGGTCTGGTCGCCCAAGGGCTACTACTGCAGTGGATGACCGCTACCTACGGATTATGGCTCGGAGGAACCCTGACAGCAACGCCACAATGTCGAATAATGCTCTTCGTGCAGCCACAGGACGTCGTGTTACGACTCAAACTGTGCGCAGTTGGCTGAGTGATGCGCAACTTCACTCCTGATGTCCTCTGCGAGGTCCATCTTTGCAACCACATCATGCAGCGCGGGCCGGCCGAAGTGGCCGCGCGGTTCTGGCGCTGCAGTCTGGAACCGCGAGACCGCTACGGTCGCAGGTTCGAATCCTGCCTCGGGCATGGATGTGTGTGATGTCCTTAGGTTAGTTAGGTTTAACTAGTTCTAAGTTCTAGGGGACTAATGACCTCAGCAGTTGAGTCCCATAGTGCTCAGAGCCATTTGAACCATGCAGCGCGGTACAGATGGGCCCAACAACATACCGAATGGACCGTTCAGATTTGGCATCACGTTCTCTTCACCGGTTAGTGTTGCCTATTCCTTCAGCCAGACAATCGTCGGAGAGATGTTTAGAGGCAACCATGTCAGGCTGAAAACCTTTAGATACACTGTACAGCGAGTGCAGCAAGCTGCAGGTTCCCTACTGTTTTGCGGTAGCATTATGTGGGGCCGAGGTACGCAAATGGTGGTCATGGATGGCGCCGTAACGGCTGTACGACACGTGAATGCGATCCTCCGACCGATAGTGCAACGATATTGGCAGCATAATGGCAAGGCATTCGTCTTGGTGGCATTCTATGGTGGTACAGCATGCAATGTGTGGTTTTCATGAGTAGTAAAAAGGGCGCAAATGATGTTTATGCTGATATCTATTCCAATTTTCTGTACGAGTTCCGGATGTTCCAGCTTAGCACCCAATGCTTCACTCAAG
This sequence comes from Schistocerca nitens, assembly GCF_023898315.1. NCBI lineage: Eukaryota > Metazoa > Arthropoda > Insecta > Orthoptera > Acrididae > Schistocerca > Schistocerca nitens. The sequence goes on from NC_064622.1 coordinate 505,342,955, forward strand.
TAGACTGTGTGGCTTTGTTTTGTTTTTATTTAGTAGCTCTTTTACGTTGTTCAAAAATTGAAACACCATCTGAGCTTTCCACACTAATTAAGGCCGTATAAACGTCGTGATTTCCAAATGTGTTTCTGACCAAAAAGCGATTCTAGTAACCAAATGTTTTGTTAGTCATGGCTTTTGTGTTCATGTGACGATATTTCCGTAGTAACTTTCATCCACTAACAAATATTTCTTTATATCTGAGAGGTGAAATACCAATTCTCATAAATTAGCTTTAAAATGTTTTAATATAACGAAATATATTCTTAAGAATTTTCATGCCCCGTTGCATTCCCTTTGGGCTTGAATTTCCAGAAACAGTGAAACACCTTTTTTTTATTTCTAACCAAAAAGTCTAATTCCAATTGTCCTTCATGTAGCCTTAAAATCCTTCAGTAGCCCTTTTCTAATTATTTATTTTCAAAAATCTTTCACCCACTATTTTACCCCCTTAGTGAATCAGCTTCCAAAAAAGCTAAAAGACGCATTTTTCATTTTCTAACTGAGAAACCAAATACCAGGTTTCGTAGTTCCAGGTTCAAAATTCCCTTAAAAGCAATGTACTTTCAAAAAGCCTTTCATCCCCTATAGCACTTCCTTAGGAGTGGAATTTCAGACAATCCCTTCTTAAGCAATACCTACAATATAAGATCCACACCCTCTCCAAATTTCTATACTTAGCAGTTTGGTCTGGGTGGTGATGAGTGAGTGAATCAGGCTGACCCTGTTTCACTCCGTAGAGGTTCAATTTCCAAAAACAGTGAAAAACATTTTTTTTCCATCTCCAACCGACAAGCCAAACACACATTTTCAAAGATTTAGCTTTAAACATGTTTTCACAATTAAATATTTTCATAAATGTTTCACCACCTTTGTTGTTTAATTTCATAGAACAGTGAAATGCGCACGTTTTATTTCCAAAGAAGGAGCGAAATGCAAATTTTCATACATTACCTTCAAAAATGCATGCCCAATGAAATATTTCCGTAGCAATTTTCATCACCCATTTCGCCCCCATATGGGTTGAAGATCCGAAACACTGCAATACTTACTTTTATTTCTGAGTAGTCAAATACAAACTTTCATAGATTTCGTTTTGCAAATGCTTTCATAATAGAATACTTTCATAAAAAATCTCATCCCCTGTTTTAGCTCTTAAGGGGTTCATTTACCAAAAACACTGAAAGATGTAGCTTTTTATTATTATTATTATTTCGTTTGGCATCAAGGATACATTACTTGAATTGAACAGCCAATAAGTCAAATAGCAACGTTCATATAGCTTTAAAAATTCTTTAGTATTTATTTAATAATGATATATTTTGAAAAAAACCTTTCCCCCCATAGGTTTAAATTTCCAAAAATGTTGAAACAGATGTTTCTTTATTTGTGCCTGAGAAACCAAATACCAATTTTCGTTGGTCTAGCTTCAAAATTGTATTAATAGACACATTTTTAAAGGAAATCTTCATCTCCTATTTCACCCACTTAGGGTAGGAATTTAAAAAATTGCATCTTAAACGATGGCTGCACACCCTCTCCAAATTTCAAGTTTCTGTCCTTAGCGGTTTGGGCTGGGTGATGATGAGTCAGTCAGTCAATTAGTCGATCAGTCAGTTTGGCCATTGCCTTACATATAAATAGATTACACCCAGTTCACAACTGCATGATCTCAAGGTGTGTTTTACCTTAATCTTTTTGTAGCAAATAGCTTCTAATATACATTATGATTGCACTTACGTATTTTATGAGCATATATTCACATATGATTATAATATTATTTAAAGGCTCCTACCCCACTCCCCTCCTCTCTTTTTGTGCCTTTGCCACTAGATTCCTATTTTAGGAGATATTCATATATTTAATAAATGTCACATTTTCATGTGTATTGCACATTCACACATTATTATATATTATTCCACACAAACGTATATGCTCTACATTTTGCTTCTCTTTTATCAGATGATATGTGATGTTGCTTATTACATCTAAATATGTAGTTACCACATTTAGTAATCTTCCCCATAGTATTATCGATTACTCATGTTGTCACATGAATTGTATCTATATTTTACTTCTCCCTGGTATGACTTAAGTTATTTTATTACATACCTGTGGTATTAGCAACAGTATGACCTGAAGAGATCGATTTATTTATTCCCTTTGTTATTACTTTACATCTTTTGCAGATTTTTCTTCTTTGATTTTATTTATTTTATTGCCTTGCTTCTATATTAGCCATAGTACAATACGAATGGATTACTCTGTTTTCTAGATCGTCGTCCACAGAACATTATCAAAAGCTCATGTCATCACATGAACTAGATCTATATCGTTCTTTTCTCTGGTTTAACTTAAATCATTTTATTGCTTTGTTGTAATATTAGCCACAGTATGATCTGAAGAGATAGTTGTGTTTACTTCCATTACATTCTCTGGGAGACGTCTTCCATTGCTACGACTTTAAATCTATTGCATATTTTCCTGGTCAGACTTGCGTTATTTTACTACCTGATTTTAGTATCAGCAATATTATGGCATGATTGCTGTGTTTATTAAATTTTCCATTCTGCTGTACTCTCTTCCCTCCTTTATCAATTTATAATAACATATTGTTCGTATGTTCTTTCTTCTCGCTCCGTTCTCTAGTTTACCTGAGACCCCCCATCTTATTCCAATCTCTCCTACCTTTGACACTAGGTTCTTTCATACCAAAATTCTATATGTCCTGTATGAAATGAAGAGATTGTTGTATTTATCACATTTCCATTCTTGGCAGTCTTTTCCCTTTGTTATTTTTTTACAACAGTTGTATGTTTTTTTTGGTTTGACTTAAGTTATTTTACTAGCTGGCATTAGTGCTGCTTATAGTATGATACGACTGGATTGCTACATTAATCAAAATTTCAATTCTTTTGTAAATACCTTTCTTTTATGAAGCTATAAAACTACATTGCTTGACTCTTGCAAGTCATTATCATATACACAACTATACTAGTTACAGCCATCTGTCCCTTCCCTTTCCCATTTTCTTATTTAATGTCATTTTTTTTCTTGCTCCGCCCCCCTTCCCACAAAGCCCCCCCCCATTTCTTTTACATCTTAGTTATGTCTTTTATGTTCCTATTCAGTTTTCTTATATTGCCTCTAATTTCTTTACTTCTTATCCCCTTATCTTTTCTCCTCCTCCCTTCCTCCTCCCTTCCTCCTCCCTTACTCCTCTTCCTTGTAAGTATGTACACAACTGCTTTACAGTACATTCATACTGTTACATTACAGTATGCAATGTTTTATAGCAAGCATTTGTAGACTCTGTCGTGTTCACTTCATAATACACTTCGATGGATGGTTACGTTATTTTCTTTTACATCAGAATTCAGTTGCTTTAATGCATGATTATATTTCCTATGCAGTATAGTACATGATGTATAACAGTCCCGCCCTACAATTGTTAAATTTCTTGAAATCAGCGCATTTGTTAACGTTGCATATTGACAATTTTAAAAGGTCAATCCAAAGATATACCTTTCTCATTTTGCGTCGTTCATGTTTACTGCCTACAATGCTTTTCTGGATTCAACGATAGAGTACGCCACATCAGCTGACAGCAAATGATATTCAACTTTGACTTCATTACATTAGTAAATTTGACAGTGTGGTTTCAGGTAATAGTGCCTGGACATGTAATGACTGTTTTTGATGATAATTTTATGGCACTTTTTCAGTACATGTCGTGGTGTCACCGCCAGACACCACACTTGCTAGGTGGTAGCCTTTAAATCGGCCGCGGTCCGTTAGTATACGTCGGACCCGCGTGTCGCCACTGTCAGTGATTGCAGACCGAGCGCCACCACACGGCAGGTCTAGAGAGACGTCCTAGCACTCGCCCCAGTTGTACAGCCGACGTTCATAGCAATGGTTCACTGACAAATTACGCTCTCATTTGCCGAGACGATAGTTAGCATAGCCTTCAGCTACGTCATTTGCTACGACCTAGCAAGGCGCCGTATTTAATTGATATTTATCTTGTGAAGCATGTACAGTCAAGAGAGATGTTCACCAATTGTGGATTAAAGTTAAGTATTCTACCAGTTACCTCCTGTTTTGCTAGTCTTATTTCTCTGACCTGTTCCAGACCTCACGCCAGCCTGCCTTTCGGCTTCCTCCAAACCCCGTGAGTTGGCTCCTGCCAATTCACAACACATGTCATAGAAGTTCATTCTTTTATGACAGACACTTTGTGAAGGTGTTCTCGTTTATGCACTGTGGAGATCTCTTCTGAACAACACTCTGCAAGGCACCCCAGATACGCTCAAGAATGTTCGTGTCTGGGGAGTTTGGTGGCTTGCGGAAGTGCTTAAACTCAGAAGAATGTTCCTCGAGCAATTCTGTAGCAATTCTGGACATGTGGGGTGTCGCATTGTCCTGCTAGAATTGCCCACGTCCGTCGGAACGCACAATGGACATGAATGGATGCAGGTGATCAGACAACGTCCTTATGTACGTGTCACCTGTCAGAGTCGTATCTAGACGTATCAGAGGTCGCATATCACTCCAACTGCACACGTCTCACATCATTACAGAGCTTCCACCAGCTAGAACAGTCCCCTGCTAACAAGCAGGGTCCATGGATTCATGAGATTGTCTCCATACCCATACACGTCGACTAGTTCGATATAATTTGAATCGAGACTCGTCCGACCAGACAACATGTTTCCAGTCATCAAGAGTCCAGTGCCGGTGTTCACGGGCCATGGAGAGGCGTAAAGATTTGTGTCGTGCAGTCATCAAGGGTACACGAGTGGGCCTTCGGCTCCGAAAACCCATATCGATGATGTTTCGTCGAATAGTTCGCACGCTGACTCTTATTGATGGTCCAGGATTGAAATCTGCAGCGATTTTCGGAAGGGTTACACTTCTGTCACGTTGAATAATTGTTTTCATTCGTCGTTGCTCACGTTCTTGCAGGATCTTTTTCCGGCCGCAGCGATGTCGGAGATTTGATGTTTTACTAGATTCCTGATATTCATGGTACACTCGTGAAATGGTCGTATGGGAAAATTGTCACTTCATCGCTACCTCGGAGATGCTGTGTCCCATCGCTCGTGCGCCGACTATAACATTAAGTTCAAACTTAGTTAAATCTTGATAATCTCCCATTGTAGTAGCAGTAACCAGTTTTTTTTTCCTACCGCTTCAGTGTATTTACGTTAAGCAGAATGAGATGAATTTCGAAAGAATTTCAGTACATTTTAAGTGGTAGAATTTTTGAAACTTCATAGTCTTTCTCTCGCCGTAATGAAAATGTGTGGAGTCATCAATCGTCACTTCAAATCAAAGAAGTTAATCACCGCTATTCTGCTAAAAAAAAATTTCTCTCTCGTCTCGGTAAGAAGAGAACCTACTACTACATTTTTTTAAATTAATTTCTAATCCAATGGTTTATATACTGAGGAGAAGCGAGCTTAGACGGAAGTGGAAAGTATGTAGACTGGTTATTGAACCTCTGTGCTGAAGGAGATTTTTTTCTGGGATACAAAATATCTACTACCTAAATCACGAATTTACATTTGGCAATTAAAGGAATAAATAAATAGACGTAACATCACAACTGAGGATCAAAAGAACAAGCATGAGTGTATGGTGAGGACATCATTCGTCATGAAACTTCCTGGCAGATTAAACTGTGTGCCGGACCGAGACTCGAACTCGGGACTTTTGCCTTTCGCGGGCAAGTGCTCTACCAGCTGAGCTACCCGACTCACGCCCAGTCCTCACAGCTCTACTTCTGCCAGTACCTCGCCTCATTCGTCATGTCACTAGGAGTCGGAGACGACTCAATGGGCCATAACAGCAACGCTTTCTCTGGGGTGTGTCATTGGTTTGTGTCTGTCAGAGGGATCGATGGTAGGGCGCAAATGACGGAGGGGACTGTCTGTTCCCGGAACCACTGCAGGCATCCCCTCTCTGATCAGCAGGAAGCAGTGCCGAACACTTCGTCCCACGACGCCGTTCTCCCGGCAGCTCGTGGAAAGTGCGGTTCTCGCTTGCACGCAAGGACGCGTGAGTGCGTGCGTGTCACACGCCGTCCTAGAGTACACTTGCCGCGTCTTACGAACTGCGATCGTCGGGTCCTGCTATTCTTGCCACAGGTGAGGCCATTCCGATGTATGCGGGCTCGTAATTAAGCTCATCGTGGCGCGGAATTTTAACTGGAGTGGCCGTGACACAAATGTGGCTGACGTGCCAACATCTACAACGTAATGAGGCTTAATTAACGACAGAAGACGTCGGCCACGATTTACGTCATATCTGTCAGCTTCAGCGAGAACAAACTGCGTACGTCAAGGGGGGGGGGGGGGGGGAAAGGGTAACTGGACAGACCTCGAAGTCAGCTAGCTCCCGGCTCCATATCGGTGCGTGTAAGGTTACAGGGTGGACACGTACCAGGGCAGGCTTTCTTTGGTCATCTGACTGGTACGCTACGAATTCCTCTCCTGTGGCAACCTCTTCATCTCAGTGTAGCTCTTGCGCCAACACCACCAATTATTTGTTGCAAATATTCCAATCGCAATCTCCCCGTCGGCCGCTGTGGCCGAGCAGTTCTAGGCGCTTCAGTCTGGAACCGCGCTGCTGCTACGGTCGCAGATTCGAATCCTGCCTCGGGCAAAGATGTGTGTGATGTCCCTAAGTTAGTTAGGTTCAAGTAGTTCTAAGTCTAGGGGACTGATGACCTCAGATGTTAAGTCCCATAGTGCTTAGAGCCATTTGAACCATTCAGTCTCCCCCTACTGTTTTTAGCTTGCACAGCTCCCTCAGGTAGCGCCGTAGTTATTCCCTGATCTCCTGTCATCATGTCCCATCTACTAAAGGGTGTTGTCAATATGTTTCTTTTTCGTCGATTCGACAGAGAACCTCCTCATTCCTTTTGTCATCGTTCCATCTAATTTTCATTTCACTGCAATGTTAATCATATTGATATTTCTTAAATTTCACATATTCGTTACAATACTATTAGTATTATCGCTAAGTATGACCAGCCAGGTTAGCCAAGGGCGCTAACGCGCTGCTTCCTGGACGCGGATAGGCGCGCCGGCCCCGGATCGAATCCGCCCAGTGGATTAACAGCAAGGGCCTGTGAACGGGCAGCCTGGATGTGGTTTCTAGCGGTTTTCCACATCCCACTAGGTGAATACTGTGCTGGTCCCCATGTCCTGCCTCGGTTACACTACTCGCGAGTACACTAATTCAAAATGATTCAAATGGCTCTGAGCACTATGGGACTCAACTGCTGAGGTCATTAGTCCCCTAGAACTTAGAACTAGTTAAACCTAACTAACCTAAGGACATCACAAACATCCATGACCGAGGCAGGATTCGAACCTGCGACCGTAGCGGTCTTGCGGTTCCAGACTGCAGCGCCTTTAACCGCACGGCCACTTCGGCCGGCCGAGTACACTAATTCCCCGACCCCACGTCGGAGTGGGACAAAGGCCCAAAGAGAATAAAGATGATTATCATTATCATGTATTATATACAAAGTAATGTTGACATACAAAACATGTATGGCTTGAAGTAAGAGAGAGCCTGAAGGCCCCAACCTTACTAGGTGAAATAAAAGTGTAAATGAATAATTACAGTGACTTACACTTCTTACAAACATGGAAATAGAAACATTTTTACATACAAATTTCCATACGCTTCATCTCCTATACCGTTTTGTCAAACAAATAAATATAATGACAGAGTGCTGTCGGTAGCACTTCCTCTCCACTCTGACGCTCCTGAATGAACGACTCAGCAGAAATACTCGTTTTCATCGGAGCAGAATCCTTTCTGTCCATCTCCACCACTCAGCTGCTTTCTTGTAGTCACTCCAAGTAGCAGGAACCCGACTTTGGAATGAACTCCGACATCGTATTAGCTTCAGCTTCAAAAGATATTGACATGTACGTAAACTAAAGCAAAAAAAAAAAATCTATCTTTGCCCATCCGTGCATTCGTTATCCCATTACATCCTTCTTTCCAACCAGATCTTCCTCATTTGCCACTGCTCTTAGGTGGAGCAGTTTACCAACATTTTTCACTCTCAGAATTCTCTATGTCAGAAAATATCACTTCTGTACCCCTATAAATACATTTCATGTAGTTGTCTAAAGACTGAGATGGACAAGAAGTGCAAAATCGCAAAGCAGGAATGGGTGGGAGTGAAATGCAATGATGTAGAAACTCACATAATTAGGGAAACGACAAATGCTGCCTATACAAACATTTAGAAAGTCTTTGGAGAAAAGAGAAGCAGCTATATGAATATCCAGAGTTCAGATGACAAAGCAATACTGAAGCAGCTGTAAGAATATCTAGAGCTCACATGACAAATCAGTACCGAATATCTAGAGCTCAGATGACAAAGCAGTACTGAGGAAAGGGAAAGCTGAAAGGCGGGAGGAATATATACACCTCCGGAAAAAAATGCAGCACCCTCAAGAACAAGGTCATTTTCAAATGGCTCTGAGCACTATGCGACTTAACTTCTGAGGTCATCAGTCGCCTAGAACTTAGAACTAATTAAACCTAACTAACCTAAGGACATCACACACATCCATGCCCGAGGCAGGATTCGAACCTGCGACCGTAGCGGTCGCCCGGCTCCAGACTGTAGCGCCTAGAACCACACGGCCACTCTGGCCGGCAAGGTCATTTTACTGCCAATTGACGTGACAGGTCGTTCATCATTGTAGGAGGGATCAGTTTGGGTTCTGGGAAAATGTTGCAACACGCAAGGCAATGATTGACCCAATGACTTGTTTTAGATGATTGTTAAAGAAAGGAAGCTTTTGACAATGTCGATTGGGATACTCTCTTTGAAATTCTGAAAGTAGGATGGGTGAAGTTTAAGAAGTGAGGATTTACTTCATCGTGAGAGCATCAAGGGTGCAGACATGAAATGGAGGCATGAAATGTATTCTCAGCTGCAAATATGGACAACCATCAACTGTATAATGCAGTGATGACAGTGAAAGTTTGTGCTGGCACTCGAGCCCTGATTCCCCACTTGTCGTGAGTGATCACCTTACCATTTGGCTATCCGAGCATGACTCATGACTAGACAGAAACTTCCATATGTCCGCAACATTGTGTCTACAACCTGTATATATATATTCCCATAGAGGGGAGACATTTTACTTAAAAGTCGCTTGCCCAGTGTTGGCAAATAATTAAGATATTGCAGTTCCTTCGGTGAAGCATGCTTGCCCAAAGGAACATTACATCGTAATTCGGAATAACACAGGCACTGCAATGTAATATGAAATAGAAGCAGTGGTAGAGAATGGAGCCAGATAGTGTTCCAGTCTATCCACTGTATAATTCAATCCGTCTGTGGAAGAAGCAGTAAAACAAACCAAAGACTAATTTGTAGGGGAAATTAAAGTTCAGGGTGGTTCTAAATCGAATTTGAGCAAATAAAGGAATTGTCTGATGGGACACATCCTGAGACATCAAAAAATTGTGACTGTTGTATAGAGAGAATTGGTAGGGAGGATAATAATTATAAACAGAAACCGAGGTTATGAATACAGTGAGAAGGTTGAAACAGGTGTAGGGTGTAGCTGTTATTCAGACATGAAAAGGCTTCCACACAATAGAGTAGCATGGAGAGCTGCATCAAACCAGTCTTCCGAATGAAGACCATAACAGCACAAAATATCATGGTAGCTATGAATAAAATGTCAGATGCTGAGCTGACAAGCGGTGGAGAGTGTGGACGGGCCTGTCAGGTGAGGCGGATGCATGAGGGTGTGGCCCTGTCCAGCACAGAGGCAGGTAGTGTGTGGGTGTAGCCCTGACTGCCATGGGATTAGGTGGTGTGTGGGCATGGGGTACACCATGGGGGTGGGTGGTGCATGGGTGTGGCTGTGTCCACTGCAGGGGCAGGTGGCAAATGGGTGTGGCCCTGTCCACCTGTTCACTGCAGGGGTGGGTGATGTGTGTGCATGGCCCCATCTGCCATGGGGGGTAGGTGGCATGTGGGCATGTCCCTGTCCGCCGTGAGGGATGGGTGGTGTGTGGGCGTGTTCTTGTCCACTGTGGGAGTAGGTGGTGTGTGGGTGTGGTCCCGTCTGCTGTGGGGGCTGCTGGAGTGTGGGATTGGCCCTATCTGCCACAGGATCAGATTGTGAGTGGGCATGACCCTGTCTGCTGCAAGGGTGGGTTGAACGTGCCAGCATGCTGGGATCTGGAGGGCGCTCCAAGGCCAGCATCCACTCACTGTGTGAGGATGGTCCTTGCTGCACATTGGGGACCTATCAGCCCACACAAATATGCGAGGGTTGTTCATATGCACAGTCATACTGAGGGCCTCATTACAAGGAAAAATATTGCTGAACCTCGATTTAATAGGTCATGGTTGCAAAATACCGAAATACAATATTTACAAAAGGGTGGAAAAACTGATAGAAACGAATATTCAGTTGGTGTCCTGGACAAATGTAGGAACAAACAAGACAATACCAACCCAATGAAAACCGAAGACTGTGGAGTCTGTATGTTTGGAGAAAACATTTCACGATGTTGATTGGAAAACAGTTTTTTTTTATGCGGCTGTCTGACATTTGCAGTACAGCTGATAATTTTCTCCACTTTTCCATCTGCAATTAATCAGGATTTTTCATTGTTAAATTGCGCATATTTACCAAAATGTTTAGCCTAAAATGAAAGTATTGCCTTTTTTCCATTTGCTAGTGTTACATTCTACTTCTGTTGTTGTTGTTCAGTCCTGAGACTGGTTTGATGCAGCTCTCCTGTGCAAGCTCCTTCATCTCCCAGTACCTACTGCAGCCTACATCCTTCTGAATCTGCTTAGTGTATTCATCTCTTGGTCTCCCTCTACGATTTTTACCCTCCACGCTGACCTCCAGTACTAAATTGGTGATCCCTTGTTGCCTCAGAACATGTCCTACCAACCGATTCCTTCTTCTACTCAAGTTGTGCAACAAACTCCTCTTCTCCCCAATTCTATTCAGTACCTCCTCATTAGTTATATGATCTACCCATCTAATCTTCAGCATTATTTTGTAGCACCACATTTCGAAAGCTTCTATTCTCTTCTTGTCCAAACTATTTGTCGTCCATGTTTGACTTCCATACATGACTACACTCCATACAAATACTTTCAGCAACAACTTCCTGACACTTAAATCAATACTCGATGTTAACAAATTTCTCTTCTTCAGAAACGCTTTCCTTGCCATTGCCAGTCTACATTTTATATCCTCTCTACTTCGACCATCATCAGTTATTTTGCTCCCCAAATAGCAAAACTCCTTTACTACTTTACGTGTCTCATTTCCTAATCTAATTCCCACAGCATCACCCGACTTAATTCCACTACATTCCATTATCCTCGTTTTGCTTTTGTTGATGTTCATCTTATATCCTCCTTTCAAGACACTATCCATTCCGTTTAACTGCTCTTCCAAGTCCTTTGCTGTCTCTGACAGAATTACAATGTCATCCATGGATTTTAATACCTACTCCGAACTTTTCTTTTGTTTCCTTTACTGCTTGCTGAATATACAGATTGAATAGCATCGGGGAGAGGCTACAACCCTGTCTCACTCCCTTCCCAACCACTGCGTCCCTTTCGTGCCCCTCGACTCTTATAACTGCCATCTGCTTTCTGTACAAATTATTAATAAACTTTCGGTCCCTGTATTTTACCCCTGCCACCTTCAGAATTTGAAAGAGAGTATTCCAGTCAACATTGTCAAAAGCTTTCTCTAAGTTTACAAATGCTAGAAACGTAGGTTTGCCTTTCCTTAATCTTTCTTCTGAGATAACTCGTAGGGTCAGTATTGCCTCACGCGTTCCAACATTTCTACGGAATCCAAACTGATCTTCCCCTAGGTCGGCTTCTACTAGTATTTCCATTTGTCTGTAAAGAATTCGTGTTAGTATTTTGTAGCTGTGACTTATTAAACTGATAGTTCGGTAATTTTCACATCTGTCAACACCTGCTTTCTTTGGGATTGGAATTATCATATTCTTCTTGAAGTCTGAGGGAATTTCGCCTGTATCATATATCTTGCTCACCAGATGGTAGAGTTTTGTCAGGACTGGCTCTCTCAAGGCTGTCAGTAGTTCTAATGGAATGTTGTCTACTCCAGGGGCCTTGTTTCGACGTAGGTCTTTCAGTGCTCTGTCAAACTCTTCTCTCCCATTTCATCTTCATCTAAATTCTCTTCCGTTTCTATAGTATTGTCCTTAAGAACATCGCCCTTGTATAGACCCTCCACCTCCTTCTACCTTTCTGCTTTCCCTTCTTTGCTTAGAACTGGGTTTCCATCTGAGCTCTTGATATTCATACAAGTGGTTCTCTTTTCACCAAAGGTCTCTTTAATTTTCCTGTAGGCAGTGTATCTTAACCCTCATGAGATAAGCCTCTACATCCTTACATTTGTCCTCTAGCCATCCCTGCTTAGCCATTTTGCACTTCCTGTCGATCTCATGTTTGAGACGTTTGTATTTCTTTTTGCCAGCTTCACTTACTGCATTTTTGTATTTTCTCCCTTCATCAATTAAATTCAGTAACTCTTCTGTTACCCAGGGATTTCTACTAGCCCTCGTCTTTTTACCTACTTGATCCTCTGCTGCCTTCACTATTTCATTCCCCAAAGCTACCCATTCTTCTTCTACTGTATTTTTCCCCCATTCCTGTCAATTGTTCCCTTATGCTCTCCCTGAAACTCTGTACAACCTCTGGTTCTTTCAGTTTACCCAGGTCCCACCTCCTTAAATTCCCACCTTTTTGCAGTTTCTTCAGTTTTAATCTACAGTTCATATCGAATAGATTATGGTCAGAGTCCACATCTGCCCCTAGAAATGTTTTACAATTTAAAACCTGGTTCCTAAATCTCTGTCTTACCATTATATAATCTATCTGAAACCTTTAGTGTCTCCAGGGTTCTTCCATGTATACAGCCTTCTTTCATGATTCCTGAACCAAGTGTTAGCTATGATTAAGTTATGCTCTGTGCAAAATTCTACCAGGCGGCTTCCTCTTTCATTTCTTAGCTCCAATCCATATTCACCTACTACGTTTCCCTCTCGTCATTTTCCTACTATCGAATTCCAGTCACCCATGACTATTAAATTTTCGTCTCCCTTCACTACCTGAATAATTTGTTTCATCTCATCATACATTTCATCAATTTCTTCATCATCTGCAGAGCTAGTTGGCATATAAACTTGTACTACCGTAGCAGGCGTGGGCTTTGTGTCTATCTTGGCCACAGTAATGCGTTCACTATGCTGTTTGTAGTAGCTTACCCGCACTCCTATTTTTTTATTCATTATTAAACCTACTCCTGCATTACCCCTATTTGATTTTGTATTTATAACCCTGTATTCACCTGACCAAAAGTCTTGTTCCTCCTGCTACCGAATTTCACTAATTCCCACTATATCTAACATTAACCTATCCATTTCCCTTTTTAAATTTTCTAACCTACCTGCCCGATTAAGGGATCTGACATTCCACGCTCCGATCCGTAGAACGCCAGTTTTCTTTCTCCTGATAATGACGTCCTCTTGAGTAGTCCCCGCCCGGAGATCCGAATGGGGGACTATTTTACCTCCGGAATATTTTACCCAAGAGGACGCCATCATAATTTAATCATACAGTAAAGCTGCATGCCCTCGGGAAAAATTACAGCTGTAGTTTCCCCTTGCTTTCAGCCGTTCGCAGTACCACAACCCCAAGGCCATTTTGGTTAGTGTTACAAGGCCAGATCAGTCAATCATCCAGACTGTTGCCCCTGCAACTACTGAAAAGGCTGTTGCCTCTCTTCAGGAACCACACGTTTGTCTGGCCTCTCAACAGATACCCCTCCGTTGTGGTTGCACCTACGGTACGGCCATCTGTATCGCTGAGGCACTCAAGCCTCCCCACCAACGGCAAGGTCCATGGTTCATGGGGGTGATTCTACTTCTATTGTTAATTATATTCAGCTGTTAACATCGATTTGTTGTTTTAGTCTTAAAGTATCGTTCGTTAGATTGCCAATCTTTGCACTGCAGTCAAAACTTATAAGGATCAATTTGAATATTTGTACAGCTTCTCTTGAGAAACTAATTCACTACAGATAACTGTAACATCTGCAAAAAGTGTTAGGTTACTGTTGCTATTGTCTGCAAGGTCGTTAATTTGCAACATGAACAGCAAGGGTACGGATACACATGGTTGTGGGGACACCACAACTTCCTTCTACATTTGTCGATCACTCTCCATTCTAGATAATAAGCTATGTCCTCCTTATCAAGCAATCCTTAATCCAGTGAATGGTTTAGATAGATAATCCATACTATCGTACTTCAAATAATGAGTCATATGCTTTCTGGAAGTGAATAAATACTCCAACTTACTGTCTGTCTTGACCCATGGTTTTCAAAGTCTTGTGAAAAAGCTGTTAGTCTTCGACTGTTGTGAATCTGGTGGTCGCAGTCGTCTATAAGGCGGTGTTGTATGTTCACTTACTTGCGCTCTTGTAGACTTTCGACTGAGTCAGGCCACCGCCAACTGAGAGGTAATGTACGAGGGTTGTTCAGAAAGTAAAGCACCGCATTTTTTTCTCAGTCGAAAACAATGCTACGAATGCGAAACGTTGGGTACGTATTGTTTGAAGTCTGCTGAGTGAGCGCGCCATCTTCCGACGGATAGCGTAGCTGCTGGAGAGTTTCAAAATGGCGTCTGTAGGTGATGTACGTTACAATTAACGTGCCGTCATCGAATTTCTCACTGTAGAGAAAGAAACTGTTGGTAATATTCACAAACGCTTGTGCAAATGGAGCATCTGCTGTCGACAGAAGCGCAGTTAGGCGGAGGGTGTGGTCATCAGAAGGTGGTTCGGCGGAGCTCAACGATTTGCAGCGGTCAGGGAGACCTTCCACGGGTCACACCTGATATGTTGCAGTGAGGTGACGTTGTCATTGGCGAGGACAGATTGCAGGATGCCATTCGTGGAAGACATTTTGAGGATGATGAGGAGGTGACTCATACAGTGAAGCACTGGCTTCGCCACCAGGACAAGGATTGGTACCGACAGGGTATACACGCCCTTGTTTCGCGCTGGAGAAGCCCACAAAATGGGATGGAGATTACGTGGAAAAATAGGGTGTGTGGATGAAACACCATTCTTTTGTGTGTGTAATTGTCATTATGTTCAATAAAGAATTGTCGAAGAAAGAAAATCGGTGCATTACTTTTTGGGCAACCCTCTAACTATGACTGAGTGCAAGCACGTCCACCTCCACCAAACTCTACTGATAAAGGGCTGCGGAATACGCCAAACGAAATCTGACAGCAGTATTATAGTCTATATCTAGGTGGTATTCTACGTTGCACATCCAAATGACTGTCTATTCATTGCAAGCAATTAAGTATGGGAAATTCTAGTGGAAGTAAATCTGCGCAAGGGAACCTTCCCATTGCACCCCCTTCAGATGTAGTTGGCACAGTGGATAGGCCTTGAAAAACTGAACACAGATCAATCGAGAAAACAGGAAGAAGTTGTGTGGAACTATGAAAAAAATAAGCAAAATATACAAACTGGGTAGTCCGTGCACAAGATACGCAACATAAATGATAGGCTGAGCTCAGGAGCGCCATGGTCCCGTGGTTAGCGTGAGCAGTTACGGAACGAGACGTCCTTGGTTCAAGTCTTCTCTCGAGTGAAAAGTTTGATCTGCTATTTTCAGACAATTATTATCTGCCCGTCCGTCGGTCCGATGGATTTGACGGTCTACACACGGAAAAATTTGAAAACGTTAAAAACATATTTTTTGACAGAGCACAGGGAAAACTGAGCGACTGTGAAACTGTTGCATTCATTTGCTGCAGTTTATGTGACAAACTCTTATGTTTTTATCACTTTTTTGGGAGTGATTATCACATTTACAAGAAAACCTAAATCGGGCAAGGTAGAAGAATATTTTTACCCATTCGCCAGGTGTACAAGTTAGGTGGGTCGACAACATATTCCTGTCATGTAACGCACATGCCATCAACAGTGTCATATAGAATATATCAGACGTGTTTTCCTGTGGAGGAATCGGGTGGCCTATGATCTTGCGATCAAATGTTTTCGGTTCCCATTGGAGAGGCACGTCCTTTCGTCTACTAATCGCACGGTTTTGCGGTGCGGTCGCAAAACACAGACACTAAACTTATTACAGTGAACAGAGACGTCAATGAACAAACGGACAGACCATAACTTTGCGAAAATAAAGAAAGTAAACTTTTCACACGAGAGAAGACTCGAACCAAGGACCTATCGTTCTGCAGCTGCTCACACTAACCACGCGACCAGGGCGCTCCTGAGCTCAGACTATCCTTGATGTTGCTTATGTTGCGTATGGACTACTTAGTTTGTATGCTTTGCGTATTTTTTTCATAGTTCCACACAACTTCTTCCTGTTTTCTCGATTGATCTGTGTTCAGTTTTTCAAGGCCTTTCCACTGTGCCAACCTATAAATTTGAAGGGGTTCGATGGGGAGGTTCCCTTGTCAGAGGTGTTAGACTCCTGATTTATGGTTATCTTCGGCAACATCGTGTTGACAAAGGTCTAATGATTTGTGAGAGGCTGATTCGTGGTACAATATTAAAACCCAACATCTGCTGAACGAGTACAGGTATGGAGTGATTTCGCTACTAAATGACGCTTTTTTTATTAGTAAGACTATATGCAGCAACCCATAGGCGTGTAACATAAATTAATTTCAGTACCTTTTCTTTCCTCTGGCTGTTACTGGTCTTCGCCAAGTGGCACACACTGTCGTCATTATCAATCGCCTGCTTGCGCTCAGACAGGCGTCTCCCGGGCGATCCTCGGCTGCTGTTTCAGCTGCCGCACTGCGACCGAAGCGGTGCTCGTTGTAAGACGAAAGCCTTTGGAAAAGAAATTTGGATCGTTACTCTTCGGCGACTCCCCCCCTCTCTCCGTTTGCGCACGGCTTTTCCCACTGTTACTTCTAGCCAATGAGATGGCTCTCCCTCTGGGACGTGCGAGAGAGATGTTGCCCGGCTGTCTGCAGGCCCACAGTGGCTTCTGCAGGAATCACGGCCCTGAATCGACAGAGACATCTTCTCGCCATAAACTCACTGCCGAATGCACTGTAATCAGGTACGTGCGACCAGTTTTTTTCCCTCTATTATTGTGCTTCTGTTGTTCGCATTTTCTTAATAATGTTGGTAATTCGTCTTTGGTAGATACGCTTATAGGCACATGGTGCTCGATTTCTAAGATTGCGTTTTATAGTATCGTGACCTTTGCGAGTCTATGACTTCGTATACAGGAAGAATTGATTTCTTTTCTGCTGCACTGTGACCATTTCTGTGTCTCGTTTGCGTGTGGCCATATCGTATATGACTCTCTCTGCATCTATTTACGTTCCTTGTAATGACGTAAATATTGCATGAGTTACTTGTCTGGCAGATCTCGCCTGCCGTCATCCTGGTCCTAGAATTGTATATTGTTACTAATTTTTTTCGCCAATGTTTCTGCTACGGATCACATATAATAAGGGGGGGGGGGGACAGTATTGCAGCAGTCCTCTCGTCATTTGAGGGATATCCATTATTAATTCACAGGTAAGTTTTCATAGCAAATGCAGGAGTGTGCGGCGGCCAGTGTGGCCGAGCGCTTCTAGGCGCTTTAGTCTGGAACCGCGCTACCGCTACGGTCGCAGGTTCGAATCCTGCCTCGGGCATGGATGTGTGTGATGTCCTTAGGTTGGTTAGGTTTAAGTAGTTCTAAGTTCTAGGGGACTGATGAACTCAGATGTTAAGTCCCATAGTGCTCAGAGGCGTTTGACCCATTTTGATCCAGGAGTGTGCTAACTGTGTAGCGTGTGGTTTTGGAATTCCAAGGACCAGTCTCAGTTACACACAATACTCTGATTTTCCGTGGTTAGTATACGAGGCTTATGTAATGCATGTCGCATATATACTGGACTAAAATAAAGTAACAAAAGGAAATTTTGAAAGGATACGTTTATATTGCCACAAAACAGTATAAACAGGTGATAGTAAAACAGAAACTATGTAATGAATACAGAATGCATACAACTGCAACATGCATAACGATAGACAGAAATGTTCTTCGTCTTTTCCAACGTAACGGATTTGCACACTCATGCCGGCAACTGGTCAATGTGTTCTCAATAGTGTGTGACCACCTCTGGCAGCAATACAGGGCTCAGAACGACGGGTCATGCTCTCAATGATGTCGTCAGTCTCATGTTGAGGCAGTAACGCCCATTCTTCCTGCAGAGCTGCTCGCAGTCTTGGGTCGGTGGATGCTGACGTGGTGCAAGCCGTCTGCCTAGTCCATCCCAGACATGCTCTATGGGATTCAAATGAGGCCCCACATGCGTGCAATATCTTCCATTCCAAGAAAACATCAACCACCTGTGCTCTTTGAGGTCGAGCATTATCGTCCATCAATATGACGTCTGGGCCCAAAGCACCTCGCTACAACCGTAAGTGAGGTCCCAAGATCTCCTCACGACACCTGACAGCAGTTAAACCTTGCCGAGTCACCCACACAATTTCGTGAAGAGGGGTTCGCGTGGTAAACACAATCCCTGCCCGCACCATTGGGGATCCTCCTCGATTTCGGTTTCTTGCCTCAATGTTTGAATCCCGAAATTGTGTTCACCGTTCCCTCCAGATGCGAATCCATCGAGAATCACTCTGTGAGTCAATCTGTGAAAACAGCATTGGCCCACTGTTCGACGGTCCAGGTTGCATGTTGATGACTCCACTCTAGACGTTCCTTACTGTGAAGACGTGTCAGAGGTAGACGTACAGCATGCGTCCGACAATAAAGACCACTCTGTCGTAGTCTTCTGCATGCCGTTCGCCTCGATACAACACGTCCAGTGGATGCCGAAAGCTCACATGCCAGTTGGCGTGCGGTACTGAAGCGGTACTGTCGTACCCTTACAGCTAAGTAACGGTCCTCTCTTCTGAAGTGACATGTGGTCGGCCCTGCCCTGGTCTTCGGGGTACAGTTTCGTTCCCTCCACACCGGAGGAACAACAGAACGATTCCCATTGAGCCATCGGGTCACATCAGTTTGCGACTGTCCTGCTTCCCTGCTTTCTATGGCTCTACACCGTAGAAAGTCTGGTACGCATCTTGTCTGTGCCATACTGCACCGTCTGTGTGTACACTGTGATTGTGGATGTGGGGCTTCCCGGCAAACACTACCTCACATAGGTGCCCTGATGTCATCGTTGGCCGGAATGCCATCTTCCGTGCAGAACACGATCATACAGACATATGTTGACAGCTAATACGTTTATATCGTGGATTAAACACAGGGCAGGGAAATAGCGGTTTGTTGCTTTCAGTTTGGACACAAGTAAATTTGCAGGGTTTATTTTGTTACGAGTCTCCGTTGTACCTGCGAGGCCGCCTAACTAAAAATGGAGTCATCCACTTTAGTTTGAAAAGCGTGACGGTTGAACAGGAGGGCGATATCTAATTCTGCATTGCGATTCCTAAGAACATCATGACATCTAACAGGCGTCGGCAACCGTCTTACTTTATTGGACAAAATACGTAAAATTGCCGAAAACCCTGTAAAAATATCTAGAATTGTGGAAAATACTTAAAATACGTATAACTGAGAGCACTTATATATTATCTACCTTGTTTTGGCGTCTGCTGCTGCCTCGAAATATTAAACAAGTACACCCAGAGTGACATAATTTGTTATAAACAATAGACCCAATCTCTCCCCATGCACCTGACTGCATCCTGTTATAAAATAGGAAAATATGAAAAAATGCGTAAAAATGAGAGTAATTACATATCTGCCTGCTTGTGGCCTCTGGTGGTCACGTAATATCGATACCACCGAAAAGAACTCCGTTGACGTGACTTAACATAATTTGTGATTAACAAGTAGACACACATCTCCCCATGTTCTACAGCTCGTGGGTAACCCCTCCCACAAAAGTGTCCCAGTTAAAAAAGACGAACGTGTGGAGGGGGTGCATGACACTCATATGGGAGGGGAGGCAGTTGCCGCCTTTTTTTATATCGCATGATAAAATTGGCTAGGGTATTCCCATTGGTGACCTTGATCAATTCCTGGTGGTTCTGTACGGGAGAGGGATTGGGAGAAGCAAGGAGCCCAAGTGGGATGTCTTTATCAGTAACCTTGAGATCGTTATCTGTACATTAAATGGTAGTCTACTTCCTCTGACGCAGTTGGTGCTTTCATTTACACTGAAGAGCTAGAAACCTGCTACACCTGCCTAATATTGTGTAGGGCCCCCGCGAGCACCCAGAAGTGCCGCAACACGACGTGTCATGGCTAGTATCTGAAATAGTGCTGGAGGGGACTGACACTATGAATCCTACAAGGCTGTCCATAAATTCGTAAGAGTACGAGGGGCTGGAGATCTCTTCTGAACAACACGTTGCAAGGCATCCCAGATATGCTCAATAATGTCTGGGAAGTTTTGTGGCCAGCGGAAGTATTTAAACTCAGAAGAGTGTTCCTGGAACCACCCTGTAGCAATACTGGAAGTGTGGGATGTTGCATTGTCCTGCTGGAATTGTCCAAGTCCGTCCGAATGCCCAATGGACATAAATGAATGCAGGCGAACAAACTGGATGCTTACGTACATATCACCTGTCAGAGTCCTGTCTAGGTTTATCAGGGGTCCCATATCACTCCATCTGCACACGCCCCACATCATTACAGAGCCTCCACCAGCCTGAACAACCCCTGCTGACATGCAGGGCCCATGGATTCATGAGGTTGTCTCCATACCCGTACAAGTCCATCCGCTCGATACAATTTGAAACGAGACTCGGTCCAACCAGGCAACATGTTTCCAGTCATCAACAGTTCAATGTCGGTGTTGAAGGGCCCAGGCGAGGCGTAAAGCTTTGTGTCGTGCAGTCATTAACGGTACACGAGTGGGTCTTCGGCTCCGAAAGCCCATATCAATGATGTTTCGTTGAATGTATCGCTTGATGGTGGCCCAGCATTGAAAACTGCAGCAATTTGCGGAGCGGTTGCATTTCTGTCACGTTGAACGTTTTTCTTCAGTCGTCGTTGGTTCCTTTCTTGGAGGATCTTTTTCCGGCCGCAGCGATGTCGGTGATTTGATGTTTTACCGGATTCGTGATATTCACAGTACACTCGTGAAATGGTCCTGCGGGGGAAAATCCCCAGCTCATCGCTACCTCGGAGATGCTGCGTCCCATTGCTTGTGCGCCGACTGTAGCACTAAGTTGAAACTCACTTAAATCTTGATAACGTGTCATTGTAGCAGCAGTGACCGATCTAACAACAGCGCCAGACACTTGTTGTCTTATATAGGCGTTGCCGACCACAGAGCAGTCTTCTGCCTGTTTCTGTATTTGAATTTGCATGCCTGTACCAGTTTCTTTGGCACTTCAGTGCATATGAAATAGATAATGGGGAAAGAAAGGGAAGGGATGAGTGGCAGTTTTTGACTTCCGGGTCTACAGGCCACTGTAGTAACATAATTTGCGAAAGTTGAAAACTTGTGCGGGACTGGGGCTGGTACCTAGATTTCCCGCTTGGAAATTAAATTCCGACGTGTCCAGCAGCACTCAGAAACATATATTTCTGAAAGAACGTGACGACCGCTTGGCGTTTGTTTCAGTGCGGATGCACTAATATCGACCGAACTCCTACCAGAATTAATAATTTGCGACCAGTGGTTTAGTGAACAAGGCACGCTGCACTGCAGCGTGCGATGATTTGGAAATTTGAGTCGGTCGGGGGCGTGTCAGGAATGCAGATGTTGTTGAGGCAACCGGTCATGAGAAACGATAAATCTGGGACTAAGTCCCGGTCCAGCATGAGTTGTCAACTTTCGCCATTGTATTAGCACAATGCCTGTGCGGCTGGAAGTCACGAATTGTCACCCATCGCTTTCCATTCTTTCCCTATTTTCTTTCTGATATAAATATCTGACTAACTACGAGAGGCATATGAAAAATCCGCGCAAAAATAAAAACTACATGTTTGGGGTAAACCTTTTTTATTTTTCGACATAGTCTCCTTTTAGACTTATACATTTCGTCCAACGCTGTTCGAATTTGTTGATACCTTCAGAATAATAGGAATTGTCCAAGTCTGCAAAATAGCCGTTAGTTGCTGTAATCACCTCCTCGTCTGAATAAAATTTTTGTCCCACCAGCCATTTCTTCAAACTGGGGAACAAATAGTAGTCCGAGGGAGCCAAGTCTGGAGAATAGGGAGGATGTGAAACGAGTTGGAATCCTGTTTCCATTAATTTTGCGACCACAACTGCTGAGGTGTGTGCTGGTGCATTGTCGTGGTGGAACAGGACATTTTTGAGGTCCAATCGCCGGCGTATTTCTTGCAGCTCGGTTTTCAAACGGTCCAATAACGATGAATAATATTCACCTGTAATGTCTTACAATAACGATGAATAATATTCACCTGTAATGTCTTACCCTTTTCGCAAATCCCAGAAGACTGTCGCCATAACCTTTCCATCCGAAGGACTGTTGCAGATTCTCCCTTGGTAACCCATTGTTTAGATTGTTGTTTGGTCTCAGGAGTATAGTAATGTATCCATGTTTCATCCACAGTGACGAAACGGCGCTTAAAGTCCTGCGGATTCTTCCTGAACAGCTGCAAACCATCCTTGCAACACTTCACACGATTCCGTTTTCGGTCAAGCGTGAGCAATCGCGGAAACCATCGTGCGGATAGCTTTCTCATGTCCAAATATTTATGCAAAATATTATGTAATGTTCACTCAAGATGCCCACAGCACTAGCAATCTCACGCAACTTAACTCTTCTGTCATCCATCTCCATATCATGGATTTTATCAATGATTTCTGGAGTCGTAACCTCGACAGGGCGTCCAGAACGTTCAGCATCACTTGTGCCCACATGGCCACTCCGCAAATTTTCAAACTACTTATATACTGTTCTAATCGAAGGTACAGAGTCACTGTAATGTTTATCAAGCTTCTCTTTAGTCTCCTGAGGCGTTTCGCCTTTCATAAAGTTATATTTAATCACCACACGAAATGTCTGCCCCCGGTAGCCGAGTGGTCAGCGAGACAAAATGTCAATCCTAAGGGCCCGGGTTCCACTCCGCTCAGGGACTGGGTGTTGTGTTGTCCTAATCATCACCATTTCATCCCCATCGACGTGCAATTCGTCGAAGTGGCGTCAAATCGAAAGACTTGCACGCGGCGAGCGGTCTACCCGACGGGAGGCCCTCGTCACACGACATTTACATTTTTACCACATGAAATTCTTCTTCGTCCATTTTTTGACAATCACTCGACTTCGTTGATTCACACACATGCCAAACACAAAGAAATAGACCGATGTGGCTGAAACTTGGTGTACGTTCTTTCCAAAATGCTACTAACTAAACATGACCGCGATACGCGCCGGTGGTGCCATCTCCCCGACATTGCACGGACGTTTGTAACGCCCCAAAGGGGCTATAAAGATCATAGATATTACATGTCGTATTACATTGTAAACAAGAGCAACTCATACGTATTTCATTAACAACTTAATTTGGTTTAGTATTTCAGAAGCCAGAATTACTACTGATAGTAATGACCATAGACTATAAAGTTCGTCCGAATAGGTCTCGAAAGACCCAACTGTACTGATCGACCGCAATGTAATCGTATAGGAGTCACTGGATGCCGATAAGGAGGGGCGTGTGGTCAGCACCCCGCTTTTCTTAATCAGATCCGCGACTTCTCAGTCAAGTAGCTCCTCAACTTGTCTCACAAGGCTGAGTACACCCCAGTTGGAAACAGCGCTCAGCAGACCGGAAGGTCACCCATCCAAGGGGTAGTGACGCCTGACATCGCTTAACTTCGGCGATCTGACGGGAACCGGTGTTCCCACTGCGGTAGGACCTTTGGTAGTAATGATCATAATATTAATCATGTTGTATTTACTCGAACAGAGACAATACGTATGAAAATTTTGAAATTGCTTTATTTGATTGAAAATAGCTTTTCCTATACGAATTGCTAACTCCAGGAAAGGATACTTTTACGGATTTTTCGGGAAAGACAAAAAGCTGCTTTTTACAAAAACTATAAAGAAATATTATTCCATATTTATTCTAAAAACGTGTAGTTGTACGGCGTTTCATATTATGTAATTTTATCCGGCTTCGTGTTACCGGTGCCTTAAGAAAATACTTTTTTTGCAGCTGGACATGTTACCTTTTTAGAGTACACACTGTGGAACAAAAGTTAAAAGCCTTATATTTTGAGAATAAAAATTTATTTTAGATGTTTTCCTCAAATTAAGTACATTTCGAACATTCTCTTCGGTTTCGTCTCTCATTGTTGTCGCATACGTCAAAATTTGGTTCCAAAATTGTACCTGTTCTTGTGGAATATAAATTAAACTTGTTTAATTTCATGCATTTTTAAGACTTTTATGGATAGTCTGACTTTGTTCACATGTTCACTATTTGAGATTCATCGGAGTGTTTCTTAAATAAAAGGTACAAGCTCGCAGGTCACTGATTTACATTGAGCTACCTGTGGTGTACCTTTGCTGAAACTAAATTCACGATACTTTCATAAGGCAGAAGAAAAAATCTTTTGCTTCATCGGAACACGTTTTCCATAGTAAGTATTAGTGCAGCAAGATTTTTGTAGACTTTTGGCCACCAAGCGTTGTAATCTCTAATGTCCTCTGTTTTCATAAAAACAACACGCTGTCTTTGACCGCACCAATAGTTTAATATCGTTCTTGTTTTCTCGGTTTTCTCTTAGTGATGCCAAAATCCCTATCTATAAATGTAAACATATCACAGGAGAAATTAATTATACCTGTTCTTAGAGTTGCTTTATTTACAGTGGACAAATTCCATATCTGCCATGCGCCTGACCAGTTCGACTTCATTGATGCAATAACACGAATATTGAAAATTTTGTACATGTTTCATTCCTAGGTCGAGCGAATCGTGCGCATTATATATTGGTCCTGTCCTTCATCATCTGGCCTCCACCATATAGCCTCCAGCATCTAGCATTCAGCTTCCAGCAAGCAGGCTCAAGCTTCTAACAGCAGCATCTTCCATTTAGCCTCTATCCTCCAGCCCTCAGCGTCTAGCCACTACTCAGGTCTCCAACCTCAAGCTTCGATCCTACAGCCTATAGCCTCTAGTTTACAGCCTCTCAGGTCTAGCCTCTAGCCTCCTGTAGCTATCAGCTTCCAGCCTTCACCGCCCAGCCTCTAGCCTTCATTCTTTATCCTGCACCCCTCTTTCATCCTCCAGCCTCCAGCCTCTGGTCTCTAGCCTCCAACCACGTCTTGCCATCTTACAGTCTCCAGCTTTGAGCCTCTAGCCTCCGGCCTCCAGTCACTCAGTCACCTGCCTCCAGACTCCAGCAGTGAGCATGTGGTCTCTTAGTTTCCAACAACCAACCTCCAGCATCCCAGCTCCTGCTTGCAGCCTCCAGCCTGCCATCTCCAGCTCCCAGCCTATCTTCTCCTACCTTCAGGTGCTGTGGCAGCCTCTAGTTCAAGTCGATTGCGGCTGGATGGGGGTTGTTGGACATCAGGGAAGGATTACTAAATTGCCAATGTGGTCGTTCTTCTCCTTGTTGTCCACTCTCAAATTTGCAAACCTCTCTGAGTACTGTTTTGTCACTGTGGCCTTTAGTCCACTGGCTAGTTCTGTGCAGCTTCCGTGCTGGTCTATAATGTGCAAATGTCTTCCTGTCTCCACGACTACTGCAGCTTAAATTCATTTGAACTTACTAATGGTTTTCAAATATTTGTCTGCCTCTATAATTTAGCCATCTAATTTTCAGCTTTCTCATGTGAAATCACATATCAAAATCTTTTGTCATCGTCGTGTCTTCATTGTTTATTGTCCAAGTTCCACTTCTGCGCAAGGCTACACTGCAGGCAAATGCTCTCAGGAAAGACATTATGCCACTCAAATTTATATTTTATGTAATCAGTCTTTTTCATTTTAAGAAACACTTCTCTATTTATTGCTAGTTTTCATTTCCTTTTTATCTCGGTCATTGTCAGTTGTCTTGCTGCCAAAATATAAAATCTACTGCATTATTTTGAATATCGCCTTTCTTACTCTAAGTCCACCTGTACCTCATAAGCACTGTAAAACAATTAAAGTTCGCATATTATAGTGACTATGACTAGTAACTGGCATTCATTTTTTAATACGCCACCTACACGAAAACAGTGGTCGATGAAGATCACTGTTACAAAAGGTTATTATGATAATAAGAAAATAAGACAATCTTGAAGAACTTCAACGACAAGAGTGTATTTCTGAAGTGAAAGAACTGTCTCTGTTTATCTACATTACCCGTAAATGCACGTTTCGGTGGATGATCATAGAAAAATACATAGCACACGACACGACTGTCTACGAAATTTGTCGATATGTTCTGTATTAATCACTTCTCTCATCTTTGCAGGTATTTTTTTCCCTGGGGTTTTTTGATTAAGTGTGATTTCTGTATACAAGAGAGTCTAAAAAATATCTCAGTTCTTTTTTGTCTGATTTTCATTTCAAATTCTGATAATTGCAGTGTCACGCAACTCACGTTTCGTAGTAGATATGGATAATTGAAGTCCATCCTACACATGACGATTCAGGTAAGCTGTTAACCTCAAGTACTTCCTGGACTGTTTAAGATTTGATTTTTCTCTTTTCGTCCAGACTAATTATGAGAAAGTTCTCTCTAAACGACGTATAGTCTCTTTCCATATACATATTGGTTACACAGATATCGGTTTGAACTTCATCTCTTCAAATTCGCTCCCAAAGCAATCTGCATTGATCGACACTGCCATCGCTGAAGCTCCGTCTACACTGAGGTTACAAAGGTCAAGGGGTACCTCCAAACCTCTTTTGCCCTGCGAAGAGCAGCAAATTGACGTCGCATGGACTCTCGAAGTCGTTGGATGTCCCCTGTAAAAATGTTCTGCTACGCTGCCTGTGTATCCAGCCGCCCATAACTGCGAAAGTGTCGCTGGTATAGGGTTTCGTGCACGATTATGTCCCATAAATGTTCGATGGGATTCGCGTCAACGATGTGGGCGGATAAATGATTCGCTCGAATTGTCCAGTATATTCCTCCCAGCAATCGCGAAAAATTGTGGCCTGGTGACATGGCGCATTGTCACCCAAAAAAAATTCATTGTTGTTTGGGCACACGAAGTGAGTGAAGTCTCCTAGGAGCAGCACATAACCACTTCCAGTGAATGACCGGTTCAGTTGGACCAGAGAACGCAGCCCATTCCATGTAAACACAGCCCACACTATTGTGGAGTCACCGCCAGCTTGCACAGTGCCTTCGTGACAGCTTGGGTACCTGGATACGTGGGGTCTCTGGAACGCTTTAACCCTACCTCAGCTCTTACCACTGTACCATTCAAGCGGCTTGTAGTGAAATGCCTGCATGTGGAATATCGTCTCAATTATGTGACTGGATTCTTAATTTCCTGTCAGAGAGTTCACAGTTCGTAGTAACTGACGGAAAGCCATTGTGTAAAACAGATGTGATTTCTGACGTTCCCCAAGTACTGTTATAGACCATTTTATTTATTTATTTATTTTATTTATTTACACGTCAAGTTCCGTAGGATCAAAATGAGGAGCAAACCTCCAAGGTCATGGAACGTGTCAGTACATGAAATTACAACATAAAAGTGTGTTGTTGTGGTCTTCAGTCCTGAGACTGGTTTGATGCAGCCCTCCATGCTACTCTATCCTGTGTAAGCTTCTTCATCTCCCAGTACCTACTGCAACCTACATCCTTCTGAATCTGCTTAGTGTATTCATCCCTTGGTCTCTCTCTACGATTTTTACCCTCCACGCTGCCCTCCAATTCTTAATTTGTGATCCCTTGATGCCTCAGAACATGTTCTACCAACCAGTCCCTTCTTCTTGTCAAGTTGTGCCATAAACTCCTCCCCAATTCTATTGAATACCTCCTCATTAGTTATGTGATCTACCCATCTAATCTTCAGCATTCATCTGTAGCACCACATTTCGAGAGCTTCTATTCTCTTCTTGTCCAAACTATTTATCGTCCATGTTTCACTTCCATACATGGCTACACTCCATACAAATACTTTCAGCAACGACTTCCTGACACTTAAATCTATACTCGATGTTAACAAATTTCTCTTCTTCAGAAACGCTTTCCTTGCCATTGCCAGTCTACATTTTATATCCTCTCTGCCTCGACCATCATCAGTTATTTTGCTCCCCAAATAGCAAAACTCCTTTGCTATTTTAAGTGTCTCATTTCCTAATCTAATTCCCTCAGCATCAGACGACTTAATTCGACTACATTCCATCTCCTCGTTTTGCTTTTGTTGATGTTCATCTTATCTCCTCCTTTCAAGACACTGTCCATTCCGTTCATCTGCTCTTCCAGGTCCTTTGCTGTCTCTGACAGAATTACAATTTCATCGGCGAACCTCAAAGTTTTTATTTCTTCTCCATGGATTTTAATATCTACTCCGAATTTTTCTTTTGTTTCCTTTACTGCTTGCTCAATATACAGATTGAATAACATCGGGGAGAGGCTACAAATAAAAGTAATAACACATGAACTGCCTTTTGTCGGGTTCATAAACATTTGTAAAAGTAATAACACATAAAAATAAATTTTTATGAACCCGACAAAAGGCAGGCCATAAGTTTAAGTAAATGCAATCAACAATAGAAGAGTCAGCTTAATTTTTCAAGGAACTCCTCGACAGAGTAGAAGGAGTGACCCACGAGGAAACTCTTCAGTTTCGATTTGAAAGCGCGTGGATTACTGCTAAGATTTTTTGAATTCGAGTGGTAGCTTATTGAAAATGGATGCAGCATTATACTGTTCACCTTTTTGCACAAGAGTTGAGCAAGGCCGATCCAAATGCAGGTTTGATTTCTGCCGAATATTAACCGAGTGAAAGGTACTTATTCTTGAGAATAAACTAATATTGGTAACAAGAAACGACAATAAGGAATATACGTATTGAGAGGCCAATGTCAAAATACCCAGACTCGTGAAAAGAGGTCGACAAGAGGTTCGTGAACTCACACCACTTATTGCCCGAACCGCCCGTTTCTGTGCCAAAAATATCCTTTTAGAATGGAAAGAGTTACCCCAAAATATAATACCATACGACATAAGCGAATGAAAATAAGCAAAGTAGACTATTTTTCTTGTCGAACGATTACTCACTTCTGATACCGCTCGAATAGTAAAAATGGCAGTATTACGTCTTTGAACAAGATCCTGAACGTGGACTTTCCACAACAGCTTACTATCTATCTGAACACCTAGAAATTTGAACTGTTCAGTTTCACTAATCATATGCCCGTTCTGTGAAATTAAAACGTCAGGCTTTGTTGAATTGTGTGTTAGAAACTGTAAAAACTGAGTCTTACTGTGATTAAGCGTTAATTTATTTTCTACAAGCCATGAACTTAGGTCATGTGCTGCACTATTTGAAACCGAGCCAATGATGCACACAACATCCTTTACTATGAAGCTAGTGTGATCAGTAAACAGCAATATTTTAGAGCTACCCGTAATACTAGAGGGCATACCATTTATATAAATAAGGAACAAGAGTGGCCCCAACAATGATCACTGGGGAACCCCCCACTTGACAGTACCCCACTCAGACCCCACACAACAGCCGTTATCAACATTGTGAATAATGACCTTTTGCTGCCTGTTGCTAAAGTAAGAGGTGAACCAATTGTGAGATACTCCCCGTATTCTGTAATGGTCCAACTTCTGGAGCAATATTTTGTGATCAACAGAGTCAAATGCCTTAGTTAAATCAAAAAATATTCCAAGCGTTCGAAACCTTCTGTTTAGCCCATCCAGTACCTCACAGGGAAAAGAGAATATAGCATTTTCAGTTGTTAAACGACTTCTAAAGCCGAAAATTTGATAGCAAATTGGGTGATATAAATACACTCCTGGAAATGGAAAAAAGAACACATTGACACCGGTGTGTCAGAACCACCATACTTGCTCCGGACACTGCGAGAGGGCTGTACAAGCAATGATCACACGCACGGCACAGCGGACACACCAGGAACCGCGGTGTTGGCCGTCGAATGGCGCTAGCTGCGCAGCATTTGTGCACCGCCGCCGTCAGTGTCAGCCAGTTTGCCGTGGCATACGGAGCTCCATCGCAGTCTTTAACACTGGTAGCATGCCGCGACAGCGTGGACGTGAACCGTATGTGCAGTTGACGGACTTTGAGCGAGGGCGTATAGTGGGCATGCGGGAGGCCGGGTGGACGTACCGCCGAATTGCTCAACAAGTGGGGCGTGAGGTCTCCACAGTACATCGATGTTGTCACCAGTGGTCGGCGGAAGGTGCACGTGCCCGTCGACCTGGGACCGGACCGCAGCGACGCACGGATGCACGCCAAGACCGTAGGATCCTACGCAGTGCCGTAGGGGACCGCACCGCCACTTCCCAGCAAATTAGGGACACTGTTGCTCCTGGGGTATCGGCGAGGACCATTCGCAACCGTCTCCATGAAGCTGGGCTACGGTCCCGCACACCGTTAGGCCGTCTTCCGCTCACGCCCAAACATCGTGCAGCCCGCCTCCAGTGGTGTCGCGACAGGCGTGAATGGAGGGACGAATGGAGACGTGTCGTCTTCAGCGATGAGAGTCGCTTCTGCCTTGGTGCCAATGATGGTCGTATGCGTGTTTGGCGCCGTGCAGGTGAGCGCCACAATCAGGACTGCATACGACCGAGGCACACAGGGCCAACACCCGGCATCATGGTGTGGGGAGCGATCTCCTACACTGGCCGTACACCACTGGTGATCGTCGAGGGGACACTGAATAGTGCACGGTACATTCAAACCGTCATCGAACCCATCGTTCTACCATTCCTAGACCGGCAAGGGAA
This sequence comes from Schistocerca nitens, assembly GCF_023898315.1. Lineage (NCBI taxonomy): Eukaryota > Metazoa > Arthropoda > Insecta > Orthoptera > Acrididae > Schistocerca > Schistocerca nitens. The sequence goes on from NC_064622.1 coordinate 505,373,994, forward strand.
CTTGCTGTTCCAACAGGACAATGCACGTCCGCATGTATCCCGTGCCACCCAACGTGCTCTAGAAGGTGTAAGTCAACTACCCTGGCCAGCAAGATCTCCGGATCTGTCCCCCATTGAGCATGTTTGGGACTGGATGAAGCGTCGTCTCACGCGGTCTGCACGTCCAGCACGAACGCTGGTCCAACTGAGGCGCCAGGTGGAAATGGCATGGCAAGCCGTTCCACAGGACTACATCCAGCATCTCTACGATCGTCTCCATGGGAGAATAGCAGCCTGCATTGCTGCGAAAGGTGGATATACACTGTACTAGTGCCGACATTGTGCATGCTCTGTTGCCTGTGTCTATGTGCCTGTGGTTCTGTCAGTGTGATCATGTGATGTATCTGACCCCAGGAATGTGTCAATAAAGTTTCCTCTTCCTGGGACAATGAATTCACGGTGTTCTTATTTCAATTTCCAGGAGTGTATATCAATTATCCTTACATACACAGCCTTTTCAATAACTTTAGCAAACGCTAATGGCATAGAATTAGTTCTAAATTGTCTACATTATCCCTTTCTCCCTTTTTATAATGCGGCTTTACTACTGAGTACTTTAATCGTTCAGAAAACTGACCATTCCTACAGGAAAAATTACAAATATAGCTAAATACAGGGCTAACTTGTACAGCACAGTACTTTAATATTCTGCTTGACACTCCATCATAACAATGAGAGTCCTTAATGCTCAGTGATTTAATTATTGACTCAATCTCCCTCTTGTCTGTATCTCAGAGGATTATTTCACACAATCTCGGAAAGGCATTTGCCAAGAAAGTTATATGATTTCCTGTAGAAACTAAATTTTTATTTAATTCACAGCAATGATCAGAAAATGATTGTTAAATACTGTACATATATGTGATCTATCAGCAACAGAAATTTTTTTACTACGAACTGATTTTATATCGTCGACCTTGTGCTGCTGACCAGACACTTCCTTCACAACTGACCATATGGTTTAATTTTCTGTTTTTTATCTATATAAACGATGTAGAAGACATTCTGAGCAGCCGTCTTAGGTTGTTCGCAGATGATGCTGTCGTTTATCGACCAAAGACTGCGTGTGTTGGCAGGAGACTTAGAAAATGTAACAGATCTACTAAAGAGACTGCCTACACTACGCTTGTCCGTCCTCTTTTGGAATACTGCTGTGCGGTGTGGGATCCTTACCAGACAGGAGTGACGGAGTACATCGAGGAAGTTCAAAGAAGGTCAGTACGTTTTGTATTATTGCGAAATAGCGGAGTGAGTGTCACTGAAATGATACAGGATTTGGGATGGACATCATTAAAACAAAGGCGTTTTTCGTAGCGGCAGAATCTTCTCACGAAATTTCAATCACCAATTTTCTACCCAGAATGCTAACATATTTTTTTAACGTCGACCTACATAGGGAGAAATGATCATCATAATAAAATAAGGGAAATCAGAGCTGACACGGAAATATATAGGTGTTCGTTTTTTCCGCGTGCTGGACGAGATTGGAACAATAAAGAATTATTATGAAGGTGGTTTCATGAACCCTCTGCCAGGCACTTACATGTTATTTCCAGCGTATCCATGTAGATATAGATGTAGAGATAGACTCCTCTTACCACTCCACGGTTTTCTAGTCGTCTAGAATCCAATCGATAGGGTCGCGATCCCAGGAGAGGCCGTCTGTTGGCATAGCCCATTAACGCCAAATTTCGCCGTACCATCCTAACGGATACGTTCGTCATACGTCCCACATTGATTTCTGCTGTTACTTCATGGAGTCTTGCTTGTCTGTTAGCACTGACACCGCTGCTCTCGCCTCTGGAAGGGCGAAGTACAGTTGTTAGTGAAAAAAGTGGAAAACGTGACTGTTTAGCAAAATCGAGTCCAAGGGGTGGATTTGGAATTCTCCGCATAGGCTAGACATAGTAGTAGATGAATAAAATTGTCTCTTCTAAGAAGTAAGATTGTACAGGAAGGACAATGTAAAGGACGTATCTGAATCAGCTTAATGGAGGCAACAATGCTTAAATGAACAAAAGATCTGTTCAGACACCAAGTAAGTCCAACAAACTGAGGAATAAATTCCTGAGAGTGTGCCTGGAGCGGGGTATTGTCTCTGGCAATATTTCCAAGGCAGTAAGAATTTGCAGAAAAATAGTCTGCAAGCAGTGATTATGGTATTATATAATTAAGTGGACAGATAAATGAAGATATACTAAAAAGAATAAGTGAATAAAGCAGTCTGTGGAAAAACCTCCAGAAAAGTAGGGGCAGTTCATTTCCATCTTCTACGACATGCAAGAATATTTTATATGGCGATGGAACGGAAAAAAATGGTAGCAGCTGACAAGGGGCTAAAAGTGCAAAACGGATTGTATGGGGTTTTGCGTGTAGCAGATGTGTTGAGCTAAGACGATGTGGAGGGCGCCATCAAGCAGCAGAAGGAGTGGTGGCTCACGTTAATGTCTGGTACAGTAACGTTAAATTTAGTAACACCCTTCTGGAGCAGTGATGTCATCTTCAATAAAATCCTCGTGCTGCGGTGCTTCGTCACGCCGCTAAATGAACAAGATTCGCGCCGAAGTTTCCGGACGTCAGCAGCGGTGCCCAGACTGCAGAATCACTTTACTTTACTTGGCCTTCAGCGTGAGTACAGTGTTTAGCCCCCAACGATTACTGCTTACTCTTGAACAGTTATATTATTTAGCTATCGACAACTATGAAAATGACTTTTTTAAAATTAAAATGAACATCTTAATTTAAAGTAAAGCAACAGTATATCATGGATATTAGCAAACAAAGAAAGCATCTTCAGTTTTTACATAAAACTGATAATTAAACCTTTCTCAACGAAACACGTGTAGAGACAGGATTGTAAAATTACTATTCTTTGAGGTACAAACTATTTTATAATAAACCACAAAAACTGATGATTGCACTTTCTCTGCACGCTGTGCTGACATGGTAATATTATTAACAAAAATGAACCTTATTAGACATCTAAGAACAGCTTCATAGTTCTTTATTAGATCAGTAATAATTGTAGAAAATGGTACCATAAGCTTCCTCGTTACTGAGATGAATGGTTCTATTTGTTGCTGTAACTGGCAACAAGCGACGATTAAATGATTAATGCAACAAACGTCTAAACTACTGTAATCACAAGCGTCCGTTTCCTATTTTGAAGCGATACAAAGGAGCAGACAAGCTGTCGTGCGTGAATCTTAGGCGAGTGACTATTGAGATAGTGCTGTTCTGAAATGTTATGAAACTAAGGTAACCTAGGTTTGTGTGGCGGAATATGTCCGTAATACTTTCCTTTATTTACTGATAGTTCTTGAAGTGAAGTGATCTGTTTTTGGGGTCTCAACCGACGTAATAATTACTGATTATCCGAGGGAATAATCCCGGCATTCAGATTAAGCGGTATGGGGAAATCAGGGGACACCAAAATCTGGATGCCCGACGTAGATTTGATGGCCGTCGTCCGTAATACGGGCCCAGTGCGTTACCGCTGCCTCGAGGAGTGTTTGCAAGGACCAAAATAGTTGCACGTTGCCGAGGATACAGCCCAGCAATATTGCCCGACGACACATTTCGGGGCTACACTAATGGCCGGCAGTAGACGGAAGAGAGTTAGTGCAGCTATCCTGCGTTTGTATCCGACAAGGAGACAAGTTAGCGGGAAAAAGAGAAATCGTTATTTCCTAAGTAAACCAACTGTTTCGGAAACATTAAGTCGTGAACTGATGCTGGTAGCTTTCCATTTCGATACTGCTGAAATACGACATTAAATATATCGATTAAAAGCAATTCGTCCAAGAATTGGTAATCCAAGTACCGAAGTGAAAGGATGTATACACGTCACAGCCAGACTGGAATTTTGTTCTTCGTTAAAGTGCACTTCTGACAGCAGCTCGTCCTCTTTGTGCTTACAGTTGCTGACTCTCGAACAACGGGCTCTGCGGTTCGACTCTTCCCGGGCGTGTAGGGGGTTTTCTCTACTCGAGACCCGCTGTCTGTGTGTGTGTGGGGGGGGGGGGGGGAGGAGTCTCATTCTCATCGTCATTTCATCAACATCGACGGGCAAGTCGCTGAAGTGGCGTCAAACTAAAAGAGTCACATCAAGCGGTCGAATTCCGGGCCAAGAACGCTATACGCACATTTCATTTCTAAGCCCACCCTTCACATCGATATGCCTCTTTGTGGTAGTCCAGTTTATCAGAGGAGTTTCAAACAAAGAATATTAATATTTTATTGACGTTCACCACTACAGTGACAAGACTATTAATTTCATACACTGAAGAGCCCAAGAAACTGGTACACATGCCTAATATCGAGTAGGGGCCCCACGACCACCCAGAAGTGCCGCAAAACGACGTGGCATGGACTCGAATAATGTCTGAAGTAATGCTGGAGGGAATTGACACCATGAATCCTACAGGGCTGTCCTTTACTCCATAAGAGTACGAGGGGCTGGAGATCTCCTGAACAGCACGTTGCAAGCCCTCCCATATATGCTCAATAATGTTCATGTCTGGGGAGTTTGGCGGCCAGCGAACGTGTTTAAGCTCAGAAGAGTGTTTCTGGAGTCGCTCTGTAGCAATCCTCGAAGTTTCGGGTGTCTCATTGTCCTGCTGGAATAGTGTGGTGTGCGTACTGTACGACCTTCGGTACACACACCATCAGATAATTTGACTTGTCGCTCTAGCGAAGTAGGCGAGTGTCAGCAATAGGTCTCGTGGTCTTATCGTGGCGTTTTTATCTTCTGCCGTTAGTTCAGATGATAGAAATGCCACTTGCACGCTTAGAGTAGCAGGTTGACGGTGACCAACTTTAAACAGAACTTGATTAATTTTCACACACATTCATTAAAATAATAAAAAATATAGACATTACGTAACTTGATTCTGGATGCTGTTTACAACTGACAATTTGAAGTTCCTTTGGTCTTGGTACGTTAATCTTATTCTCACATATCTCTGATACTTGACAAAGTGTCTATACATTTCTCTTCATGGCTATGTACAGGAATATGATAATCTTATTAGGCGCAGACTGAAAATTGACTACAGACTAATGCAGACTAATGCAGACTGACTAATCAGGGGTCTGTACACTCGTTATAATACCTCACGCATTCAGGTATCACTGCGCGAGTGTGATCTGTGAGGAGAAAAGTTTCTACGTTAGCAGCAATCTCATTGGCTGCATTACATATTAATACGCGGATCGGCGGAAGCAGAATTTGGTCCGTCTCTAAGACAGCGCCATCTCGTAGTGCGGAGACGGACGAGCGCTGCGCCTGCACTGTTGTGCTTAGCGGGGCGCGCTCTAGTGGGAAAGTTGTGTACGCGCTGACTACGCGGAACTATGTACACAACAAGTAGCTCAAGTCCGTCCGAATGCACAATGGACATGAGTGGATGCATGTGACCAGACAGGATGCTTATGTACGTGTCACCTATCAGAGTCGTATCTAGACGTATCAGGGGTCCCACATCACTCCAACTGCACACGTCCCACACCGTTACAGAGCCTCCACCATCTTGAACAGTCCTTTGCTGACATGCAGGGTTCATGGATCCATCAGGTTGTCTCCATATCCCTACACGTCCATCCACTCAATACAATTTGAAACGAGACTCGTCCGACCAGGCAACATGTTTCCAGTCGTCGACAGTCCAATGTCGGTGCTAGCGGGCTGAGTCAAGGCGTAATGCTCTGTGCCATGCAGTCATCAAAGGTACACGAGTGGAGCTTCGGCTACGAAAGCCCATATCGATGATGTTTCGTGGAATGGTTCTCATGCTGACAGTTGTTGATAGCCCAGCACTGATGTCTGCAGCAATCTGCGGAACGATGGCGCTTCTGGCACGTTGAACGATTCTCTTCAATCGTCGTTGGTCCTGTTCTTGCAGGATCTTTTTCTGACCGCAGCGATGTCGGAATTTTGATGTTTTACCGGATTCCTGATATTCACTGTACACTTGTGAATTGGTCGTACGGGAATATCCCCACTTTATCGCTACCTCGGAGATGGTGCGTCCCATCGCTCATGCACCGACTATAATACCACGTTCATATTCATTTAAATCTTGATAACCTGTCTTTGTAGCAACAGTAACCGATCTAACAACTGCGCCAGACACTTGTTCTCTTATAAAGGCGTTGCCAACCCCAGCGCTGTCTTCTGCCTGTTTACGTCTCACTGTACTTGAATATGCATGCCTATACCAGTTTCTTTGGCGTTTCAGTGTAAATGCATTATCTGTACGTCCAGAGTTATGCGGCGTGAAAAGTGTATACAACCTCAACAGGAAGAAAGGCAACTGGCTAGTGACTGTCCATGGAGTACCCGACACGAAGCTTCAAAAATTTTTTCAAGTCTTAAGAATCTACGCAGATTAAAATTATGGCACTCTCCTGCAAATCTTCTACTAAAACGGTAGCAGCAAGAGCGGTCTTTTTCAGGCTGCAGTGTTCCACATCTCTGGTTGTACATGTCTGAGGTTTGGCTGTAATATAACGGGTCTATTGCTATTAAATACTTAGTTATTGCTTCCCTCAATATATTCCTGTCCCCTGTCCCTACAACACCCTGTGCGAATTTTTCATTCATGAAAATTGTAAAGTCCATGTGTTGTGGTACAAGCTCATCAGTAATAGTCATCTTGTAGAGTGATGTAAAGTGCAAGTCTCTCTGAGATAAACTAGTCCTGCTATAGTAACTCATCTGGTTGCTACGCACTGTCATAGCCTGTGACGAGCCAAACCTGCTCTGCGAGTGTACTTACAGATGCCAAACTGTATGACTGAGTGAGTGAGGCCCTTCGGTCAGCAGCGGCGGCCTAAACACATGCTGTCAAGAGGGCGTTGGTGGCACGTTGCTTGTGTGTGTCTCTGGCCTCTCTTGTGATAGGCGTTCTTGATCCAGCACCTACTAATCAATCTTCGAACTTCATCTTTGATGACCATTGTGCTGGTGACAGCTTATGCCATCACATTCCTCTTCCTCCTCCCTCCCCCCCCCCCCCAATGCCGCTCTGTTGTCGTGAAGAGAAGATGCAAACGACACGGCAAGGGGGGGGGGCGGGGGGAGGAGGCAGGTGCTGGACATGAGATATGAGCTGGGAGTGTGACTGTGGAGGATATGGAAGACAGCACAGCATACTTCCGACCGTACCCCACCATCTGGCTTGTGAGGCAACAGGAACGTCCTCCAGAAAACTGCTGCCTGGGCACTCATTCATGCCTGAGTGCACTTTTTGTGACAATGACAGTGATGGCAATGGCAACGACGCATCCACATCTATTGGGTCTGCAAGCAGGGACAGCAGAGGCGATGGCGCATCATCTATCCGCTCCTCCTGGGGTACCCTGGTGGCTACAGTGGGCTGCTGGAAAGGTCCCATAAGGCCATGAATCTTGGGGAAGCAGCAGAGTCACAGGGCAAATGACATGTGTGAATTTGATTCTGGTGGCGACATTGCAAACCATCAGGACCTGCAATCAAGTACATATAAGAGCCAATGCATTTCTGGATCCTGCACCTTTCCCAGTGCCCACAGTTGCCATAAACCCTTTTAAGAACAAGATTGTGCCACTCAAAGGGATACTTGAATACCACTGGCGGCGCCAGATGCTGTGGTGCCATAGCAAGTGTAGCAATGACCGATGCTGGTGACCGTGCAGAAGTTCCGAAGATGATTGTCAGTCTTGTGGATGACAATGCAAATGATCTGCACTTTAATGATCAAGATGTTGCCGATATGTTAGAATATAAAGACACACAAAAAGAACATGACAAAGAAAAATGTAGACAAATATACAATAACATACAGGTGTGCAATCTACTTACCCCTTTAAATATGTGACCACGTAGTGTTTTTGTTACTGAATGAGTTTTGCAAGCATTAGTGACCTAGTGATTTGCCGGGTCTAGCTTATAATGAAAAAGCATTGTAAAATATACAGTGATATATATCAGTGAGCAAATAATTATAAAACATAATATAATATTTCAGGTTATTGGATAAAGATTAATTGGTTTTTTCACTTTGAAAAATAAAACTAATAAAAAAGAACATGGGTAATAGTTTTTTATATTCAAAATAATAATAAAGAAATATTTATGTTAAACGAGGACAACAATAATTTGTGGTTCAAGATTTTTTATTGATATTACGGGGCCTCCCTCACAATTCACAACCCAATACTGTTTTTAAATTAATGGATCTGGAACAGCTAAAGCAGTCTTTAGATTGTCTCTCCTCTGTATTCTTTAATTATACCAACAAAAAAAGAAAGTACTAAACAACTTATAAAATAACAGTATCCTTACTAACCCAAGTATTATGTGAATTATCAAATCCTAACCATTTTACATTATGTTTATCTTCTTCCCTTCTTAAAACTTTCTCAAGAAGATATTCATGTGGATATTTTGCCTCATGAAAGTTTCCTTTTATGTTTTTCTTCAGCCAGTGCCTTTGATTTATTTGTGACTGGATTAGAATGAATATGGTAACATGTTCAATTTCAAAAATATCTGTTGGCCAATTGCCTATTTCTTCTTTTGCATAAATTCCTTTTTTTTTTTTTTTTTTTTTTTTGTTAACTGCCTTAATGGTAGATATTGATACTTTTTGGACAAAAGATTATTCCAAACTGTGTTATATAAGTGCAAATGACATTTCACCCAACTCTGTGGCACAGTTTTCAGTCATTCTAAACTTCATAAATTTTGTGTAGGAAAAACTATGTACTCATTTTTATGTATCCTGAACTAAAGCAAAGATGTCCATCCACTGCCTGCAGATTGTGGAGAAAACTCTCAAGTTCCTGAGTGACCAGCAGGTCCACCTGGAAAATGTGGACTTGGACAACATAGTTAATGGAAAGTCCAGCCTCAGCCTGAGCCTCATATCTATCATCATCCTTGGCTTCCAGGTATGCCTTTCAGAAACAAAACACAATACTTCAAAAAATTCTTTGCTTGTTAAATTTAAAATGAAATGTTTGTTGCAGAACACCATCACAAGACACACAAAAGTATCAGCAATTTTAAAAGATTGCTGCAGGCTTAAGTGACATGAGTTAGGGTAATTTCATTTATCAGTGAATAATAATGACTTAGTTAACAAGAAAAATATTGCTATCTTGATTTCAGAAGTTCATTTGTGTTTATTGCTTTTCCTAGTTGTTGGTGGTATGCAGACAGGTCTATATAGAGCCTGAAGATGGAGTAATGTATTGCTGTAACATTTGCCATTATGCTGCACTTTTACTTTGGGATCATCATTCGTGGCATTTTTTTTCTATTCCACCTGGGCTGCAATTCATCTGTTGATAGTTTACTGGTGAATTCCAATTAAGTTTTCTTTAACAGTTCCAGTCACATTTCACTATTTAAGGAAGAGCATTGTGGAACCACCAAAAGTTATTGTAATGTGTGTGTATTCACAGACAACCAGTTTCATTCAGATTATCATCTACGAGTCAGCTAGATGTTATTGCTGTGGTTCTCAGGCCAAAGAGTTCTTTCATGCAGCTCTCCATGCTACTCTACCCTGTGTAAACCTCTCCAACACCAAATAACTACTGCAAATTACCCCCTTTGGAATTTGCTTACTGTATTCATCTCTTGCTCTCACTCTATGATTTTTATCCCCATCACTTATGTCCAGTGTTAAACTGGTGATCCCTTAATGTCTCTGAATGCATTCTTTCAACCAATCCCTTCTTTTATTTAGCTTGTGCAGAAAAATTACTTTCTGAGTCTATTCAGTACATCCTCATTAGTTATGCAATCTAGCCATCTAATCTTCAGCATTCTTCTGCAGCACCACATTTCAAAAGCTTCTGTTCTCTTCTAGTGCAAACTGGTTATCACCTGTGCTTCACTTTCAAACATGGCTAGACTCAAAACAAATATTTTGAGAAAAGTCTTTCTAACACCAAAATCGATAATCATCTTGTGAATATTGCAGTAATTATTATTTCTGTGCTTTTTAAGAATACTGTAGAGGAATTACACCTTATGCAAGACACCTTTGAAGCTTTGTTTTCACTCTGACAAGTTTCAGCACAAAGGTGTCTTGTGCAATGTAGATTTCCTCTCCAACATAAAACTAGATTGAGTGTTATGAAAGGTCTCTTTTTCAGAAACACTTCCTTTCTGTTGTCAGTCAACATTTTATATCCTGGCTACTTTGACCATTATCGGTTATTTTGCTGCACAAATAGCAAAACTCATCTACTAATCTAAGTGTCTCATTTTCTAATCTAATCCCCCAACATCACCTGATTTAATTCAGCTTCATTCCATTATTGTTGTTTTGAGTTTTTTGTTATTCATCTTATTCCTTCTTTCATGACACTGTCTATTCTGCTGAACCACTCGCCCAAGTCCTTTGCTGTCTCTGACAGAATTACAATTTTGTCAGCAAACCTCAAAGATTTTTATTTCTTCTCCCTGATCTTTAATTGCTTCTCCATGTTTTCCATTGATTTCCTTTACTGCTTGCTCAATGTATAGATAGAATAACATTGGTCTCACTCCTTTCTCAACCACTCACACCTCTCAACTCTTACAACTGCCACCCAGTTTCTGTACAGTCTCTGTTGATCCATTGTGGATGTGGGACAGTGGATGGTCAAGTATTTAACAAAAAAAATCTCCAAACAGCCTTGCAAATTGTGAAGTTATTTTATTTTCACTACCAGTTTTGGCAATTCAGTATGCCATCTTCAGGTCCCATATGAACCTCTCAAAGATTATCTATATTGGCTAATTGGGGCCATCTATTTCTGGATGTCATGAATTCTCAAGTGCTTCCTAGTTGCAGTAAAGTCTTGGAAGGAAGCACATGAGAATTCACGACAGCCAGGAACAGGTGGCCCCAGTATACCAATATCAATAATTTTTGAGAAGTCCGTATGGAACCTGAAGATGGCATATTGTATTGCTGAAATTGGTAGTGAAAATATAATGAAATAAATTCTCAATTTTCTCAGCTGTTTGGGAGATTTCTTTGTTACTTGAAAAAGTTTCTGCAGAAGTTGTAAATAGTCTTTCACTCCCTATATTTTACCTCTGCTTCCTTCAGAATTTCAAACGGGTTATTCCAGTCAACATTGTAAAGACTTTCTCTAGGTCTACAAATGATATAAATGTAGGTTTTCCTTTCCTTAATGTATCTTCTACAAGAAGTCATGAGGTCAGTATTGCCTCACATGTTCCAACATTTCTGTAGAATCCAAACTGATCTTCCCTGAAGTCAGTTCCTACCAGTTTTTCATTTCTTCTATAAAGTACTTGTGTTAGTATTTTGCAACCATGACTTATTAAACTTTTGGTGATTTTCAAACCTATCAGTACATGCTTTCTTTGTAACCGGAATTATTACATTCTTTTTTAAATTTGGTGGTATTTTGCCTGTTTCATACATATAGCATACCAGGTGGAAGAAGTTTTGACATGGTTGGCTCTCCCAAGGCTATTAGTAGTTCTGACAGAAAGTCTTCTACCCCCAGGGCCTTGTTTCAATGTGAATCTTCAGTGCTCTGTCAAATTCTTCTTGCAGTATCATATCTCTGATCTAATCTTTGTCTGTGCACCCTTTCATTTCTACAATATTGCCCTCAAGGTTATCTCCCATGTATGGGCCCTTTTCATACTTCTTACATCTTCCACTAGTTTCCTTAATAGTGTCCGCCCCGGTAGCTGAGTGGTCAGCGTGACAGACAGTCAATCGTAAGGGCCTGGGTTCGATTCACGGCTGGGTCGGAAATTTTCTCCACTCAGGGAGTGGGTGTTGTGTTGTCCTAATCATCATCATTTCATCCCCATCGATGCGCAGGTCGCCGAAGTGGCGTCAAATCGAAAGACCTGCACCAGACGAACGGTCTACCCGACGGGAGGCCCTAGCCACACGACATTTCCATTTTTTCCTTAATAGTGGTTTTCGATGTGAGTCCTTGATATTCATACAGCTGTGTCTTTTTTTCTCCAAATGCCTCTTTAATTTTCCTGTTGGCAGTATATTATCTTTTCCCTAGTGGAATATGCTGCTAAATCTTTATATTTGTCCTCTAGCCATTCCTGCTTACGAATTTTGCACTGTCTGTCAATCTCATTGTTGAGACCTTTGTATTCCCTTTTCCCTGTTTCATTTGCTACATTTTTGTATTTTCTCCTTTCATCAATTAAATTCTGATATCCTGTGTTATCCAATGATTTCTACTAGCACTTGCATTTTGATCAAATTAAGCTTCTACTGTCTTCACTATTTCTTCTCTCATAGCTACACATTTATCTTCTACTGTGTTCCTTTCCCCTGGTCCAAGTCAATCATTGTGTAATGTTCCCTCTGGAACTCTTAACAACTTCTGCTTCTTTCAAATTGTCCACATCCCATTTCCTCAGTTTCCTATCTTTTTGCAGTGTCTTCATTTTTAATCTATAGTTCATCATGAATGAATTGTGGTCAGAGTCCACAATTGCCCTGGGAAATGTCTTGCAGTTTAAAATCTAGTTCTAAACTCGCCATCTTACCCCAGTGCTGCTTTTTCTGTTATAGATTTCACATCTAAATTGTCATACATTTTTGCTCCCAATTTTAACCCAGCACGCATTGGGAAATGTGCTTCAAAGAGAAAAGGTTACACTCATATAGCGTAGGTCATGAAAGTTGTTATTTAATCATAGAAACCTACGTAACTAAAAATAAAAATTACTGGCTAATGAACTGGCAGCAAGTGTACAATGTGTTGTAATAAATAAGATTACTTGTTAAAAACTGAGTATTTATCACTGTGGGTTGCCTTGTCATTTGTAGCAAAAGATAAAATTGGTAAGAGTTTTCCTCCACACTGTAACCACTTGAAATTCATTTAGTCATACAAATTTCTCTATATTACAGTAGTAGTGTTAGGCTTTATTTTCTATGTTAAGCTGTGTGTTGTGCTGACAGAGCTAGTGAAGAAAAATATTTGTTGTAGGCACAAGACATCACAGTTGAGGAGACTGATAACCAAGGAAAAACGTCAGCAAAGGATGCAAACTTGTTATGGTGTCAGATGGAGACTGCCAGCCATCACATCTGAAATATGATGAAATTCATGAGGCCATGATGTGATTGGCTCACATTTAATGACATTATTCACAAACATCATCCTAACATGATACAGTTTGAAAAATTCTCAAAGGCTTGTGCTATGTACAATCTCAACAATGTGTATAATATTGCAGAGAACAAGTCTGGTCTCAGCAAGTTGTTGGATCATTAGATTGAGAAACATTCATTTGTATTTTGTATGTATATATTTCTCGTGAAGAATCTCCTAACAGTCTGTTTGGAAAATGGGACTAGTTAATATACAGTACGAAACTGTAAGAAATGGATTGTGCAGAAAATCACATCTGTGTAACATTGTCTGTTTTAGATATTGGAAACTCTAGGTTGGAGTATCAACAATATCAGAAAAAGGATAGATTTCTATTCATCATATAGGCGACATGCGACAGGCATAATGAAAAGACTGTTATATATTAAAGCTTTCTGTGAAGCCTCCTTCTTGAGCAAAGAAAACAAACACACACACACACATATTCACACAAGCAAGCAAACCTCATGTACACATGATCTCTGCCATTGGCTGATATTGCTGTTAATTCTAAAATATTTGTAATTAATTTTTCATTAGCAAGCAATTTGTGCTCTACTTCATAACTTCCTTGCAGGTTGAAGCTGTATGCTGTTCAACTGGGAACCAGACCTTTTACAGCAAACCGTCTTAAAAGTTAGAAAGTTGCAAACACTAGTCTGCTAGGCTCTTGTTAAACCAGTTTTCCACAATACATTTTTCCCTGTAAGTGATAGCTCAATGAGGTATACAGCTCAATGAGGTAACTGCAGAAAAAAGAAGCCAAAAACGAAGAAGATGGCATATTGTAAAGGGGGTACTCTCCTCTAACATTACCGTTCTTCAACAGAAATTATCGATACCAAAAATACATTCTACCTTTTAAACAGGTTAATATTATCTCAGTTGTTTTTCTAAAAGAATTTTGTATCATTTTTGTTCATGAGATGGTATATTTAAGGCTAAAATGTATAAAAAGAGATTAATTTATTTTTGTTGTTACAATCCATATGTACTAGCTCTGTATGTACAGTTAAAATTACTTTTCTTTTAGAAACATTTGAAATTACGAAATATCTGGCATACAAAAAATTCCTATTATTAATTGCACAATCTGATACTAACTATTGAATTTATTTCCGGATTCATTTGCAAAATAATTGTATACATTTGTCTAGAAAGTTTGTAAACTCTTCGGAATGTTGTTAGTACCACAAAATGAGCTAATAGTGGGTATGCCTCTGATGTCATTGGACATGTTTTTAATTTTGGCAATAACAATGTAATTTTTTATATAAAAGTGGAGATTATAAATATGATGGGATGTAGATAAATGTGAAAAATGAAAATCAAGATAAAAACAGGCAATTCTCCATAGCATTATCACCTACTACACAGGGGGCATGGGTTCAATTCCCGGCAGGGGACTGGGTGTTGTGTGTCTTTCATCATCTTTGACTCACAAGTCGCTGATGTGGCATCACCTAAAAAGGACTTGCAATACAGCAGCTGAACTCCCTGAAGGGGCCTCCTGGCCAACAATGTCATACAGTCATTTTCAATTGGAACCATGAGAAACAAGAAGGTCAAAAAATTTCAGCCTCAAGAATCAACCCCTAGACCTGAAGAACTGGAGCCAACTGGAGAAAAGCAGATAAATGAAAAAGTTATTTATAAATCCTACTCCTCTTGAAGCTTATTAAAAGAATCTACTATGAAATGAGTGAAAATCAACTGGTGATGTGAGGGAGGGTAATATTACAATGTATACAGTAGAACTATGGTGAAGATTGGAAAGTAGAAGAAGGAGCACTAGCAAAAAAGGAGTTGTGTGGTCATGTTGTGAGGTGTGACAGTTAATAAGAGTACTGCCTCAGAAAAGCAAATTCTAATGTACAAGGAAGTTTCAGGTGCAAAATTCCTAGCTTTTGAAATGCAGGGTGGCTGCTTCTGAAAGAAGTTTTTAAAGACTGTCTCATTGTGGAAAGATTGATTTTGAGGTTGAAAAATAGTTTGGAGAATCCATTCCTGATATTGTGCAACCTTCACATTACCATTGAGAGAAATGAGAGGTGTCAGCCATTTGTATGTCATTCTGGCCAACACAACTCTCCTCCCTACTGAACCTGTGGACTGCAGGCCTGAGATGTGCATCAGTCCCTGGCTATCTCCACATTTTCTGATGATTGTCAGGTGTCAGTCAAATAGTGCATTCATCACGTCAATTCTGTGTGGTCCCTTCCCATGTCCTTCAAGCACCACTATGCTGGAGATTTTGTACTGTTGTTCTAATACAAGCTGGCAAAATAAAAGTGGTGTGGAAAACATTTGTAGGACTGATGCAGACCTGACCCTTGTTAATGAGGAGGAGTACTGTCCATCACAGGAAATATGAGAAAAAGTGAGTTAGATGCACCGATTGGTTGCTGTCACATGTCCACCGACCGCCTTACTCTGTCCCAAGTACTTTACTGTGTCACTGTAACAGAGTGAGTGACAGGAGCAGATGTATTTACTGACCAGTTGATTACAATGCTCTCCTGTGAATCCTGTCTCTTCTGCAGAAAGTACAGGATCTGTCATTACTCGTCCATTTGACTGGGAGTGGTGTGTCAATGACGGACCTAGGCGTCCTGTACAGGGGGGGGGGGGGGATGGGGACCAGGGAGGACTCATGATGTTTTACCAATCCCCCTAATGAACAATTTTGAGGTGCCCACTTTCACTAAAACTAAAACTGAACCAGTGGGACTCACTTCACTTGTTTTGGGGAAACTTGTTTTGTCCAGTGTCAAGAGGAGGCAAATGCAAAGCAGTTCTGGTCTGTTAATGGCCAGCACTTCAAACGTACACCAAACGATGGTACCCTTTTGGAAACTGGCAGCAATGGACAGGAAAGGACACAAAGTGCACTCTCTGTATGCATGAGGGCCTCATTCAGCTTGTTGAAGAGGCTATTCCAGCAGCCATTGAGGGAACAGGTTACAACCAACTGCAGATGGTGGTGCATGTTGGAACGGATGAAGTTTCTCATAGGCTCTGAGGACATACTTGAATCATTTCAGTGACTGACAGATAATGTTGTGAAGCCCAGCCTTGCACATGGAGTTTCAATGAAGCTCACAATTTTCAGCATTTTCCCCAGAACTGATTGTGGCCCTTTGATTCTGAGTTTAGTGGGATGGAACCAAGGACTTTGAAGGTGATGTGACAAGCTAGGGTGACTTCTTGGACTTGCACTATAGGGTTGATAACTGTAGGGTCCTCTTAAATGTGTCAGGTGTGCACTACACATCAGAAACTGCTACTCAGGTAGCTGACTATGTGCAAGGAGCATATAAGTTTTTTTTTTTTTTTTTTTTTTTTTTTTTTTTTTTTTTTTAAGATTAGGTGACTCCCCATCCAATCCAGCTGAAGGAAGCCAAGCAGAATTAGTGTAAGATTGAAATAAGTGCCTCCCACTGGTGAGAGAATTAAAATCCTCATGGTAAACTGATAAAGCATTTGCAACAAAATGCCAGAGTTTGGAGTACTCATGAATAGCAATGAAACTCACATAAAACTAGGTACAGAGGGCTGATTGGAACCTAAAAATGATAGCAGAGAGATTTTCAGGGAGAATGTATGTATATATAGAAAGGATAGGCTAATGGGAAATGGAGGTGGTGTATTTTTTGCAGTAGACAAGAAACTCAAATCCACTGAGATAGAAATTAAAGTTGCATGTGAGATTGTTTGGGCAGGACTCAGTATCAGGGGTGGGTATAAAATGGTAATTGGATCCTTCTATTGCTCACCAGACTTATCTCCTGGTGTAACCAAAAACTTTAGAGAAAACCTCAGTTCACTTGTGCCTAAGTTCCCCAATCAGACTGTAATCATTGGTGGAGACTTGAATCATCCAACAATTAATTGGTAAAATTACAGTTTTGTTAGTGGTTGGCACACTAAGACATTCTGTGAAACATTACCACATGTCTTCTCTGAAAACTACCTAGAACAGATAATTAGGAACTGCACTCATGTTGGGTGGCAAATAGACCTGTCATCTTTGAAGATGTCTACAATGAAACTGATATCAGTGACCATGATGCAGTTGTGCCAACAGTGATTGCCAAATTACTAAGCACAACTAAAACAAGCAGATATATATACTATGGTTCAAGTTTAAAAGAATAGCGGACCATGCACTGGACAGATAAATACCCTGTAGAACAGTTCCTAATGGGAGGATACCTCCATGGTGGACAGACACCATAAAGGAACTTCTGAAGAATCAGACTACTGCATAATAGGTATTAAACAAAGTATAGGACTATAGATAGAGAGATGCTGAATGAAACATATTTGGCGGTCCAGAGAGCAATGCATGATGTCTTCAATGACAACCATAGCTGAATATTATCAAATGATATTTCAAAAAACCCAAATAAATTCTGGTCATATGTAAAGGCTGATAGTGTTCAGTAGTCTAGCATATGAGACAAGAAATGAAATCGAGGGTAGCAAAGGAAAAGCTGAAATGCTTAACTCCATTTACAATTGTTCCTTCACAAATGAAAACTTAGGAGTTTTGCCACAGCTAAATCCTTGTACCACTGAGAATATAAATGAAACTAGTATTAGTATCCATTGTGTTGATAAACAGCTGAAATTGCTTAAATGGAACAAAATACCAACCAGCACGGATTCAAAACATCAATTATGTGAAACCCAGCTCGCACTATTCTCGTGACATACTGAAAACTTTGGGTCAATGGAGTCAGGTAGATGCAATATTTCTTGATTTCCAAGAAGCATCTGACTCAGTAGCACACCAATGATTATTGTCGAAAGTGTGATCATATAGGATATTCAGTGAAATTTGTGACTGGATTGAGGATTTTTTGGTAAGGAGGATGCAGGCACCATGTTACGTTGGATAGGGAATCATCATCAGATGTAGAAGTAACTTCAACTGTGCATCAGGGAAGTGTGTTGGCACCATTGCTGTTCATGTTGTATATTAATGACCTTGCAGACAATTCTGATAGTAACCTCAGACTTTTTGTAAATGACAGAGTTATCTATAATGAAGTATAGTCTGAAACAAGCTGCATAAATATTCAGACCAATCCTGATACGATTTCAAAGTCATGCAGAGATCGGCATCTTGCTTCAGTTGTTCAGAAATGTAAAATTGTGCAGTGCACAAAATGAAAAAAAAGAATAAAAAGTTGTATCCTGTGTCTATAATATCAGGGAGTCAGTGTTGGAATCAGCCAACTCATACAAATACCCGGGTGTAAGGCTTTGTAGCGATACGAAATGGAATGATCACACAGGCTCAGTCATAGGTAAAGCAGGTAGACTTCAGTTTACTGGTAAGCTAATGGGGAAGTGCATTCAATCAGCAATGGAGATACTGAAGAAACTGAACTGGCAGATTCTTGAAGATAGATGTAAACTACCTTGAGAAAGTCTAGTAAAAAAATTTCAAGAGCCAGCTTTAAATGATGACTTTCAGAATATGCTACAATCCCATATGTGACACCTACAGAGGGGCCATGAGGACAATATTAGAATTATTATTGCATGAACATAGGCATTCAAACAGTCAAGCTTCCAGTATTCCATACATGAGTGTAACTGGAATAAACTTTAATAACTGGCACAGTGGAATGCACTCTCTGCCATGCACCTCATGGTGGTTCGCAGAATGTAGATATAGATGTAGATATAGACAACTAACAGGTCCTAAAGATAGGAACAGTTTTTCTCATTTTCAGTGTTTATGTTGGCAGTTCTTGAATGTCACCTGTAGGTTAAAACTTACTAGCCATTGTGCCTTCTTGTAATGTTATTGTTTTCTTGAATTGATTTGTCTTTTGATACAATTAATTATTACAACTTCAGTAATAACACACTTTGCTCAACAGGCATTAGTACCTCACATCAACTTTCTTCAAACGTTTAATTTAATGGTAAGATCTTCTTCTTCTTCTTCTTCTTCTTCTTCTTCACCTCCTCCTCCTCCTCCTCCTCCTCCTCTGCCTTATTACAAATGGTAAAATGTTGTTCCTGCAGCCACAACTTCCAGCCATGACTTTCAGGGCTGTTAAATTAGGCGAAAAGAAAAAGCTGATGCATCATCAAAGGATGGCTTATATATTCACCATAAATTTCTTATTAATTCCAGACACTCTTGCTACTTACATAAATGACTCAGAGTAAAGTGTGAACTACAGATGAACATGTCTTATTATCAGTAATGGTGTGTTTGTGATGGGATGTGATTCACTAAATTGACAAAATAATAGTCGTCAAATGATGAATGGTGTATTTGTGTTTTGAATTTGCAGCTGTTGTATGTTTTCCATGTTTGTAGTTAAAATTATTGCATATAGGTTCCACCTTTGATGCAAAATACGGTTTTTTTCTCTTGTGACCCGAACATGTTTTGGTACCTTCCTGCCATCATCAGTGGGTTTTGTGTATTGAACAACTGTAAAAAGTGAAATATTTTGGGTTGTAGCTGATCTAACAAAACGAGGCCTAAAAACGGTTTTTGTTCATTTTTGTTCTCACCCTTATTATACCTTATATGGTTTTGCAGGACCGTCTGTATAGTGTCCTGCACTGATAGTTTGTTCTCTGTACACCAAATGATGTAAATGAGAATTTCATCAGTGAGTTAACACGTCCCTTGATTTTTAAAATCGTGATTTTGGTGTGGCAAGATGTTTGTAATTATATTTGTTATTACTCGTAAAAATGTGCTTTTGGTGTGGCAAAATATTTGCAGTTATGTTTGTTATTACTCACAAATATAATTTCAAACATTTTTCCACACCAAAATCACGTTATTAAAAATCAAGGGATGTGTTAACTCACTGAGAAAATTCACATTTACATCTTTTGGTTTGCAGGTGACAAGCTTTAAGTACAGGACACCATACAGATGATCCTGCAAATCCATATGTTCGAAATCAAGGCAAGAACAAATATGACCAAAAAGCTATATTTAGGCTTCATTTTGTTAGATCAGCTACAACCTAAAATATATTCACTATTTACAGTTGTTCAATAAACAAAACCCACTGATCATGACATAGGAGTGGAAACAAGTTTGGGTAAAAAGAGAAGAAAACAGTGTTTTGCATAAAAAGTAAAACCTACATCTAATGATGTTTTGCTATACTGAAGCTGTGTTATGATGCAGATGATGTTTGTTATAGCAAAGAAATACAACTCAGCATTGGGGCAGATAATGTTTAGGCTGTTAGGCTAATACTCATTCATGTAGTGTTATTTCCGACTAGTCTCTTACATGTAGTCTGACAGCATTGGACTTAAGGAGCAAAACTTGCAGAATAAAAGAAAAACTAGTGATAAGATTTGCTCTCATATTTATTGACAATCAGAAATTTGTTTCAGTCTTTTAATTACTTTTCATCCATCAACTGATGTCAATTACATAAGTTTTAGAGGCATAAACTGTAGTTTTTAGGTTTGTGGATAAAGACGCCTTGAGGTGCTGCTGTTCACATTGCAGTTACAAATACAAGATAACAATCAGAAGTCCCCACATGAGTTGACAAGGTCACATCATATCTGATATGTTGTGGGATCGGAAAACGTAACCAAATCGTAAGGTAAGCAGAGCTCAAAGGCTGCAGGGAGTGAAAGCGTAGACCCAAATGAGGTTACAGTTTCAGCACAATTTAATTTTATTAAACATTAAAAAACACTTAATAAAATTTTTAAACGCCAGGTCTGAAGAGCCCCTGAACATTCACAACTGTAATGTCAGAATGACAACGTTAAGATTCAACTTTAGGAGATAATTACGCTTTGAAGGACCCAACACTTTTGATTAATTATTGACAAATACAATAAGTTACTGAAAGGAATGACTTTAATCATTCGGCCAGAAGGGCCAATCAAATATAACCACAAATGCTGATTTGATAATGCTACAAGAATGCAAAAGCAACAGTTAATTTACTTCATCTAAAGGAGCAGTAAAGACCAAAAGAAAAATTCATATACCAAAGTTTTTTTTTTGTTAATGAAACAAGCTAACAAGATAAAATTAATAGCCAAAAAGGGGTAGTGACATCGCCACTCGGCCTAAAGGGCCTGAATATCAGTAGTAATAAATATTTGAGAATGGTTGAAGTTAGTGAGTTAGCACTTAAAACCAGCCCGTGCTCCTCACCACTAGGAAAAATTTACAATCAGTGTGCTAGGACTGCCTGCTTTAGCAATATGGCAGAGACCAGCAGAACAACTAGAAACTTCACCAACGTGGCAAATCATCCACATAGGGCATGACAGCAACTCTCCATAACACATAAAATAAAAATTACTAAACATTGAAACACATGGTTCAAAATATAATGCCTATCTGGGCAGGAACTGTTGATGATGCCCAATGGCCTTCGTAAATCTTCGACTTAGTAAATGTGATGGCCAGTACTAAATAATAATACCACTCAAAAAATTGTAAAATACAAGATCGTTATTGCACTTGGGTCAGAATAAAATTTCAACCACAGATAATATTTTAGGTTCAGTTATTAAGGCACAGAGAGTTAACACTCTTTTCTAGTGATAGTTACACTTGACAATATAACAGCAAATTACTGAATCAGGATTTAGGGCACACCTGAGCCTACTAAAATTGCGAAACACCATGGCACATGACCTTAGAGCAAAACACACCCGATGACATGGGCAGAAATTGAGTGAGACGCATCAAGTCAAGAAATTCTCACCATTAGTCCAGAAGGCAGACAAGCATTCGGTGACAGGTTTCAACCAGCACCAACTTGAGTTATGTCAATCGGCCCAGTTCCACCATAGCAATGTGGACACACCGCATCAACAGTGACCACGCCAAGCTTCCTCATCACACAGCCCATCCAGAACGACTCCCGCTGTCCCGAGTACACACGTTCGTAGCAATCACGTGCATTCACAGGAAGTTATACCACCTTTCCCACAACATTGTGCTGCCACGCAACCGGAAACTTAACTCCCCGTCTCACTCCAGCAGCAGCACTCGACACTCTCGTCGTCAGCAGGTCTCTCCACAGAACGCAGCGCCCTCTGAAATTTAAAAGCAAACGGACCAATCGTGGCAGAGCAAAGCCAAGGCTCCAGAAGATGACACATCACACCTAGGCAAAGATGAAGATGATACGGTTCAATATCCGGCATAAACAAGACAGAAGAGATGCTGGAGAAATCAGAACACAAGTGAGAGTTTGTCCTCTGGAAGGAGGACATCCATCAAGAGAAATGGGAACAGTTTGCAAGCAGGTGAGGCTGCACTGAAAATCCCTAATTTTGTTTCCTGATATCGGTGATCAAACTGTTGCAGCTACCATGTAGCGGTTGTTCTAATTTACTCCTAACTGACCAACTGAGGTGGTAGTTCTGAGACTTATACAGACATTTAGGCTTCTATCTCATTTGTATGAGTGTAATTCAATTCACTGCCACTCACTCCAGGTTGTGTGTGTGTGTGTGTGTGTGTGTGTGTGTGTGTGTGTGTGTGTGTGTGTGTGTTAAATACTTCACATTTTATATTTCTTCTGCACTTGTATTGAGTTTTGAACAATTCCGACAGATGGTACAATTGTAGAGAACCAGCAAAATGACACAAACACAAGACACTCATGACAAACAACAATCTGTAATTAAATTCTTAGTTGTGGAAAAAGGAAATAAAGTGAACATCCATAAACATTCGTGTGCACTGCATAGTAATCATCCAGTTGATAGAAGTACTGTTGGATGATGGCTATGGAGTCTTAAAGCATCAGGAAAACAAGAAATTGAACTCTGTAATGGGCCACATTGAGAATGGGCTGTCGTAGCCACTGCTCCTGACACTGTGAATGCTATTCTCCATGCAGGTTGATGGATCACAGGTTTACAATTGGCTCCACAGCTATTGGTGAACACTGGAAGTGGGTGTGTGCAACGATTGAGACCCTCGGATACGCAAAGGTATGCTCAAGATATGTTTCACAAATGTTCACAACAGATTGCAAGACTCAAATAAAAGCCATTTCACCTGAACTGTTGGTGCAGTTGGAGGCCAATGGAAAGGCTTTTCTGTCTTGAATTGTCAGTGATGAAACCAATAAGAAAAGGACAATAGCTTTTTCTGACAGGAAATGCTTGCTCTTACAGAACACTGGCACAGGGCTCACAGCATGATGACAACTGTGTAGAAAATACTACACGTAAAAGGAATGTTGATTGATATGGAAAGTGAATTCTAACTCTTATCAATAAATATGATCTGTGAAAAAAAGAAATTGTGGGGAAACTATTTACTAAACAACCCCATAAATATCTAGAGGTAGATGTCATGTATACATAACTGCCATCTCTGACAGTTCAAACAGGAATGCAACTCTCATGTCAAGTGGAAGCAGCAATTGGGACTGACTGGGGAAGGGGTAGAAGAATACAGGTTGGGGAGGATAGAGGCAGTGTCTGGTGGAGCATGCAGGAACTAGATGGATGCATGAAGACTGCCAGTCACAACATAGGCAGGCTGTGGGGCAGGGATGTGGTGAGGGAGGAGGAGGGGGGCAGAAAAGGAGAGAAGCAAGGAATGGAGAAGATAGACAGGAGCATTGATGGAGGGCGACACACAGTAAGGATGAAGGATGTGAATAGGACCTTCTTTCTTCCATTTCCAGTCAGGAATCCATCACTGCAGTTTGTCACTTTTATTAATATTCACTCTATATAAACCCTGCAGTCCTGTGGGGATCACTCTAGGGCTCCACAAAATGATTGTTATTTTTTTTATACCGCTCAAGGAAGTAACTTAACGAGAGTAACTCATCTAAAAGAAACATTATCTCCTGCTTCCAGTTACTAATTATGTTAGACAGTATGAATGTGTCACTGACAGTGAATAAGGCTGCATTTATCAGAGACTAGAGGACAGCCTTGCAGGTGGCAAACTCAACAATGAGAGAACAAGTGCACAAGATGTGACTGTTGCAGGCCATCAGAATCTCACCATTGTCTGTCAGCCAGTGTACCTGCATCCACAGTAACCCATATCACTCAGTCATCTATCATTGTGATGACTCAGTTTGCTTATTTAAGCAACATTTCTACAGAGATCAAGTGAGCTGAATATAACTCTTCATTACAAATAAATAAATAATTGAATGTATTTAGTGTTCACAAAAAATTTTTACTTTGAAGGAAAAGATGGAAATTAGCAACCCTTTTTCAAAGATTTCAGAGAGAAATGGGTTGAAATAGAAGCAACATTTATTGAAGAACTTATTCAGTGTTTCAAGTATCTGTATGAATCTTTCAATTAATATGCCTCAGATGAACAGAAGATTAAATATCAAAATTAATTGTTGCTTAAGGCTACAATCTGTGTGTGTGTGTGTGTGTATGAGGGGGGAGGGGTGGGATGGGTATGTGCATGCAAAACATGGTCAGCTTACGTGTCAACAAGAAATAAATTCTATAACAGGCTTCAAACCAGACGTATCATGAGAACTCAACATAAATGTTTCAAGCCTAATATTAAGTACATCTACAAAAATAAAAACTAGTGCCTCATCTCATCTAATTTAAATTTAAGTTAATTTAAGAACTTTTGAGCTAAATTTGAAATTCCTATCTTGAATCAAATGACTATGATTAAGAATAATTGTCATTTTTGTTGCAATTTTTTTTTCCCACAGTGAGTTACTATGTATGGATAATATGCATTCCTATCTTATTTGTAGGAATTGAACTGATTTGTCAATATAGTCAGTAACAACAATTTGACATAGCCATGCGGCAGTTGATAGTTGATTGCATTATGCTCAGTACCACATCATGAACTGGTGAATTGCAATATAAGCTGATTTTTCAAAATATGTTTCTGTATGCACATCTCCTTGAGACTTTTTGACAATGTTGAAACACACATTTTTAAGTTAACAGATTCAATTACAAAGTGATTATGTGAGAAATGTTGCTTTTGTAGAAATGGTATCTCATATCCCAGGACAACTTTGCATTCAACTTGGCTGTTGTGAAGGGGGCTGCCAAGAAACATGAGGGTATCAACATGGGCATCTTTGCATATTATGAATGTGACCAGGCCATCATGGCTGTACTGTAGTAACTCACAGCTGAAAACTACCATGACTTTGATGGAATCAGTGCCAGGTAATGAACAATGAAATACTACAACTGTTTCACTTTGACAAAATAAGGATAGGGGACGACTATATTTGAATGAATGTATGCTGCACAGGGACTATGACAAATCTATGGCACAGGGACATTGAACAACAGATTGTATTGGGAGTGTGTTTATTAATATTTTACTGAGGAGTCGTGTAGCTACTCCCTTCCTGCTGACTTCCTTCAGGTAATAGTGAGGAAGAAAGGCAACAGCAAGCCATGAGCAAATTGTAGTTAGTTAGAATTTTAAACATGGCTGCTTAGTTCAGTGACCATTTATAAATTAAAGTTGAACTAAATAATCCCTTGGTCACAATTTTTAATCTCTCTTTTTTTTGCTAATAATTGTGATTGGGGGCTTATTTAATTCAACTTTAAATTGTAGCTAATAGTAGCTCGATTTTAGTTACAGAGCACGACATTAGTTTCTCTCTGTCTGTTTCCTATACGACTTTCTCAACCACTTGCTGGGACTTGTAGCCTTATCTGATGCCACACTCTTATTTAGTAGAACTGTTATATTGTATCTTCTTTGACCAGTGTCTGATGTACGAATAGCATTTATTTAGTAGATATTATTGTCACTTTTCAAATATTCAGTTTTTCTTATTTACCATCCTTTAGTCAGGAAACTGCACTTAATTACAAAGATTTAAATTACATGGGTCTAGCATTTCCCAATAAGAGTTCTTGTTACCACATTGGCTGTTTCCAAATGTCTGGTTCTCGTCTTAAGCTTTTCTATTCTTCTCATTTTGGACACAGAAGTGTGTTGATGGTTTCACTGGTATAGTCTGTAGATTTGATATTAACTACAATTTGTAACCAATAGTGTGATATAAGATGTTTAGAATTTCCTGGTCTGTTTGTCACAATTTTCATGTAACAAAATTATATTAACACTATAGTCCTTCTCTGTGTCTGTTAAGGTCAGAGCTCATGTTCATTGAGAATTAATGACTACAGGGTGAAACAAAGAACACAGATTTCCTGTATTTATTTATTTTTTACATAATGATATGGATTTTGCAGGCATGTTTTGATTTCAGAAATAGTATTCAAGGATAGCACATTTACTAATCATTAATAAATGGGAGTTTGAACTTGTTAACAGGAAAGACAATGTCCTTCACCTATGAAATTATCTACTAGAGATTCTGAGAGCTTGCTGCCTTCACTTGTAGCATTCTCTCCAGGTGCAGAAAAACTTCCAAGAGGCACTGTGTATGCTGGACTGTATGGAAGAATTCTAGGTGCATAATCAAGCATAGGAAATAGTGATTTGTGTCCTGTGGATGGAAACTAGCTGCCAATACTTCTGCTGTTGTGTGCTTACCAGTGGGAAAGGACTGAATATGTTTAATGACAGTTACCAGGAAACTGGAACTTCAATTCAGTAGATACAGAAATACTGGTCAGCAGCAGTGAGAGATGTGAACTTGTTAAGTATAAAAACTTTGTTTTTTTGTATGATGGAACAATCTGAGGGATGAATGAAATGAGAGTTTATAAGAGAATAATCCAGATCTCCATGTTAATGGAACACATAGGAGACAAGCTGGAGAAGGAAATCAACTAATGCCATTGGTTGTTGCTTCTCAATTTTCCTGGAATTCTGTTCTTCTTTGTCCCGATATTATAGGTTCCACCCTTATGCCAGAGTCTTTGGTTGCTTTGCTAATTCTCATCTGCTCCACGCCTTTAATGTCTCCTACCAGTCAAAGGAGCCCATGGTTCTGAAAACTAGCAACCTTTTGTTCTTGTCACTTCTGCTGTTTGTCCTGTTTGGTAAACAGATGCTTAGTTGTTATCTGTTTAATCACTGGCTGTTTTTATTTAAGTACACACATTCATGTGCCATAACATAATTTCACAGAACAAGAAATCCAAAACAGTAGCTGTAAAGTAGTCATTAGCCTCTTGCACCTAGAAGCTTGTACACTGTATTAGATTAGATTAGATTAGATTAGATTAGATTAGATTAGATTTACTTTCATTCCAATTGATCCATATTGAGGAGGTCCTCCAGGATGTAGAACATGTTGATTACTGCAGTTTGTTATAAGTCATTATAATTTCTAGGATAATGCAATAATGTCCAATTATTGAAGGTGTTAGGGGTAAAATACAGGGAGCAAAAGGCTATTTACAATTTGTACAGAAACCAGATGGCAGTTATAAGAGTTGAGGGGCATGAAGGGGAAGCAGTGGTTGGGAAGGGAGTGAGACAGGGTTGTAGCCAATCCACGATGTTATTCAATCTGTATATTGAGCAAGCAGTAAAGGAAACAAAAGAAAAATTTGGAGTAGGTATTACCATCCATGGAGAAGAAATAAAACTTTGAGGTTTGCCGACCTCATTGTAATTCTGTGAGAAACAGCAAAGGACTTGGAAGAGCAGTTGAACAGAATGGACACTGTCTTGAAAGGAGGATATAAAATGTACATCAACAAAAGCAAAACAAGGATAATGGAATGTAGTCGAATTAAGTCAGGTGATGCTGAGGGAATTAGATTAGGAAATGAGACACTTAAAGTAGTAAAGGAGTTTTGCTATTTGGGGAGCAAAGTAACTGATGATAGTCAAAGTAGAGAGGATACAAAATGTAGACTGGCAATGGCAAGGAAACTGTTTCTGAAGAAGGGAAATTTGTTAACATTGGGTATAGAATTAAGTGTCAGGAAGTCGTTTCTGAAAGTATTTGTATGGAGTGTAGACATGTATGGAAGTGAAACATGGATGATAAATAGTTTGGACAAGAAGAGAATAGAAGCTTTCGAAATGTGGTGCTACAGAAGAATGCTGAAGATTAGATGCATAAGTCACATAACTAATGACGAGGTATTGACTAGAATTGGGGAGAAGAGAAATTTGTGGCACAACTTGACCAGAAGAAGGGATCAGTTGGTAGGACATGTTCTCAGGCATCAAGGGATCACCAATTTAGAATTGGAGGGCAGAATGGAGGGTAAAAATCACAGAGGGAAACCAAGAGATGAATACACTAAGCAGATTCAGAAGGATGTAGGTTGCAGTTGGTACTGGGAGATGAAGAAGCTTGCACAGGATAGAGTAACATGGAGAGCTGCATCAAACCAGTCTCTGGACTGAAGACCACAACAACAACATTGAACATATTGAGATACTTCAATAGTTCTACCTAAGAAAACACTTATGGTCAGTTTCAAACCATCTGCATACGGGCAGCTGTAATTGCAGTCCCTGTAGAAGCAGAAAAAGTACCTCTGACTAAATTGGCTGAGCATTTGGTGTCCTGGTGTACATTATGGGTTTGCAACATGTCTTTAAGTTGTGTAATACTTTCATTTTGATGT
Organism: Schistocerca nitens; assembly: GCF_023898315.1. Taxonomy (NCBI): domain Eukaryota; kingdom Metazoa; phylum Arthropoda; class Insecta; order Orthoptera; family Acrididae; genus Schistocerca; species Schistocerca nitens. The sequence continues at coordinate 505,402,713 of NC_064622.1, forward strand.
AAAATGTTATCATGTAATTCATATTGTAATAAGTAGTGATAAACCAAAATACCAGAACACAGGCTGTGGGTATCTAATATTACAATTTGTAGATTGTGACACTATCAGTGATTGAAAGGGAGTGACTTTTTCCAGAAAAAGTTGAGGAACCATCCATTCATATCCCTTAAGCTTATGCCAGTACACTCTATCGTGTATTTCAGACTAAAAAAGAAAAAAAAAACCTGAAATATGAGGATGGAAAATTGTTTAATTTTGAGAAGCTAATGAATTATTAAATGATTTTATTTTCAGGATGATTTCAATTTCTAATGTGATGAGAGTCTCAAAACACTGGCCATCAGAGTTAAAACAGATTCTGTTTTGCCTAGAAAAGTAGTTAACACAGCATATCAATGGGACATATCAGTATTACTCGTATTTTGACACATATCTAGAAATTGTTTTCTCTCAGCTTCTTCTCATAGTTCACTTACCTCATGGCATCTAATGCTAATATTGTCCAACCAAATCTTATCCTGCAGTTACATTACAGGTAATTTTGTCTCTAGAAGCAAGATTTCATATTGTGTGTGTGTGTTTGTTTGTTTGTGTGTGTGTGTGTGAGATTGTTTGTGTGTGTGTGTGTGTGTGAGAGAGAGAGAGAGAGAGAGAGAGAGAGAGAGAGAGAGAGAGAGAGAGAGAGAGAGAGAAATGATTTTCAAAAATGAACAGGTATCTTGAGACTTTTCATGAGGGAGGGTAATGAAAGACAAAAAGCTGAAGGACAGATGCCAAAGGGAAGGAGAAGTCACTCCCTTCTTTGAGGCAGGAGACAGAAATTTGATAAAATGGTTCAAAGTTAAAACTGAACTAACAACCCAGACTGTAAATCTGTAATAAAACTAATAATGTGGTGTTAGTAATTAAAAAGTCAAGATGCTAAATATGTCTTGCAACAGTCAACATAAAAATAGCCGGTAATGTGTTATATGGGAAGCATTTGCAATTATTATTCAGTTCTTTGTGTATATATTATACAATGAATATGAGAATGAATTTAGAAATGATGGCCCGCACAGAGGCATATAAGCACTCATTATTCCCACACTTAACTTGTGAGTGAAACGACAGGAACCTGGTATGAGCAATGAAAAATACCCTCCATTATAGGGGGAGGGGGTAATCTGATATTGACCGAAGAAGGAAAATCTTTCTAAGTAAAAAGACTTTATTTTCTGTTTGTAGTATTCAATGTCTTTATTTATTCTGACTTAAACAAATTAAAATCCAGGATGGAATCTAACAATATTATGAGAAGGAAAGTTGCTACTCACCATATAGCAGAGATGCTGAGTCGCAGATAGGCTCAACAAAAAGATTCTCACAAAGCTTTCGGTCATGGGCTTCCATCAGCAATAGATACACATATGCATGCATGTACACACACACACACACACACACACACACACACACACACACACACACACACACATATGCAAATGCAACTCACACACATGACTGCAGTCTCAGGCAACTGAAATCACCCTGAGACTCAGTCATGTGTGTGAGTAGTGTGTGTGTGTGTGTGTGTGTGTGTGTGTGTGTGTGTGTGTGTGTGTGTGTGTGTATCTACTGTTGACAGAGGACCATGGCTGAAAGCTTTAATTGTGAGAGTCTTTTTATTGTGCCTATCTGTGACTCAAATCTCCGCTTTACGGTGAGTAGCAACTTTCCTTCCCATAATATTGTTTTTTCTGAGTTAAAAAGAAGTGACTTGAAAGCTGACAATTTTTTAAAAAAAACTAATGTTTTAAGTGTGTGAATTATGCCAGCATGTTTTTTTTAAATAAGTTGCAGCTAATTTTAGAAAATTGTACCCATCTCCCACCCCCTTTTCTTATTTTACAAGAGAGACTTCAGTACTATAACATTTCAACTCTATCACTTATTTTACAGCTACACCTGCTATCATATAATTTCATATTACCTCATGGCTGTCAGTGATCCCATACAGAAGCACTCTCTGGCAGAAGGGGACATAAACATGCTCAGCAGGAGAGTGAAGGTGGTGGTGCAGCAGATGCAGCACTTCCTTGACCAGGAGACTAGTGAAGGCTACCAATTGTGTGACCCCAGCATCATCATCAAAAGACTGCAACACCTGGAGGTGAGTTCCATACATGGGTTTCTAATCTACAGTAACAGACATGATACATCTGTTTAGTTCTGAATATGACAGACACAAGAGCGTGCAAAATAAGTATTCTTTTAATTAATGTTTCTACATTTTCATCCTGTGGCAGTGAACTGTGTATGACATATCTGGATTTGTTTCATTTGGGCACACACTGTGGGAATATTGTGATAGCCATATATCTAAAACTGTTTTGGTGGAAGAAATGCAGAATGTTGATAAAATACTGTTTACGATAGTGTATTTCACATAGTAATATTTATAAGAGGAAAAGTATGATTGTTATTTATTTACAAATTTGACAGATATCTCATCATGGGCTGTACATGACTGTCTCTTATATGTTATGAATATTCTCATTAGGAATAAACAATCCTCAGTGACACTATTTTATATTCCATTTCAGTAGGATGCCTTTTGGAGCCAGAACACCATTCTCAAGACAACAGTAAGGTTTCTTTATCATTGAATCTGCTTCAATTTATCATCTAGCAAACATGAATATTATAGAGGTTAGTAAGAATGCAGGAAAAGATAGATTGCTACTTACCATAAAGGAGATATGTTAAGTAGCAGACAGGCACAACTAAAAGACACTCACACAAAGCTTTCATCAGCCACAGCCTTCATCAGTAAAAGAGCAGCAGAGAAACACAGACCATTCATAGATGCACGCAAGCACACCTCATACACACATGACCATGTGCGATGATGGCAACATTCTGGAGGAGGCAAGGAAGGGGAAGGCGTAGTAGTGCATGGATGGTGGGACAGAGGAACTCTGTCTGGTGGTGTTTGCAGGGACTAGAATGCCAACAGGCACAGTGTCAGGAGGTTGTGGGGCGGCAAGGTGGGGAAGAAAGGAGGAAAAAAAGGAGAGTGGTGGGATATGATGGGTGGACACATTGACAATGGGTGACAAACAAAGTAGCTGAGAGACAGTAATGGGGAGGAGATGGTAGGACACACGGGGTGGAAACTGTTGGGTGCAGTGTGTGAGGACAGTATGTTATCATAGGTTGATGCTGGGATTGTTACAGGAACACAAAATGTGTTGTAAGGATAACACCCATCTGTGCAGTTCAGAAAAAATGTGGCCACAGGTTTTGTGTAAGTATCATTTAGTTGTGCCTGTCTTCTTAATGGTAAGTAGCAATCTATCTTCACCTACATTGTTGATATTCCTACATGGAGTTTACATTGTTTTATGGTGGTTTAGGCAAAAAAAAAGTCTCTGATGGAATAAATAACTTATTATTTATTCATTTGGCCTCAAAACTTTTAGCTTCTGCATCAATGAGAAACATCCGCATTTGCCCTTGCACTTGAAATCAGCATACATCCAAAAAGTACAGAGACTGATTTTATTCCAAGTGAATAATTGGCATCAGTGGACTATTGTGGTAGCAGCTTGAACTAACAACTGTAAATGGGCATTTGACCAGTCAGTTGTGAGCAAGTTGTGGTAAACAGTGTATTTGTGGCCATAGTACGTTGTGTCACAAATAGCAATGGAGCAACATCTCTAAATCATGTGTATAAGACATATTGCAGAATGTTTTGAAGAAGAGAAACATGTGTGCAGAGATTGCCCACACACCTTATCTACCAAACAAAAACAAAATGCTTGGGTGCCTGCTTTGACTTGATTGGAATGCAAAATGAGGAAAATTCTTTTCTAAGAAAAAAAGTCATCATAGGTGATGAGACATAGCGTTATCGGTATGAACATACCAAAAACAAGAAAGTGCAGAAATTCACGTGAAGTGTCAATGGTCGAGGATATGGCTGATATTCAAGCCAGTGTAATGTGCAAGTTGAATGAACATTCTGTGAGCTGTATTCTAGTGGGGGGAGTGTATATCGAACTCCTGATTTATTGAAACCACCATCTTAACTTCTCTTCATTTTTTAAAAGCTAGTTTTGGGTATTTCTATGGTTGTGCAGCATTTTTTCCAATAACACTTTAGTATATGATTCTAGACTGTGTTAAAGCATCAAATGTCATATCACTGTCATTTATACCACATGAAATAAAATAAAGTTATCCAGGGAAGTGGCAGTTACAGATTATTGTTACATTGAAATATTGTTAAGTAGCTGATGAAATAATGTTTAAATGCAATTCTGTCAGAATTATACAGATGTAAAAAGATTAAAGTCAATAGCATGACAAGGAATCTAAATCAATTTCTGCTAAAACTGTTCATTGTAGAATGTCATTAGTGAAAACAATACTCATCTATTTGTTCAATGCTGTAGTAGATGTTGTTGTAGCTCATTTTCCTGGAAAAAAAGCTGCAGTATTACCTTGCTGAGACGTTTCATGGGTGCTGTAAGTGTTGAATGACACTATGTTAATCTTCTTCTTGCAGTCAATATTGCAGCACAACTTCTTCATTTATCAGTCTCAATAATACAGAGTACCTGTGATCTCAAAATTATACAAATAGATATTAAATGTAACATCACTAAAATGAAACACCAGATACATCATTCTGACATGTCTCCTTCTCATTTAATAATCCACAAGACATTTTCTTTACACTTAATGAAACAGTAATGATACATCCCACAATGATACATCAGAAATGAGTTACATTACAACTTCATATCACACCATATCACAGCCAACTTCCCAGGCCTACAACTTGCAGCATCCTAAACTGTAAACATAAACCAAAGATACTTTTATATTGGCAGTTTACAGAATATGATTCAAATTGATCCTCAATACACAGAGATACAATTAGATTTACTTAAGTTTGAACAATCAGCTCAGATACCATTGCACCAAGATTACAAGCAACTGCTTTATGACATCTTCACATAATACAGTCAAAGGTTACACATAAAGCAAGTAATCATAATTCCTTTGTGTCTGAAGTAATCATAAATCTGTTTCAGAATGAAGTGTGGTGTGTGGATTTTCCAGTCACTAAAAAATTTGTATCATATAATACCTGCTATTAACAAATTCATCATCATAGTATCATATAACCCTCTTCTTACTTCATCATAACATCAAATATTTTCAGAGATTGATTCAGCGACCACATAGCTATTTACACAACACAGAAGAAGACAGAATGATGGTAGAAGAAATGACACATACATCTATCAGAGAAAACATGTGGTTGGAAACTGCAACCATTGAAGTAATACTTCAGAATCATCGAGGCCCTGGGTTAGCCAATCCCAAGTCATACAAAGTACATGCAGTCCCCTAACAGACTACTGTTACAGTGTTTTTCTTTCACATTCATAGTTTTCATTTTACAGTAGCCCTGCTTTTCATTTTATGATTTGTCTATGCTAGTTTAATGTCGAAAATTATAAAAATAAAGTGTGTCATTCATTTACATGTGTTTCATTAGAACACTAATGACAATGCAAAAACAATTTATTGCGGTTATGAAGTAACTTACATCATGAAATTAATTTTATAATGTAGTGATGTTCAAATAATTTTAAGAAAATATAGCCCAACTGAAATCAATTTTATGAAGTTGTGATGTTCAAATAATTTTAATAGAATGTAATAGAGTTGCTAAGGGAATTTTCTACACTGATTTCATTAATTGCCTATTTTTGTGGTCTAGGCCCTTGTTAATTTACTTTGAAGTGTATAAAGAGTACTTTTGTGTGATACTTTAATATACACAAATAGAATGGACGACTAAATCATTTACTAGAAATTTAATACAAAAAGGAGACAATGGTCTTTTTTGTATCAATTATCACAGTATGGACAACAATCCTTTCTTCTCAATGAATTGTCACCAGGGCAAGCCCATTCAGACGTGTATCGCTAGTTGTATCCCTTGGGTATGTCTTTATTCTCCTAAGGGTGGAGAAACTACACTCATTCATGATCATTGTCAAGAGCTGTAGAAATCAAAACACATTAGGATAGATCTGATGGTCACAGACAGACAAAGCTTCCATTGCATTCCAAGGCAACTACTTCAATTGACTCAGACGTTTATGTAAGAGTTTCAACTGTCATTATCATTGTTAAATTGGTGGCTAATGGATCTGATGTATAAAATGAATTGTAGTTTTGTAACGTCATCAATGATACATACATCTTCAGTTTTTGATGGTACAAGAGAATTAGAGATGTTAAAAAGTTCACAATATATCAAGAATCAATCCTACAGTGAACTATTAAAGCCATCCAGGTAGGACATGAACACATACACTTTGTAGTAACTCTCTACATCATCATATGTATCCTGATTTGCACAATGCACTTGCTTGGCAGAAATGTGTGGTTACTTGATTTCAGCTTCATTGGGCAAAGCCAATACCTTGGCTTCTAAGAAAAGCTGGCTAAAAGTATCATCAACATTTCCTTTCATTGGCAGCAGTTCCCTTTCGAGATCCCGGGAAGTATTAATTAATAATGCAAACTCTATATCTTGGCACTGAAGTTGACAGCAGATGAGTTCACCCAGCACAGCTGAGTATAACACAAAATCATCCATGACGATGGCTGCTAACAGAATTATTGAATCGCAGGACTAGGCCTTGTCATCAAATTCTGGAATCTTCCCCAGAGCCGAAACAATACAGCCATATGTTTACTTGAAGTCTTGTGCACTGTGAAGACACTCAACCCACCTATGTTTCAAACTCCTGACTCGAACATTGGTTAATGATTCAAGGGAATCATTCAATATTTGCCTATATTTTGGTACCCTAAAAAAGTTATGTCCCATTTCCAGTGCTCCTAGTGAATTCCAGATAAGAAAAAAAATGTGGTGCAACCCTCATGTTATCTCCCCTCTCAAGGCGAGTAACATTATAACAATTATCTGTGTGTCTCTCTCTTTCTCTTTCTAAGAAATATGTTGTACTTATGTAATAGTGCTTGTTCGCAGCAATGTTGAAGTTGTTGCAGCTGCCGCATCCAGGTTGCTCACAATGATCAGACATGTCATCACCTCAACAGCCTGGTTCTTTGAGCTGGTTAACACCATTCCAGATTACTACAGTGGTACCTCAACCCATTCCCACTTTAGTGCAGACACTATATCAAACTAAACGCCATTCTAGTTGTTATATATGTAACAGTTGTAACCATTTACTTGTTTCTAAATATAGTACTTATGTATACAATGTTGTTTTCATTTGTTACAGCAACCACGAAGCCCATACCCACTCTGCAGCAGATACTGTCTTCTCAAGGACCACATCTAGTACTGTCCCCTCATCCTGGTTGTTCAAGACAGGTATCACCACCGCCGCAGTCTTGGTGTTCGAGCTGGTCTACACCTAAACCACATTTCAGCAGTTTCGTTGGTGAATGGTATAACAACAGTAGCGTTTATAATAATGAATCACCTGCCACAGAATTGCAATATTCAGTGACACAGGTGCACTCAGAGCTAGAATAAAATAGGCCTGAATTGAGACTACAAGTGGTTATTGTAATCTCCTCGTATTCATATGTGAGTGTTTAGGAACAAGAAGTTTCTAAGATCTTAAAGAACCCTCAATACCCCTCCTTAATTATAAAGCACTGCTGTGGTGTGAGCTTGTGGGTTGCCCAGAAAGTAACACACAGCATTTTTTCTTCAACAATTCTTTATTGAACATAACGAGAATTACGCACACGAAAGAATGATGCTTTATCTACACACCCTATTTTCCCACGTAATTTCTATCCCATTTTATAGCCTTCCTCCAGCGCGAAACAAGAGGGTGTAAGCTCTGTCGGCACCAATCTTTGTCCTAGTGGTGGAGCCAGTGTTGCACAATGTGAATCACTTCCTCATCGTCCTCAAAATGTCTTCCACGTCCTTAAATAGCAAGTGGAAGTCATCAGCTCGTTGCAACATGTCAGGTGTGGCAGCCGTGGATGGTCTCCCCGACGGCTGCAGTTCGTGGAGCTCTACCGAACAGTCTTCTGATGACCTCACCCTCAGTGCCCAGCGACTAACTGTACTTCTTTCACAAGCTGCGACATGGTCACGAATAAAACAGTGGCCTGAATATAGAATAAATTTCCTTTACCTTACGTCTGTGGTCACAAATGTTTTGTCATCATACTGCCAGTTTCGGTCTATAATGACCATCTTCAGATCTGCAGCAAAATATGGGAAAACACTAGCAGACTGTCTACAGCTTAAAACAATAAAATAGACCATAATGAAAAGTAGACTGACATACATGTACACTACTTACCATTAAAATTGCTACACCACGAATATGACATGCTACAGACGCGAAATTTAACCGACAGGAAGAAGATGCTGTGATATGCAAATGATTAGCTTTTCAGAGCATTCAGACAAGGCTGGCGCCGGTGGCGACACCTACAACGTGCTGACATGAGGAAAGTTTCCAATCGATTTCTCATACACAAACAGCAGTTGACCGGCGTTGCATGGTGAAACGTTGTTGTGATGCCTCGTGTAATGAGGAGAAATGCGTACCATCATGTTTCTGACTTTGATAAAGGTCGGATTGTAGCCTATCGCGATTGCGGTTTATCGTATCGCGACATTGCTGCTCGCGTTGGTCGAGATCCAATGACTGTTAGCAGAATATGGAATCTGTGGGTTCAGCAGGGTAACACAGAACGCCGTGCTGGATCCCAACGGCCTCGTATCACTAGCAGTCGAGATGACAGGCATCTTATCCGCACGGCTGTAACGGATTGTGCAGCCACGTCTCGATCCCCGAGTCAACAGTTGGGGACGTTTGCAAGACAACAACCATCTGCAGGAACAGTTCAACGACGTTTGCAGCAGTATGGACTATCATCTCGGAGACCATGGCTGCGGTTACCCTTGACGCTGCATCACAGACAGGAGCGCCTGCGATGGTGTACTCAGCGACGAATCTGGGTACACGAATAGCAAAACGTCATTTTTTCGGATGAATCCAGGTTCTGTTTACAGCATCATGATGGTCGCATCCGTGTTTGGCGACAACGCGGTGAACGCACACTGGAAGCGTGTATTCGTCATCGCCATACTGGCGTATCACCCGGCATGAGGGTATGGGGTGCCATTGGTTACACGTCTCGGTCACCTCTTGTTCGCATTGACGGCACTTAGAACAGTGGACGTTACATTTCAGATGTGTTACGACCCGTGGCTCTACCCATCATTCGATCCCTGCGAAAACCCTACATTTCAGCAGGATAATGCGCGACCGCATGTTGCAGGTCCTGTATGGGCCTTTCTGGATACACAAAATGTTCGACTGCTGCCCTGGCCAGCACATGCTCCAGATCTCTCACCAATTGAAGACGTCTGGTCAATGGTGGCCTATCAACTGGCTCGTCACAATACGCCACTCACTACTCTTAATGAACTGCGGTATCGTGTTGAAGCTGCATGGGCAGCTGTACCTGTACACAGCATCCAAGCTCTGTTTGACTCAATGCTCAGGCGTATCAAGGCCGTTATTACGGCCAGAGGTAGTTGTTCCGATTTCTCAGGATCTATGCACCCAGATTGGGTGAAAATGTAATCACATGTCAGTTCTAGTATAATATATTTGTCCAATTAATACCCGTTTATCTCTGCATTTCTTCTTGGCGTATCAATTTTAATGGCCAGTAGTGTACATTTGTGCGCTTTGCGTATTATTACTGTGATGCCTCTTATACCTTATAAGCTCATTACAGACTTTACCGATTGTACCCCCTTTAAGTCGTTCAATTAATTATTGAAGAATATGTGTATTCCTACAGTAGCGACATCTTCTGGCTACGGTATGGCAGTTGGTTTTGAACAGTAGTTCTCCTCACAAGATTACTATTGCATATGCTGTTATTTATATACATTTGACGCCATTTTGAAACGGTCTTGCAGCTACGCTATCTGTCGAAAGTGACGGAACTTGGCGCGCTCACTCAGAAGACTCCAAATAATACATAAGTAACGTTTCGCATTCGTAAGATTGTTTTCGGCTGAGAAAAAAGCTTCCCACCACTGGTGAAACAGCTGCCATAAATTTATGGAGCAGAATTCACTGATAGGGACGAGAAACATAGTTATAACTGTTCACAAACAAGGTTAAAAGAGTTCGAGGCACTAAATGAAGTATTGCACTTTGACATCTTCACACGCATCTATGGCCTGTGTAATTGAGGACCTCCGCATGTCAAACTTCCGAAAGATGTAGCATTGCAACATGTTGTTATTAACATTCAAAATGAAGATAAATTTTGCATCACATGGTATCTTCTAGCATGTGAGAAAATTGCAAGTCACATCCATACCGTCCCGAGAAATATCGGTCGTAAAATGTCGCACATTGTAAACATGAAGGAATATAGTACCCCATGAAAGTTCAGGATATTAGTAATTTTAAAAGCAGAATGCACGTATTTCTATTCATTTATACACCTTGGATGCATAGTGCTAAAATGATTGCACATAAAACTAGGTCCCATTCACTTCTATAAATTTGCTGGTCCAAAGCAGAAAAATGCAGATCTACTGCTCATCATTGATGGCAATAAGCAGCACTGCTGTTAGATGGAGCATATGTCTCACCTTATTTTGCCCCAGTTAGGTAAACATCATGGTGTCGTAGATGCTTGAGCACATTTTATGCAGTGACATCACTGTAACTCGGTACTGTGACATGTGTGGTCTGTGAGTCGAATCGTCACCCTAAGGGTAGGGCGGAAGGTGAATTACATGTAACATGTGTCTGAGTGCCCCCAATTACTGTGGGTCGACAGTCACCAAACACTAAAAACGATACTGACTAGTGAAAAAGTAACTGTTTTGGCTAAAAAGTGAATATAAAAATACAGTGCCAGTTATATGAACCCACTATCCATACGCAGGCCATGGATTGTAATGTGGATCATATGTGTACATTACTGTATTCAACCTGTAGTGAAATAAACATAACTTGATTAGTAAGACAAAGGTAATGGCGTTCCTCTTAAGGCATCTTTTAATAAGAATATACTGCTTTCTGTTATGAAAAACTAACAATGTCCCTAACTGATCCAGAAACCTATAGCTTTGAGTAAAGTTAATTCCATTCACTCGAGAAATTCCATTGAAACTACTCTCGTAACTTTTCAGAACGTGGTATAGGCCTAATTATTGGAAAGATGTAATCGGCAGATGGCAAGTATCAAAGTGTCATTTCTAGTTGTACTTGAACCGGAACCGCATCTTTAATGTGAGTATCGGAACTTTTAATAGACCTCGAATCTAACGTCTACAAGTAGGGGCCTACTCGAAATCAGTTTTGCTGAAATTATTTGTGGTTGTTGAGACATACGTCAATTAACCTTCAATTATTGTCATTGAGTATATGTGTGAAAGATAAACATGAAGTTTGTAATAAGATACTCTGAATACCTAAAGCAATGAAAACTGGAAACACATATGTACACCACATTTGCAATCCATTTCACGCAAAAGAATCAGCTCCCCAAAGAAGTAAAAACGCCAGTAAGCAGTAATAACAATTTGTAGACAGCTAATGTCCACCTACCACAACCCAGAAAGATGCACTGCAATAACTTTAAGCAAAAGGTACGCCATCCTTGTCACTTGAACACATTTTTCGAGGTCATAATCCACACCAAAAATTTCCGATGAAGGTTTTGCTCTCTCGTGCTTTCCAAATCCTGCGATTTCAGTCCGTGAATTCTGAACTATGTCTCGATTATGATATCTCTAATGCTCAGGATGGCAAAAACTCCGCCTTTGACTGAACTTATCAGTTTCTCACAGTCCATGTTTCGTGTCGTGTCGGCCATTATCACGGAAAAAACAAAATTATTTGAATCTCACCTACTGTCGTCAGCAGTCTGTACGATCGGGTGATGAGATCGACTATACTGTGATCGCGCACGTAGTGACGTGCTGGTGTGAAACGATCGACATTCTTCGGCCGACGTCGGTCGTCTGCGGAATCCGCCGGTATCGGTGCCTCTGTGATCACCGAAGTCTTACGCTGCGTTCACCGTGACACCGACACCTGTCGGCAGACATCGTCGCCAGAGGTCGTCCAATAACGTTCTGTTACATACCCGAGATAAATCGTGGTGACCTTGAAAAGCAACTTATGAACACTCTGTTTCGTTGTATTTACTTAAATTTGTGCTGACATACGTCAATTAACATTCAATGACTGTCATTCAGCACACGATTGTAGCGTAAGATACTACAGCACTCTAAAGTGGAAATACATACCGTGCACGACATTTTCAAAGCACTTCATATTAACAGAATCACTAACCTACTGGCGAACAACGCCAGTAAGCAATAATAATAATTTGTAGACAACTAATCACAACCGACCATGAAAAAGATCCGGTTCAGTATCAGTTGTAGAAGTACGAAACCGGAATTTCCCTGTAGATGGTGCTAGCCCTCAGTGTAGGGTCTGTGAGACCGCGTCTACAGCGCCATCTGCTTCCTGTATCGGCTGACGACTCTCGAGTCCGTCGGCCGTCGTAATACACTCCTGGAAATTGAAATAAGAACACCGTGAATTCATTGTCCCAGGAAGGGGAAACTTTATTGACACATTCCTGGGGTCAGATACATCACATGATCACACTGACAGAACCACAGGCACATAGACACAGGCAACAGAGCATGCACAATGTCGGCACTAGTACAGTGTATATCCACCTTTCGCAGCAATGCAGGCTGCTATTCTCCCATGGAGACGATCGTAGAGATGCTGGATGTAGTCCTGTGGAACGGCTTGCCATGCCATTTCCACCTGGCGCCTCAGTTGGACCAGCGTTCGTGCTGGACGTGCAGACTGCGTGAGACGACGCTCCATCCAGTCCCAAACATGCTCAATGGGGGACAGATCCGGAGATCTTGCTGGCCAGGGTAGTTGACTTACACCTTCTAGAGCACGTTGGGTGGCACGGGGTATATGCGGACGTGCATTGTCCTGTTGCAACAGCAAGTTCCCTTGCCGGCCTAGGAATGGTAGAACGATGGGTTCGATGGCGGTTTGGATGTACCGTGCACTATTCAGTGTCCCCTCGACGATCACCAGTGGTGTACGGCCAGTGTAAGAGATCGCTCCCCACACCATGATGCCGGGTGTTGGCCCTGTGTGCCTCGGTCGTATGCAGTCCTGATTGTGGCGCTCACCTGTACGGCGCCAAACACGCATACGACCATCATTGGCACCAAGGCAGAAGCGACTCTCATCGCTGAAGACGTCACGTCTCCATTCGTCCCTCCATTCACGCCTGTCGCGACACCACTGGAGGCGGGCTGCACGATGTTGGGGCGTGAGCGGAAGACGGCCTAACGGTGTGCGGGACCGTAGCCCAGCTTCATGGAGACGGTTGCGAATGGTCCTCGCCGATACCCCAGGAGCAACAGTGTCCCTAATTTGCTGGGAAGTGGCGGTGAGGTCCCCTACGGCACTGCGTAGGATCCTACGGTCTTGGCGTGCATCCGTGCGTCGCTGCGGTCCGGTCCCAGGTCGACGGGCACGTGCACCTTCCGCCGACCACTGGCGACAACATCGATGTACTGTGGAGACCTCACGCCCCACGTGTTGAGCAATTCGGCGGTACGTCCACCCGGCCTCCCGCATGCCCACTATACGCCCTCGCTCAAAGTCCGTCAACTGCACATACGGTTCACGTCCACGCTGTCGCGGCATGCTACCAGTGTTAAAGACTGCGATGGAGCTCCGTATGCCACGGCAAACTGGCTGACACTGACGGCGGCGGTGCACAAATGCTGCGCAGCTAGCGCCATTCGACGGCCAACACCGCGGTTCCTGGTTTGTCCGCTGTGCCGTGCGTGTGATCATTGCTTGTACAGCCCTCTCGCAGTGTCCGGAGCAAGTATGGTGGGTCTGACACACCGGTGTCAATGTGTTCTTTTTTCCATTTCCAGGAGTGTATTAATATATTATTATTATTATTTTGATTGTTGCCGACTTACGTGGTGGGCCTTTATAAAAAGGGTTCTCGTTTTTAACAATATTAATCTTAAATTATTTGTTACGTTAATGAATGTTAGATTCGCTGAATCTTAAGACATGGGCATATAAGTTGAACAATGGAATAAACTTTTCATATTAATTTCCTCGGCTAGTCAGTTCACTTTAAAGCAAAGAATCTTTAGTTATTAATTACAATTGCGGCCCACACACGCGTGAGAGTATTTTTCTTACCTCCGTTAACCATTGCCTCGTAGTCGGAGTCCTGGCTCTGGCTCTCGGCTATGGTACTGAAAATAAGAATCTTAAAGCTACGTATTTTCTGCAACGTCGGGCAGCTGTGGGGAAAAATGTATATTATGTTAATACCGGGCGAGTTTTTCGCTTCCGCTAAATTTTATACGTTAATATCGTCACGTAATGGCGTCGTTGGCTGCATCGGCCGCTGCGATTGTTGAACTGCAAATTACTCGAATGCAGGTTAATTCAAAGGAAGGCGGACATGAAATCGGGATCACCTCTTACAAATTAAAAGTCAACAATAATATTAAATCAATATATTATCTGCTTAATTAGTAAAAATATGCTTACATTTGCCAGCACTCGCAAGACGTCTGTGTACACACATCCAAGACAAGAGAAGAAGTGAAGACGACTAAAAAATTAACAAAACAGCGTATCTTGTCGTCTCTTTAGATCATTTTGTTATATTTCTTTGCACTCGAAACTTACACAGAGAAATTATTACAATACGGAGAAAAATTTATGTTCGCCTGAGCGGCTAGTGTCCACTTATTCAAATTTTAAATGTCTCTTCTTTAAAAATACTGTTTTTTATGTCTTTTATTATTATTATTTCGCCGGGGCGCTATCGACGAATGTCAACACACAGAAACCCAAGTTCCAGACATCGGTATCTGTTTCAAACCCGTAAATATGTCGAGTTTTGTACCTACGAACTACGATTTTCGGACGGCGTTAGTTTCCTGTTATCACTTGAAGAAAACTGCTGCGGAACCGCATCGAATGCTTGTCGAAGCTTTCGAGGAACGCCGGCCGATGTGGCCGAGCGGTTCTAGGCGCTTCAGTCTGGAACCGCGCGACAGCTACGGTCGCAGGTTCGAATCGTGCCTCGGGCATGGATGTGTGTGATGTCCTTAGGTTAGTTAGGTTTAAGTAGTTCTAAGTTCTAGTGGAGTTATGACCTCAGATGTTAAGTCCCATAGTGCTCAGAGCGATTTCGAGGAACAAGCAATGAGGCGTTCAGTTGGGAAATACTAGGGCATGCAGCTTATTCTCCAGACTTGGTTCCTTCCGATTATCAACTATTTGCCTCACTGGGACTCGCTCTCGGTGAACAACGCTTCAATTCGTATGACAATGTACGAAAATGGCTCGCAGACTGCTCCGCTTCAAAAGAAGAACTGTTTTTTTGGCTGTGACATTTGTAGCCTGCCGGAGAGGTGTGAGAAATGTATAAATAGCAATGGAGATTACTTTGAATAAAATATTGTTTATCAGTTTCCAACAACAGACGTGTAATTATTGCAACCAAATTCCGGTTACATACTTCTACACGTGGTAGCTATAAGCATATAAGATACGCCACCCTTCTCGCTTGAACAAATTATTTTTTGAGGTTATAATCTATGGCTAAAATTTGCAATAAAATTTTAGACTGTTTTTTTTTTCGAATAAACCGTCGATTCCATAGATTCCGAGCTATACCTGATTATGATATTTTCATCCTCAGGATGCCACAAACTTACTCTTTCTTGGAGTAAACTTACCAGTTTCTCACGCTCCATATGTCGTGTGCGAGAACGTCGGTCGATTTGACAGATGAAAACAAACTGATGCGAATCTTGCCGATTGTCGTCCGAAGTCTGTACGTTCGGGTGATAAGATCGGCTGTAGTGTGACCGCGCACCTACTGGCGTACTGCTTTCAAAAGATCGGCCGTCTCCGGCCGATGTCGGTCGTTGGCGGAATCCACCGATATCGGAGCCACTGTGACTGCAGCCGTAGGTGGAGCGGCCGATTTGACCTACGCAGAGACTGTGGTCGACTTAGGCGACAAGGAAGACTTCCAGGGGCGGCTGAGTATGATGGAAACACACGCACCACAGCGTTGGCCACAGGTTTAGGCCGATTTATGCACGGGTGGAGATTTCAGTATTTCTCATTTCTTGACCGCTATGACTGTAGAGGTATTCGTTTGCGGTGTTTGCTTATCGACTGACTGGCCTATTTTGGTTCATCAACATCTCTCGTAGCAATTTACGGCTGAAGCAGGAGCTCAGCAGTTACATTCAAGTCCACGAATGAACACTGCTAAGGCAAATTTAAATGCTAAATGTGCAGTTAGTGTTACCGAAGCGTAGTGGATGTTTTCTGTTTCAGTCAGTGCTCTCCAACTCCAGATACCTATCGCTCACCGCAAAAAATTCAGATTTCGAGCCTAAGTGGCTACGAAACTTTTCGCATTAGTTATGTGTCTTCTCCGAGAGCTCTTAAGGGAGCAGATACCTGCACAAATTACATACACGCAAGTTCCTGTCCTACCGTTATAGGAAGCGAAAACTTATTTAGAATTTCATCCTTGGGAAAGTAAGCACTCCGTCTTCATGCCACGAGTGGCCTACCGGGACCATCCGACCGCCGTGTCATCCTCAGAGGAGGATGCGGATAGGAGGGGCGTGGGGTCAGCACACCGCTCTCCCGGTCGTTATGATGGTATTCTTGACCGAAGCCGCTACTATTCGGTCGAGTAGCTACACAATTGGCGTCACGAGGCTGAGTGCACCCCGAAAAATGGCAACAGCGCATTGCGGCTTGGATGGTCACCCATCCAAGTGCCGACCACGCCCGACAGCGCTGAACTTCGGTGATCCCACGGGAACCGGTGTATCCACTGCGGCAAGGCCACACAATTTTATGCCAATGACAACTTTATTATTTATTTCTTTCAGCTTTGCACAGAAGGAAAACTGTAGTTTTGAAGTGTCACTAGGCTGGCGACTAAAACTGAATGTGACATGATCCGCAAAAAGCTCTGCTGGTCGAGACTGATGTAAGTGTACGACTTTTGCGATTAACAGTTATACAATGACAAATTCCCAGTCTGATTCCTTAACCGTTAATATACTGTTGTTCCATGTCCTATATCTCCATACAATAAAAGATACGAAAACGTCGCATATTTTCACAATATGCTATATAAAAAAAGTGAAGAGTGACAAATATTACTTGTAAACTGCATAATGATTGTATGTTACCTGATGTTTGTTTCAGTCAATCAGAGCGGAAAGCAGCATGACAGCACATGAAATGTCACTGTGTAGCCACACATGATTTATTAATGAAGAAAAGATACTCCCTGCGCGTGTCCACCGTCATGACGGGCATAAAATGTAGTTTCTGTCGCATCCGCCTGGTAGTCGTTCTCCCGCACATCTCACGCGCTGTGCGGGCAGCTGCCACACCAGGCGTATGAGCGCAAACGGCCTTCGTTAGCGCCGAGGTGCTGCGCTTCCTGGTATGGCCTGGGCCGTTTACCAGGGAGCTACACGTCTCCTCCGCACAGTCTCCGGGCGACAAACTCGCCGTCAGACAGCGTGCCCGTCGCAGCGGAGCACCTTTTTGCTACTGCAGGTCACGTGTCCTCGCAGCGCCACCCGGATACCCATCCACTGCCGACTATCAGGCCACCGCCGGGCCGTGCGAGGTCAGTTACGCCCTACGCCTCAAGTCGGCAGCACCGACAGTTCCACCTGGTTGCATCAGAAGTACAGACTCAGTCGGCAGTACCAGGATTTTCGTCTCCTCTCCGGGAGACCCGGCTCAGTCCGTCCTGGCCTCCACCAGCGGTTAGTCAGGAGTCATACGCCGGCAGCGCCGAGCCCAGTAACGTCCCAGGTCTTGACGCCGTCATGTACTTCGCGCAGGTACATGACAGACATCACAAGAGAGATATTTCTGTTGTACGTAGTTGTGTGGATATTCATCCAAGGGCATAATAACTAAATATTATTTTAAAAGGGTCTTCAATCACTCCTCAGTAAGAGGACTCTTCACTTTCAATCCGGATTGCAAAATAAACCTCCTCTTGGCAACTCAGTTTGCCTGCATTCCTTCGACGATTAATGACTGAACACTGTGTCTGGTTTGACTCTGAGCTCCACATGACAGTTTAAACATTTGTGTCAGGAGACGACACGAGCAGAAACACGTAAAAATGAATAGCAATGAATCCTTTTGTGACCTAGACGGAAAGTACAGTTAACCACAAACGGCAATATATTTGTGCTGTACGAATCCTGTGAAAGAAAATCGGAACCAGTTCTCTTTCAGATGTGGTCACTTCGACTCGAAAATGTGCTCGTGAATACAGATACCCCCCATCTTCTTTAAAACCATGATATCATCAAAATACAATACGTGTAAAACACATGCAGTAAAAGAAATTACAGTTATTCCCAGGACGTCTTGGTTATAAGCTTCTACAACTCTCAACTGATCAGCAGATTTTGTAAGCTAGACCTGGGGCTATACTAATGATCTGTGTAACCACAACCAAGCTTTCATGTACAGGAGTGGGGACAGTGGCTGTAACACAGTACTCCTTCGTTCTACAGCATGTGTAGAATGTGGTGTCACCGCCAGACACCACACTTGCTAGGTGGTAGCCTTCAAATTGGCTGCGGTCCGTTAGAATACGTCGGACCCGCGTGTCGCCACTATCAGTGATTGCAGACCGAGCGCCGCCACACGGCAGGTCTAGTCTAGAGAGACTCCCTAGCACTCGCCCCAGTTGTACAGCCGACTCTGCTAGCGTTGGTTCACTGTCTACATACGCTCTGATTTGCAGAGACGACAGTTTAGCATAGCCTTCAGCTACGTCATTTGCTACGACCTAGCAAGGCTCGATATTCAATTACTATAAAAACTATCTTCAAGAATGTATTCTGAACAGATAATATTGTGAATCATGTACCGTCAAGAGCGACGTTCATCATTAATGGATTAAAGTTAAGTATCAAACTAATTATGTCCGCTTTCTGAATTCTCATTCCTTGTCATGTTCCAGACCTCACGTCAGTATAGTTCTTCGCTCCTCACGCCAGCCTGCGTGAGCTAAAACGAGTGCATTTCGGCCTCCACTCGTAACACGGTGTTGGCTCGTCTGCTAACACAAAATAGAACAATTTATTTTCCTCTTGTTTCTTACAGTTAAAAAATGGACGTAACTGAAATTACTCTTACCGTATTAAGATCAAACCTTTCACTTTACTTGGCGGGAAATGTTGTGTCGCTAAATGTTTCGAATTACGAACTGAAATACACACCCCAAACAAATAATTGTTTTTTTAATGTTGCTATGTCTGTTCCTATGGACGCTTTTGGTTAGAAGTTCCTTAGTTCTACATTATGTTATAGCTACTTTTCATTCGTTCTCTGTAAAAATGAGCTTCCTGTTTCAAACAATAGCCACCTTTTCAATATAATTAGAACAACAATACATACGAAATTTAGCGTCCTGTTTATCTTACTAGAGAATGTATCGTGAGTACAGCTGGATATCTGACTATGAAGCAGTGTATAGAACCGTGCAGTCAACAAATGGCAGGAATATGTGCATGTATATCTATGAGGTGACCGCTTAGGTATTCAGAAAATAATTTTTGTCGTGAAAATACATTTTCTCCAAATTCATGTAACTTTGATACGGCGTAAGGATTACATGTGAGCGTTCTGCATATCGCCAGTACAGACAACTCCCGATCCAAAGTGCCGTGGTTGTACAGGCGTTTCACAGAACCTTAATAATTTGCGTTCGATATCTGGAATCTGCATGTCTTAGAACTTCAAATGTTAAATGGAAGGAAATTTCGCTCGATAGCAATAAATGTCACAGCTCAGATGTAACTTTTTTGTTATTGGCAAAGAAGGTACAGCCAGCGTTATTTTTTTGTATTTGTATTGCACTTTATTGAATTGCCGAGTCTGTACTTTAATAAATTATGTTGCGTTAACACACCAATTTGCTTTGTACTGCACCAAAGTGAAACTGCCCCCAAAAAAACCTCGAATTATCGTATATATGAAATATTTTTAGGGACGAAATTCTTGTGCATGTTTAATCGCCGTTCCTTCGTAGAGATACTGAAATATTAATTACATATTTCCTTTCTCCGCTTCATGGCTGCTAATACTAAAGTGTCCTATTGTGACTACTTTAAAACAGAATCAAAGGTTTGAAGACTTGTATAATCCGGAGGTAATGGCTAGACTGTCGTACATAAATCTTTATGCAAGTGAAAACTTTCCTCATTTTTCACCATCTTATGTGAGTACTGCTAGTATGATACTATATTTAGATCTTTCTGACATTCATCAACACCAACTTTCCTTCCTTTGCCGAATTTAGATTTCCATTCATAACAGCAACTATTATTCACCACTACTGTTACCAACAACTACATGTGCAGAAAATAGGTGATATAAAAGAAGTATTACAGTTTCAGTGTTAGCACAAAATGTAAACAAACGGATGTATACTGGAGTCATGACAGTTGATGATATACCTAGTCTTTTAAAAATCCATTTAGCTTTCGGCATTACCATATATCTATTTCCTATTCTATGCATGTGCTGTGTATAAAGCAGAAGAAGTACTTTAACAGCGCATCTCCTGTTCAACAATGCTTGTAGCTGTAACTGAACTGTGACATAAGACATTATGCAGGAATTACAGATATTCGGAAAGGGTCGCGTGTTGTAGCACTAAGACCTGTAAGGTCACGCCTACATCTACAAACATGCTCCAGAAAACACCGCACGGTGGCTGGCAATGGGTACCTTGTACCACTGCCAGTCAACCCTTCTCCTGTTCCACCTGGAAATCGAGCAAGGTATAAAGAAATATCTATACACTGAGGTGATATCCTAATATTTTAGTCGTGGGATATCCTAATATTTTAGTCGGACCTCTTTTCGCCCGGCGTAGTGCAGCAATTCGACGTATCATGGTCTCAACAAGTCGTCGGAAGTCCCCAGCAGAAATATTTAGCCATGCTGCCTCTATAGGCGTCCATAATTGTGGAAGTGTTGCCGATGCGGGATTTGGTGCACGAACTGACCTCTCGACTGTGTTCCATTCGCTCGCACTGTCCAGCAGGTTCTTTAAACCTTTGTTGCCTGACGGTACTTAAAAGTACCAGTAAGTTTTGACTCTCATTATTTTTTCATGGTGCAGTTTCGTGATCTGAGAGCCTGTCGGTACGTAACAGTAACTCTGATCTACTGTTTCATAGATGTTATTGTGCAATACATAGACCTCTCTGGCGGTCAGAGCTTGAAATTGTTTTTCGGACGCTGCTGTGAAAACAAAAGATTGTACGTACTTGTTTCCATGGTGTTGCCTGAATTTGTGCGCAATTTATTGAAACTTCCGTTGAGTTTTCCATTGTACGTACTTACCTTCTTTGTTTTTTTTTATAATAGTTTGAAGCATTACGTTACAAGTGAATGAGATAAAGTGGAAAATATAAAGCGGACTTATTAGTACCGTCAGGTTGTGCGAACACTTTATTGTAGCAACAATGCGTTACCTCTCACTAGTTGTTCTGTCCACTTTTTCTCACACAGAAATCGGTAAATACATTTGCCTGTGGAACAATTAGAACAAACAGGAAAGGTTTGCCAGGGAATTTACCTAAACAAAAATGTCTAAATCAAATCACAGAGAGTCCTCTTTAGACCTAACAGTATTTCAATGGAAGGAAAATAAAGTAGTGTATTTTGCGTCAAACTTCCATGGCACTGAATAGAGCACAGTGACAAGAAAACAGAAAGATGGAACTAGTATGACTATACCACGCCCAGTTATTGTATGTGATTACAATAAATGGGTGGTGTGGATCATGCAGACAGATTACGTTCAACTTATGGTCTTGACAAGCGATCAAAGAAATGGTGACACCGTCTCTTCTGGGCAGCAATACAAATTGTTTTTGTCAATGTTTACGTCATTTTCAGTGATCTATATGGGGCACTGCCACTGCTGGAATTCAGGCGTGCTGTGGCACTAGGGCTAATGAATGAACAGCAAGTGCCAAATCTCAAAAAGAGAAACTCTGGTAAAGATGAAATAACTCTCCCAAAGAGAAGGAAGGATAACTTTTCTGTTCCGAAGGATGTACGTCTTGGCAACCGAGGAAACCATTTTGTAGTGTTCAGTTGTAAAAGAGGACGATGCGAAATGTGTGTGAAAAATAAAATTCAGTCGAGACCACATTCACAATGTAGTACATGTAAAGTGTATTTGTGCTGCAATGAGAAAAAGAACTGTTTCCTACAATTTCATGAGGTATCACTAAATATGTGATATGTATATACTGTCAAAAATGTATAGCTAAGTTACTATGTATTGTGAAGTTGCTCTAGAATAAATTTATGCGAAATTTAAAAAAAATTCAGAAATATCATATTTATGTTAATTAATTTTCTAATGTAAAAATATTTAATATTTATGTGGAATAAAGTACAAGTTATAAAAATTGGAGCATTTTTCTGCGCATGTTGTGATTCTGTCCATGGAGTCTGACGGTACTTCTGAGTACCAGGAGAGAAAAACGTTGTGAAAAATAAAATAAAATTTTACAAAAAATCCTACCGTCATTTCAGGCCACAATAGCATAAATTCTGCAAAGAAAATGTTAAAAAGTAAATTTTTTCTTATGTCAGGAAACAAAGGGTTAAGCCAATCGCTAACAACTGTGGCCAGATGACATCGCACATTGTCATCCATAAAAATTCTCTCGTTGTTTGGGAACATGAACTCCACGAATGGCTGCAAATGGCCTCTAAGTAGTCCATTCCAAGTTAACACAGCCGACGCCGTTGTGGAGCGACCACCAGCTTGCACAGTGCCTTGTCGACACACGACGGTCTTTCGGTCGTCTAGGGTCCAACCGGTGTGGTCACGAGTCCAGGTGACGCGCTGCAGGCGACGTCGTGCTGCTGGCAAAGGTGCTCAAGTCGGTGCTCTGCTGCCGTAGCCCATCAACGTCAGATTTCGCCGCGCTGTCCTAACGGAGACGTTCGCCGTACGACCCACATTGATTTCTGCGGTTATTTCAGGTAGTGTTGCTTGTCTACTAGCACTGACAACTCTACACAAACATCGCTGCCCTCGGTCGTTAAATGAAGGCCTTCGGCCACTGTGTAGTCCGTGGTGAGAGTTAATGCCTGAAATTTGGTATTATCGGCACCACCTCGATTCCGTGAATCTCGGAATACTGAATTCTCTAACGATTTCCGATATGGAATGTCCCTTGCATCGCGCTCCAGCTACTATTCCGCGTTCAAAGTCCTTTCATCCGCGTCGTGCGACTATAGTCACGTTGGAAACATTTTCACATGAATCACGTGAGTACAAATGACAGCTCCACCAATACACTGCCCTTTTATACCTCGCGCATTACCGCCATCTGTATGTGTCCATATCACTATCCCATGACTTTCGTTACCTCAGTGTATGCTTACATACGAGCCTTGATTTCTCTGTCTCTGTGGTCCTTACGTTGGTGGCAGCAGAATCGGTCAGAAGTCAGTCACAAATATCGCGTATGTAAATTTTCTCATTAGTGTTTTGCGAAAAGAGTGTCGTCTTCTCTTCAGGGATTCGTCTTTGAGTTCACGGAGCATTTCCATACTATTCAGGTGTTGATTGAACCCATTGATAACTAATGTAGCAGCTTAGGCTTTGAATTGCTTCGATAGCTTTCTGTAATCTGACCTGTTGGGATTCCCAAACACTCGAGCAGAACCCAAGTATAGGTCACATATGTGGTACATGCAGCAGCATTTGTAGATGAGCAACAATTTCCTAAAATTCTCTGAACACAAGAAAATCAACCATTCGCCTGCTGTGCAATCGACCTTATGCGCACATTCCGTTTCATATCGCTCTTGAACGTGCCGCTGTATGTGGCTCTTAGAATGGCACTTCTGTGTGTGGCTTTACGTGACTGAGGGCCCAGCAGCGAACTGTGCGACCATGGAAGGGGCTCTCACTGGTGTGATGTTTGTTAAATAATAAAGGCATAACTGTTCCCATCCTTTTCCAAGATTTAAGATTAGGATAAGGCAGCTTCAGATTTGGGGTGACAACTGTTTAAACTGAAGTTTCAAAGGGGGGGGGGGTGATTGTTTACCACAAGTAGACTGAAATTTAGGGGAAGTGAACTGTAAAGTCATAGAGAAACCAATGATCTTTGAATTTCTGGCCATTTTATACTTAAAACAATATTCTAAACTTAGAACATATGAAGTCTGACAACCATGCAGAGTGCGTCAACATGCCAGGGTCAGCCATCTCGGATCGTCATCTTGATAGGATGGCACCAGTCAGACATCTTGGATCAGTATCTCAAATTCTGATGTCAAAGTACTGCACCGGTATCCCTGGTCTACCAGCTACATGATAGAGCAGCGCCAAAACCCTAGGTCTGCCAACTTGCATCGCCATCTTGAATTCAGATGTCATAGGACTGCACCTGTATACCAGGTCAATCATTTTGGATCGTCATATTTAATTAAGACGTCAAACGTTTCACTACTATCAACAAGGACAACTGTCTTCACTGTTTTCAATTTCATGCCAACAGACCAATGCTCCGTCTTGGATCTTTCAGTTTCCCTCTATTTTATTCTTATGATAACTGCTCTGCTACCTCAGTGATGTCATAGATGACGGGATAACACTGGCTGTTTTGAATTTCCCACCATTTTACACACAGGGCAACTGGCCTGCAACAGAGGGCTGATGGAATTCTGCTATTGATGTATGACATCATCGATGACGTCATAGGAATGACAATGGGGAAAATCTGGCAGCAATTCAGGCTGCACTAGAACGCCCCCCATAGCTATACTACAGATGAAAACCATGTTGCACACATGCACGAGACTTAAATTGACTCACTGCCTGCTGAGACACCTAGACATGTGAATGGTCTCTGCCTCAAGTTGAAGCAGGTGAAGGTGGAAGTCTTAGCATTGCTCACAGGAATTCTGTAATGGACGCGTCTGATGCCATAATGTATATCACGTTTGTTCCTGATAGTTCCTTCAGTGCTAATCCAGAAACAAATCTTTCTGAAAAGTAAATTACCAAGAATTTTATACACGATTATTTCAGGCAAATTTATCGGCATTTACTGGGTTCGCACCACAACAGAGGACGTGCCGAACGGCTGGTTACTATATTTATATAATTATCTGTGTGGTGATGTTTATTTATAAAAAAATTTGCTATTCCGTAATTCTTAATTCATCTAAATTATATTTTTCGTACCGTTTGTGTAATCCTTTGCAGACCAAACTGTATGCAACTGCCGAGCTCGAAATTAGCATTTTCACCACTCATTCCACGTTCTTACTTTTACAACTACCAAGCAGTACTTCAGAATGCATATTTGTCCACCTAGTAATAACTTCTGTATAAGTTATCGAATTACCACATTAAGTTCGTCCTTTCTCACACTGTCGAAAACGACGTCCAAGCAATATGAAACTCCAACCAGTGGCTACACAGTCCTCACTTGTGTCTCGGGTATAAGGGAACACCTCACGCACGAAGCTCATATTGCCGGCAATTTCAACGGCAATTTATGACTCGCAATTGGTCGCTCTCTTCAGCGTTGCCACACACGATGCTGTATAGAGAAATTTCTGCTAGTATTTCGAACGACACCCTTTTTTAAAGTTCTGCTATGTAAAATGAACAACAGTGCTTAGCAGCGATCGCATGTGATCTGCGTGTGTGGACGATTACCCATAAAAACTGGGAGTTGTAGTTTATCAAACATGTTTTGGATTATGCTTGTTGGGAACTATTGTCTATCCACCAACGAAGTGTTCAGACCTAAATTACCCGTATTTGTTGAAAAATAAACTGAAAGTAACTGTATTTTGGAGCTGTCTCTGATCAGTTCATTACTTATATTTCAGAAAATTTCATTATTCTACTTCCTTTTTCCTCTCTCACTGTTTGCAATGTTACTGATAGTTTTTATGCGGTTGGCGGTGAAAATTTTGTTGCTGAAAACATGTATTGTTTGCTCAGAGGATTTGTTAGGACTTTACAACACAATTTGCAGTGTGATTTAGGATTATCATCATCCAAGTTCCTTTATGGGTTGCAAAATCTTATTTACTTGGAATGATAATTTGTTTCTATTTATAATCCATGGTTGAGGAGCATTTAATACACTTGCACTGTTATTCTTTTCGAAATAACAGTATTCATAGGTGTCGGTGACTATGATACGAAACAAATTGTATTTTTCATGTACACCTGATGCGATTCCACTCTGTATTTCGCACTTACATCTTTAAGTTAAAAAATGGCTCTGAGCACTATGCGACTTAACATCTGAGGTCATCAGTCGCCTAGAACTTAGAACTAATTAAACCTAACTAACCTAAGGACATCACACACATCCATGCCCGAGGCAGGACTCGAACCTGCGACTGCAGCGGTCGCTCGGTTCCAGACCATCTTTAAGTTCTCGATTAATTTTTCATTTATTAGTCATGTATTTTAACTGCAAGTATTTAAGCAAGGGCTTTGAAATCTCGATATGAGTATACAAATGTTACTAATAGCATTGCTCATGGTCCTTGTAAGTCTTGTACACACATTACATGTGGAAGAATTACAACATGTGAAATGGCAAGGATCTTAACTATGGGGCTAGAATAGATATACCTATGAGGGTTAAATTATAATCTAATCTTAATTTTTTTAAAGAAATAAATAAATTTGCCACCTGGAGAGCAGTATATTGTGACTGTTACTGTGAAGTATCCCAGAATTACTCGTCCTACAGCATAGGCTATCTAAATGGTGACCACTGTCTGAGAGTACCTTTTTTACACATGGAGTATCCATGTTTCAAACTAGGAATGTCCATGTTTTTATACAGGGTTAAAAAAATGGCTCTGAGCACTATGGGACCCAACATCTATGGTCATCAGTCCCCTAGAACTTAGAACTACTTAAACCTAACTAACCTAAGGACAGCACACAACACCCAGTCATCACGAGGCAGAGAAAATCCCTGACCCCGCCGGGAATCGAACCCGGGAACCCGGGCGTGGGAAGCGAGAACGCTACCGCACGACCACGAGCTGCGGACTTTTATACAGGGAGTATCCACGTTTTTATACAGGGATTCCCCACATTTTTATACAGGCAGTACTCACGTGCGACGCAAACCCTGCCCGTAGGTGTGCAGGAACCAACTCAAGGGAGGCAGGGCAAGCTGAGGGCCGCAGCTCGGAGTTTTTGGCAGGGCGTGTGTCGGTCTCGGTGGAACTTGACGAGACAGGAGCAAGCTCGGAACGAAGTCAGACATGTTACGGTGTAAAGCCAGGCGCCGGGAATCCAGTCGGACACGTTAGAGCAGAGAGGGCTGTGAAGAAGACGTCAGCCAATTGCACGCTGCCCTACCCCTCTCCAGGACGACAACGCAACAGCAGCGGCCTCTTTGCGAAGAGGACGTAAGCGCCGCGGCGAATGGTCGCGGCCCAATTCTGCAGCAGCATCAAGAATAGGCATTTCGCCAGCCGCGGTGGCCGAGCGGTTCTAGGCGCTTCAGTCCGAAACCACGTGACTGCTACGGTCGCAGGTTCAAATCCTTCCTCGGGCATGGATGTGTGTGATGTCCTTAGGTTGGCTAGGTTAAAGTAGTTCTAAGTTGTAGGGGACTGATGACCTCCGATGTTAAGTCCCATAGGCTCAGAGCCTTTTTTCTTTAATAGGCGCTTCAAGACCAGGGGCTTAGGAATTGTATATGCTGAAGAGATTTCTTATTTGCATATCTCCCTTTCGTTGCGACACTTCTGTGTTATTGCCAGAATTAAGTATTGTCATTGTTCATTTTGTAATAAACCTCATTAATACGCCAGAATGAGATTTTCACTCTGCAGCGGAGTGTGCGCTGATATGAAACTACCTGGCAGATTAAAACTGTGTGCCGACTCGAACTCGGGACCTTTGCCTTTCGTGGGCAAGTGCTCTACGAACTGAGCTACCCAAGCACGACTCACGACCCGTCCTCACAGGTACTGGCAGAAGTAAAGCTGTGAGGACGGGTCGTGAATCGTGCTTGGGTAGCTCAGTTGGTAGAGCACTTGCCCGCGAAAGGCACAGGTCCCGAGTTCGAGTCTCGGTCCGGCACACAGTTTTGGTTGGTTGGTTGGTTTGGGGAAGGAGACCAGACAGCGAGGTCATCGGGCTCATCGGATTAGGGAAGGACGAGGAAGGAAGTCGGCCGTGCCCTTTTAAAGGAACCATCCCGGCATTTGCCTGGAGCGATTTAGGGAAATCACGGAAAACCTAAATCAGGATGGCCGGACGCGGGATTGAACCGTCGTCCTCCCGAATGCGAGTCCAGTGTCCAACCACTGCGCCACCTCTCTCGGTCACACAGTTTTAATCTGCCAGGAAGTCTCATTAATACGATTTGCTTGAATTGTTTGTCTAGTGATCCGAGAAAGCAGGTTTGCTAGACACTCTATATTCGACGACTAGGCAGGATCCAACAATAACGGTTTGGGAATTTAGCGCGTGAGGCTGTTGTGCTACTAGTGGCTACGCACAGAGCTCAGGACAAAGTCAAACTGAAGCCTTGTCGGGTACAGCAGTAGTGCACCGGCTCTACAAGTGTACTACTGCTAGATATCGGCCTGGTCACGATGGAGAAGTTGACCCGAAAATGCTTTATCTTTGAACAGTGGGAAAAGTCAACAGCTTTTTGCTCTCCAGAACTAGATGATTTGTTGAAAGCACATTTGGGTAAATGAATAAATGTAGATTACAGACGATCCTGGCACTGCACCTTAAATAGTCAACATGCAGAAAGATGTAGAGGTGTTCACGACCATCGACAAACTGATTACATAAGCCTATTCACGTGGCGTCCTCGTGATTTGAGCCTCTCTCACCTTAAGGTAAACGCTCAGATAAGCGACGAGCTGATATGCGCCACCTGGTTAGATCACACTTGGAGCAAGTGCCGGACGCAGTGCATATAAGCAGCAGAGCAGGTGGTGTGTCTGCCGACACTGCGACTCCAGCAGCTGAGGGAACGGGGCCCACTGCCTGACGTCACTCCTGCCTCACTCTCGGGGTAAGTGCCGGCTCTGTGGCAGTTCAGTCTCTCGGTTTCTTGCTGTGGTGAGGAGGCGTCTGTCGATATGTCCTCCTTCTGCTTTAGATTCGACTAATTATGTATGGGGCAGCTGAGCAATTTTCGAAGTAACACAGTGCGAGGGCGCAAAACGAACAATAGTTTCCACCTGACTGGTGCCTGATTCATTTCTCTTTCCAAAACTGAAAAGTACTTCTCCAGAAAATATCTGCACAATTTCCTGTGCAGAAGCAACACTGGTTGTAGTAGTCAGTGTTTTATTGAGTGTAGGTCAATGATGATGAGACTGAATATTTTTGGTGTAAAGAACATGGTTGCTGTGAAGAGGTATCATTTGTTGGTGACTTCTATACTATCGTAAATAATGTGTTGACCTTCAATAAAAAGACTACACATTGATCTTGCCGAGCCGGCCGTGGTGGCCGAGCGGTTCTAGGCGCTACAGTCTGGAGCCGCGCGACCGCTACGGTCGCAAGTTCGAATCCTGCCTCGGGAATGGATGTGTGTGATGCCCTTAGGTTAGTTAGCTGTAAGTAGTTCTAAGTTCTAGGTGACTGATGACCTCAGATGTTAAGTCCCATAGTGCTCAGAGCCATTTGAACCATTTTTTTTTATTTTCATAAGAGAAAATTATCCTGCCACAGTCTTCTGTCATCCAATCTTTACGCGTGTTTACAAACTAAATTCTGTCTGCGACGTGTTTCCTGACAGTCATTTGTCGAAGTCGAGAACGAAATAATTTTCTTAATGTCTTCTTCAATGATGGATGAACTGTTACGAACTAATTTTGCTTTTTACCTTCGCTGGCATTTTTATTGACCTGCACATTTGGGGGGCTTGCATTTCTCTTACAACTACATTCTGTGTCACAAGCTTAATAATATTCCAGTATCTCTCTGCTATTTTAAAAGGCTTCCTACTCTTTTCTTGTAAATAAAACGTTTGTTTGCAGTTACCGTACTTGAAACTTGTGGATTTTTTTGCGAGTAACATCATTTCTTGCTTCCTCAGGAAAATGTACTTCTTCCTTCCCGTTGCCTAAAACGAAAGTTTTAAGATTACATATTCTGCAGGAATCTTTTATGGATATCTAAAATCATAGTAACGCCGTAAAAATGGCGTTCAACAACAATCAGCTCACAAATATACGACAGAAAATTCTATGACTTGTTTTGACTCTGGACAGGAGGGAAAATACTTTTTCGCAGATTATCAACTATAAGGAGGCATAAAATCTCAGGGGGGGAACATCTTATCCACATAGTGGCACAACATGTTGTTGTTGTGGTCTTCAGTCCTGAGACTAGTTTGATGCAGCTCTCTATGCTACTCTGTCCTGTGCAAGCTTCTTCATCTCCCAGTACCTACTGCAACCTACATCCTTCTGAAACTGCTTAGTGTATTCATCTGTTGGTCTCCCTCTACGATTTTTACCCTCCACGCTGCCCTCCAATACTAAACTGGTGATCCCTTGATGCCTCAGAACATGTCCTGCCAACCGATCCCTTCTTCTAGTCAAGTCGTACCACAAACTTCTCTTCTCCCCAATCCTATTCAATACTTCCTCATTAGTTATGTGATCTACCCATCTAATCTTCAGCATCCTTCTGCAGCACCACATTTCGAAAGCTTCTATTCTCTTCTTGTCCAAACTATTTATCGTCCATGTTTCACTTCCATACATGGCTACACTCCATACAAATACTTTCAGAAACGACTTCCTGACACATAAACCTATACTCGATGTTACCAATTTTTTCTTCTTCAGAAATGTTTTCCTTGCCATTGCCAGTCTACATTTTATATCCTCTCTACTTCGACCATCATCAGTTATTTTGCTCCCCAAATAGCAAAACTCCTTTACTAATTTAAGTGTCTCATTTCCTAATCTAATTCCCTCAGCATCACCCGACTTAATTCGACTACATTCCATTATCCTTGTTTTGCTTTTGTTGTTGTTCATCTTATATCCTCCTTTCAAGACACTATCCATGGCATAACATATTGGTAACATTTGTCAGAGGCATTCTTTTCAAACTGTTCAGGAATTTATAAATTTTAACAGCCTGTCAACAAGATTTTGCAGTCGTGTTGAGTTCACTGTAGATCTATGTTTAAATCGGGAAAATAAAATTCTCCTTGTGAAAATATTATTTTAAATCAGTTCATAAATGGTTTTGATTCATGTAGAATTCTAAACAATTAACACTGGAGCAAAACATTCAGTGAACTGAAGTGAAACGAGAAAATATTGCGATTCAGCTAAGTGTGGATATTGGTCTAGACAGCATAGCATGGAATATGGTAGATATTAGGCAGCTCTGAGGTAATGTTCCGTGATTTGAAATTTGCCGATAGTCTATCAGTGAAAGATTTTCCTTCTCCTAGGCACCAGATCCATTTGGATTCTTGTCGTCCGGGATTGCATGCATAGAACAAATTGCCACGAACGCTATACCTCAGTTACGTAGAGACGAAAAGCTAGGTGCGGTTCTGTGTTCAGCAACCTAGCGCACGTTGTTTGGACTGGATCTGATTTCAATAAAGCTCACTCTACGCACTTGTGAAAAGTATTGGAGACTGCTGTAGAGTGGCCGCACAGGACGGGAGGATTCACGTTAAATAAAAAGGTTAAAGCTGGGGGAAAGAAGATGCACAGTGCTGCTACCTGCTGAGAAGTGGCCTCACTAGTTCTGCTATACAACGGAACTGTTGTCAGTGAGTCTGACAGAGGAAAATTTTTTGGCAAAAACTGTTTTGGTTTTCAGTCATGTCTTGTAGGCCCTGAGGTTGATTTACATGGTACTTTTACCTCACTTAAACGTTGAGTAATAATTGTTTTACGATATCAGTGTTTCAGAAAAACTTCCTTTGTAGTTCACTGATGTTTCTTTCAGTTTGATAGTTTTATCTACACTCCTGGAAATTGAAATAAGAACACCGTGAATTCATTGTCCCAGGAACGGGAAACTTTATTGACACATTCCTGGGGTCAGATACATCACATGATCACACTGACAGAACCACAGGCACATAGACACAGGCAACAGAGCATGCACAATGTCGGCACTAGTACAGTGTATATCCACCTTTCGCAGCAATGCAGGCTGCTATTCTCCCACGGAGACGATCGTAGAGATGCTGGATGTAGTCCTGTGGAATGGCTTGCCATGCCATTTCCACCTGGCGCCTCAGTTGGACCAGCGTTCGTGCTGGACGTGCAGACCGCGTGAGACGACGCTTCATCTAGTCCCAAACATGCTCAATGGGGGACAGATCCGGAGATCTTGCTGGCCAGGGTAGTTGACTTACACCTTCTAGAGCACGTTGGGTGGCACGAGATACATGCGGACGTGCATTGTCCTGTTGGAACAGCAAGTTCCCTTGCCGGTCTAGGAATGGTAGAACGATGGGTTCGATGACGGTTTGGATGTACCGTGCACTATTCAGTGTCCCCTCGACGATCACCAGTGGTATACGGCCAGTGTAGGAGATCGCTCCCCACACCATGATGCCGGGTGTTGGCCCTGTGTGCCTCGGTCGTATGCAGTCCTGATTGTGGCGCTCACCTGCACGGCGCCAAACACGCATACGACCATCATTGGCACCAAGGCAGAAGCGACTCTCATCGCTGAAGACGACACGTCTCCATTCGTCCCTCCATTCACGCCTGTCGCGACACCACTGGAGGCGGGCTGCACGATGTTGGGGCGTGAGCGGAAGACGGCCTAACGGTGTGCGGGACCGTAGCCCAGCTTCATGGAGACGGTTGCGAATGGTCCTCGCCGATACCCCAGGAGCAACAGTGTCCCTAATTTGCTGGGAAGTGGCGGTGCGGTCCCCTACGGCACTGCGTAGGATCCTACGGTCTTGGCGTGCATCCGTGCGTCGCTGCGGTCCGGTCCCAGGTCGACGGGCACGTGCACCTTCCGCCGACCACTGGCGACAACATCGATGTACTGTGGAGACCTCACGCCCCACGTGTTGAGCAATTCGGCGGTACGTCCACCCGGCCTCCCGCATGCCCACTATACGCCCTCGCTCAAAGTCCGTCAACTGAACATACGGTTCACGTCCACGCTGTCGCGGCATGCTACCAGTGTTAAAGACTGCGATGGAGTTCTGTATGCCACGGCAAACTGGCTGACACTGACGGCGGCGGTGCACAAATGCTGCGCAGCTAGCGCCATTCGACGGCCAACACCGCGGTTCCTGGTGTGTCCGCTGTGCCGTGCGTGTGATCATTGCTTGTACAGCCCTCTCGCAGTGTCCGGAGCAAGTATGGTGGGTCTGACACACCGGTGTCAATGTGTTCTTTTTTCCATTTCCAGGAGTGTATGAACTATTAATTCCGACATAGTGTTCAGTCGGGAAAAGTGGCCTCATACTCATAGAGAAAAGCTGATGACCCCAATAAGAGTTACATACACGTATCACACATGATACTACAGATCAGACTGACTTGAAAACCCTTTTATATACAAACCTGTTATCCGTCACTCTATTCCTTTGTGACGACTCTGAATTAATTAAGTTACATTCAGCCTTCTCTGTTCTACTTAGACTATTATAAAAATCCATTCGAAAATGGTCTGGTGCAGCCATTTGGTATTGTTTCTGGGATTGTGGCATCAGGATGTCTAGAAAATATGCCCGGAAATCAAAACAAGAAACATCGGATCCTGGCCACAGTACCCCCTTTAGATATGGAAAAGTAGACACTATGCAAGCCTTCTAACAATGCATATAATTCCCATAAATTATTTTCTTTTGCGCTTAAAAATTTTTCGTGCCATACCTGATGATACGTAGATTCAAAATGTGCATGTGGCATGCTTCTGTCATTATTGGAGCTTTGGTGAAAATTTACACTTAAAGTGGCCACTTTACCCCACCTTACTCTAACAGATGAGTCATAACACGACTTAATACGTCACCGTATGCACAAAGAAGCTTAACAGAGTTTCAAGTATAGAGGCAGCACCTCTTATTGTAAACATAATCCTAGATGGAAGCATAGCTTCTACAACCAAAGAAAGAAAATAATAACTTCTTAAAATTTCTCAATACTGCAACTTCAGTCCCATTAAGAAAATCTACCTGTTCGAATGACAAATTGGTATAAAAGTTACTATTCACGTACCAGAAGCACATTAATTCTTGCAGAATGCATATGTGATGGAACCCTCTGTAACTCTGTGCAGTACAGCATTAAACATAAAGATCTCGTGCTAACAGTGAGGTGTTGTTACTTCCAATACACTCATCCATACATTGCAACACTCGAACAAAGATCCGCTTCGTGCATCACAGGAATTTTTCTCGCGATAAGGCCTCACTGCTCATTGGACTTTGCGTGAGATACCGAAGAAGAAAATTGTCAACATATGCCAGGGCCGTTAATTAGAGATCAAATATACCTATTATCTAGCACTAAGATTGGTTGAAGTCTGTTCCTTTACTATTTTTACCGTGCTGCAAATTAGCCATCAGGATAATGAGTGTGAAACACTATAGAAGATGAGAGCTATATTTATACAGTTCCAATAAAGGCACATACATTTTTATGTTGACATTTTTGATTTCTCTACATCACAGCGGCAGTCACAGGCAAGGATCAACTGGTTCACGCGCTGCTCTTTTTAATATGGATCTTGCAGTATCTATGAAGGAGTTTCTGATTACGAACTTACTGCATTGGTAAGCTTATTTGTTTAACGGAGGCTGGGAATTAGCATAGATTCGTCGAAGTAATGGTAGTGTCTTACAGCAAAGTAAATTTGTCGCTTCTATATTTAATAGAAGAATAAATATTTATTTTACCATAAGTGAGTGATTTAGTGCACATAAAGTGTCGTCCTGGCTCTGAAAGTTTAAAATCTATACGTAGAGAATTCATTATAGCTGGTAACACTAAAAATGCCAATAAGAAGGAAAGTATTAAGGCGCATTACATGGTGATCCACAATATAGAACATTGTAGATGCTCTAAAAACACAGACAATGAATGGTAACGTGACATGACTGAGAAACGTGGAAATGTCAACGTATGATGCACGAAGAAGGTATAGGAAACTTCTGCAGTTAAAATATTGCGATATCGGTTACTTAGTTGCCAGTTCGGGAGCGTATGTAATGACTTCTTCCTCTTCTTCAGTAGCTGGCAGCAGATCTTCAGTCTTCTCGTTTTCCTACCTTCCTCTTCATTTATTTGTAGGATTCACAACCGAAATATGCTACTCTTTGATCCGTGTACTTCTCTCGGTGGCTTTCTGGGATTCTTCTTCCTTGACATATTGGAGTTTTTAGGGGCCCATCATTTGTCAATAAGTAAACAGTAATATGAACTCTTCTTGTTACAATAGTGTTCCATAAAGTTCTCTCCCACTATTTTGTGCTCTTCGTCATTTGTAACTTTCTTAGCCCATTTGAATTTCATGTCCGATTGTGTCCCCACACCTCATAACATTTCTATGTTTTGCTTTACCCAGTAAAGCCCAGGTCTTACAACCATACAGTGCAAAGCTATAAACATATGCTCCCCCAAGCCTTTTACCTGGTTTGCAGACAGTTCTTTTAGAGGTCAATATGTTTTTCTTTCTGTTGTTGGCGCTTTTTGCTTGGATTATTGTGCTTCTTATCTGTTCTCGGTTTCTGTACCTCCAATGAGCTCGTTTGCCAAATAAGTAAATCAGTCCACTCGTTGCAGCAGCTTGTCAACAGACGTAATCTGGCACTCTTTTGTTATCCTCTGTCCCTTTTAATTCGTAATAACTTATTTCCAATTCAAGTTCTTTCCCCCAGATTTAATCATTTTATTTAACGTGACATTGCTATCTTGATCACTCTCAGTTAAGACAGCCGTGCCGTCGGCATATTTAATCTTTTTCCACGTGTTACTGCTCATATCTCTAACGATCCTCTGACTTTCTAAGTATCCCTACCTCCTCTGTTTCAGATTAAAAATAATTGCTGGTAGTGTACATCACTGCTGGACCCTTTCTCAATATTTACCTAGACTGTTTACACTGTTGACAAATAATAGCTGTCTTGTTCTTAGAAAGTTTTACCATCAGTTATCAGTCTCTATGGTTCATTTCTAGTTTCTTCAGTAACTCAGAACCATTTTGCCATTTTACATTATAAAATACGTATGGTGTGCGTCGACAAAGTCCATGTGAGCTACACATTTCCTTTCAATCGTTTTTTATACAACTTATTTTAAATGTGATATTTTTTCTCTGATTCTTTAAGGTTTCTTCTTTTTAAATAAATTATTTTTCTGAGAACGTGGCTTGAGTTTTTTGAAGATGACTGTAGTCTTGACTTTCGTTGAATGCACAACTACGGAAAGCATTCGATAATTTTCACGTATTCAGGGATTCGTCTTTTCAGGTGTGGAAACAGTAAGGTTCCTTCTAAAACCGTTGGGCGACTTTCCTGTAAGAGTGTAGGACTTGTGTTTCATTTCCATACTTCCCGCTTAAAGAATTTACGCAGCGATATTGTCTACATCCAGACCGGTTTCTCTTGTTCAACGTATTCAGAGCTAGTTTGAATTCATGTTTAAATGAGAATTCACCAACAAGTGGTATTGGGTGAAACAGAATTGGAGTAAATGTAAAGTTATTTGCCCTCTCATTTCCAGAACCATTTGACCATGTGAAGTATACTTTTTAGGCATTAATTATGAACTGAAATTGATAATTCGTTGCTCCAGAATGGGATCTTGGAACTGAGAATTAACACTGTGGTGTCCTATCCACCCGTCTAATATGTGGTGCCTAGGAAGCTGTTTCCTCGGGTAGCTAGACAACAGTTAAAGCTATCATATTAATGGTTGGCTCAAAAATGGCTCTGAGCACTATGGGACTTAACTTCTGGAGTCACCAGTCCGCTAGAACTTAGAACTACGTAATCCTAACTAACCTAAGGACATCACACACATCCACGCCCGAGGCAGGATTCGAACCTGCGATCGTAGCGGTCACGCGGTTCCAGACTGAAGCGCCTAGAACCGCACGGCCACACCGGCCGGCTATTAATGTTTGTTTTTACAGTAAAGTAAATTGACAGTACTTAACTTTGCCTTTTAACAAAGAGGTGTCGCAAGCAATCTGCGACGTGAAAACAATGAATGTCCTCCGATATAGACAATTTCCACGGGAGCATTTAATATAGATCATAAGCCACGGCTAAATCGTTTGGATGACGGCTCGTCTTCTAGTGCCCGTCTCCTAGTGCGGCTGTGGCTACCAGGAGGCCTCTAATATTCTCCTCGTACAGAGGCCGCCCCTCTCGTGGTGCCGTCATAGCGTTCTATTGGCTGGCGTCGTCTCACAGCCTTCTCTGTTGCAACGTTTGGGGCCGACGTGCCGGCGCTTCATGTTAACGCCGGAACATACACAATGGTAGCTTGAAATCCGTTACAAAACTGCAACATACATGCTAGTCGAAGGGAATGCGTATTCTCTACAACTCGCTCTGATGTGTGACCCTATGCGTGGCTGGGTTTTTTCCACTTGGAACGTGTCAGAACTGTTGAGGAGCCCCCTGTCTTGCAAATGGTCAGTCCAGTAGGTGAACCAACTGGATTAGATGTTAAGACCAGAGTAATACAGAGTCAATGGCAAATACAACTCTATGCTAAAGTGTTTGGAGAAATTAGGATGATAACTCATGGAATGAAGTATAGCTGTAGCTACATCTAGCGTTGTTAGTATAGTTGTATGTCTCTATTTCGAATTACTTCGTGGTCAATTAATATTTCACTGCAGAAGAAAATTTAAGGAAAGGAGGGCTGCAACCCTACTACACTACTAGCCATTAAAATTCCTACACCACGAAGATGACGTGCTACAGACGCGAAATTTAACCGACAGGAAGAAGATGCTGTGATATGCAAATGATTAGCTTTTCAGAGCATTCACACAAGGTTGGTGCCGCTGGCGACACCTAGAACGTGCTCACATGAGGAAAGTTTCCAACCGATTTCTCATACACAAAGAGCAGTTGACCGACGTTGCCTGGTGAAACGTTGTTGTGATGCCTCGTGTAAGGAGGAGAAATGCGTACCATCATCTTTCCGACTTTGATAAAGGTCGGATTGTAGCCTATCACGATTCAGGTTTATCGTATCGCAACATTGCTGCTCCCGTTGGTCGAGATGCAATGACTGTTAGCAGAATATGGAATACGTGGGTTCAGGAGGGTAATACGGAACGCCCTGCTGGATCCCAACGGCCTCGTATCACTAGCAGTCGAGATGACAGGCATCATATCCGCATGGCTGTAACGGATCATGTAGCCACGTCTCGATCCCTGAGTCAACAGATGGGAACGTTTGCAAGACAAGAACCATCTGCACGAACAGTTCGACGACGTTTGCAGCAGCATGGACTATCAGTTCGGAGACCATGGCTGCGGTTACCCTTGACGCTGCATCACAGACGGGAGCGCCTGCGATGGTGTACTCAACGACGAACCTGGGTGCACGAATGGCAAAACATCATTGTTTCGGATGAATCCAGGTTCCGTTACAGCATCATGATCGTCGCATCCGTGTTTGGCGAAATCGTGCTGAACGCATATTGGAGGTGTGTACTCGTCATCGCCATACTGGCGTATCACCTGGCATGATGGTATGGAGTGCCATCAGTTACACGTCTCGGTCACCTCTTGTTTGCATTGACGGCAGTTTGAACAGTGCACGTTACATTTCCGATGTGTTACGACCCGTGGCTCTACCCTTCATTCGATCCCTCCAAAACCCTACATTTCAGCAGGATAATGCACAACCGCATGTTGCAGGTCCTGTACGGGCCTTTCTGGATACAGAAAATGTTCGACTGCTGCCCTGGCCAGCACATTATCTAGATATCTCACGAATTGAAAACGTCTGGTCAATGGTGGCCGAGCAACTGGCTCGTCACGATACGCCAGTCACTACTCTTCATAAACTGTGGTATCGTGTTGAAGCTGCATGGCCAGCTGTACCTGTACACGCCATCCAAGCTCTGTTTGACTCAGTGCGCAAGCGTATCAAGGCCGTTGTTACGGGCAGAGGTGGTTGTTCTGGGTACTGATTTGTCAGGATCTATGCACCCAAATTGCGTGAAAATGTAATCACATGTCAGTTCTAGTATAATATATTTTTCCAATGAATCATCAGCATTTCTTCTTGGTGTAGCAATTTTAATGGCCAGTAGTGTAGGTCTTGTTGTGCTAGTGAAATGCGTTGAAACAAACGGTAATTCTTAAAACATTATCGTTCAGAATTTGGAGCTGTTGGCCCATTTAATGCATGAAAGAAACCACAGAACTGCACTTGACTCGTGGCAGACAAAATTTGCCAACTGTTGCTTGAGCCAGGTGTGATTGTGTTATCTAAAGTGGTCTGCACGGGCAAAGGGGTGCTGAGTGGGGTATTGTTTCAGAATCGAGCAGCATGGCAGCCGCAAAGGAAGTGGAGGGGCCGTCGGTCGGGGACCTGGCCGGGCTGCTGGACGCGGGGGCCGGCGCCGTCGTCACGCTGGAGGCGGGCGGTACCCGCCTGGCGGCGCACCGGGCCGTGCTGGCCGCCCGCAGCCCCGCGCTCGCCGCCGCGGTGCGACGCGGGCGCGCCGCGCTGCCCGGCGTGGAGGGGGCGGTGCTGCGCCAGCTGGTCGCCTACCTCTACACGCTGCAGGCGCCGCAGCTGCCCAGCCTGGCCCCCCAGCTG
This sequence comes from Schistocerca nitens, assembly GCF_023898315.1. Lineage (NCBI taxonomy): Eukaryota > Metazoa > Arthropoda > Insecta > Orthoptera > Acrididae > Schistocerca > Schistocerca nitens. The sequence continues at coordinate 505,442,753 of NC_064622.1, forward strand.
CTGGCAGCTGCCGACGAGTACGGCTTGCCGGCGCTGAAGGCTGCCTGCGAGCGGCAGGTGGCCGGGCAGCTCACCGTGGAGAACGCGGCGGCCGCGGCGGTGCTCGCGCTGAAACACTCCTGCGCCAGCCTCCGGCAGGCCGCCGTCGCGTTCCTCAAGGCCAACACCCACAGCGTGATGATGACGCAGGGCTGGGCAGACGCTGTGGTCAGCCACCCGCACTCTGTTGTCGAGTTGACTCGCCTGATTGCAGAGCCACCTGCAGAAACTAGGTATGTATCCGCAAGATGTTCGTCTGTTCTCCGAGATCTGTGTACGTATCTTCCCACGAGCAAACTATCTGCAGTACATTCATTAATAATGATTCTGCAGTGAAACGTTATTGGCAAGGGTTCAAAAATGGTTCAAATGGCTCTGAGCACTATGGGACTTAACATCTGTGGTCATCAGTCCCCTACAACTTAGAACTACTTAAACCTAACTAACCTAAGGACATCACACACATCCATGCCCGAGGCAGGATTCGAACCTGCGAACGTGGCAGTCGTGCGGTTCCGGACTGAGCGCCTGGAACCGCGAGACCACCGCGCCCGGCGTTATTGGCAGACACAGATGCTGTGTATAAGTACACTACTGGCCATTAAAATTGCTACACCAAAAAGAAATGCAGATGATAAACGGGTATTCATTGGACAAAAAACATTATACTATAATTGACACGTGTTCGCATTTTCACCCAATTTGGGTTCATAGATCCTGAGAAATCAGTACCCAGAACAACTACTACTGGCCGTAATACCGGCCTTAATACGCCTCGGCATTGAGTCAAACATAGCTAGGATGGCGTGTACAGGTACAGCTGCCCCTGCAGCTTCAACACGATACCACAGTTCAAATGGTTCAAATGCCTCTGAGTACTATGGGACTTAACTGCTGACGTCATCAGTCCCCTAGATCTTAGAACTACTTAAACCGAACTAACCTAAGGACATCACACACATCCTTGCCCGAGGCAGGATTCGAACCTGCGACCGTAGCGGTCGCGGGGTTCCAGACTGTAGCGCCTAGAACCGCTCGGCCACTCTGGCCGGCCGACAACACAGTTCATCAAGAGTAGTGACTGGCGTATTGTGACGCGCCAGTTGCTCGGCCACCATTGACCAGACGTTTTCAATTGGTGAGAGATCTGGAGAATGTGCCGGCAAGGGCAGCAGTGGAACATTTTCAGCATTCAGAAAGGCCCGTACAGGACCCGCAACATGCGGTCGTGCATTATCCTGCTGAAATGTAGGGTTTCGCAGGGATTGAGTGAAGGGTAGAGCCACGGCTCGTAACACATCTGAAATGTCACGTCCACTGTTCAAAGTGCCGTTAATGCGAACAAGAGGTGACCGAGACGTGTAACCAATGGCACCCCATACCATCACGCCAGGTGATACGCTAGTATGGCGATGACGAATACACGGTTGCAATGTGCGTTCACCGCGGTGTCGCCAAAGACGGATGCGACCATCATGATGCTGTAAACAAAACCTGGATGCACCCTAAAAAATAACGTTTTGCCATTCGTGCACCCAGGTTCGTCGTTGAGTACACCATCGCAGGCGCTCCTCTCTGTGATGCAGCGTCAAGGGTAACCGCAGCCATGGTCTCCGAGCTGATAGTCCATGCTGTTGCATACGTCGTCGAACTGTTCGTGCAGATGGTTGTTGTCTTGGAAACGTTCCCATCTGTTGACTCAGGGATCGAGACGTGGCTGCACGATCCGTTACAGCCAAGCGGATAAGATGCCTGTCATCTCGACTGCTAGTGATACGAGGCCGTTGGGATCCAGCACGGCGTTCCGTATTACCCTCCTTAAGCCACCGATTCCATATTCTGCTAACAATCATTGGATATCGACCAACGGGAGCAGCAATGTTGCGATACGATAAACCGCAATCGCGATAGACTACAATCCGACCTTTATCAAAGTCGTAAACGTGATGGCACGCATTTCTCCTCCTTACAGTAGGCATCACAACAACGTTTCACCAGGCAACGCCGCTCAACTGCTGTTTGTGTAGGAGAAATCGGTTGGAAACTTTCCTCATGTGAGCACGATGTAGGTGTCGCCACCGGCGCCAACCTTGTGTGAATGCTCTGAAAAGTTAATCATTTGCATATCACAGCATCTTCTTCCTGTCGGCCTGTCGGTTAAATTTCGCTTCTGTAGCACGTCAGCTTGGTGGTGCAGCAATTTTAATGGCCAGTAGTGTATTTATCAATATTTGCTTTACCTTCTCATAACTGGGTTATCAAGTCTGTTATCTATATTTATAAACAGATAAATCAGCCAACAAAGTCGTGGAGGATCAGGGTTTTTCGTAACTTCATAAATTGTATTAAAACTTGAGCAGTTCATCCTTATATGCAATGATGTGTCAAACTGCATGTGTACAAGAAGTTGCTGTTTAGGTTTTGGGATGAAATTTCTCAACACAACAAAGGGCACACTCACTGTTGGTCACAATACAAAGATGTGCTGCTCAGTGGAGAATCAAGCACAGTAATGTATGTCTGTTGCATCCAGCGCTGCTTAGTGCTCATCTGCGCGTTGTGTTCTCGCTGTGAAAGTGTTCGGGCGAAGCATAATTTAAAGATATTTGTTGTTTCCGGTGTCAGTGAGATACCTACACAGAAGAGCCAAAGAAACTGGTAGACCCGCCTAACATCGTGCAGGGAACCCTGGAACACGCAGAAGTGCCGCAACGCGACGTGGCATGGACTCGACTAATGTCTGAAGCGGTGCTGGAGGGAACTGACGCCGTGAATCCTGCAGGGCTGTCCATAAATCCGTAAGAGTACGATAGGGTAGACTCTCTTCTGAACAGCAAGTTGCAAGGCAGCCCAGATATGCTCAATAATGTTCATGTCTGCGGGATCTGGTAGCAGCGGAAGTGTTTAAACTCAGAAGAGTGTTCCTGGAGCCACTCCGTAGCAATGCTGGACTTGTGGGGCGTTGCATTATCCTGCTGGAATTGCCGAAGTCCTAGGAGTGTACAATGGACATGAATGGGTGCAGGTGGTCAGTAAGGATGCTTAGGTACGTGTCAACCAACGGAGTCGTATCTAGTCGTATCAGGGGTCCCATATCATTCGAACTGCACACGTCCCACACTGTTATAGAGCGTCCACCACCTTGAACAGTCTCCTGACATGCAGGGTTCATGCATTGATGAGGCTGTCTCCATACCCGTACAGGTCCATCCGCTCATTAGAATTTGAAACGAGACTCGTTCGACCAGACAACATGTTTCCAATCATGGACAGTCCAATGTCGGTGTTGACGCTCCCAGACGAGCCGTAAATCTTTTTGTCATGCAGTCATCAAGTGTACACGAGTGGGCCTTCGGCTCTGAAAGCCCATATCGATGATGTTTCGTTGAATGGGTCCCACGCTGACACTTGTTAATGGTCCTTCATTCAAATCTACAGCAACTTGCAGAAGGGTTGCACTTCTGTCACGTTGAACGATTCTCTTCAGCTGTCGTTGACCCTATTCTTGCAGGATCTTTTCCCGGCCGCAGCGATATCAGAGTTTTGATGTTTTATCGGACTCCTGATATTCACGGTACACTCGCGAAATGGTCGTACGGGAAAATCCCCATTTCATCATTACCTCGGAGAAGCTGTGTCCCATTGCTCGTTCGCCGACTATAACACCACGTTCAAACTCACTTAAATCATCCTACCATTGTAGTAGCAGTAACTGATGTAACAACTGATGCAGGTGTTGCCGACCGCAGCGGGATAGTCTGTCTGTTTACATATCTCTGCATTTGAATACACATGACTATACCAGGTTCTTTGGCACTTCAGTGTATTACCACTTAAGCAGAACATCCTTATGTGCAGTGCTATGTTAAACTGCACGTGTACAAGAAGTTGCTCTTTAGGTTTTGGGATCAAGTGTCTCAGCACAAAGGGCCCACTAACCGCGTGCACAGCATAAGGGATTGTTGCTCACTACACAAAAATCCGCTGCTCAGCGCACAGTCAGACACGCTAATGTGTGTAGGTTGCATCCAGCGCTGCTGAGTGCTCGCTCCTCATTCTGCACACTGTACTGCTCGCTGTAAACATATGCCGGCCGGAGTGGCCGAGCGGTTCTAGGCGCTACAGTCTGGAGCTGCGCGACCGCTACGATCGCAGGTTCGAATCCTGCCTCCGGCTTGGATGTGTGTGATGTCCTTAGGTTAGTTAGGTTTAAGTAGTTCTAAGTTCTAGGGTACTGATGACCTCAGAAGTTAAGTCCCATAGTGCTCAGAACCATTTGAACCATTTTTGTAGACATATTCGAGTGATGTAGAATTTAAAGATATTTGGTATCTGTGACGTCGGTGAGGCACCTATAAAAACCATCCACGTTGCATAAATAGAAGATGAAGATGTGGAGCAAGTGTGTCGGTCATTAGCAGCATCAGGAACACTTTAGTATTGAGCAGTGTGGTTCAAGGAGGGCAGTAATGTGTTTAAAATTTCCCATTTGTCATCTTCTAATGCTGTAAACATTCACTTGTCGAAACCTTGAGTAATTGATATTTTCAGATCCGTACTACAGCTCTGTGTGACGTATATCTCTCTTTCACTTTCTTGGTGCATGTATACAATATCTCTTCAATGTGAGAAACAGATTTTGTTTGAGCTCATCAAGCAGTGCAAGGTCCGTTACATATAATTTTTAAGTTATATATTAGGTTCCTAGAGGAACGGCAAGGTTCTCAGTCAGGACACATATCGAAGATATCCAGTGAACAATGTGACTGAAGCACATTTGCGCGAGGCTGTAGCCGCTTACCTCTCATACACCCAGCGACCATCTTACAAGAAGACAAACGAGTGTCACACGATGCTTGACCTTTGTTTCAGATTTCCTTCTCCTTTCTGTTGAACCATGCCCCAGAATATGGTCTGTGGTTCTGCACACTCTGTTCTATGACACACACAGACAGGCACCTACTGGTCACAACGCTGTGCTAGACTCACCGAGCAGTAGAAGTCAAATTTCCGCCACCAGCCGTGCTTGGAGTTCTTTGTGACGTAGCTATACGACATCCAGTGTATGCTACAGTGCTTCCTTTTCCTACGATGCAGCAAATAACCTTCTGTACGTCATCTGTTGCGGTTATTGGTGTCGTTTCTTTCCCTGAATTTCTTTTCTGCCCAGTTCAAAACGCGCTGTCCCCTGCGTACTGCCTTCGGTCTGACACGCTGGTCCTTGACAAACCGGCAAGGTGCGCTTCAAACAACATTTGATGATCGTTGTACAAGGTCCGGCAGAAAAACCTCCCCTTTAAGGAAAGCTAATAAAAACAAAACCAAATAAGGTAGAAATGGCTCTGAGCACTATGCGACTTAACTTCTAAGGTCATCAGTCGCCTAGAACTTAGAACTAATTAAACCTAACTAACCTAAGGACATCACACACATCCATGCCCAAGGCAGGATTCGAACCTGCGACCGCAGCGGTCACGCGGTTCCAGACTGAAGCGCCTTTAACCGCACAGCCACACCGGCCGGCAATAAGGTAGAACAAGTTTATTTATACTAAATAAAAGTACATATTATGCCATTTTAGAAAATACTCTTATGGTCTTACTTTTTAAATAAAACATCCCTTAAATGGCTTCCTGCACTGTCGACACACTGATTGAGTCTTTCCCTGAAGTTATTCATTACTCTTTGAGTCATTTCAGATGGAATAGCTTCAACCTCTTGTGTAATTGCTTCTTTCAGGGCTCGTAAAGATTGTGGACGTTGTTCATAAACTTTTGCTTTTAAATAGCCCCAAAGAAAGAAATCACAGGGCGTTAAGTCCGGCGATCGTGGGGGCCAGCCAATGTCTCCACGCAACGAGATCACATGTCCAGGAAACATTTCCTTCACCAATGCCAGTGACTGCCGCGCTGTGTGGGCTGTAGCACCATCTTGCTGGAACCACACGTTCTCTATTTCACCAAAAAGCTCCCTTAGTTGCGGTTGGAGAAAGTCGCGGAGCATGGCACAATAGCGTTCACTGTTGACGGTTAAATTCCTGTCATTTTCTTCGAAAAAGTAAGGACCGATCACTCCGGAATTGTAAACAGCACACCATACTGTTACTTTAGGGCTATGAAGTGGTCGTTGATGAAGTTCTTGGGGATTGTGTTCACACCAGTACCTGCAATTTTGGCTGTTCACTGTTCCGGCAAGGTGAAAGTGTGCTTCATCAGAAAAAATCACAATATCGTTGGGACGAATGTTCCGAAGAAGGTCTTGGCACAAACTTACACGGACACCACAGTCTCGTTCACTCAGTTCCTGCGTAGTTACAATTTTGTAAGGATGCATTTTAAGATCTCGATGCAAGATTCTTCTCACACTTCGATCAGATATCCGCAATGCTGCCGCATGCTTTTTAGCGGATCGTCGAGGAGATTGTTGAACTGAAGCTCTAACTGCATCAACATTTCCGGGGCCTGTTGCAGTCCGTGGTCGTCCAGGTGGTTTCCTTTTTAATGCGGAACCTTTCTCACGGAAGTTAGCAACCCAAGAATAAATTGTTTTCTTATCGGGAACAGGGTCCCGTCGTCCGAGCGCAAAGCGAACGCGAAAAGCACGTTGAGTATTAATAGGCGATTCGCCATTTTGAATAAAATCTTCCACTACGAAGGCACGATGTTCACCAGACCACGCCATGGCATACACTGAAAACGGCACGTAGGCAGCTACTTAACGACGCGCCCTCCACCACTCTGCTCCTTCTACTGTCCGCTGCACGTTACTTTGTAATCGGGGAGTTTTTTATGCCGGACCCTGTATAACATTAAGTACATTTAATCGTTATTGCTGTTCAAATTTCCTTGTGATTTATTTTTGTACCGTAATTTTTATGAAACTTCCTTGCAGATTAAAACTGTGTGCCGGACCGAGCCTCGAACTCGGGACCTTTGTCTTTCGCGGCCAAGTACTCTACCAACTGAGCTACCCAAGCACGACTCACGCCCCGTCCTCACAGCATCACTTCTGCCAGTACCTCGTCTCCTACCTTCCAAACTTTACAGAAGGTCTCCTGCGAAACCTTGCAGAACTAGCACTCCTGAAAGAAAGGATATTGCGGAGACATGGCTTAGCCACAGCCTGGGGGATGATTCCAGAATGAGATTTTCACTCTACAGCGGAGTGTGCGCTGATATGAAACTTCCTGGCAGATTAAAACTGTGTGCCGGACCGAGACTCGAACTCGGGACCTTTGCCTACAGACTGGGGCCTGGCAGAAGTGAAGCTGTGAGGACGAGGCGTGAGTCGTGCTTGGGTAGCTCAGTTGGTAGAGCACTCGCCCGCGAAACGCAAAGGTCCCGAGTTCGAGTCTCGGTCCGGCACACAGTTTTAATCTGCCAGGAAGTTTCGTATCAGCGCACACTCCGCTGCAGAGTGAAAATCTCATCCTCGTAATTTTTATGTCCAGCAGTCCAGTAGTGCCTTCAATTTGTGCTGCATTTCAAAAGACCAGTAGTCTGACGTATTGCCACTGTTGTGGGAAACACAGGAGTCCCCGATTAGCGCACTTGTAAGCCATTTATCTTCTGGATCCACTACTGTCGAAGCAGTGTGTGTTATAGTATCTTTGAAGACAGTTCCTCAGAGGGGCTGCCCCCGTGTGGATACGCTCGCAGTGTCTCTCTTTGCAGCGCTCCATCCTCTCCGGAGGGCAGGCCCACCCCCGGCGCCGACTCACAGCCGCGCAGCGACCCCGGCCGGACTGCTGTCGCAACTGCGCCGCCCACCGCTCCCCGACACTCTCCTCCACTTGACGACGCTGTCGTCTCTCGCATGCGGTGAGTTGCGTCACTATACATGCACTTATTCCCCATTCACACCATCACTTATTGGAGTGTTAACCAAGTGTTACAGCAAAAAAATCGAATCTCCCTTTATCATACATTTTGATAGTTGTTGTTGTTGTGGTCTTCAGTCCGGAGACTGGTTTGATGCAGCTCTCCATGCTACTCTATCCTGTGCAAGCTTCTTCATCTCCTAGTACCGACCCCTTCTTCTAGTCAAGTTGTGGCACAAACTCCTCTTCTCCCCAATTCTATTCAATACCTCCTCATTAGTTATGTGATCTACCCATCTAATCTTCAGCATTCCTCTGTAGCACCACATTTCAAAAGCTTCTTTCTCTTCTTGTCTAAACTATTTATCGTCCATGTTTCATTTCCATACATGGCTACACTCCATACAAATACTTTCAGAAACGACTTCCTGACACTTAAATCAATACTCGATGTTAACAAATTTCTATTCTTCAGAAACGCTTTCCTTACCGTTGCCAGTCTACATTTTATATCCTCTCTACTTCGACCATCATCAGTTATTTTGCTCCCCAAATAGCAAAACTCCTTTACTACTTTAAGTGTCTCATTTCCTAATCTAATTCCCGTAGCATCACCCGACTTAATTCGACTATATTCCATTATCCTCGTTTTGCTTTTGTGGTTATAATTTTCAGGAATAGTTACTGCTCTCAACCATTTTGATGTGCTGGACTTTGATGTTCGAGAAGGCATGGATGACAGTGATTCTGTACATCATTTTCCTGGTTCACAATCTGTATTATATTGTGCTTGGGACACTGAAAGGACTTCAGCCAGTTATTTGTAGAAGTGGCTAAAAAACAAAATTCTTTTCTAAAGACACTGAATGTTGTGTGGGATGCTATTTCTGCTTTCATTAATCGTTTTCTTTTTAAATCTTCCAAATAAGGAGTTAGTGGATATACACTCCTGGAAATGGAAAAAAGAACACATTGACACCGGTGTGTCAGACCCACCATACTTGCTCCGGACACTGCGAGAGGGCTGTACAAGCAATGATCACACGCACGGCACAGCGGACACACCAGGAACCGCGGTGTTGGCCGTCGAATGGCGCTAGCTGCGCAGCATTTGTGCACCGTCGCCGCCAGTGTCAGCCAGTTTGCCGTGGCATACGGAGCTCCATCGCAGTCTTTAACACTGGTAGCATGCCGCGACAGCGTGGACGTGAACCATATGTGCAGTTGACGGACTTTGAGCGAGGGCGTATAGTGGGCATGCGGGAGGCCGGGTGGACGTACCGCCGAATTGCTCAACACGTGGGGCGTGAGGTCTCCACAGTACATCGATGTTGTCGCCAGTGGTTGGCGGAAGGTGCACGTGCCCGTCGACCTGGGACCGGACCGCAGCGACGCACGGATGCACGCCAAGACCGTAGGATCCTACGCAGTGCCGTAGGGGACCGCACCGCCACTTCCCAGCAAATTAGGGACACTGTTGCTCCTGGGGTATCGGCGAGGACCATTCGCAACCGTCTCCATGAAGCTGGGCTACGGTCCCGCACACCGTTAGGCCGTCTTCCGCTCACGCCCCAACATCGTGCAGCCCGCCTCCAGTGGTGTCGCGACAGGCGTGAATGGAGGGACGAATGGAGACGTGTCGTCTTCAGCGATGAGAGTCGCTTCTGCCTTGGTGCCAATGATGGTCGTATGCGTGTTTGGCGCCGTGCAGGTGAGCGCCACAATCAGGACTGCATACGACCGAGGCACACAGGGCCAACACCCGGCATCATGGTGTGGGGAGCGATCTCCTACACTGGCCGTACACCACTGGTGATCGTCGAGGGGACACTGAATAGTGCACGGTACATCCAAACCGTCATCGAACCCATCGTTCTACCATTCCTAGACCGGCAAGGGCACCTGCTGTTCCAACAGGACAATGCACGTCCGCATGTATCCCGTGCCACCCAACGTGCTCTAAAAGGTGTAAGTCAACTACCTTGGCCAGCAAGATCTCCGGATCTGTCCCCCATTGAGCATGTTTGGGACTGGATGAAGCGTCGTCTCACGCGGTCTGCACGTCCAGCACGAACGCTGGTCCAACTGAGGCGCCAGGTGGAAATGGCATGGCAAGCCGTTCCACAGGACTACATCCAGCATCTCTACGATCGTCTCCATGGGAGAATAGCAGCCTGCATTGGTGCGAAAGGTGGATATACACTGTACTAGTTCCGACATTGTGCATGCTCTGTTGCCTGTGTCTATGTGCCTGTGGTTCTGTCAGTGTGATCATGTGATGTATCTGACCCCAGGAATGTGTCAATAAAGTTTCCCCTTCCTGGGACAATGAATTCACGGTGTTCTTATTTCAATTTCCAGGAGTGTAGAAAGGGGTTCTGATGTACTGCAACTGCACAAAACTTTTATGTTATGCTAATCTGTAAATGCGAATGGAACGCTTTGTCTATATGTATGTATGAAACCAGGGACCTAGAAACGACGGAGAGGCTTCGTCCCGCCGCAGCCCTCACTGGTTCACAACCTCACGACAGGCCAGAGAGAGCAGTCCACCCACCCCACCGCCGCCCCACGCCGAACTCAGGGTTATTGTGCGGTTCGGTCCCCAGTGGACCACCCCTGGGAACATCTCACACCAGACGAGTGTAACCGCAAATGTTTGTGCGGTAAAATAGTTATGGTGTACATGGCGTACGAGGAAACAGTGTTTGTGCAGCAATCGCCGATACAGTGTAACTGAGATGGAATAACGGGAACCGGCCTGCATTCGCCGAGGTGGATGGGAAACCGGCTTAAAAACCATCCACAGGCTGGACGGCATACAGGCTCTCGGCACTAATCCGCGGGACCGAGCGAGGTAGTGCATTGGTTAGGGCACTGGACTCGCTTTCTGGAGGACGACGGTACAATCCCGCGTCCGGCCACCCTGATTTAGGTTTTCCGTGATTTCTCGCTCCACGCGAATGTCGGGATGGTTCCCTTGAAAGCGCGCGGCCGACTTCCTTCCCTAAACCCATGAGCCCGATGACCTCGCTGTCTGGACTCCTCCCTCAAAACAAACCAAACTCACCCGCCGGGCGGATTCGTGCCGGGGACCGGCATGCCTTCCCGCTCGAGAAGCAGCGCGTTAGACCGTGCGGCTAGCCGGGCGAACATCAAACTCTTTGTTTGTCCTCAAAAAGAAATGGTCAAGTAGTGGTAAGGAGGCATCGAGTGTGTGTTTAAATACATTGTCTGATGAGAATCGCGAAACACCTAGGAATGCAGCAGGAAAACAAATTAAATTTCTTTAGTTGAGAGTGTATGTGAAGTTATTTCGGCAGCCCATGCTTCCTGGTCATGGCACCTCTCCAAATACAGCCTTTTGAGTCGTGGTATTAATGACAGCTTATCCAGCTCTGGGTTAAATTTACAAAGATATATTAGCATAACAAGACATTGCACCCCCTCTGGCCTGGATGCATGTATTGACTCAGCTGGGTGTCATAAAACCCCTGTATCCTCTCTTGATGCAGGTTGGCCGCTAACTGTTGTAACTGGTTCTTGATATCCCAGATATCAGCACTGCAACAGGCTTGATGTCTGAGCTGGTCCAAGACGTGTTCTACTATGAACATATATGGGGATTTTACTGGCTACTGGAGTACCTCACTGTCACACAGACAGTTCATCAAGACACATGCCACATATGAATAAACATTGTCTTGTTGGAAAATGGCACCACAGTACCGTCGCTTGAGAGGGTACACATGAGGATGCAGGACCTAGCATGATGTACCACTGCGCCGTCGGAATTCTCTCAGTAAATACAAGCCGTGTCCCGAAGACATACCTGATGGCTCCCAACACAATGATGTAAGGCGTAACAATGTTGTGCCCCTCAACACCATTGGAATTCGCTTTCATGCTCGCTGATAATGGTCATCTAGAGTAGTGCAGAAGAACGATTCGTCACTGAACACAATGGAACACCATTCACCGGCAGCCCATGCTTCCTGGTCATGCCATCTCTCCAAATACAGCCTTTTGAGTCGTGGTATTAATGACAGCTTATGCATGCAACCGTAATCCTGAAGTCTTGGTGTGCTAATATCTTACCTAAGGTGGGGGACGATGCAGATTGTCTCAGAGCGTCCATTACTTTTTCTCTGATGCCAGGCTCAGATGTGAAGGGCCTTGATGACGTGTTGACCGCTCTCATGTTCCCCTGCAGTCCAATATTGGGCCACTGTCATTCACGGACATGCGCTATCTCCGTATTTTCACAGTGATCACTAAACATCTAACACTGTTTGTGTCCGTTATAGACAGTATCAGATGTGTTAGCAACACTACACGCAAACTTCACTAATGCACTGTGGTGACCATTGTACCAGTAACAGTGAATTTGTACTCTAATCATTTACATACCCACCAATGATATGTAGGTGTGAGAAATTACGTCGACATCTGACCATTTCTTCTGAGTGCTTCCCTTTCCTTTGTCTGGAAGTGTACATCAGTTTTGTGTATTATTCTTTCAAAGACTTTTCGACACTTCCTACGTAGTGACCATTAAAAACTTGTGGCAAGCTGGAACTCTAATGGCGATTTCCTGCTTATCACAACCAGTTGCGTAACCTTTAGACTACCTCACCATGTGTCCAGCCCTGGCTTCAACTTGCTTTGTCGCTGATATTTTCACCTTGCTTTTCCAAAATCTAGAATCAGAGTTAATCGCACATGTAGGAACAGCAAGGCAGTCGAGGACCATGCCTTGTCTTACCACAAAGTATGTACCGTATATGAGAGCCTCTGGTGGCAGTGTCTGTTAGTAATCAGTGAAACCGTCAGCCTCAGTGAAAGTGGGGGTCAGGTCTGCAGGCGTCCTCAGGTGGTCTAATGGTTGAGCCACCTGTTATCGACAAGCAGGAAATCCAGGCGGACTTGGTGGGGGCGTGAAAGAGTGGAGACATTTGCAGGATTGTGCGCCTCGCCATTTGTCAACAATGCCTGCGGCTGACGGAGTCTGACATGTGCCCTGAGTACAGTTTTGCAGCCATCACTTATCAGTTTGCGTAAATCCATCCTAAAGTTCACTTTACTTTTCGTAAATCGATGACTGATGCAGGTGGACGCGAAAAGTTGGCTTAATGAAAAATATCATTATCTGACAGTGAAATGGTATGTTTGCAACATGCTTTAATTGGCAATGAAATTTGTGTGAAAGACAATGGAGATGGTACTTGACTAATACTCACACAAGTCTAGGTCGAACAACAGTGAGAGTATTTAACTTGCGTTTCAACATTGATCATAGGAGAATATAACAAGCTGTTCCATGAAATGGGAGTCTCGTAACTATTCAAGGGGAAATATGGGACTGAACATGCATTTTAGTTTTGTCAATACGGTAACAAGTGTTTTAATGGACTTAAGAAAATATGTTCTCTCGTACTCAATGATTCAAGGATTTTGGGCTTTGATTACTTAGCGTGGTCAGCTGTGGACATCCACAAACTGTGGAGACACTTTACATTCTGAAACCTTATGCAGCATATGCGGACGACAGAAGTACACCTACCTCGAACGGCAATTTTGTAAGACACATAACATTTGTGCTGAGATTATAACAGACACGGAAACATAAGAGAAATTCGCAAAATTTTAGTCATTTGCCACAACAGGTGGTACGTATTAAAGACCAACGAGAAGAAAGTAGCAGGGAACAGATTAAACAGTCAGAACTCTATGAGGATCAACTTGTAAAAACACCAGAAGCCACTCAATATGAGATTATACAGCAAGACACATACCTAAAAATACTATCAATAATGTTAAACAATGTGTAAATAGTGATCAGGATGAGACATTTTACTATGCAGAACGTAATAATATCTAAATTAGTTAACTGTCATAAGAAATAGGAAAGAAAACATAGCAGAGATAAAACTGAGGATTAGGGTGAGATTTATGACTTCAGAACGAAATAAATGTACAGCACAATTACAAAAACATAAAAAGTATAAAACTTGCATGAAGCAAGCATAGCAGAATATCTACCGAACAAAAAGGTAAGGAAAAAATCGGAATCAGAGTTAAAGAAATTAGAGTAATAAATAAAACGAATGAGGACTTAGAACAAGATTTTAAAAAAAAGACGGGAAAAATTTGTTTCTATAGGCAATAAGAAAATCACGTTAACAAACAGAATGTGCGTCGAGATAGAGTACATAGATATTGTCATAATAAGAGACAAAAATCAAGATATAGAGGGTAATAGTGGAGACTTCCATATCTGATGAGCAGTGGACGCTTATGAGGACGAATAAAAGATCTTATATAAAAGTCACAAGTCGTGGAAGACTATAAAATAACAACTTTAAATGTAAACTGTATATGGTCATCAGTTTAAATAAAAGCTCTGGAAGACTATGCAGCATAAACAGGATAACTTCATTAAAAAAAATACGAAGCAACAAAAGAAACTAATCATTCTGTTATGAGTCATAACATAATGTTGGCAATGTGACTCTACTGGTAGATTTATTTAGATATGGAGTATACTGTAGTACATTCACAGGCTTAAAAGATGGAAGCTCCATTGTGGCATGGCTGCAAGGTCTGTTATTAGTGAATATTTTTGCTCTCTCCTGAAGTGAAACTAGGCTAATTGGGGCCAATATCTTTAGAGAGTACGAAGCTGATCGTGTATCTCAGCGTTTTCATTAGAGAGAGATTGTAATTGTGAGATGTGGAAAGAGATCCATAATGGGTTTGACACTCTCATTACACTTATACAAAGGTCCGAGGCAGTAGCATTTTTATTTCATTCAGATTTGACAATACAATATATATATACAGAGTGTTTCAAAAATGACCGGTATATTTGAAATGGCAATAAAAACTAAACGAGCAGCGATAGAAATACACCGTTTGTTGCAATATGCTTGGGACAACAGTACATTTTCAGGCGGACAAACTTTCGAAATTACAGTAGTTACAATTTTCAACAACAGATGGCGCTGCAAGTGATGTGAAAGATATAGAAGACAACGCAATCTGTGGGTGCGCCATTCTGTACGTCGTCTTTCTGCTGTTAGCGTGTGCTGTTCACAACGTGCAAGTGTGCTGTAGACAACATGGTTTATTCCTTAGAACAGAGGATTTTTCTGGTGTTGGAATTCCACCGCCTAGAACACAGTGTTGTTGCAACAAGACGAAGTTTTCAACGGAGGTTTAATGTAACCAAAGGACCGAAAAGTAATACAATAAAGGATCTGTTTGAAAAATTTCAACGGACTGGGAACGTGACGGATGGACGTGCTGGAAAGGTAGGGCGACCGCGTACGGCAACCACAGAGGGCAACGCGCAGCTAGTGCAGCAGGTGATCCAACAGCGGCCTCGGGTTTCCGTTCGCCGTGTTGCAGCTGCGGCCCAAATGACGCCAACGCCCACATATCGTCTCATGCGCCAGAGTTTACACCTCTATCCATACAAAATTCAAACGCGGCTACCCCTCAGCGCCGCTACCATTGCTGCACGAGAGACATTCGCTAACGATATAGTGCACAGGATTGATGACGGCGATATGCATGTGGGCAGCATTTGGTTTACTGACGAAGCTTATTGTTACCTGGACAGCTTCGTCAATAAACAGAACTGGCGCATATGGGGAACCGAAAAGCCCCATGTTGCAGTCCCATCGTCCCTGCATCCTCAAAAAGTACTGGTCTGGGCCGCCATGTCTTCCAAAGGAGTCATTGGCCCATTTTTCAGATCCGAAACGATTACTGCATCACGCTATCTGGACATTCTTCGTGAATTTGTGGCGGTACAAACTGCCTTAGACGACACTGCGAACACCTCGTGGTTTATGCAAGATGGTGCCCGGCCACACCGCACGGCCGACGTCTTTAATTTCCTGAATGAATATTTCGATGATCGTGTGATTGCTTTGGGCTATCCGAAACATACAGGAGGCGGCGTGGATTGGCCTCCCTATTCGCCAGACATGAACCCCTGTGACTTCTTTCTGTGGGGACACTTGAAAGACCAGGTGTACCGCCAGAATCCAGAAACAACTGAACAGCTGAAGCAGTACATCTCATCTGCATGTGAAGCCATTCCGCCAGACACGTTGTCAAAGGTTTCGGGTAATTTCATTCAGAGACTACGCCATATTATTGCTACGCATGGTGGATATGTGGAAAATATCGTACTATAGAGTTTCCCAGACCGCAGCGCCATCTGTTGTTGAAAATTGTAACTACTGTAATTTCGAAAGTTTGTCCGCCTGAAAATGTACTGTTGTCCCAAGCATATTGCAACAAACGGTGTATTTCTATCGCTGCTCGTTTAGTTTTTATTGCCATTTCAAATATACCGGTCATTTTTGAAACACCCTATATATATATATATATATATATATATATATATATATATATATATATATATATATATATATAAAAAATTGGTGTTTTGCCCTTAAAGAGCGGGTTTGGACTAAACTACATGGCCAGTTCCTTTTGCTGCCTTCCTTGCTGCCCAAACTTCCCTCATTCGCTCGCTGTGTTTCTGTTTCCGGTCCTCTGTCCACGCTTTTTGTCGGATTTGTGTCTTCGGTTTCATCTTGATTGCCTTTTTGGTTGCCCATATTTCTTTCATCTTCCGGCTGTGATCTTGCTTGCGTTCTTCGGTCCATTTTACGCCTGTTCGTTTATCACATTGTATCTCATGTAGTTTACTTTTGTTAATGATGTTTCTGAATTGTATTCTGTCGTTTATTGTGTCTGCTGTTATGTTGAGTTGGTTCAGGCCGTTTTTTACCTCTGCCACCAATTTGTTGTTTCTAGTGGTTACCCAGTCAAAGATCTGTTTGGTCAGTCTGTGTAATGGCATTCTGTATAGGTGTCCATGGAATTGTAGTCTGCGTTTTCTAATCTGTCCTGTGATTGTCTCCATATGTTTGTATAGTTCCTCTGTAGGTTTCTTGATCCATATTCCATTGTTGTTAGTTGCGCCAAATATTTTCCTAAGTATTTTCCGTTCTACTTTTTCTAGTTGTCTGATACGTGTATGCCCTAGGATTAGCGTGGTCTCTGTTGCATATAGTGCCTCAGGGAGCACCACCGTGTCGTAGTGGCGTAATTTGGCTTTTTGTGAGAGAGACTTCTTGTTCTAATGATTCCACACTACTTTGTATGCCTTGTCCAGTTTAGTTTTTAAGAATGGCTCTGAGCACCATGCGACTTAACTTCTGAGGTCATCAGTCGCCTAGAACTTAGAACTAATTAAACCTAACAGTTTAGTTTTTCTTTCTTCGTTTGAGTCTCTGTTATGTCCACTCATTTGTAGTGTTTCACCGAGGTATTTGAAGTTTACCGTTTGGTAAATCGTGCCATACTTTGTGTTCAGAGATGAGAGTTTCTTTCTATCATT
The DNA here is from genome assembly GCF_023898315.1 of Schistocerca nitens. Lineage (NCBI taxonomy): Eukaryota > Metazoa > Arthropoda > Insecta > Orthoptera > Acrididae > Schistocerca > Schistocerca nitens. The sequence continues at coordinate 505,460,032 of NC_064622.1, forward strand.
TGTCACCGAACTCACTTACAATATGATACTTACAGTGACATGTAATGCAATTTGACACCATGATACTTACAGTGACATGTAATGGAATTTGACACCATAAATATATATATGGTGTCAAATTCCATTACATGTCACTGTAAGTATCATATTGTAAGTGGGTTCGGTGACAAGTGATAGATGCAATGTGACAACTATGATGTGCGTTGCACTGTAAACCAACTATTCTGGCCAATGTGCACGACTGCACAAGTTTGGCAATCACCAGTTATGGCTCTGTTACTTAGGTACGCATGTCTACCACGGCAGGGTCATATCACAATAGGTGTGCGTGGGGAGTGGGGGGGGGGGATGGTTTCCGAGTGTAAGAGTGTATCTTTGAGTGGATGCATGTTTATCTGTGGCTCTGTGCTAATTTTAAGGTGACAGCACACACACAGTCTTTGTGGAAGAGTGGCAGGGAGAGTCGACACACTGAAATATTCCACCAAACTTATATTGTGGAAGGCAGTAGCTTCCTCTGGTTAGTGACGGCATGTCACAAAATGTATGAATAACCTGGCTGATATTTATTTGGTACCCTGTGAGGAGACTGTCTGGAGGTGTGAATAGTTTCGTGTGTTAGCTGTACTAACTGTATGTTTTAGTGGAGGTTGACTATTTGTTAACAATACACGTGCCATTCTGAGGTCGAAGGGAACCACAGTGTGGAATGAATTACGATGAAATTTCACAAGTGAGTTAGGTATGAGACGGAATGCAGAAATCTTTAAGGGAAGGTGGATGAAGAGTTTAATGGGCGGATACTGCTATACATAAGTGAGATATCTAGATTTGTAATCTGCGATGTCTGGATTTGTAATTTGACACATGAGAGATGAGTATTCATAAGTGCTTACAGTTTCGCTTTTATAATAGTATTCTTCGTTTGGCATGTGTGTTTATAGTAGAGTGTAAGGATGTCTATGTCTTGTGCAGGAGCATTTCTGAGGAGGAAAGAGGTAGAAGGTTGATCCAGGCTGCTAAGCTGGGGATGGAGGAGGAGCTACAGGTGCTGCTGGCGGCAGGAGCGAACGTGAGGGTGAGAGACGAAAACTGGAGCGGATGGACCGCCCTGCATTGGGCAGCACAGTGGGGACACGTGGAGGCAGTGAGGCGTCTCGTGCAGGGCGGGGCCGAGCTCGACGCCAGGGACAACTGCCAGAGCACGCCCATGCACCTGGCTGCGTTCTCTGGCCACGCCACCGTTGTGAAGATGCTGGCGGCGTCCTCTGCGGATCCCAATGCCAGGAACCAGTGGGGAGCGACGCCCCTGCACTGTGCGGCTTACTGCGGCTACGCAGACGTGGCAGCCGCACTGCTGGAAGTCGGCGCCAACAGGGTGGCGAGAGAGATCATGGGCTGGACGGCCCTGGACCTCGCAAGGCTGAACAAACACGAGCACCTCGAAAAGATGCTAATTTGAAGGTTGCAGCCCTTCACTCATCCTTATTTTCAAAATAAAGAATTAAAAAAACACATCCTGTCAACATTCAATTGTACCCATCCTTAACTAGTATATGTAACTACGCCAGTATACACCACTACAAGAGTGATAACATAAGATATCACAAAACTAGTGTAAGTAATCTTTCTTTTGAGGAAACAGTCTGCATTATACACTACTGGCCATTAAAATTGCTACACAACGAAGATGACGTGTTACAGACGCGAAATTTAACCGACAGGAAGAAGATGCTGTGATATGCAAATGATTAGCTTTTCAGAGCATTCACACAAGGTTGGCGCCGGTGGCTACTCCTAAAACGTGCTGACATGAGGAAAGTTTCCAACCGACTTCTCATACACAAACAGCAGTTGAGCGGCGTTGCCTGGTGAAACGTTGTTGTGATGCCTGCTGTAAGCAGGAGAAATGCGTACCATCACGTTTCCAACGTTGATAAAGGTCGGATTGTAGCCTATCGCGATTCCGGTTTATCGTATCGCGACATTGGTGCTCGCGTTGGTCGAGATCCAATGACTGTTAGCAGAATATGGAATACGTGGGTTCAGGAGGGTAATACGGAACGCCGTGCTGGATCCTAACGGCCTCGTAACACTAGCAGTCGAGATGGCTGTAACGTATCGTGCAGCCACGTCTCGATCCCTGAGTCAACAGATGGGCACGTTTGCAAGACAACAACCATCTGCACGAACAGTTCGACGACGTTTGCAGCAGCATGGACTATCAGCTCGGAGACCGTGGCTGCGGTTACCCCTTACGATGCATCACAGGCGGGAGCGTCTGCGGTGGTGTACTCAACGACGAACCTGGGTGCAGGAACGGCAAAACATCATTGTTTCGGATGAATCCAGGTTCTGTTTACAGCATCATGATGGTCGCATCCGTGTTTGGCGACATGGCGGTGAACGCACATTGTAAGCGTGTATTCGTCATCGCCCTACTGGCATATCACCTGGCGTGATGGTATGGGGTGCCATTGGTTACACGTCTCGGTCATCTCTTGTTCGTATTGACGGCACTTTGAGCAGTGGAAGTTACATTTCAGATGTGTTACGACCCGTGGCTCTACCCTTCATTCGATCCCTACAAAACCCAATATTTCAGCAGGATAATGCACGACCGCATGTTGCAAGTCCTGTACGGGCTTTTCTGGATACAGAAATTGTTCGACTGCTGTCCTTGCCAGCACATTCTCCAGATCTCTCACCAATTGAAAACGTCTGGTCAATGGTGGCCGAGCAACTGGCTCGTCACAATACGCCAGTCACTACTCATGAAGAACTGTGGTATCGTGTTGAAGCTGCACGGCCAGCTGTACCTGTACACGCCATCCAAGCTCTGTTTGACTCAATGCCTAGGCGTATCAAGGCCGTTATTACGGCCCGAGGTGGTTGTTCTGGGTACTGATTTCTCAGGATCTATGCTCTCAAATTGCGTGAAAATGTGAACACATGTCAGTTATAGTATAATGTATTTGTCAAATGAATACCCGTTTATCATCTGCATTTCTTCTCGGTGTAGCAATTTTAATGGCCAGTAGTGTATTTCTCGAAAAATCTTTACGAAACTGAACAACTGAAAAGCACTCAGTTATGTACTGCGCCACCCGAAAGACACAACCATCCTCGTAGGAATAGCAAAACGATTAAACACTACAGAGGCACTGTGACATTTTAGTGTAGAGCAACGTCGCACAACAGAAATCAACACCTTAGCTCAGTAGTACTCAAGAAGCACAATACAAGAATCTGCATTGTTAGCTCTATTGTCAGATGCATATCATTCGACTTCACAGATAAGACTACGGCTAAGATAACCAGGGGGCATACACTTCTGTACTGGAAATATGGTCTATACAGATCACAATGCAGACAATTTTACTTGGATGTTGAAATTATCTAGATACAGCCCACACTTCATACCACTATGATGTTGTGCACTACAGAATTGCCACAGGTACTATTTATAGTTTGATAGTCTAGTGTTAGCTACCACAATATGATAATAGTGATGTTTATAAATTATAGAGCGCGGCAATCACTCTTCCAATTATTTTTTTTTTTTTGCTTTTTTTATTACGGAACTCCAGATTTCGGCTAGTGCCTAGTCATTATCAATGCACTATTTTCTAATCTCGATGCATGTTAGTTTCCTGGTTGTTCCGACATCAGTCACAGTTCTTTGAATACTCTGAAGGACCGTGACTGACGCCCGAACAAGAGGGAAACTAACATGCATCGAGGTTAGAAAATAGTTCACTGATAATGGCTAGGCACTAGCCGAAATATGGACTTGCGTAATAAAACCAACAAAAGAAAAAAAAGAGGACGACTGATTGTTGCTCTCTATAATTTATAAATCACGTAACAGTCGCTGAGTGCACATATTTTCCGAATGGAAGGTAACCTGATAATAGTGATATTAATAAATTATATCAAATAATATTATCAAGACGTACAAGGTTGGTACGAACAACTACCACAAATTACGATCTGAGCTTCAGTGGTAAGTGCTATGAACTGTAGTATATGTTGGATAGAAAATCAGGTATTCGACCTCACCACTCTGAACAGCAAAATAAAATCTTCCAGTTTGTAATTCTGCTACACGAAAACGCACCTCGCTAAGGAAGGGCGTAACAAAATTGTTTAATCCTTTTATAAAAAAAAAAAAAAACGATCTGTCGTGCTCGATAATACCGCATAAATATCTTCCCATTTCAAAACCACAGCCAAATTGTCTATACTTTTAAATAATATTTATTTTATTTCGCACTTTTAGAGCTATAATCTACTCTCTTGGCAGACTGACGTTATTAATTAAAGATAGTCAGTTCCACAGGAAAGAGTACGCCGTTATCCGCACAAAACAAAAGACACTATTATGACACTATTATAAATATATGTTTACATAAAAATAAATGTTTTTACTAATTGCACAATTACCTAATAGTTAAGCCAATAGCCGCCATTATCGATTTTAGCCTGGTCCATTTTCATGTGCTTTTCACGAGATTTTCTGCTTTTTTTTTCTCGGTAACGATCTCCATATCGTCCTGATTTTATATGACAGCTGCTTCAAAGTATATATTGGCTTTCCTTTAAGCTTCATCTTAATATATGACCAAACATTTTGATCGGATTTGCATCCGGAGACATTGCAGGCCAATCCATCGTGGGCAACCCATTGTCTTCTTTCCACGTTGTAAAGAGACGGATGCGATGTTTTGGATCATTATCCTCTAGAAGCACCCACTTTGCCTCGTTCGAACCAAATAGCTTCTTAACGGACCTCAGAAGGCAGTTTTGAGAAATATTTTGCATTATTTCAGCGTTTGAATTGGCTGTAAATAAGTGCAAATAGCCAAAACTGCAACCGACAAAACAAAACATTCGACTCTCACACTGTTTATCAATACACTGTGCAAAAGCGCAATGAGTACAGATTCTAAACCACTAACAGAGATGTCACTGCGGACATTACAGATGAAATTATGGTGTTCACTTTCTTGTGGAACGGACTGTAACCTTCGTACACAGCAACCCACGACTGTAAAAACGGAAGAGAGGTGGTGCTATAAACCTACTCTGTAAATTGTTTTGACGTCAGAGTGGGTGGAGCCTGCCGCCATCTTAAATAGTCAAAAACATCAGGAGACTACTGTTTGCGATTGCTTCTTGTTCATTATTTCTGTCGTGTGCATGCAACAGCTGTTTTATGTACTAAAAATTACAGTGCTTGCATTAATAAGATGGTGTCAGGAAGGCAATTTCGGATGTTCCTCTGTTCTTGAATCCATATTTACTCTAGTAATACGAAACATTTGGTCTCGTTAATGTAACTTGTTTTTGTTGACATTTAGAATAGCCAAGAGGAGAAGGATGCAATGTGTAAAGAATGCCTTCGTAACGCATTTTATTTGTATATTTGTATCGATAGTAAATGAAGCTGGAACTCCGAAGCCAATGCTTGTTTGCTTATTGTTCATCCCATTTTCAGCTTTCAGCTCGTATGCACAATATTTTCATTGTTGACGTTTGTAAAAAAACTTACCTACGTATTCTTTGTTAGCCCATAAACGTGTGCAATGCGGTAGAAGCAATGTTTGCTGTCGCATCTTGTGCATGCCAACAAAGTGAACGATTATTGAAGTGTCAAAGAAACAGAACTGCATAGAGGTACACCTCCATTGGAATGAAATTATTGTTTTATTGGATTGTAAGTGCACTAGTCTCACTGTAGTTTCCATATTTTCTCACTTTGAAATCTTACCTACGATGCGTCATTCAGTATGTGACCAACAAAACAAATGTACAGGGTAAAGCAAACGATAAAACTATTCAAACTTCTTCCAGCATTGTGGAATGCTATAAATGCAATTAAGGGCATGGTTTTAGACGCTTAAAACCTGCAAAATGGATATTTTGCTTTGATACGCATGTAAGAAATTTTTTTTTAGTAATGATAGCCTAACATGTGTAAGATATAGGCGTATCTTTCCAACAGTAACTTATTTGCTTCTTTTTCCGGAATATTTCCCTCCAGTAACTCCGGTAGTTTTCAAAAATAACCAAACATAGCACAATTGGAGCGTATGTCTACTTTGATCATCTGCGCGATTTTACTTTTGAATTTCATTTAGAGGTTTTCGAAGTATATAAGCATATACCATGCTTTGCAATATACAAATAGTTAGTTTGTTACTTAGTTTCATGTTCCATTGCCATCTCCACGATACATCGCAATGCTGTGGAAGGAACCACTGCATATTGACATCAGTTTTCTATTTTTTTTATTTTTTGTGTGAATATGGCTCCATACTATCATTTATTAGTTTTCTTGTTTTTTAATTAAAGACAGACAGAGGCATTCTGTATCAATGTATAAGTGACCAAAACTTTTGGCTGCGGAGTTGTGAACCCCTGTTTGTGCTACAGACAACCTTAACGTTGTATGATGGATGTCATTTTTTTTCTTCTGATACTGCGATTATGTACATCATTGTTCGTGTTGAAGTGCAGTGGATTACTAGCAACGAACTTCAAGAGGAAATACCTATAATGTAAAGCGGTTAGATTGCTACTCACGTGCCGTGCAGCAGGCAGGCGCGACGAAACGAGTATCACATAAGTCTTCAGCCAAAGCCTTCTTCAAAAAGGAAACAAAGTACAAATACACATTCACGCACCCACATGACCGCTGTCTCCGGCTGTTCTAGCCAGAATCTTTTTTACAGGGGGACGACAATGAATAATTATTGGCAGGAGGAAATAAGGAGATGGGATGTTGCCCAGCAATCAGAGCGGTTACGTAGCCGTGTGTTGTGTGGGGACAGGCTCCCACAACCGCACGAGTGGTCGACTGCGAAGAGCGGACAAATTGAATAGCTGGCCGGCGGCCATTGGAGTGGTAAACTGACGCGCGGAGTCCGAATGTTTATACATCGCTTTTGGTTAAAAACACCTTCCCTTGAGTTAGGTCACAAACATAATGCCTCATTTAAATACGTTACTACAATATACTTTATAATTTATGAACAAACAGCAACTAGTCACTGTTTATGAATTTATCTTACGCACTACATGGAATCTGCCGTAGCTAAAAGTTATGTACTGGACCCCTAGCATTTTTCGTAGTTCATTTACGATAGATGTACGCAAAATGCATCAAAATACTCGAAGATTTTCCCACTATATTAATAGATATTTTCTGACTCTACCTTGCTTTAGATTTTACGACGATAAGTGCGTTATATATGGCATAGACCTTTGGCATCTCACGACCAAATTATCAAGTTTCAACCTAACCTAGACCATGAAAACACTACCGATCACCCAACTTTCTTCAAAATGATCAGAACATATAAAATGGTATTCTGTCGTCGGAAATCTTGCCTCCTGACAGCGCGCAACCATTTTTGTAACAGCTGTGGTTTTGAGAAAGGAAACCTGCAAATAGATGCACAGACATTATGCTAATACCGTGTTACAAAGACATTTATGTAGCAAGTGCACTGACATACAAAATAACTTAAAATATCCACATACCTGTGAAATGTAATATTCGTTCCTTTCTCGAATTTATTTGTACAATTAATCGCTGCACAACTCTTCACCATTGTACTTCTTTTGATTGGATCGTACAGACAGTAGAATTACGAGTAACAAATACTGTATGTACGCCCCAACAAATATAAAACGTTGAATCCGGTCTTCATAAACAACAATACTACACAACACATCAGACTACAACCACTATAATGGCGTCCAGGCAAAGGTTCAAATTATCCCGTGACTGCAGCGCCATCAGTGAGTCTAGTTATTTTTTACAAGTCTTTGTGTGGGGGCGAGACCGTTGATACAGCGTGGCTCGGACGTCGGAGCGTTTGTGACTTGGGAGGCAGTGAAGAACACAGGAAAGAAGAGAGAGAACGGACACTGAGCAAAGTAAGGCAAATCTAAAGCCAAATGACAGAAATAAAACTATCACAATAAATGTAAAGAGGGTAACATATATTCAAAAGGAAATATTGCTTGAACGGCTCCACTTACGAACGACTTGTGATTCCTTTAAACTTTATATTACGATCGGATCGATTAGTATACCCGTAAACAAAGAAAGCTGTCATTTTTGATGAAACAATCAAAGCACCCAATACAGTCGAAACTGGGGTCCACTGAAGAATGGGACACAACCCGTTGGCTTTGACCAATGACGTCATTGGTTACTCACAGATATTAATGTCTTTATTTTCGAGCCATAGATAGTAACTCGGTTATCTTATGTGGCGAGGCGTCTTCATTGTAAATTGAAATAAATGAATGTGTTTTTAAAAGACAGGGCTAGACATTGTGTGCGATTTTTGTCTCTTCTATTAATTTAAATAATTTGTTCGTTCCAATTCATTCGGCACCTATTTCCACGCATAATGAGTTTGAGATATTTTGGAATAACTGGTTTTCATTCTGGACAATTTTTAATTTTTGTTTATAGGTATGGATTTCTCTGTTCCTATGAATATGGAACATTTGAAGAAGGATTCGTTAACTGCAGTACGGAATACAAATTTGACAGTTGTAGCTTTTTCTCGCCTTCGCTAGCGCTAGTATTACTACAATATTTTTCACTTGATCGAAGGCGAAAAGACCGATGTACGAAAAATTAGTAGCCTGTACTTCAGTTGACCCATTTAGGTCAGTTAAACTACGAAGGTAGTAGTATCCTGTTCTTCAGTTGACCTCTTAGGTATACTAAAGTACGAGTTGCAAATCTTATGTATGTCGCTGCTTTTCGCTTGCACTAGTGCCAGTATCTTATTCTTCAGCTGACCTATATAGTTCGCATATATATGCTAAGATGGTAGCTGATCTTTCGGACATGTCCGAAGGAACAGCTACCATCTTAGTATATAGTTAAGGCTCACCGACCACTTGACCATCTTCTTCTTCTGTGCGGATGCACAAACAGTGCCCGAACTCTTACGGGAATCGGCAAAAACCCGCGATTAATGAGTATAATGGGCGGGGGCACTACGAATGTAGTGCGGGACAATACGCTGAGAATGTGGGTTTCGCGGGAGGCGTGCCAGACATAAATCCCTGCAGTCGTACTATCCTCTGTATCCTCGGTGGCTCAGATGGATAGAGCGTCTGCCACGTAAGCAGGACATCCCAGGTTCGCGTCTGCCACGTAAACAGGACATCCCAGGTTCGAGTCCCGATCGGGGAACACACTTTCATCTGCCCCCGTTGACGTATGTCAACGCCTGTAAGCAGCTAAGAGCTTTCATTTCATTGTAACTATATAGTTTAATTGAAGTACAGGATACAAACTTCACGTATGTCGAGTTTTTCACCTTCGCTAACACTAGTATCTCTTCTTCATTTGACCAACATAGGTCAACTCAGGCACGGGATACAAATGTTACCGTTGCAGGTTTTTTCGCCGTCCCTAGTACTACTATGACAGTTTTCAATCGACTCTATTAGTAACAAAGACAAAGAAAATATTTGTATCCCATACATCAGTTGGCCTATACAGAGTGTTAGAAAAAGGTATCGCCAAACTTTCAGGAAACATTCCTCACACACAAATAAAGAAAAGATGTTATGTGGACATGTGTCCGGAAACGCTTAATTTCCATGTTGGAGCTCATTTTAGTTCTTTCACCTACGCTCAATGGAGCACATTATCATGATTTCATACGGGATACTCTACCTGTGCTGCTAGAACATGTGCCTTTACAAGTAAGACACAACATGTGGTTCATGCACGATGGAGCTCCTGCACATTTCAGTCGAAGTGTTCGTACGTTTCTCAACAACAGATTCGGTGACCGATGGATTGGTAGAGGCGGACCAATTTCATGGCCTCCACGCTCTCCTGACCTCAACCCTCTTGACTTGCATTGATGGGGGCATTTGAAAGCTCTTGTCTACGCAACCCCGGTACCAATTCTTCGTGCTCGTATTGTGGACGGCTGTGATACAATACGCCATTATCCAGGGCTGCATCAGCGCATCAGGGATTCCATGCGACGGAGGGTGGATGCATGTATCCTCGCTAACGGAGGACGTTTTGAACATTTCCTGTAACAAAGTGTTTGAAGTCACGCTGGTACGTTCTGTTGCTGTGTGTTTCCATTCCATGATTAATGTGATTTCAAGTAATAAAATGAGCTCCAACATCGAAAGTAAGCGTTTCCGGACACATGTCCACATAACATATTTTCTTTCTTTGTGTGTGAGGAATGTTTCCTGAAAGTTTGGCCGTACCTTTTTGTAACACCCTGTACAGGTCAACTGAAATATTGGCTACAAATTTTATGTACGTCGGTTTTATCCGCTTTCGTGTAGCTCAACTAAGGTACAGGATGCCAATGTTTCGTACGTCGGTCTTTTCGCCTTCGCTAGTACTAGTATCAAGTGAAGAATAGGATTCCACCAGTTGCGGAGGTGAAAGAAACAAGACTTGCAAAATTTGTGTCCCGTACTTCAGTTGACCTACGTAGGTCAACCGAAGGGTAGGATACTAGTGCTAGCAAAGGTGAAAAAGTTGACATACATTAAATTTGTATCCCATACTGCAATTTAAGCTAAACAGATCAACTGAAGTTCGGGATCAACTCATACATGTCTACTGAGGTATTCCATGCTAACGTTACTTCTGTCCCAATTTTTTTCTTTTTTGTGCTAGTATCCCAGTCGAGCTATGTAGGTCAACTGAAGAACAAGACACTAGCACTCAAAGAAGCGATATACTTAACATTATGTTCGAAATATGAATGTACGTGTGTAACATTACGAGTCAAGATAGCTGTAACGGAAATTGAATAGCGTAAAGTTATTATTAAAAACGCACGCCGCGCGATTTGTGACGATTTGGTTGGCCATAATAGTAGTAACATGCTTTTGAATACAATTAAAATATAACGGCGATACCTGTTTAGTGTTATTGGAAATAATATGTAGTAAATTAATGAGTAAGGTAGCCGATCCTATAAGAAGAGGTGAAATTGGGCATATTAAGGTGTTTTGCTTTATGTCGACTAAGCCGATGATACGGCGTCTTTTTTTCCGTTTACTCTTAGAAGAAAAAAAAAAACAAGTAACGAAGTGCTAATTGTGCGTTGTGAAAAATATAGGGGCGAATTTTAAATAGCTACAGTGTATAATCAGACTAACAAATGGACATTCAGTTACGCGAAATAGCGGACAGCGAAGTGTGGTCATTAAATTGAGTACACCTACAGGGCGGTCAATTCCGGGATAAGTCTATTCGCATCTCACGAGGGACGCGGTATTGAGACCGGTTTTTTTTTATTATATCACGGAGAGCGGGCTTCAGTTTATAAAAAGGAGAAAAGCTGTATCATTATCATTGACTGTTGGTGTTAAGCAACCAAAACTGTTCATCAAAGGGTTTCGGTGAATGAGTGGTCAATGCGAAATGAAACTGTGAACGAAGTTATGTTAAATAAAGCAGAAGAAACAAGAGTTTGGTCGTATCTGTTATTTTTCCATAAACCGTAACATTTCTTCTCGTTGTACGAAGCCTTTATAGACGATCGTTATGACAATTTGCTTTGAAGGGATCTCGTTACGAGTTAAGTTTTGGGGACCTGGTCAACAGGGGATAGTTCGTAGATCTTAACTACTGCATCTATTTTGGAATCAGGTGCTACCGTGACCATTGTGTGTTGTCAATGGCTTAAGGTCATCATATCTCATGCTCTAAGATCGACGCGCCTTTCCTCTTGGTATAACGGTGTCTCACGGTAACAACGACAACGCCGACGGCGAAGGAAGATACGGTAGAAGTGGCGCCACAACGTGCGGCTCGATCGAGGAGGATTGCTGCATCGAGTCGAGTGTCATCCGGATTCACGAACCCTAGAGTTGGAAAATATTGTAGCAGCCAGAGAGTCCAATGAAAGAGGTATTCTTCAATAATCGCTATAAGTGAGCGATACTACCAGGTATGATTAAAATAACTGTATAATTATAAAAAAAAGGAAGTTGAGACTTGTGATTTCGGTAGATAAATATATATAAATAAATAGTGAAATACTTCCCCCATGTACCATGGACCTTGCCGTTGGTGGGGAGGCTTGCGTGCCTCAGCGATACAGATGGCCGTACCGTATGTGCAACCACAACGGAGTGGTATCTGTTGAGAGGCCAGACAAACATGTGGTTCCTGAAGAGGGGCAGCAGCCTTTTCAGTAGTTGCAGGGGCAACAGTCTGATTGATTGACTGATCTGGTCTTGTAACATTAACCAAAACGGCCTTTCCAGCCGTAATTTTTCCCAAGGACATGCAGCTTTACTGTATGATTAAATGATGATGGCGTCCTCTTGGGTAAAATATTCCGGAGGTAAAATAGTCCCCCATTCGGATCTCCGGGCGGGGACTACTCAAGAGGACGTCGTTATCAGGAGAAAGAAAACTGGCATTCTACGGATCGGTGCGTGGAATTTCAGATCCCTTAATCGGGCAGGTAGGTTAGAAAATTTAAAAAGGGAAATGGATAGGTTAAAGTTAGATATAGTGGGAATTAGTGAAGTTCGGTGGCAGGAGGAACAAGACTTTTGGTCAGGTGATTACAGGGTTATAAATACAAAATCAAATAGGGGTAATGCAGGAGTAGGTTTAATAATGAATAAAAAAATAGGAGTGCGGGTTAGCTACTACAAACAGCATAGTGAACGCATTATTGTGGCCAAGATAGACACAAAGCCCATGCCTACTACAGTAGTACAAGTTTATATGCCAACTAGCTCTGCAGATGATGAAGAAATTGATGAAATGTATGACGAGATAAAAGAAATTATTCAGGTAGTGAAGGCAGACGAAAATTTAATAGTCATGAGTGACTGGAATTCGTCAGTAGGAAAAGGGAGAGAAGGAAACATAGTAGGTGAATATGGATTGGGGGGAAGAAATGAAAGAGGAAGCCGCCTTGTAGAATTTTGCACATAGCATAACTTAATCATAGCTAACACTTGGTTCAAGAATCATAAAAGAAGGTTGTATACCTGGAAGAATCCTGGAGATACTAATAGGTATCAGATAGATTATATAATGGTAAGACAGAGATTTGGGAACCAGGTTTTAAATTGTAAGACATTTCCAGGGCCAGATGTGGATTCTGACCACAATCTATTGGTTATGAACTGCAGATTGAAACTGAAGAAACTTCAAAAAGGTGGGAATTTAAGTAGATGGGACCTGGATAAACTGAAAGAACCAGAGGTTGTAGAGAGTTTCAGGGAGAGCATAAGGGCACAATTGACAGGAATGAGGGAAAGAAATACAGTAGAAGAAGAATGGGTAGCTCTGAGGGATAAAGTAGTGAAGGCAGCAGAGGATCAACTAGGTAAAAAGACGAGGGCTAATAGAAATCCTTGGGTAACAGAAGAAATATTGAATTTAATTGATGAAAGGAGAAAATATAAAAATGCAGTAAATGAAGCAGGCAAAAGGGAATACAAACGTCTCAAAAATGAGATCGACAGAAAGTGCAAAATGGCTAAGCAGGGATGGCTAGAGGACAAATGTAAGGATGTAGAGGCTTGTCTCACTAGGGGTAAGATAGATACTGCCTACAGGAAAATTAAAGAGACCTTTGGAGAGAAGAGAACTACTTGTATGAATATCAAGAGCTCAGATGGCAACCCAGTTCTAAGCAAAGAAGGGAAGGCAGAAAGGTGGAAGGAGTATATAGAGGGTTTATACAAGGGCGATGTACTTGAGGACAATATTATGGAAATGGAAGAGGAGGTAGATGAAGACGAAATGGGAGATAAGATACTGCGTGAAGAGTTTGACAGAGCACTGAAAGACCTGGGGTCGAAACAAGGCCCCGGGAGTAGACAACATTCCATTAGAACTACTGATGGCCTTGGGAGAGCCAGTCATGACAAAACTCTACCATCTGGTGAGCAAGATGTATGAGACAGGCGACATACCCTCAGACTTGAAGAAGAATATAATAATTCCAATACCAAAGAAAGCAGGTGTTGACAGATGTGAAAATTACCGAACTATCAGTTTAATAAGTCACGGCTGCAAAATACTAACGCGAATTCTTTACAGACGAATGGAAAAACTGGTAGAAGTGGACCTCGGAGAAGATCAGTTTGGATTCCGTAGAAATGTTGGAACACGTGAGGCAATACTAACCTTACGACTTATCTTAGAAGAAAGATTAAGAAAAGGCAAACCTACGTTTCTAGCATTTGTAGACTTAGAGAAAGCTTTTGACAACATTAACTGGAATACTCTCTTTCAAATTCTGAATGTGGCAGGGGTAAAATACAGGGAGCGAAAGGCTATTTACAATTTGTACAGAAACCAGATGGCAGTTATAAGAGTCGAGGGGCATGAAAGGGAAGTAGTGGTTGGGAAAGGAGTGAGACAGGGTTGTAGCCTCTCCCCTATGTTATTCAATCTGTATATTGAGCAAGCAGTAAAGGAAACAAAAGAAAAATTCGGAGTAGGTATTAAAATTCATGGAGAAGAAGTAAAAACTTTGAGGTTCGCCCATGACATTGTAATTCTGTCAGAGATAGCGAAGGAATGGACAGTGTCTTGAAAGGAGGATATAAGATGAACATCAACAAAAGCAAAACGAGGATAATGGAATGTAGTCAAATTAAATCGGGTGATGCAGAGGGGATTAGATTAGGAAATGAGACACTTAAAGTAGTAAAGGAGTTTTGCTATTTAGGGAGTAAAATAACTGATGATGGTCGAAGTAGAGAGGATATAAAATGTAGACTGGCAATGGCAAGGAAATCGTTTCTGAAGAAGAGAAATTTGTTAACATCGAGTATAGATTTAAGTGTCAGGAAGTCGTTTCTGAAAGTATTTGTATGGAGTGTAGCCATGTATGGAAGTGAAAGACAAGAAGAGAATAGAAGCTTTCAAAATGTGGTGCTACAGAAGAATGCTGAAGATAAGGTGGGTAGATCACGTAACTAATGAGGAGGTATTGAATAGGATTTGGGAGAAGAGGAGTTTGTGGCACAACTTGACTAGAAGAAGGGATCGGTTGGTAGGACATGTTTTGAGGCATCAAGGGATCACAAATTTAGCATTGGAGGGCAGCGTGGAGGTTAAAATCGTAGAGGGAGACCAAGAGATCAATACACTAACAGATTCAGAAGGATGTAGGTTGCAGTAGGTACTGGGAGATGAAGAAGCTTGCACAGGATAGAGTAGCATGGAGAGCTGCATCAAACCAGTCTCAGGACTGAAGACCACAACAACAACAGTGAAAATAAATGTATGTCTTGGTAGTGAATAATCATGTCAAAACGAACGAAAAGAATACATGATAATGTGCAGTTGAGTAGAGTAATGAGTAGAGAGAGAGAGGAAAGTGAAGAGGATAGGGATGATTCATCCCATGAGCTCAATGTGGGACAGGAGACATGTACAGATAATAATACAGTTATTGATTTAGAGCCGTTAGGAGATTCAAATACAATGATAAGTAAGGTAAGCAGCGTGGGAGAACATAAAGATCTTGAGGTTTCGGAAGTAGATCAGCAAGTTGATCCTCAAAATGGAAATATTAATCAAAAAATGTTTGATATGCTGGTATCAATAAATACTCAAATGGGTGTAATGAATGGAAGACTTGGTTCACTAGAAAAAGATAATAAGCAATTAAAAGAGGACAATCAAAAGTTAAATGAAAAAATTGAGGCCAAATTTGGTTCATTAGAAGTTAAAATGGATTCTTTGGAAAGCAAACTCAGCACCTTTGATTATAAACTTTAAAATACTAAGAAAGAATTAAAGGCGGACTGGGAGACTCAATTAAATGCGAAATTTGGAGAACTAGATGTAGAGTTTTCTAACACCTTAGAAAGGTAATATAATAATTTAATGGGAAATCTTCATGACGTAGAAAAGAAATATGAGGTAGTTTCGAAGAGTTATGATGGCCTGTCCAATAGGATGGTTAAGTGTGAAAGCAGCTGTTTCAATGCTAGCGCACAGATAGAAGAGCTTTCGAAACAAATAGTCGAGTTTGAGTCCGATGCTCGTAAGGAGATTGACAAGTATTTAGTAGATCAAACTAAAAGACTTGACGAAGATCTATCTGAATGGATAGAAATAAAAGGAAATGAAATTGTAGACAAGGTTAAGACTACTATTGGATCCGAGCCAAATGAAAATATCAATGAGCACCTAAGTAGAAATGATGAATTAATTAAGCCCCTCACTAGCGAAATTCAGAAAATAAAAGAGAAAATAGTTGATGAGTTACCTAAATGGCAAAAGGAAACCAATCACAAATTGGCGGAGTTAGAACGAAAGTCATCACAAAATTTGTTGACCGAGGACGAACGTTCGGAGAATAGGTCGAAAAACAACCGAACATGTGATAATACGAAGTACAATTGTGGTGAAAATTTGCATTGGGAAGTTGATGATTCGGTTGGTAAAGATGATGATTCTTTTGGTCAGCGAGGATATTTGTCTTCTTTAAAGGTGGAGAACAGCATTTTTAAAAGTAGACAATTCCCAACATTCTCCACTGAAAAGAACAACCTGCATCCGAAAATCTTTATCAATAATTTCAAAAGAATATTTCCACGTAGCTGGTCAGAACACGACCGACTTCAATTTATAGTATCCAAAATTACCGGAGAAGCCCCATTATGGGCCGCCGAAGTAAGTGAAAGTTGCCATACTTGCGCTGAGTTTGAACAACTTTTTTTGGCTAAAGACTGGTCGTCGAGTAAACAAGAGAAATTAAGAAAAGAGGTTTACCAACCTGAGTATTTTAACAGTAAAAGGAGTACTTTAAGGCAATATTTTGAAAAGTACATAAATAAGACACGTTATTGGAGTGATCCAATTTCTCACAAGGAAGTGATCAGAATTTTGAAGTCAAGGTTGCCCATAAACATACGTGAAAAGTTAATAAATGTTCCTGACCTCGATGTAGAACAGTTCTTGTCGGTGATTGACTCTATAGATATGGTTATGGAAGACGCAAGACAAATGAGTAGTAATCAAATGTCGACTCACACTCATAGTAATACGAATAATTATAATAATAATTTAACGTATGATAATAATAATACCGAAAACCAGGTCAAACCCGCATCACAGGAGCGTGGACAATCTTCATCCTATAGTTGCAATAAAAACAATGATTATAATAAATATAGAAGAGATACTTACTGTGCTAGAGGTAAACCTCGATATGGTGACGCGAATGTGCATAGTAGTGATATTAATAAGAGTAACAGTTACCCAAGTGATGAACCCACTTGTATTCGTCCTTGGGAAGATAATTCGAAGCATAATGTTCATCGGCAGGATGGAACAAATGCCTCGAGTCCTCATCCAGCACAAGGAGTTATACCAACGGGCGAAGGAGCCTCCAATGTGCGACGGGGTGAATACCATAACTCGGATCATACTGTATGGATTGTGGAAGTTCATGAACCCCCACCGATGACTCAACGAGATAGATTAAACTAATACCAATCACCAAATGCCTTCCTAGGATGATTGGAAAGGAGAAGGAAGGCAGGCATCAATTTGAACTGGGAGTATTAAGGTACAACAATGATCAGGATATAAGGAATGAATTAATTGAAGAAAAACCTGAAGTTCCTAATAAATGTGGACAAATTTTACAGGCAATAATTCCAACAAGTATAAATAATGTTGATGTTGAAATATTAATTGATACTGGAGCAACTATTAGTGTCATGACGCTGGACTGTTTAAAACAGATAAGCCGAGGGGTACAAATACCCACTTTTCCTATCACAGGATGTACCGTGTCTGGCGCGTTCAGCGCAAAAATGCAAAAAGTTGTGAAACAGGTACGTGTCGACGTTACAATACGGGGGGCTCAAATAGAAAGTACATTCCTGGTTGTTCCTAAAATGACAGTACAATGTATCTGGGGCTTGGATTTTTTATGTGAGACCGGTGCAATCATTAATTTAGAGAAAGGTGAATGTATATTTAATTCCAATGGTAATGTTTTGACAGCCACCATGTGAAAGGGCCGAGTAATTCCAAATCAGTTGTGTATGAATCTAATGGTAAAATATGTCAGTATTGATGATGAAAATGTGTGTGATATATGCCTTATTGAATGTTCTGAAGAAATGATTGATAAAATGTCATTGCAGGAAAAGGTGTTAGAATCAGAATATTTATCTGTTATCCAAAGGGACAAACTGTACTACTTGTTGGAAACATATCAGTCGATTTTAGTAAATGTCCGGGTATAATAAAAGACTTTGAATTCCATATAAAGACGTATGCACATAAACCCTTTTGTCGTACTTCCTATTCTATCCCATGGACAAAGAAAGAAGTAGTCAGAAAGGAAATCAATAAAATGTTAGAATGGGGTATTATTGAGCCCTCAGATTCCGAATATTGTAACCCTCTTGTGGCGGTAATTAAACCCAATGGTGACATCAGATTGGTGTTGGATGCCAGAGAGATCAATAAGATCATTATACCTGTACAAACGCGACCAGAGAACCTAGAAGAGTTAGTACAAAAGTTTTATGGTGCCCGCTTCTTAACTTCTTTGGATATGCGTAGTTCATATTGGCAAACTAGAATATCGAAAGAATCTAGAAAATATACTGCATTCGTTTTTCTGGGCCGAAGTTACCAGTTTACCGTCATGCCATTTGGGTTGAAAATAAGCGGTGGTGTTTTCATATCGGCATTAGAATGAAGTTACTTTATATGTGGATGATTTGCTAATTGCTTCTGAAACTTGGGAGGAACATTTGGACTTATTAAGAAGAGCTTTTGCGAAATTTTTGGAATACGGAGTTACGGTAAATTTGAGAAAATCCATGTTTGCTCATAACCAATTGAAATTTCTTGGACATATAATCACTCCTGAAGGGATAAAACCAAATCCTAAAAAGATGGATGCGATTAACAGATGTGCTTATCCAAAAAATAGGACGGAATTAAAGTCATTTATCGGCTTAGTTTCATTTTTTCGACGATTTTTACCCAATTAGTTAGGAAGCCAAGACTGTTTGTTACGGCTGTTAAGAAAAGATGTCATGTGGGAGTGGAATTCCGAATGCACGCAAGCTTTTGGTAACATCCGCAATGCTTTGACTAATGCTCCACTGTTACATCATCCGAGACTTCATCAAGATTTTTATATTGCTGCGGATGCTTCTGAAACAGGATTGGGTGCCACTCTTTTCCAGATGGACAATCCAGAAGATATCAGCACCATCAAAATAATTGGGTTTGCCAGCAGAACACTCTCTAGCTGTGAACGTGCATATTGTACTACTGAATTGGAAGTACTGGCCGTGGTCTGGTCCCTTAGAAAGTTTCGCTATTTTGTATATGGAAAGAAGATCATTGTATTCTGCGACCACAAAGCTTTATCTTTTATTTTAACAGGAAGGATGTTCCATTCACGTTTAACCCGGTGAGCCTTGCTACTACTGCAAGAATATGATATTACGCTCAAATACATCAGAGGGAAAGACAACATTATAGCCGATGCTCTTTCAAGACTACCGAAAAGAAAGAATGACGACGAGTCTGAAGAATGGACTATTGACTTTAAAGTCATGAATTTATCAAGGCAATATTGTGAGAGGCAGATTTCACAGCTATGTCGAAGTTCTTGCAGTCTACAACTGCAAGAAGATGATAAGTTGTGGAAAGCCATTAGGCATGCTGTTGAATGCAAAACGCTAAGTCACTCTCAAGAACAGTATCAATTAAAATCCGGAATATTGTATCGGAGGAAGGATGAAGAAGATGTTTGGAAAGTTTGTGTTCCAAATAAATATTTAGAATCACTAGTATGGTACACTCACTTCAATTGGGGTCTTTTGGTGCCGCTAAATGTACAGCCAAAATAGCACAATACTGCTATCATCCAAATTTGGGACATATAGCTACAAATATTCTTAAGAAGTGCAAAATATGTCAGAAGGCGAAACCCATAAACTATTGTCGGAAGATTGAATTACATCCTATCATCCCACAACAACCTTTAATGTTGGTGTCATGTGATGTCTGTGGGCCATGTCCCATGACACGTGGACGGTTCAAATATGTATTGGCTTTCTATGATCTCTTTTCAAAATATGTGAAATTATATCCTTTGAAAAATCTCCACGTTCGACCCATGTTACGCAAATTTATCAACAACTATATAACTGAGCTTGGCAAACCTATAATGGTCTTGACAGTCAACGCTGCTTATTATACAAGCAAAGTATGGAGAGACACTATGAAAGAACAAGGAATCCAGCACATTTACATCTCAAGATTTTACCCTTGTGGAAATCCGGTTGAGAGAATCTTCCGAGAGTTGAACCGATTTTTACGGACGTACATACCCAAACAACATTATAAATGGATCGATTGGATTTATGAATTTGAGAAAGTGTATAATGACTTACCACACTTATCGACAGGTTATTCACCTAACCAAATAGTATTTGGTGAAAGTATTGTGCCAGAATGGATGAAGAAATTACCTGTGATAGAACAAAAGATTACCAAGAAAGAAGATATGGTGAAGAAGGTCTACGAAAACCTGAAGCATCAAGCACAATTGAGAAAAACCCGTTTTGATAAAAATGTGAAGAAAGTAGTCACATATGATGTAGGGGAAGAAATTTTATTGAGAAATCACCCAAAAGCATCAACCAGGGAAAGACTGAATAAGAAATGGCAATATTTATATACAGGTCTATACAAAATAATGAAAATACCTCATGAAGGGAGCTACCACCTGACAGATTGTGATACTGATGTAATTAAAGGCTTGTTCCCTCACATAGACCTGAAGAAGTATTATCAATAATGAGCAAAATATAGATTCAAGAAACACTGAATGATACCAAGACTACACTCAGTGGACTAAATGAAAGCACCAGTGGATAAATACGTACTTATACTAACTTACAAAGAAAATTAAAGAATGTACCGACGATTTCCATGAGATACCTTCTTGGTATCAGCAACAATGTCGACGCTGAAATACGATTTATCCTCTCACCGAACAGCGAGGATGGATGATTTAAAAGTGGAATTAAGAGGAAAAGAAAAGGACCAAATCCTCTCTGGTTAAACAAGTGGCCTAATAAGGGTTTTGGCCTAGAATGCCAATCGTCGAACCCGGCTGTGATCCCTGCCTTGCACAGTCGGTTGAAGAACTGAGGGCTTCATCCAAGAAAAAAAAAATGTGGTGTGAATATGAAGTGATTAGTGCGAAGTGTTTCTAAGACAACCTATAAACAAATGTGGAATTTAGTTAAGGGCATTTTGTCTAGGCCCATTAACTCAACTTAAATATTGCAGAATGTATGTACTGAGTTGTTGAGTGAATCTGAGAGTGAGTGTATTCGCCGAAACAAATACCCTCTCATGTCACTGTACAAAAAAAAAAAAAAAAAAAAAAAAAAAAAAAAAAAAAAAAAAAAAAAGGCTGTTCTGTCTGGAACCCTCTTCAAGACATCACAGTCTGGGGGGCCGTGTCACATTACGAGTCAAGATAGCTGTAACGGAAATTGAATAGCGTAAAGTTATCATTAAAAGCGCACCCCGCGCGATTTGTGACGATTTGGTTGGTCATAATAGTAGTAACATGCTTTTGAATACAATTAAAATATAACGGCGATACCTGTTCAGTGTTATTGGAAATAATATGTAGTAAATTAATGAGTAAGGTAGCCGATCCTATAAGAAGAGGTGAAATTGGGCATATTAAGGTGTTTTGCTTTATGTCGACTAAGCCGATGATACGGCGTCTTTTTTTCCGTTTACTCTTAGAAGAAAAAAAAAAACAAGTAACGTAGTGCTAATTGTGCGTTGTGAAAAATATAGGGGCGAATTTTAAATAGCTACAGTGTATAATCAGACTAACAAATGGACATTCAGTTACGCGAAAAAGCGGACAGCGAAGTGTGGTCATTAAATTGAGTACACCTACAGGGCGGTCAATTCCGGGATAAGTCTATTCGCATCTCACGAGGGACGCGGTATTGAGACCGGTTTTTTTTTTATTATATCACGGAGAGCGGGCTTCAGTTTATAAAAAGGAGAAAAGCTGTATCATTATCATTGACTGTTGGTGTTAAGCAACCAAAACTGTTCATCAAAGGGTTTCGGTGAATGAGTGGTCAATGCGAAATGAAACTGTGAACGAAGTTATGTTAAATAAAGCAGAAGAGACAAGACAGTTTGGTCGTGTCTGTTATTTTTCCATAAATCGTAACATTTCTTCTCGTTGTACGAAGCCTTTATAGACGATCGTTATGACAATTTGCTTTGAAGGGATCTCGTTACGAGTTAAGTTTTGGGGACCTGGTCAACAGGGGATAGTTCGTAGATCTTAAATACTGCAGCTATTCTGGAATCAGGTGCTACCGTGACCGTTGTGTGTTGTCAATGGCTTAAGGTCATCATATCTCATGCTCTAAGATCGACGCGCCTTTCCTCTTGGTATAACGGTGTCTCACGGTAACAACGACAACGCCGACGGCGAAGGAAGATACGGTAGACGTGTACCATCTGTTTTCTCAACATTCGTCTTTACTGTTAAATCTGTGTAATACATCACCTCTTGTAACTTATGACGTTGCATGGGGGCTTAATTAAAATAGAATGCAAATAATTTTAATTTTTTGCTTCAGTAGCTGTCTGTTCGGTTACGAAGTCTCGTAACGGTTGACCCTGACTAGTATTATTACGCTATCTGACTGCAAAGAACAACAACAAAGAATGAAATGGAAATTTTCATTAACACAATTAATTAATTAAGTCCCCAGCAACTATAAAACCTACGAAACCAAAGCACAAGTGTAACTGTTCTGTGTGTGGAAGTATGACTCAACGTACGCATCTGGCACGGTTCTTCTTCAACAACACAAGAAATTTTAAATATCATTTATACTGAATTAATTAAAGAAAATAGAAATACCATAATTACTCAAGAAAACCAGAATTACACTCTAATACAAGAACACAAGCCAGATGCTTTGTTGACTGAACCTGTAATGACGCATTATTCAGGACATTGAAATAATGAGAAAGAAAAGAAAAGTAGTTTGTTACCTTAATTTATATTGATGAAAAGCACTCTAGACATTACAATCTCTCCACACCGACTCGCTACTATCACATCTCAACAAGAACTTTTCAGTATCACATCTCAGCAAGCACTGCCTACTAGCTCATCTCAACAAACACTCCTCACTACGACATCTCAGCACTGACTACCACGAGTTCTCCCAAAGCACTGCCCACTACGAGTTCTCAATAATCACTGCCAGTGGAGGCGGCGGAACAATACTCTCTAGCGCGATCTCTGGCGCTGTGGCTCAGTGTAGCCACCTTTCATATGCCCTTGCTCCACAGGCTAGAATTTGATGGTATTTTTGCCAGCATTGGTGGTGAAAATACCACCAAATTCGTCAAAAAAATAGAGACAAAAATAAAAGATAATATTCATGTGTAAATATCATATAACTAGATAAAATTTTGGCTTTGCACTGAACTTTCAATAACCTAATATATAAAATACAGTAAGCAATACAAATTCTTTCATACATGTGACTTTACATAACAGTTTACACAAGTATTATGTGGTTAAACAGTTCAATCAATAGCGTCAGCAATGACGAATATGTGCAGGTAAGAGTCTCATAACTTTTCACAAACAGTAATACACAAAAAAATCAGTTTATACAAATATTCACATAAACGCTTTCCATAGCTCAAGAATAAGCAGTTGACAGTTCCAGCAGTAGCACCCAGCAATGGTCAACAGGTGCAAATACGAACAAGTGACATTTTTTCAGTAGAAACAGTCCATCAGTGGCACACAGTAATGTTGAATAGGTGGAGACAGCAACAAGTAACACCATTTCAGTATAAGCAGTTCCATTAGTGGCACCAGCAATGTTGAGCAGGTGCACACAGCAACAGGTGACATCTTTTCAGTAGAAGCAGTCCATCAGTGGCACCCAGCAATGTTGAATAGGTGCAGACACCAACAAGTAACACCATTTCGGTAGAAGCAGTCCATCAGTGGCACCCAGCAATGTTGAGCAGGTGCAGACACCAACAGGTGACATCTTTTCAGTAGAAGCAGTCCATCAGTGGCACCCAGCAATGTTGAGCAGGTGCAGACATCAACAGGTGACATCTTTTCAGTAGAAGCAGTCGATCAGTGGCACCCAGCAATGTTGAGCAGGTGCAGACATCAACAAGTAACACCATTTCAGTATAAGCAGTTCCATTAGTGGCACCAGCAATGTTGAGCGGGTGCAGACACCAACAAGTAACACCATTTCAGTAGAAGCAGTCCATCAGTGGCACCCAGTAATGTTGACCAGGTGCTGACCGCAGTCCATAAAATTCACTTTCACTAATCACACTGTTCATCAGCAGAAATTAAACATGACTAAATGTCACACATCATGTTGAAAAGTGCAGCACCATCACTAATCAGACAGTTCAGGCATGAACAATAGTTTGAATACACATACAATGCTTTTACACTAAACATACAAATCATAACAAACACACAAATGATATCAGATAATTGTCCTATTAACTATTACAATACACAAATACCAGTAAACCTATAATATTTATGGGTGTCAGTGCAAGCCACAATAAACAAGTAAAATAATATTTAGGAGATAGGTTGGGATCACTTCTCTGGGATTATAAAAGGAAAACACACAAAACACACTCACTCATCTTTCATCCACATTAGTGCTACTGTGTAATTGAATAGTGTTAACTGTGTAAATGCAATTCTGTCAAAATTTTATGTTCATCATGTGTATCAAGTAGTAGTGGCAGCAATGTATAACAGTCAATAACAGTTAGTCAACGTCATAGTCATCATGTCAAGACCAATGTTTGCCAAGCCAGATCAAAATGTATGGTTGCTGAACAACTGTCAGTGACCCAAGATATGCAACTGCTTCCTCTCTCCAAAAAAAAAGTATATACTGCTTAGTGATTTAACAAAGTGTGTGTGTAGACAATCTTCCTTCTACTTGAGTGTTCTAGTCTGCCATCTTTATCCTCCTTGTTCCATATAGACCAACAAAAAAAAATATGCTCCTCACTTACTTCACCTCTTATCCACCAAAACTCCAATAATCATCAGCATCACAATATCTCAATACTTCAATAATACCTCTTCAATACGTCGATCATCAATATCATTTACCTTACCTCTTGTCCACGAAAACTCCAATAATCAACAACTTCACATAATCTCAATACCTCAATCATACCTCTTCAATACGTCGATATATATAACCTCATTGCCAATATCATTTCACTTCCATAACAACTCTTTCCTCTAGTCAGTCTCCTCGAACAAGTGCAGACAAAATCCTAATGCAAACCTCAATTCATCATCTCATACAATCCGAAGACACAATGTCAACACACAACCTCTCGTGTAATCCATCTGATCCAAATCTGCTACTCATTATAAATTATAAGATACATTTTGGTTCCTTGTCCATCATTAAATAAAAGAAATGCATACATGACCTCTAACAGACTTAGTTCGAATAACTCTCAGTAATTAAGTACGATTACGAAGTGTTAATGATCGTGATATATTAGTGTGTACACCACTTCAAAAATTATGGCAAACAGAAGCAAACATGTGGAGTATTTCTCGTGTCAAGTGTCACTTCCTATTTCAATTGCTCACGAAGAATGCAGTGTAATAACTGTCAATGGTCTAAACCTAGTGTTGGTATGTCATGTCGTTAGCTTCCTTCCTATTAGCATAAACTTATACAGCTTCCATAAAACCTCCAGCTCATGTGACTTCTAAGCAGTTTCTTGTACCAATGTCGTTCGTAGAATTATAGCAGTTCATTTTCTTATCTTAAAAATATCAGGCACTGAGCGTAAGCAATACATGCAATATCGCGACAATATACCAGTAGCGAACAGAATGTCAACAAGTGGATGCAGCACAATCCCTATAACGAGGCTCTGCCAAGCGAACAAACTACAATTAATACAATAGTGTAACCTAATCTTCATGTTTGTACACTGTACATCAGCATTGCTATATTCTAAATTGAAGAGTAGTTATGACAACAAAACAGAAATGTGTAAATATGCAATCCATATGCACAGCAGCAAACATATATCTTACGTAATAAACAAGTCATTAGCATCATTCAGCATAAGCAAATAAATGTTCATATGTAATCTTAATAAGTAAACATGAAGGCGCAAGTAGATAAATCACAAAGTGTAACCTACATACCTAACTACAGTCAGCACAATTAATCAGGTGACAATTATAATTTAAATAAATAAGCACAGCAGGCACATAATAGAAAAATGTGACATCAGTGAAAAAGCAGTGCAGCCAAGCGATGCGTAATATATACAAATAACAAGCCTGTTCATTAATCAATCATCGTCAAAATCAGTTAATGTGCGTAAGCACGTCGCTTCACAAGTAAATTCATAGAACACGAAATTTAGCACAAAGTATGAGTCACGAAATCGCGAGCAGCAAATTACGTCTAAAGTACGTACCTAAGTGGAAATATGTTACCTGAAAAATAAACTCAATTAATCGTTACCTTTTTTGTTTATTACTTTCGTCTTCGAAATGACATTCTTCCTGAAATTTTCTCAGTAGCAAGTCGTCTTAACGTCGGACACGCACAGAATTTACCTAAAGGTCTTAAATATTTTACACAACCGTATCCTGAAAAATACTGAACGTTAATAACATAATTTATAAAGTCACCATAGCTTTATACAGAATTTAGTCGGAAAAATTAGACTGTGTATTTGTTTACGGCTGTCAGTGCATTCACACTGTGCGCTCGATCAGCTGTAGGCGCGTGACGTATGAAGTAATTGTTTGCGGTCAACGACTGCCTTTTGCGGCGCGCAGACTTCACTGTTGCTTTGAGTATCTGCCGCCGCCGGAACACGGCGCGGTATCCTTGCATTCTCCACCTGTTTACGTATAACTGTTGGTTTCTCAAAAGTATGTCATTCCACAAAAATTTTTACGTTCGATATATGATGTATTCCCTTAGAGCGCCGAGATTTAAGAGTTTCTACTTCCACAGTATTATCATGTATAATTTTGCGAATCCTATATGGACCGTTATAAAACAGAAAAAATTTGCGACACAAGCCTTTTCCTTTATGAGACAAACGATGAGACTTAATTAACACCTTCTGACCAACTGACAAGATTTTTAAACGACCAGGACGTTTAGCTGATTTCTCTCTTCTAGCAGCCGCAGATGCAATATTTTGTAGAGCCAGGTTGACAACTTCAGAATGCCGCAGTTTCCGTGAAGGCGGAAATGGAACGATTTCAGAAATGCGATGTGTTGGTACTTTATTTTTTAATATCAATAGAGGCGGTAAAGAAGTTGAGTCATTAGGAAGTTCATTCAGAATGTTTTGAAAAATATGAAGATACTGATCCCAAGTTCTGTGATTCTGATGACAATAAAGACGGCACAATTTATTGATTTCCTTCATCCATCTTTCTGAAGCGTTAGATTGAGGGTGAAAAAGTGAAATGAAGATTGGTTTAATTTTACGACGCCGTAGAGTACGAAGCCAAATTTTAGAGCGAAACTGTGATCCATTATCTGATATAATCTTATCAACATGACCCACTTCTTTAAGAAAATGTTTGATGAAAGCATTAGATACTGAACGAGCTGTTGCTTTGCGTAAAGGTGTAAAACACACGTATTTTGATGTCAGTTCCACTGCTACAAAAATGTACGCAAAACCATTAGTAGATCGAACCACTGGACCGAACAAATCAACTGCAGCCATCTCCTTTAATTTCGCTGGAATGATAGGAAACAACGGTGCTCTGTGAGAAATTGTTGGCGGCTTAGCCTTTTGACATAATTTGCATTTGGCAAGAACAGATCGAATACGTTTTTCCATATTACTGAAGTAGCAATTTTCTCGTAATTTATGAAAGCATTTTCTGGGACCAAAGTGCGCATAACTAAAATGTGTGTACCAAATCAATTTATTGACCCACTCATCAGGAATACAAACTAACCAAACAGAGTTGTCGACCGATTTTCGTTTGAAAAGAATATCATTGCGAACTAAATAATACTTTCTGATCGCTACGCTTTCCTTTCTCCTCCACTTCTCCTTAATGTCCTTCCAGATTGGATCCTTATTTTGCTCCTTAGCGATGTCCTGGAGCGAAGATCAAATAAAGTTCTCAAACGCAACGCCTTGAATGTACATCAAACAATAATGGTTTTCTTTGCAGTCCTCTTCAGCACTTTGTTTCAAACCCATAGGTGCACGTGATAAAGCATCAGCAACAATATTTGAAGATCCCTGTATGTAAACAATACTAAAATCAAATTCCTGTAGATACAGCGCCCATCGTGACAATCTGCCATGAGTTAATTTTGTCGACATAAGAAATTCCAAAGCTCGATGATCAGTGTAAACCTTAGTATGTCTACCAAACAAAAATGTGCGAAATTTTGTGACAGCCCAAACAACAGCCAAAGCTTCAAGTTCCGTAATCGAATAATTCTTTTCGGATTTAGAGAGAACACGACTTCCAAATGCAATAGTCTTCTGTACTACAACGCCGTTTTCTTCTATCTCTTGAAATAAATGTGCACCTAGGCCTTTGTATGATGAGTCCGTCGCCAAACAAAAATCTTTAGATAAATCCGGATGTGAAAGAAGTGGAGCAGCAACTAAAGCGTCACGAAGTTGTTCAAATTCTGATTGAGCTTCCTCATCCCAACACCAATTAGAATTCTTTCCAGATAGTTCACATAAACGAGGTGTGGCCAAATTGTCCAATCTAACAAAGCGTCTAAGAAAATTACAGACACCAAGGAAACTACGAACATCACGTTTTGTGGTAGGAACAGCATAATTACGAATAGCGTCTAGTTTTTCTGGATCAGGAAGAATACCTTCTGTAGAAATAATGTGACCGAGAAATTTCACCTGAGAATGACCAAATTCAGATTTTTCCAAGTTCACTGTCATGCAAACTCGTGCAAAAATACGTAATAATGAATCCAAAATTTTGTTATGCTCACTCCAAGAACGTTTAGCAATAAGAATATCGTCAACATATGAAGTAATATTGTCACGAAGATAAAAAGGTAAAATTTCATTTAAGCTACGAATGAATGCTGCTGAAGATACAGTAAGTCCAAACGGTAATTTCCGAAACTGGTAACAGTTACCAAAGGCTAAAAAGGCAGTATATTTTCTACAATCAGGGTGGAGTTCTATTTGCCAAAAACTTGCGCGCATATCAATCGTGGATAAAACTTTAATTCCATGGAAATGTTGAAGAAGTTCATCTAAATTTTGTGGACGGTCAGTTTCAGGAATAATAATATTATTTATCTGTCTGGAATCCAGAACCAAACGAATTGACCCATCCTTTTTAAGAACAACGTGCAATGGGCTGGTATAAGGGCTGACTGCTGGCTCAATAATGCCCTGATCTAACATGTATTGAAGTTCTTTCTTAACCTTGTCTCTGTAAGCCAAAGGAATAGCGTACGTTTTCCCGCCCAATGGTGTGTGTTCTTTTACTTTAAATAAATATTGTAAGCCTTGTATAGTTAATGTGTGATGACTAAACACTGTAGCATGTGAAGTCAAAATATGGTGCAGCTCTTCTCTTGCAACGTCGTCTGGCACTTCAGCTTTTTTAACCTTTTCATTAATTAATTCTTCGCTACTAATTATATCCTCCATCGCGTCTCTGTATCTATTGTCATTGTCATGAATAAACACACTGTCGTCATAATGCTCAACGAAAACATCAGAAGTAAGAAACCTTAAACATTTTGTATCTGATTCAGATCTTGCTAAACACTCGAAAAATTTCAGACATTTCGGCATTCCGGCAACAGTCAAATTCACACTTCCTTCTTTAAAGTTCAAAATTGCCTTATGTGTGTTAAGAAACTCCATACCTAATATAATCTGTGTACTGAGTAATGGAACAATAATAAAATTAGCAGACAATTCGTATCCTTGACAAATGAAATTTAGGTTGGTCTGTTGTTTAACTTCCACACCTTTTCCAGAAATCGCTCCTCGAATTGTAGTTTTAGAAATAGGTAACACAGGACAGGCAATAGTTCTTTCACATATACGAAAAACTGATTCACTAATGACGTTCAATGGGCTCCCAGAATCTAGAACTGCAGTGAACTTATTCTTACCCACACATAGTTCAATAACAGGATGTAAAAATGCGTCTACATTATTCTCCTTTTCGCCTAGCAAAATGTCTCTCATATCTTCCAGGCGTACGTAGTGTAAAGTTGTAGTGTCATTACTTTCTGACCCGTCTATATTGCTGCCAGAAGCCGAAGCTGCTAGTCATTGTCGATTGTTTGCGTCACGTCTTTGATTATTCCCGACATTTCGCGGATCAATTTCTACTATTTCCACTTGTCTCTCTGAATTTCTGTCACGCGGAGGATGCCAATTAGGTCCTTCCTGTCTGTTAGATGCAAATTCTTGGTTGTGTCTGTTATTAAAATTTCTGTTTTCCTGTCTGTTTGCATAACTACTTCTTGTATAATTTCGACTGTCACTTCTGTAATTATTGTTGTATCTACTACCCTGGTCATTTCTGTAGTAAGAATTTCTATTATTGTATGGATAATTTCTGTCTTGATGATACCGATTACTGTTTCCGTATGATTGATCATTCCGGTAAGAATTACCGTTATTATAATTGTCTGTGTAATTTCTGTTAGAACGTCTGTTATTGTCATAAGGCTGGTATCTATTGTCCTGTCTGTTACGTCTGTCATTCTCAAAATTACCCATATAACGCCCGTTCCGATCACTATCCCTTTTCTCTGAAAATCTATCGTAATTACTGTTACTGAAAAAGTTACAAGAAGTCCCGTCGTCGTTGTCATACTCAAGTTCTTGTAACAAAGTCTTAAAAGTCTCAATTTCGTCTTTACATCTTCCGGCTAAAGCAATTTGTCTTATGGATTGTGGCAGCTTAGTTAAACAAATGCGAATTAATTCAGTCGGGCTATAAGGGTTGGAAAGGAACTGATTCTTTCGAATCATGTCTGCAAAATATTCCGCTGGCGTGCGGAACTCAGACTGTTTGAAATTACGCTGCATAATAAGACTGTGTTTGACTCTGTCTTGCGTGTTTTCGGACCAATATGCCGATAGAAATGCATGATAAAAATCATTCAGATTATTACAATCTCTAATGAGTGCGCGCATCCGCGTCGCCGGTTCATTTTCTAAATATCCACACATAAATTCCAGTTTGTGACTTAGTGGCCAATTTGGTGGGAGTGCATACATAAATTGATCTAACCATGCACATGGATGTATGTCATTCTTAGAATTGCGGAAGATCTTAAATTTCCGAACAGTCAAAAAGTGTTTATAGTCAAAGTTTTCGCCTCGTGGCGACAAAGACCTACCGCGTCTGTCCCAGTCCCAATGTTGATTATTGTCAAGTTCGCGCGCCTGGCGCTCCCTTGTTGCATCCCGTAAATGAAACAAATTATTTTCTTCAAACCCCTCCGCTAACTGTGATTCCAAATTTCTTTTGCTGTCCTTTCCTACGATTTCGCCTTCAATTTGTTTGACTTGCTTTCGTAATGCCTCAACTTCCCTTTTAACGCGTTCATTAAATTTTCCCTGAATTTCAACATGCTTACTTATGTTCTGGTACTCTTCGGTTTCTGCAAATGGTAATGGAGCTGTATCATCTGAATCTCTATCCCCATTTAAACTAAGACTTGTCAATTTATCTGAAATCTCCTCAACTCTTTCCGATAAGTCACCTATTTTTTCTTTCTGTTTACTTACGTCTTCCGTAAGTGTCGCGACTCGGGTTTCAGTATTGACACATTTGGTCGCTATCTGACTGCAAAGAACAACAACAAAGAATGAAATGGAAATTTTCATTAACACAATTAATTAATTAAGTCCCCAGCAACTATAAAACCTACGAAACCAAAGCACAAGTATAACTGTTCTGTGTGTGGAAGTATGACTCAACGTACGCATCTGGCATGGTTCTTCTTCAACAACACAAGAAATTTTAAATATCATTTATACTGAATTAATTAAAGAAAATAGAAATAATTTTCCCTGATTTTCAACATGCTTACTTATGTTATGGTACTCTTCGGTTTCTGCAAATGGTAATGGAGCTGTATCATCTGAATCTCTATCCCCATTTAAACTAAGACTTGTCAATTTATTTGAAATCTCCTCAACAAAACCTACGAAACCAAAGCACAAGTGTAACTGTTCTGTGTGTGGAAGTATGACTCAACGTACGCATCTACTCTAATACAAGAACACAAGCCAGATGCGGTGGCTACACTGAGCCACAGCGCCAGAGATCGCGCTAGAGAGTATTGTTCCGCCGCCTCCACTGGCAGTGATTATTGAGAACTCGTAGTGGGCAGTGCTTTGGGAGAACTATTGAGAACTCGTAGTGGGCAGTGCTTTGGGAGAACTCGTGGTAGTCAGTGCTGAGATGTCGTAGTGAGGAGTGTTTGTTGAGATGAGCTAGTAGGCAGTGCTTGCTGAGATGTGATACTGAAAAGTTCTTGTTGAGATGTGATAGTAGCGAGTCGGTGTGGAGAGATTGTAATGTCTAGAGTGCTTTTCATCAATATAAATTAAGGTAACAAACTACTTTTCTTTTCTTTCTCATTATTTCAATGTCCTGAATAATGCGTCATTACAGGTTCAGTGCTGAGATGTCGTAGTGAGGAGTGTTTGTTGAGATGAGCTATCATTTGTGTGTTTGTTATGATTTGTGTGTTTAGTGTAAAAGCATTGTATGTGTATTCAAACTATTGTTCATGCCTGAAGTGTCTGATTAGTGATGGTGCTGCACTTTTCAACATGGTGGATGCCACCTGGACATGTTTAATTTCTGCTGATGAACTGTGTGGCATTATTCAGGACATTGAAATAATGAGAAAGAAAAGAAAAGTAGTTTGTTACCTTAATTTATATTGATGAAAAGCACTCTAGACATTACAATCTCTCCACACCGACTCGCTACTATCACATCTCAACAAGAACTTTTCAGTATCACATCTCAGCAAGCACTGCCTACTAGCTCATCTCAACAAACACTCCTCACTACGACATCTCAGCACTGACTACCACGAGTTCTCCCAAAGCACTGCCCACTACGAGTTCTCAATAATCACTGCCAGTGGAGGCGGCGGAACAATACTCTCTAGCGCGATCTCTGGCGCTGTGGCTCAGTGTAGCCACCTTTCAACGTCATTGGTGAAAGCCGATGGGTTGTATCCCATTCTTCAGTATCCCACGAAACTAGGCATGGGTACGTCAGAGTGATGTCACGGGGAAGTTCACTGTGGCGAACCTGCAGATAAGAATATGATGAACCTAATATTTTGGGCTCCTTAAGATGGCGGACGTCAGCTTCAAGTTCCTAACGTAATGACAACTCCATTCTTTTTTTATCTCCATGACAGCAACCACGCTACAGCAGTATCGCTGCATAACTTGAAAACCAATGTATTAATTCGTTTTAAAATACTCACAGTCTCAGAAAGAAGTAAATTATCTTTC
This sequence comes from Schistocerca nitens, assembly GCF_023898315.1. Lineage (NCBI taxonomy): Eukaryota > Metazoa > Arthropoda > Insecta > Orthoptera > Acrididae > Schistocerca > Schistocerca nitens. The sequence continues at coordinate 505,493,693 of NC_064622.1, forward strand.
TTTCAAGAATTAATCACCTTTCCCTTTCAAGAAAATCCTGGAGATAATTTCTCTCCTTTTTGACTTAGGAAATATGAAATAATTTCTCTCTTTGGAAATTGACAAATCTGAACTAACAATCCTGTTTCTTTGGGAATCAATATGTTTGCATTTTATAACGTTGCAGATTTTTTTTTAACCTTTGACTTCCTTTACCTCTTTACTTTTCGACATTTGCCAATTGTTCAGTTGGTATAAAACTGAACTTTAATTTTAAAATATCTTTGAATATTAAGTATAGAGCACATAACACTTGTTTCACTATTTTCATTTTTAAAATAGAAGTTGTTCTGTCTTTATTGGCTGTTTTCTTTCATTTACAGATACAAGTCAGCTTCGATTTTACGAGCGCTGGCCAATCAAACAAACCCTGTAATCAGAAAATTAAAAAAGAAAAAGAAACAAAAGCCCTTGGTGTCACTTGGACTTTAAAATAGACACGAAATTAATCCTGCTTCAGGGTCTGACTTTCCGCGAACCCGATACTAATGAAATTATTTAAAACACAGCACTCGCACCATAGGAGAGACAATTAGCGTGTCTTCAGTAATAATGGTTCTTGGTTTGTCGTTTAGGATTTTATAGGAAAAGCTACTAAAGTCGACACCGTGCGCGCAGATCTCCTACTTGGTTCTCACTATATCACATACAACCGTAGGACGACCGTTCCCATAATTACAAAGATAACACAATCCACGTACCTGTACAGAGATTTCCCAACATTAACTAAAATACATCGTCGCTCACGCTGAAGTTGCAAAAGAAGCCCCCCTAACAGAATGTCGCAAATTGACTATTTCCTAAGTGCTTGCTTTCACCTTAAAGTCTACTAATACAAAAACGCAGGTGCACTATTTCCTTAGTGCGTGTCTTCTCCACTTCCAAATTCAGGCAAAGGCTTGATGTGATAACGTTATTTATCTGCTTTAACAAAATGAAAAGTCTCCAATCCAGCCAAGATACGGATCGCGTACAAATGAGTGGCTTTCAAGCTACACTTCGTTCAGCACTGTTTTGGCATAAAATCACCGACCACAAGAAAACAATCCTAAACTGTAATATACCATAGCCACTACCGCTAGCACACACAAAATTTTTAAGTTCCCTTCACTTGACACTTTTCATCCCACAAAGTGAGATGAAAATTATCACTGATTGGAGCAAAGATTACTCAAACAAGCAGATAACAATCCCACGGAATTCTCCGAAACGACTGTAGCGTCTGACTCAAACATTCCCAAGTTTAACCCCAATTCGGACTGATCTTAGTCCGGCTACCAACCATCAACGAGTAACTGAATTTCTCCTTGGACAAAACAAGAACCATTTACGATGAACAAACATAGCACGCTAACTCTCGCTTTTCGTTTGAGACTGTCGTTGGAGTCTTGCGGTGGGCAGCTGCGCCGTAGATGTTATCTTTGCTGCAAACTGCTGCTGTACAGTCGTGCGTGCGTATAAACTCTCTGACTTTGACCGGATTCTACTACTAACGCGACAATCTCTACAACATTTTACAAAAATACAAATAAGAACACTTTCCAAACAAGTAATTAAACACTCGATTCTTTTCACAAAAGTGAATTTTGATGAAAAGGTTAGGCGACTCCTACTAGTAATGCATTTTGGAGCATTACGACTACCAATAAATTCCAGAACTCTGCCTGATATCTCAGATTCTCCTGGCATACAAAATGTTCGCACAACTTATAGGACTGCAGTTGGGTGACATCTTAAACAACTCTTCTGCTCGGCCGTCTATTCTTCGGCGTCTCGTCTCTGTCCACCACTGTGGATTACGTTTAGTGTCTGGAGCTTTTTACACCAGCCCTGTGGAAAGCCTTTATGCTGAGACTGCTGAACCTCCGCTGTCCAATCGGCGAGCTGTCCTTCTGAGTCGTTATGCTAGCTATCTGTCTTCCATGCCTGCTAATCCGGCCCATAATCCTTGGATTTAGGTTATGCAGGCCGCCCTTCCTCCCTACTACCACCAGGAATCCGCTTCCGTCAACTGCTACATTCTCTTTCCTTCCACCTTCCTCAGACTTTCTTGACAGCTTGGGGTACAGCACCGCCTTGGCTCCGGCCCCGGACTTGCCTGCTCCGTAACCTTCGTCAGTTTCCCAAGGATGGAACCCCTTCTCTTGTTTATCGTCGGGCATTTGCTGCTCTATGCGCACAAATGAAGGATGCCACATTTATTTACACTGATGGCTCAAAAATATCGTTTGGTGTTGGGAGTGCCTATATTGTTGGCGACATCCCAAAACGATTTCGGCTTCCCGACCAGTGTTCGGTTTTTACTGCGGAGCTTTACGCTGTTTTCCGGGCTGTCCAATACATCCGTCGCCATCAGCGGATGCAGTATGTTATGTGCTCAGATTCGCTCAGCTCTCTCTTCAGTCTCCAAGCTCTCTACCCTGTCCACCCTCTGGTCCACCGGATTCAGGACTGCCTCACTTGCTCCACTTGGGGGGCGTCTCTGTGGCGTTCCTCTGGGTCCCAGGACATGTTGGTATCTATGGAAATGAGGCGCTCGATATAGCGGCCAAGGGTGCAGTCTCTTCTAGGTTCAAATGGCTCTGAGCACTATGCGAATTTCTGAGGTCATCAGTCGCCTAGAACTTCTATGGCACGCACATTGGTCGACACTTCCCAATAATAAATTGCGGGGCGTGAAAGCTCTTCCCTGTGCTTGGACCTCTTCCTCCCGAACTCGTCGTCGGGAGGAGGTAATATTAACTAGACACCGGATAGGGCACTGTTTTTTTAGCCATCGACATCTTTTAAGTGGCGATCCACCCCCACTCCGTCCCCACTGCTCTCAACTATGGACGGTGAGAGACCTTTTACTCGAGTGCCCCTATTTTACTCCGTTACGCGCCCGTCTGCAGCTGTCGCCTGATATATCTTCCATTTTAGCAGATGACACGCGCTCAGCCGATCGCGTTCTCAAGTTTATTAGTGCCAGTGAAATGACGTCAGTCATTTGAAGCTCTTTTTGGGGACAAACAATCCCCCTTCCATAGTGGTTTTTTAAGCTTTCCGCCTGTTTTTAGTTTCCCCACTTTTTTGAGTTTCGCTCCAATTGCTGCTGGTTTCCAGTTTTGTTTTTCATCTTTTCCTAAGTCATAGACCGGGCGCTAATGACCGTAGCAGTTTTGCGCCCTAAAACCACAACAAAACAAAACCACAGTTGGATTATCAAAAAATGTTCAGATGTGTGTGAAATCTTATGGGACTTAACTGCTAAGGTCATCAGTCCCTAAGCTTACACACTACTTAACCTAAATTAACCTAAGGACAAACACACACATCCATACCCGAGGTAGGACTCGAACCTCTGCCGGAAGGTTGCATATGGGTTTGAATGTGGTACGTGGTACTTACTGGAATTAAGGAAACCGTGGAAGGGAGGATCCAACAATATAACTTTCTTTTCACACAACCAGTTTATTTAACAATATATAAACTGTGTTTTACAGGTAATCGAAGCATTTAACCATAAAATTTTCTTTAATTAAATGAACAAATTTGCAAAATTCTTTTGACGTTAAGCCTTGAGGTGAATAAGCTTTCAATCTTTGCAAAAGAAATCTGAAGTGCTGTATTGCAAAACAACAAACAATATGACATTACAAGACAGCCGGACCTGCAGCCCGTCCGTTACCGGTGAAACAGCGGTGTTTACTATCGCACTGCGCACAGTCTCCCTTATTAAATGCCCTTCTGCAACAAATGAAAACTATGTGAGCACCAATAATGAGAAGAGTGATTCAATTACTCAAAGCCGCGCGGGATTAGCCGAGCGGTCTAAGGCGCTGCAGTCCTGGACTGTGCGGCTGGTCCCGGCGGAGGTTCGAGTCCTCCCTCGGGCATGGGTGTGTGTGTGTGTGTGTTTGTCTTTAGGATAATTTAGGTTAAGTAGTGTGTAAGCTTAGGGACTGATGACCTTAGCAGTTGAGTCCCATAAGATTTCACACACACACACACACACACACACACACACACACACAGAATTACTCAAAACAGATGACTTAACTTTTAATTTGAAATCTGTATGGCGAAAGGTTCGGGGTTAAGAAGCGCATCTGTGCTTAAACGTTAAACAAATTAGCAAACAACATGACAATGATAAGGCTTACTTCAAAGCAACCAACCTCTTAATTTCAATCGGCAAGCAAGGTGCGACTGGACCCCAATCCGTCTCTTCTGACAATTTTATTTTGACTAAAGCCCTGGAGACTGTTGGCTGTTAATATTTTCAAAGTTAAACTGATTGTCAGTTATTAAGAGCGCTCTGAAGGAACATTACTTGTGAACACTTATTACAAGAGAACTCACACGGCGGTGCCACAAGATCCAGCTAAAATACACCAATAATGACCGGGTCTTTGAAACACAGAAACGCACAGCTTAGTACAACAGGTTGTTCAGATTATAACTAATGACTGAGAAATGCAATTACAATCAAAGAATTGAATCGATTAACAGCTACATCTAACCACAAGGTCCCTCTTTTGTTTAGCGGCAACCTGTGCCTTAGTACAATTTTCGCGGCTGTATTTATGACGAAGAGCTGATTAATAAGAACATTAATGATATGGTACAAACCAGAAAGGAAAGGCAATGTCATAGCGGGAGAAATTTTAAAACAACTAGTGTCTTAGTACAATCCAGTTGCTTACATTTATGACCCAAGAGCTGACCGAGTAAAACTTTGAGGGTCGGGTACAAACCAGAAAATAATAAGTAGGGTAGGTAGACAATAAAAGAAACCACCACGAGAATTACAGAATGTTACTCCCCTTTATCAGCAAGCAGTTCCGTGGATCCACGGTGCGTCACAGCGGTTACTGAGTGGTGCCGATGAAAGCCAGCTAGGCAGACAGGCCACGAACGGTCGTCCGACACGAATGTTGCCGACCAGCCGACGGGATGTCGGCCTGCTGCTTGTAGTCGGCGCTGACCCCGGTGAAGTACTCCGGTATCTTCGCTCAGCTCAGGCCCTCCTTGCACAGTTCGTGGCTGCCGCCTCTAGGACGTCGTGAGCACCCCTTGTCGCGACGCTACCGCCAGTCACCAAACATCGTGCTTCTCGCTCGGGCCAGCGAACCCCGTATACACCGGGTGATCAAAAAGTGAATATAAATTTGAAAACTGAATAAATCACGGAATAATGTAGATAGAGAGGTACAAATTGACACACATACTTGGAATGACATGGGGTTTTATTAGAACCAAAAAAATACAAAATTTCAAAAAAATGTTTGACAGATGGCGCTTCATCTGATCAGAATAGCAATAATTAACATAACAAAGTAAGACAAAGCAAAGGTGATGTTCTTTACAGGAAATGCTCAATATGTCCACCATCATTCCTCAACAATAGCTGTACTCGAGGAATAATGTTGTGAACAGCACTGTAAAGCATGTCCGGAGTTATGGTGAGGCATTGGCGTCGGGAAGTTGTCTTTCAGCATCCCTAGAGATGTCGGTCGATCACGATACACTTGCGACTTCAGGTAAACCCAAAGCCAATAATCGCTCGGACTGAGGTCTGGGGACCTGGGAGGCCAAGCATGACGAAAGTGGCGGCTGAGCACACGATCATCACCAAGCGACGCGCGCAGGAGATCTTTGTTCAAATGTTCAAATGTGTGTGAAATCTTATGGGACTTAACTGCTAAGGTCATCAGTCCCTAAGCTTACTCACTACTACTTCCTAAATTATCCTAAGCACAAACACACACACCCATGACCGAGGGAGGACTCGAACCTCCGCCGAGACCAGCAGGAGATCTTTCACGCGTCTAGCAGTATGGGGTGGTTCTAATAAAACCCCATGTCATTCCAAGCATGTGTGTCAATTTTTACCTCTCTGTCTACATTATTCCGTGGTTTACTAAGTTCTCAAATTTATACTGACTTTTTGATCACCCGGTATATCGGCTAGGAAAGACCTAAGGACACAACCCCCAGATCTTTCCCTCATAGATACAGGTAATGGGGCCGCAAGAGGGATAGTCGATGCTACACCCGAGCCAGTGACGCCAGAAAGGTCTACTGACTCAATCGCGCCACGGCTCAGAATGCATCATCAGTATGGATCTCAGACTGACTTCTGTGTCTGCAGTAAAACTAGTGCAATAGTTTATGTGTTTAATTGCAGAGTCACATTTGTCCACACCACAGCATGGGCCTGCCATCTGCAATCCTATTCTCAGTTTAGAGTCACATTTGTCCACACCACAGCATGGGCCTGCCATCTGCAATCCTATTCTCAGTTTACATTTAACTGTAGCGAATGGAAAAACAAGCTCATATAATTTCTTTCCGACACACCTGTAATACTGCTGTTGCAAAAGATATTAACGTCTCTCAGGGAAGATGGATCTTCACTTTTACATTTAATGATGCTACAGCGAGTGCACCCACCTTCGGCGCATTTCGTTCAGCGCGGTGTCACGTCGGCAGTCGGCAGCCTCCAACCCCCCCCCCCCCCCCCCCCCACACACACACACGGCAATACGGCGGCCCTGATCACAAGAGTTTGCAGGCAGAATCGCACATGTGACGCGGTGATGAAAAATTAAGATTTCAAGAAATAAAGTTCTGTACTTTGGCCCATAAATCTAGCAACCAGTGTAAGTCTAGAAAGTGACTTGCTGCAATGATAATTAACCGAAATGTAAATAACTTTATTGATGCAGATTATGTAGTTTCTCTGATTTTTAATGAGTGTTAGAAGTCCACAACTTTTATGAATATTTGTAAAAGGTAAGCTAGTCTGCACCGGTGCAAGCAACCACGGCAAGTTATGAGCCAGAATGAGGTTTCCACTCTGCAGCGGAGTGTGCGCTGATATGAAACTTCTGGTCCGACACACAGTTTTAATCTGTCAGGAAGATTCAAGTTATTAGCCTTTCATACTTCAATTCCCCGATAAAGCTCTTCAATTACTGTCCTTCACGTATTAAGTAATCAATACAACCATCAAATCTTGATGAGACATTGCATGGGGGCTTAATTAAAATAAAATGCAAATAATTTTAATTTTTTGCTTTAGTAGCTGTATGTCCGATTACGCTATGTATCGTAAACGGTTGGCCCTGACTAGTATTATTACGCTATCTGACTGCATAGAACAATAACAAAGAATGAAATGGAAATTTTCATTAACACAATTAATTAATTAAGTCCCCAGCAACTATAAAACCTACGAAACCAAAGCACAAGTATAACTGTTCTGTGTGTGGAAGTATGACTCAACGTACGCATCTGGCACGGTTCTTCTTCAATAACACAAGAAATTTTAAATATCATTTATACTGAATTAATTAAAGAAAATAAAAATACCATAATTACTCAAGAAAACCAGAATTACACTCTAATACAAGAACACAAGCCAGATGCTTTGTTGACTGAACCTGTAATGACGCATTATTTAAAACATGGAAATAATTAAAAATAAATCAAGTTTCGTTACCTTCATATATTGACCAAAATCACTCTAATCATTACAATATATCTCCACACCGACTCGCTATTACCACATCTCAACAAGAACTTTTCAGTATCACATCTCAGCAAGCACTCTCTACTAGAACATCTCAACAAACACTCTCTGCTACGAGTTCTTAACAAGCACTGACTACCACGAGCTCACCCCAAGCACTGCCCACTACGACATCTCTATAATCACTGCCAGTGGAGGCGGCGGAACAATACTCTCTAGCGCGATCTCTGGCGCTGTGGCTCAGTGTAGCCACCTTTCATATGCCCTTCCTCCACAGACTAGAATTTGATGGTATTTTTGCCAGCATTGGTGGTGAAAATACCACCAAATTCGTCAAAAAAATGCAGACAAAAATAAAAGATAATATTAATACGTAAATATCACATACTAGATAAAATTTTGGCTTTGCACTGACCTTTCAATAACCTAATATATAAAGTACAGTAAGCAATACAAATTCTTTCATACATGTGACTTTACATTACAGTTTACACAAGTATTATGTGGTTAAACAGTTCAATCAATAGCGTCAGCAATGACGAATATGTGCAGGTAAGAGTCTCATAACTTTTCACAAACAGTAATACGCAAAAAATCAGTTTATACAAATATTCACATAAACGCTTTCCATAGCCCAAGAAACAAGTAGTTGACTGTTCCAGCAGTAGCACCCAGCAATGGTCAACAGGTGCAAATACCAACAAGTGACATTTTTTCAGTAGAAACAGTCCATCAGTGGCACCCAGTAATGTTGAATAGGTGCAGACACCAACAAGTAACACCATTTCAGTATAAGCAGTTCCATTAGTGGCACCAGCAATGTTGAGCAGGTGCACACAGCAACAGGTGACATCTTTTCAGTAGAAGCAGTCCATCAGTGGCACCCAGCAATGTTGAGCAGGTGCAGACACCAACAAGTAACACCATTTCAGTAGAAGCAGTCCATCAGTGGCACCCAGCAATGTTGAGCAGGTGCAGACATCAACAGGTGACATCTTTTCAGTAGAAGCAGTCCATCAGTGGCACCCAGCAATGTTGAGCAGGTGCAGACATCAACAAGTAACACCATTTCAGTATAAGCAGTTCCATTAGTGGCACCAGCAATGTTGAGCAGGTGCAGACACCAACAAGTGACATCATTTCAGTAGAAGCAGTCCATCAGTGGCACCCAGCAATGTTGAGCAGGTGCAGACATCAACAGGTGACATCTTTTCAGTAGAAGCAGTCCATCAGTGGCACCCAGCAATGTTGAGCAGGTGCAGACATCAACAAGTAACACCATTTCAGTAGAAGCAGTCCATCAGTGGCACCCAGCAATGTTGAGCAGGTGCAGACATCAACAAGTAACACCATTTCAGTATAAGCAGTTCCATTAGTGGCATCAGCAATGTTGAGCAGGTGCAGACACCAACAAGTGACTTCATTTCAGTAGAAGCAGTCCATCAGTGGCACCCAGCAATGTTGAGCAGGTGCAGACAGCAACAGGTGACATCTTTTCAGTAGAAACAGTCCATCAGTGGCACCCAGCAATGTTGAACAGGTGCAGACATCAACAAGTAACACCATTTCAGTAGAAGCAGTCCATCAGTGGCACCCAGCAATGTTGAGCAGGTGCAGACATCAACAAGTAACACCATTTCAGTATAAGCAGTTCAATTAGTGGCATCAGCAATGTTGAGCAGGTGCAGACACCAACAAGTGACTTCATTTCAGTAGAAGCAGTCCATCAGTGGCACCCAGCAATGTTGAGCAGGTGCAGACAGCAACAGGTGACATCTTTTCAGTAGAAACAGTCCATCAGTGGCACCCAGCAATGTTGAACAGGTGCTGACTGTAGTCCATAATATTCACTTTCACTAATCACACTGTTCATCAGCAGAAATTAAACATGACTAAATGTCACACATCATGTTGAAAAGTGCAGCACCATCACTAATCAGACAGTTCAGGCATGAACAATAGTTTGAATACACATACAATGCTTTTACACTAAACATACAAATCATAATAAACACACAAATGATATCAGATAATTGTCATATTAAATATTATAAATACACAAATATCAGTAAACCTATAATTTTTATGGGTGTCAGTGCAAGCCACAACAACAAGTAAAATAATATTTAGGAGATAGGTTGGTACCAATTTGGGATAGGGAAAGGAAAACACACAAAAAACACTCACTCATCTTTCATCCACATTAGTGCTACTGTGTAATTGAATAGTGTCAACTGTGTAAGTGCAATTCTGTCAAAATTTTATGTTCATCATGTGTATCAAGTAGTAGTGGCAGCAATGTATAACAGTCAATAATAGTTAGTCAACGTCATAGTCATCATGTCAAGACCAATGTTTGCCAAGCCAGATCAAATTGTACGGTTGCTGAACAACTGTCAGTGAGCCAAGATATGCAAATGCTTCCTCTCTCAAAAAAAAAAAGTATATACTGCTTACTGATTTAACAAAGTGTGTGTGTAGACAATCTTTCTTCTACTTAAGTGTTCTAGTCTGCCATCTTCATCCTCCTTGTTCCATATAGACCAACAAAAAAAAAAAAAAATGCTCCTCACTTACTTTACCTCCTATGCACCAAAACTCCAATAATCATCAGCATCAATACATCGATACATATAAACCTTTGTCCACGAAAACTCCAATAATCATCATCATTACTTTACCTCTTATCCACCAAAACTCCAATAATCATCAGCATCAATACATCGATACATATAAACCTTTGTCCACGAAAACTCCAATAATCATCATCATTACTTTACCTCTTATCCACCAAAACTCCAATAATCATCAGCATCAATACATCGATACATATAAACCTTAGCACCAATATCATTTCACTTCCATAACAACTCTTTCCTCTAGTCAGTCTCCAAGTACAGACAAAATCCTAGTGCAACTTCAATTCAGCATCCCATACAATCCGAAGACACAGTGTCCACACACACCTCTGTATAATCCATCTCACCCAAATCTTCTACTCATTATAAATTATAAGATACATTTTGGTTCCTTGTCCATCATTAAATAAAAGAAATGCGTACATGACCTCTAACAGACTTAGTTCGAATAACTCTCAGTAATTAATTACGATTACGGAGTGTGAATGATCATAATATTTCACAGTGTGTACACCACTTCAAGAATCATGGCAGAAGCAAACATGTGGAGTATTTCTTGTGTCAAGTGTCACTTCCTATTTCAATTGCTCACGAAGAATGCAGTGTAATAACTGTCAATGGTCTAAACCTAGTGTTGGTATGTCACGTCGTTAGCTTCCTTCCTATTAGCATAAATTTATACAGCTTCCTGAAAACCTCCAGCTCATGTGACTTCTATGCAGTTTCTTGTACCAATGTCGTTCGTAGAATTATAGCAGTTCATTTTCTTATCTTAAAAATATAAGGCACTGAGCGTAAGCAAAACATGCAATAGCGCGTAAATATACCAGTAGAGAACAGAATGTCAACAAGTGGATGCAGCACAATCCCTACAACGAGGCTCTGCCAAGCGAACAATCTATAATTAATACCATAGTGTGACCTAAACTCTATGTTTGTACACGGTATATCAGCATTTCTATATACCAACTTATAGTTATGACAACAAAACAGAAGTGTGTAAATATGCAATCCATACGCACAGCAGCAAACATATATCTTACGTAATAAACAAGTCATTAGCATCATTCAGCATAAGCAAATAAATGTTCATATGTAATCTTAATAAGTAAACATGAAGGCGCAAGCAGATAAATCACAAAGTGTAACCTACATACCTAACTACAGTCAGCACAATTAATCAGGTGACAATTATAATTTAAATAAATAAGCACAGCAGGCACATAATAGAAAAATATGACATCAGTGAAAAAGCAGTGCAGCCAAGCGATGCATAATATATACAAATAACAAGCCTGTTCATTAATCAATCATCGTCAAAATCAGTTAATGTGCGTAAGCACGTCGCTTCACAAGTAAATTCATAGAACATGAAATTTAGCACAAAGTACGAATCACGTAATCGCAAGCAGCAAATTACGTCTAAAGTACATACCTAAGTGGAAATATGTTACCTGAAAAATAAACTCCATTAATCGTTACCTTTTTGGTTTTTTACTTCTTTTTTTTTCGAAATTATATTCTTCCTGAAATTTTCTCCATAGCAAGTCGTCTTAACGTCGGACACGCACAGAATTTACCTGAAGGTCTTAAATATTTTATACAACCGTATCCTGAAAAATACTGAACGTTAATAACATAATTCATCAAGTCGCTATAGCTTTATACTGAATTTAGTCGGAGAAATTAGACTGTGTATTTGTTTACGTCTGTCAGTGCATTCGCACTGGGCGCTCGATCAGCTGTAGGCGAGTGACGTAGGAAGTGATTGTTTGCCGTCAACGACTGCCTCGTGCGGCGCGCAGACTGACTGTTGCTTTGAGTATGTGCCGCCGCCAAAACAGCGCGGTATCCTTGTACTCTCTCCATGTTTACGTAAACTGTTGGTTTCTCACAAGTATATCATTCCACAAAATTTTTTATGTTAGATATATGATGTATTCCCTTAGAGCGCCGAGATTTAAGAGTTTCTACTTCGACAGTGTTATCATGAATGATTTTGCGAACCCTATATGGACCGTTATAAAGCAGAAAAAATTTGCGACACAAGCCTTTTCCTTTATGAGACAAACGATGAGACTTAATTAATACCTTCTGACCAACTGACAAAGTTTTTAAACGACCAGGACGCTTAGTTGATTTCTCTCTTCCAGCAGCCGCAGATGCAATATTTTGTAGAGCCAGGTTGACAACTTCAGAATGCCGCAGTTTCCGTGAAGGCGGAAAAGGAACGATTTCAGAAATGCGATTAATCGGTGCTTTATTTTTTAATGTCAATATAGGCGGTAAAGAAGTTGAATCATTAGGAAGTTCATTCAGAATGTTTTGAAAAATATGAAGATACTGATCCCAAGTTCTGTGATTCTGATGACAATAAAGACGACACAATTTATTGATTTCCTTCATCCATCTTTCTGAAGCGTTAGATTGAGGGTGAAAAAGTGAAATGAAGATTGGTTTAATTTTACGACGCCGTAGAGTACGAAGCCAAATTTTAGAGCGAAACTGTGATCCATTATCTGATATTACCTTATCAACATGACCAATTTCTTTAAGAAAATGTTTGATGAAAGCATTAGATACTGAACGAGCTGTTGCTTTGCGTAACGGTGTAAAACACACAGATTTTGATGTCAATTCCACTGCTACAAAAATGTACGCAAAACCATTAGTAGATCGAACCACTGGACCGAACAAATCAACTGCAGCCATCTCCTTTAATTTCGCTGGAATGATAGGAAACAACGGTGCTCTGTGAGAAATTGTTGGCGGCTTAGCCTTTTGACATAATTTGCATTTGGCAAGAACAGATCGAATACGTTTTTCCATATTACTGAAGTAGCAATTTTCTCGCAATTTATGAAAGCATTTTCTGGGACCAAAGTGCGCATAACTGAAATGTGTGTACCAAATCAATTTATTGACCCACTCATCAGGAATACAAACTAACCAAACAGAGTTGTCGACCGATTTTCGTTTGAAAAGAATATCATTGCGAACTAAATAATACTGTCTGATCGCTACGCTTTCCTTTCTCTTCCACTTCTCCTTAATGTCCTTCCAGATTGGATCCTTATTTTGCTCCTTAGCGATGTCCTGGAGCGAAGACGAAATAAAGTTCTCAAACGCAACACCTTGAATGTACATCAAACAATAATGGTTTTCTTTGCAGTCCTCTTCAGCACTTTGTTTCAAACCCATAGGTGCACGTGATAAAGCATCAGCAACAATATTTGAAGATCCCTGTATGTAAACAATACTAAAATCAAATTCCTGTAGGTACAACGCCCATCGTGACAATCTGCCATGAGTTAATTTTGTCGACATAAGAAATTCCAAAGCTCGATGATCAGTGTAAACCTTAGTATGTCTACCGAACAAAAATGTGCGAAATTTTGTGAAAGCCCAAACAACAGCCAAAGCTTCAAGTTCCGTAATCGAATAATTCTTCTCGGATTTAGAGAGAACACGACTTCCAAATGCAATAGTCTTCTGTACTACAACGCCGTTTTCTTCTATCTCTTGAAATAAATGTGCACCTAGGCCTTTGTATGATGAGTCCGTCACCAAACAAAAATCTTTGGATAAATCCGGATGTGAAAGAAGTGGAGCAGCAACTAAAGCATCCCGAAGTTGTTCAAATTCTGATTGAGCTTCCTCATCCCAACACCAATTAGAATTTTTTCCAGATAGTTCACATAAACGAGGTGTGGCCAAATTGTCCAATCTAACAAAGCGTCTAAGAAAATTACAGACACCAAGGAAACTACGAACATTACGTTTTGTGGTAGGAACAGCGTAATTACGAATTGCGTCTAGTTTCTCTGGATCAGGAAGAATACCTTCTGTAGAAATAATGTGACCGAGAAATTTCACCTGGGATCGACCAAATTCAGATTTTTCTAAGTTCACTGTAATGCCAGCTCGTGCAAAAATACATAATAATGAATCCAAAATTTTGTTGTGCTCACTCCAAGAATGTTTAGCGATAAGAATATCGTCAACATATGAAGTAATATTGTCACGAAGATAAACAGGTAAAATTTCATTTAAGCTACGAATAAATGCTGCTGAAGATACAGTAAGTCCAAACAGTAATTTCCGAAACTGGTAACAGTTACCAAAAGCTAAAAAGGCAGTATATTTTCTACAATCAGGGTGGAGTTCTATTTGCCAAAAACTTGCGCGCATATCAATCGTGGATAAAACTTTAATTCCATGGAAATGTTGAAGAAGTTCATCTAAATTTTGTGGACGGTCAGTTTCAGGAATGATGATATTATTTATCTGTCTGGAATCCAGAACCAAACGAATTGACCCATCCTTTTTAAGAACAACGTGTAATGGGCTAGTATAAGGGCTGACTGCTGGCTCAATAATGCCCTGATCTAACATGTATTGAAGTTCTTTCTTAACCTTGTCTCTGTAAGCCAAAGGAATAGCGTACGTTTTCCCGCCCAATGGTGTGTGTTCTTTTACTTTAAATAAATATTGTAAGCCTTGTATAGTTCCTGTGTGATGACTAAACACTGTAGCATGTGAAGTCAAAATATGGTGCAGCTCTTCTCTTGCAACGTCATCTGGCACTTCAGCTTTTTTAACCTTTTCATTAATTAATTCTTCGCTACTAATTATATCCTCCATCGCGTCTCTGTATCTATTGTCATTGTCATGAATAAACACACTGTCGTCATAATGCTCAACGAAAACATCAGAAGTAAGAAACCTTAAACATTTTGTATCTGATTCAGATCTTGCTAAACACTCGAAAAATTCCAAACATTTCGGCATTCCGGCAACAGTCAAATTCACACTTCCTTCTTTAAAGTTCAAAATTGCCTTATGTGTGTTAAGAAACTCCATACCTAATATAATCTGTGTACTGAGTAATGGAACAATAATAAAATTAGCAGACAATTCGTATCCTTGACAAATGAAATTTAGGTTGGTCTGTTGTTTAACTTCCACACCTTTTCCAGAAATCGCTCCTCGAATTGTAGTTTTAGAAATAGGTAACACAGGACAGGCAATAGTTCTTTCACATATACGAAAAACTGATTCACTAATGACGTTCAATGGGCTCCCAGAATCTAAAACTGCAGTGAACTTATTCTTACCCACACATACTTCAATAACAGGATGTAAAAATGCGTCTACATTATTTTCCTTTTCGCCTAGCAAAATGTCTCTCATATCTTCCAGGCGTACGTAGTGTAAAGTTGTAGTGTCATTACTTTCTGAACCGTCTATATTGCTGCCAGAAGCCGAAGCTGCAAGTCATGGTCGATTGTTTGCGTCACGTCTTTGATTATTCCCGTCATTTCGCGGATCAATTTCTACTATTTCCACTTGTCTCTCTGAATTTCTGTCACGCGGAGGATGCCAATTAGGTCCTTCCTGTCTGTTAGATGCAAATTCGTGGTTGTGTCTGTTATTAAAATTTCTGTTTTCCTGTCTGTCTGCATAACTGCTTCTTGTATAATTTCGACTGCCACTTCTGAAATTACTGTTAGACCTACTACCCTGGTTGTTTCTGTAGTAAGAATTTCTATTACTGTACGGATAATTTCTGTCTTGATGATACCGATTACTGTTTCCGTATGATTGATCATTTCGGTAAGAATTACCGTTATTATAATTGTCTGTGTAATTTCTGTTAGAACGTCTGTTATTGTCATAAGGCTGGTATCTATTGTCCTGTCTGTTACGTCTGTCATTCTCAAAATTACCCATATAACGCCCGTTCCGATCACTATCCCTTTTCTCTGAAAATCTATCGTAATTACTGTTACTGAAAAAGTTACAAGAAGTCCCGTCGTCGTTGTCATACTCAAGTTCTTGTAACAAAGTCTTAAAAGTCTCAATGTCGTCTTTACATCTTCCAGCTAAAGCAATTTGTCTTATGGATTGTGGCAACTTAGTTAAACAAATGCGAATTAATTCAGTCGGGCTATAAGGGTTGAACAGGAACTGATTCTTTCGAATCATGTCTTCAAAGTATTCTGCCGGCGTGCGGAACTCAGACTGTTTAAAATTACGCTGCATAATCAGACTATGTTTGACTCTGTCTTGTGTGTTTTCGGACCAATATGCCGATAGAAATGCATGATAAAAATCATTCAGATTATTACAATCCCTAATGAGTGCGCGCATCCGCGTCGCCGGTTCGTTTTCTAAATATCCACACATAAATTCCAGTTTGTGACTTAGTGGCCAATTTGGTGGGAGTGCATACATAAATTGATCTAACCATGCACATGGATGTATGTCATTCTTAGAATTGCGGAAGATCTTAAATTTCCGAACAGTCAAAAAGTGTTTATAGTCAAAGTTTTCGCCTCGTGGCGACAAAGACCTACCGCGTCTGTCCCAGTTTGAATGTCGATTATTGTCAAGTTCGCGCGCCTGGCGCTCTCTTGTTGCATCCCGTAAATGAAACAAATTATTTTCTTCAAACCCCTCTGGTATCTGTGATTCTAAATTTGGAGCTGTATCATCCGAATCTCTGTCCCCATGTAAACTAAGATTTGTCAATTTATCAGAAATCTCCTCAACTCTTTCCGATAAGTCACCTATTTTTTCTTTCTATTTACTTATGTCTTCCGTAAGTGTCGCGACTCGGGTTTCAGTGTTGACACATTTGGTAGTTAACTGTTCATATTGTTGTGTTAGATTATTTATTCTGTCATTTGGTACGGATTCCTCGATTCTCTCAAATATTTCTTCCTTATCGTGTGCACGTTGTAAATTTAACTCTGAAAATTTTTGTACTATCACGCGATCTCTTTCTTTCTGTTCTCTATCCTGTTCCCTTTGTCTAATCTCTACTGCAATTAATCTATTATTGTGAGCATTCAAAATCGGTTGTACTTCTTCTCTGATTTCTTTCTTTAATTCATCTTTCATATTTTTGAAACATGTCCCTATTCGCGAATCTAACCGTGTTTCCATTGTTTTTAATTCAGATCCTAACTGTGATCCCAGTGACTCAAACCGTGTTTCCATTGTTCCCATATCAGTTTTAATTGTTCCTATCTCTGTCTTAATTGTTCCTATCTCTGTTTTAAATTCAGATCGTAAAGTTCCCATCTCTGTTTTAATTGTTCCTATTTGTGAGTCTAACCGAGATCCCAAATTTAATATTGCACCCATCAACTGCTCCGTACTAACTTGTTCGAAATTCTTTTCGCCCCTAACATTTCCCACGAAACCAGTTTCCTTCGTCATAGCTGTAAAGCTATCTGAGTTCGATACTATTCCAGAATCTTCTGTCGTTAATCTCGTATTCTGTGAATTTTCTGATTGAGAAAAATTTTGAAATGGTTCCGGACTATTTTCCCGACTTATTACATTGTTTTCCTCTGTTGGCGAGTTCGCCATGTTAACAATTTCGTCATTCTCACTATCCATCATTTTTGCCTTTTTCATTGATCGCGTGATCATTTACAAAATATACAAAACTCGTCACTATGAAAAAATTATACACAATGACACTATATCTCCAACAATATCATTCACACGAAATGCTTCCCTCAATCACGATCATCGAACAATTGAAATAATTGCACTAATTGTCAAACCCGTAGACAAGACAACAGAAATGAAATTTTGCAAAAAAAAAATACCATTAGAAGAATGACAATTACCAAATCTACACATGCAATATAGACTACAATTACTAAACTACAAATTACTACAACAATACTACTGTCTACTATTTTTACAATCAGAAGAATTCCAAGGGACGATCCGAAGCAGCGGTCGCCACGTGCATGGGGGCTTAATTAAAATAAAATGCAAATAATTTTAATTTTTTGCTTTAGTAGCTGTATGTCCGATTACGCTATGTATCGTAAACGGTTGGCCCTGACTAGTATTATTACGCTATCTGACTGCATAGAACAATAACAAAGAATGAAATGGAAATTTTCATTAACACAATTAATTAATTAAGTCCCCAGCAACTATAAAACCTACGAAACCAAAGCACAAGTATAACTGTTCTGTGTGTGGAAGTATGACTCAACGTACGCATCTGGCACGGTTCTTCTTCAATAACACAAGAAATTTTAAATATCATTTATACTGAATTAATTAAAGAAAATAAAAATACCATAATTACTCAAGAAAACCAGAATTACACTCTAATACAAGAACACAAGCCAGATGCTTTGTTGACTGAACCTGTAATGACGCATTATTTAAAACATGGAAATAATTAAAAATAAATCAAGTTTCGTTACCTTCATATATTGACCAAAATCACTCTAATCATTACAATATATCTCCACACCGACTCGCTATTACCACATCTCAACAAGAACTTTTCAGTATCACATCTCAGCAAGCACTCTCTACTAGCACATCTCAACAAACACTCTCTGCTACGAGTTCTTAACAAGCACTGACTACCACGAGCTCACCCCAAGCACTGCCCACTACGACATCTCTATAATCACTGCCAGTGGAGGCGGCGGAACAATACTCTCTAGCGCGATCTCTGGCGCTGTGGCTCAGTGTAGCCACCTTTCAACATTTCCATTTACACGATATTCCAAGGTTGTTTTGGTGTGGATGTCCCAGATTTCCATTTCCAATGTACAGTCAGTATGTCACTAGGACAGTACTGTGTGCTCCTTATGACCTCAGCTGTTTTGCGCCTAAAGCCCCAATAAACAAACAAATCAGGGTAGCAGATATATCTTATCTACATTTCATTCACGGCAACCATACGCAAAGCTTCCGCAGTGCGTTTTTACCTCTGCAAACTCTTTTAAAATTTGGTGCAAAAGTTCTACTTAATTTGATGTAGCGCAGTAAGCATGACGTACAAGGAAAAGACTTCAGTCCCCTATCGACGGAAGATACCTGATTGTAAAATGTGCAAAAATCAGTTTTTTTTACTCATCGGTTTTTTAAAAATCAGATGACACGCCCAAACACCAGCGATCAGTACAGCCATAACAAAAGCGGCCAAAAGCCGCTATCGGCACAGATTGCAGACATCACGTCTGCAGCAGCGTGAGGATTATGTGTGCAGAAACTTTAGCAAACGCTGAAATGTGGTATGCTATAATTTGTATGTGAATAAGTCACAGCTAGTATCAATCCATTCGATCAAATGCCTGGGTGTAACAGACTGTGGGGATATGAAATGAAACGATCACATAATGTCAGTGGTAGGTACGATAGGTGGCAAATTTATGTTCATTGGAAGGATACTATGAAGATACAAAAGCCTCATTTTGTGTTTTTTTTCTTTTTTTAGTTGTAACAATATAAATACCAGGAGACATTACATGTATAGCACATTATGTGTTAGGCGCTTATGAGCTACAGAAATCTTTCTCATTTTTTTTCTGAGAACACCTTGTTTTGTGACGAGGTACGACATGTACTGTCATTAGCACAAGAGTGGACTGTACACAGTTAAGGAGTAAAAGTATTGCTATTATGAAAGACTAGAGAGGAAAGTAGTCCGCTAAAGTATTGTGCGTTCATGTTGGACTTGTACAGAATTTTGTGTTTAAATAGTTAAGAGCTAAGGTGAAACAAGGATTGAAACTGGTAATACATTCATAAGTACATTCATAATTAGTTTAAAAGGGTGTGTCATTTCACTTTAGAGATACATTGTTGTTGTTCTGCTCTTCAGTCCTGAGACTGGTTTGATGCAGCTCTCCATGCTACTCTATCCTGTGCAAGCTTCTTCATCTCCCAGTACCTACTGCAGCCTACATCCTTCTGAATCTGCTTAGTGTATTCATCTCTTGGTCTCCCTCTACGATTTTTACCCTCAACACTGCCCTCCAGTACCAAATGGGTGATCCCTTGATGCCTCAGAACATTTCCTACCACCCGATCCCTTCTTCTAGTCAAGTTGTGCCACAAACTCCTCTTCTCCCCAATTCTATTCAATACCTCATTAGTTATGTGATCTACCCATCTAATCTTCAGCATTCTTCTGTAGCACCACATTTCGAAAGCTTCTATTCTCTTTTTGTCGAAACTATTTATCGTCCATGTTTCACTTCCATACATGGCCACACTCCACACAAATACTTTCAGAAACGGCTTCCTGACACTTAAATCAATACTCGATGTCAACAAATTTCTCTTCTTCAGGAACGCTTTCCTTGCCATTGCCAGTCTAAATTTTATATCCTCTCTACTTCGACCATCATCAGTTATTTTGCTCCCCAAATAACAAAACTCCTTTACTACTTTAAGTGTCTCATTTCCTAATCTAATTCCCTCAGCATCACCCGATTTAATTCGACTACATTCCATTATACACGTTTTGCTTTTGTTGATGTTCATCTTATATCTTCCTTTAAAGACACTTTCCATTCCGTTCAACTGCTCTTCCAGGTCCTTTGCAAACCTCAAGTTTATATTTCTTCTCCATGGATTTCAATACCTACTCCGAATTTTTCTTTTGTTTCCTTACTGCTTGCTCAATATACAGATTGAATAGCATTGGGGAGAGGCTACAGCTCTGTCTCACTCCCTTCCCAACCACTGCTTCCCTTTCATGTCCCTCGACTCATATAACTGCCATCTGGTTTCTGTACAAATTGTAAATAGCCTTTCGCTCCCTGTATTTCACCCCTGCCACCTTCAGAATTTGAAAGAGAGTATTCCAGTCAACATTGTCAAAAGCTTTCTCTAAGTCTACAAATGATAGAAACGTAGGTTTACCCTTCCTTAATCTAGCTTCTAAGATGAGTCGTAGGGTCAGTATTGCTTCACGTGTTCCAAAATTTCTACGGAATCCAAACTGATCTTCCCCGAGGGCGGCTTCTACTAGTTTTTCCATTCTTCTGTAAAGAATTCGCGTTAGTATTTTCCAGCTGTGACTTATTAAACTGATAGTTCGGTAATTTTCACATGTGTCAACACCTGCTTTCTTTGGGATTGGAATTATTATATTCTTCTTGAAGTCTGAGGGTATTTCGCCTGTTTCATACATCTTGCTCACCAGATGGCAGAGTTTTGTCACGACTGGCTCTCCCAAGGCCGTCAGTGGTTCCAATGGAATGTTGTCTACTCTGGGGGCCTTGTTTCGACTCAGGTCTTTCAGTGCTCTGTCAAACTCTTCACGCAGTATCATATCTCCCATTTCATCTTCATCTACATCCTCTTCCATTTCCATAATATTGTCCTCAAGTACAACGCCTTTGTATAGACCTATATACTCCTTCCACCTTTCTGCTTTCCCTTCTTTGCTTCGAACTGGGTTTCCATTTGAGCTCTTGATGTTCATGCAAGTGGTTTTTTTATCTCCCAAGGTCTCTTTAATTTTCCTGTAGGCAGTATCTATCTTACCCCTAGTGAGATAAGCCTCTACATCCTTACATTTGTCCTCTAGCCATCCCTGCTTGGCCATTTTGCACTTCCTATCGATCTGATTTTTGAGACGTTTGTATTCCTTTTTGCCTGCTTCACTTACTGCATTTTTATATTTTCTCCTTTCATCAATTAAATTCAGTATCTCTTCTGTTACCCAAGGATTTCTACTTGCCCTCGTCTTTTTACCTACTTGATCCTCTGCTGCCTTCACTATTGCTACTGTATTTCTTTCCCCCATTCCTGTCAATTGTTCCGTTATGCTCTCCCTGAAACCCTGTACAACCTCTTGTTCTTTCAGTTTATCCAGGTCTCATCTCCTTAAATTCCCCCCTTTTTGCAGTTTCTTCAGTTTTAATCTACAGTTCATAACCAATAGTTTGGGGTCACAATCCACAACTGCCCCTGGAAATGTCTTACAATTTAAAATCTGGTTCCTAAATCTCTGTCTTACGATTATATAAACTGTCTGAAACCTTTTAGTATCTCCAGGGTTCTTCCATATATACAACCTTCTTTCATGATTCTTACACCAAGTGTTAGCTATCATTAAGTTATGCTCTGTGCAAAGTTCTACCAGGCGGCTTCCTCTTTCATTTCTTAGCCCCAATCCATATTCACCTACTACGTTTCCTTCTCTTCCTTTTCCTACTCTCGAATTCCAGTAACCCATGACTATTAAATTTTCGTCTCCCTTCACTACCTGAATAATTTCTTTTATCTCATCATACATTTAATCAATTTCTTCATCATCTGCAGAGCTAGTTGGCATATAAACTTGTACTACTGTAGTAGGCGTGGGCTTCGTGTCTATCTTGGCCACAATAAGGCGTTCACTATGCTGTTTGTAGTAGTTTACCCGCACTCCTATTTTTTTATTCATTATTAAACCTACTCCTGCATTCCCCCGTTCTGATTTTGTATTTATAACCCTGTATTCACCTGACCAAAAGTCTTGTTTCTCCAGCCACCGAACTTCACTAATTCCCACTATATCTAACTTTAACCTATCCATTTCCCTTTTTAAATATTCTAACCTACCTGCCCGATTAAGGGATCTGACATTCCACACTCCGATCCGTAGAACGCCAGTTTTCTTTCTCTTGATAACGACGTCCTCTTGAGCAGTCCCCGCCCATAGATCCGAATGGTGGACTATTTTACCTCCGGAATATTTTACCCAAGAGGACGTCATCATCATTTAATCATACAGTAAAGCTGCATGCCCTCGGGAATAGTTACGGCTGTTGTTTCCCCTTGCTTTCAGCCGTACGCTGCACCAACACAGCAAGGTCATTTTGGTTAGTGTTACAGGGCCAGATCAGTCAACCATCCAGACTGTTGCCCCTGCAACTACTGAAAAGGCTGCTGCCCCACTTCAGGAACCAAATATATAGATTGGGAAAATTTGTCCAGTAATTATCTATTGGTTTCTGCGTGTAATCAATGTTTGTGTAATGTGTATTAAAATACTGTAGGAGTTTTTTGTCGGTAATGTAGCGAGATGCATGGACGAGACGAACTGGTTGGGTGTCACAGAGCTGAAGAATGCGAGCGGCCCGAGCCGCGGAGGATACGGCAAGCCAAGGTGACGGCGGCAAGACAGAGGCGACCGGGATCGACTTCACGCCACTCCACTAATGGTCGGGGAAGGCTCCACGCGCTCACCACACCAGGTCATCGGCCCGGGGCAACACCCACCTGCCACTGGTCCATTCACGAGCCGCGCCGCCCTTCCTCTCCTCTGGTTTTAGATTATGCATCCCAACCTGGGATGTTTATTTCCCACGCACTGGAGTAAAACTTTACATATAATTAAAATTGGTGTAGCCGCAAACTGAAAGTTTTTAATACAGTCTTACTATTAATTCTATTAATACCGGTATGTTTGCTTATTATTTGTGAAAAAGTGTTATGTAGTAGTTAAGCATTTCAAAACATTTAGAACAATCATCATTCTAATGTTGTCGTTGTTGCTTTTGTCTAAGGTGCGTCATCCGTTTACTTGCGAACTTGCGAGGGAAGTAGTGCGGCAGTCATACCGCAGCAGTCGTACCGCAGAGTTGGGTGAACTGGGGGCTGAAATTCCTACCCCTGGCCTTGACACAGGGTGGTGACCGGCCCGGTACCTGTGCGAACATTTACCGTTAGGCCACCTTTTGGCACCGGTATGGCGCGGACTAACGCGCCTGGGACGAAAGCACAAAGTAGTGCGAAGTGAGCAACGGTACCAACCAGACGGGATCGAACAGTCTGACTTCGCTAGCCGCGAACCACGTGGGTGGAGCTTAACACAGGCTCCCCAGCATCGCGTACTGCAAATTAATTGGTTCCGTTCGTTCGTTGCCTCGCGACCCCCAAACACACGGCGATCTTCACACGTTCCCGCTTCAGTAGCTTCATTAGTGAGTTGAGTGCGTCCGGGCCTGTAAGAACTATGGAATTTCAGGATGCCATTCAAACAAAGCAAAATTTCTGATTTCCTTAAGAGCAGTGCATTACCTGATACGTGTACAAACTCTGGCAGTCAGGATACTAACAGTGGTGCTAACAGAGTTAAAATAGACAGTGAATGTAAAAACGAAAACGGTAATGATGGTGCTAATACGGGGGAAGAGGCTGAATCTCCGGTGACTGAAAACTGTGACACGTCTCAAGGTAGGAATGGGAGTAACAGTACTCTTGAGATTATAGTAGGAAATTGTGTTGCCTTATCACGTTTTCAAAATTGGCAAAAGACTAAGCCGTGGCTGTCCGTAAATGAAAAAAAAAAACTTAGTAATATGCAAAGTGTGTTCACACGTTCGTTAACTTAAGATGGAAAGCAGTGAACGTGTGCGTATGGATAACGCGTTTTTAGCTGGTGTTTCTGCTAATAACGCCAAAAAACTAAATGATAAAATCGGGGATCATGCAAAGTGCAAATCACACATGATGTGCGTAGAAATCATGAGTAAAAAGAAAAGAAAAGTTTATGAAAATGCGTGAGTGAAAGTGAAAAGTTATGGGGAATGCAGCATCAAGAAAAAGTTCAAATGGCTCTGAGCACTATGGTACTTAGCTTCTGAGGTCATCAGTCCCCTAGAACTTATAACTACTTAAACCTAACTAACCTAAGGACATCACACACATCCATGCCCAAGGCACGATTCGAACCTGCGACCGTAGCGGTCGCGCGGTTCGACTATAGCGCCCAGAACCGCTCTGCCACTTCGGCCGGCCAAGAAAAAGTAATCGCAACTGCTTCGTTGTTCAGACCTGCATTGGTAAACAGAAATTATCATTCAAATCGTATCCTGCAGTAATCGAACTACAAAAGCTTAATGGTTTATCAGTCGATAATATGCTTCATTCTGATCATACATGCCGAAATATCATTATGTTTGTAGGAGAAGAAATGAAAAAGAATCTTGCTCAATTCCTGCCGCGCGGGATTAGCCGAGCGGTCTCAGGCGCTGCAGTCATGGACTGTGCGGTTGGTCCCAGCGGAGGTTCGAATCCTCCCTCGGGCATGGGTGTGTGTGTTTGTCCTTAGGATAATTTAGGTTAAGTAGTGTGTAAGCTTAGGGACTGATGACCTTAGCAGTTAAAGTCTCATAAGATTTCACATGCATTTGAACATTTTTGCTCACTTCCTTGTAGAATCGGGTGCAAACTTTAGTATCATGATGGACTAAAGTACAACAGCTTCCAATAAAACTTGTTTGATAATATATTTAGGTTTGTCCTTTGAGGGAGTTGCTTCCAACTATTTTTTTTTTTTTTTGACATTGTTGAATTAGAAAGTGGGACAGGAGAATGCATTTTCAGCACACTGTTAGCAGCTCTTGAAAAGAATGGCATTACAAATGATGCACTAAAAAACCACCTTGTAGGTATCGCAACAGATGGTGCCTC
Organism: Schistocerca nitens; assembly: GCF_023898315.1. Taxonomy (NCBI): domain Eukaryota; kingdom Metazoa; phylum Arthropoda; class Insecta; order Orthoptera; family Acrididae; genus Schistocerca; species Schistocerca nitens. The sequence goes on from NC_064622.1 coordinate 505,519,136, forward strand.
AACAATGCTTGCACCTTACAAAGGCCTAGCCGCTCTACTGCGTAGTCATTTACATAAAGATTTAACTGTCGTTCATTGTATGAACCACAAAATGGAATTAGCTGTCCACGATGTTATGAATGATGTAGCAGATGTATACCATATACAGTTTTTTTTTAGATTCTTTTCCATCTCCCCATTATCCTGCCCTTCTCTCTGTCCATCTGCTACTCTCCTCTATCACCTCCTCCCCCTCCGTCACTCTCCTCTTCACTAAGGTCAATTTCTCTCCCCCTCTAAGTCAATCTCCTCTCTTTTTGTCCCTGTGACATCCAACGTTTACATATTGAAAGCAGTAATTTGCGTCTACAATTGCCATAAGGACAATGCTGAGTGTTTCTTTGTAGTTGATGTATTCACTTCCAGTATTCAGAGGACACATAATTTGCACATGTTTGCCATATATGGCTCCCATGCAGTGAGGGAAATTCCACTTCATTTCGAAATTTCTTGCTACCTTCTGCCATTCTTCAGTACTCTTTGGAATCTGAAAAGTGAAACATACTCATTACTTTTCCTATTTTTTCAGACTGATGACACAGAGGGCACTGTATCAAAATATGATGTAGCTCTTGAAGAACATATGTCAAGCACATATTTTCAAATGTTCTTTTTAAAGCGGCCTTGGGGGAGTATGAACAGCAAACTCCGAGCATTGAAACATTGGTTGCAAAACCTAACTGTGAAATTGTATATGTGGACAGAAATAATTCTGACGAATTTGTTCAAACAGAAACAGAAGAGCTCGAATTAATTCGATTTTAGAAATAACTATTTTTAACAGTTCTTTAATATCAATTTTAATTTGCTTAAAAATAACAATAAAATATTACTTAAATGAAATCAGTGCTGAATGTTGCGTGCCCACCTTTATGTAATTCTTCAACACCAGTGAAATAGGTTCACATACTTCTGGCACTATGAGGGAAACAGCAGAATATGATACTTTAAAAAAGTACATTAGTGACTTCTATGAATCGCCAGTGGTTAAAAATCGTAGTGTGATGGCCTATCGAATTCTTGGTGAAATACTGTCTTGGCAGTTATCTTTCTTTACGATAATAGGTGTGCCGGCCGCGGTGGTCTCGCGGTTCTAGGCGCGCAGTCCGGAACCGTGCGACTGCTACGGTCGCAGGTTCGAATCCTGCCTCGGGCATGGATGTGTGTGATGTCCTTAGGTTAGTTAGGTTTAAGTAGTTCTAAGTTCTAGGGGACTTATGACCACACCAGTTGAGTCCCATAGTGCTCAGAGCCATTTGAACCATTTGATAATAGGTGTAGTTAACTGCAGTAAGTAATTAAAGTCTTCAGTCGACATTCCAGCAAAATTACTAAATAACGCACCATCGTCTGCTTCGAGTTCCTAGGGTACTATTTCGTGGACCTTCTTTGAATACTCTTCTCTTCCACCATCGTTTTCTTTTCCTTTGGTTTTCATTTCCGTTGTTAGCTGCATGTGCAAGTACCAAGTAGACCGCCGCTGCGATCACTTTATCATCCATTATACTGCAAGACCGACACACGTGTGGCACAAATTCTGTTGCTTTGGTATAAATTAACCAGCCGCATGCAACATACGCCGCAAGATGTTGCCTGTTGTCGCATGCTACAAGACGACGCACGCCACATTTCCGTAGCATGCCACAATGTTGCAAGAAGTCGCCCCAGCGTAAACGAGGCTTTAGAGCCAGGTCTGTATTGTATGGTGGATGTGATGTGTTCCGTACGAAACTAAAACCTGCAATCAGATCCAAACGTCGTGGAAAACTGAAGAGGTGTAATCCTGCAGCAAGATAACGCTCGCCCACATTCTGCCAAGCGGACAGCCGACGCAATAAAGGAGTTGTGATTCGAGGTGCTGGAACATCCACCATACAGTCCAAGCCTGGTTCCAAGCGATTTTCACATGTTTGGACCCTCAACGGAAACACTACCGGGAAGAAGATCTGAAAGTGATGAAGACGTCATTGCTGCGGTGCAAAATTGGTTACAGATGCAACCGAAAAACTTATTTTATGACGAAAAAAACTCGTAAAACGTCGGGAAAACTGCATTGAAGTCCAGGGAGGTTACGTAGAAAAATAACGCACGTTTCAGTTTTCTATCATTAGAATAAGTACAGCTCTTCACAAATGTGCCTTTACTTTTTGAATTCCCCTCTTATACCTGTATGTAGATGATTTTGTAAATAAGATTTACCAATAATGTACTTTTAAAGCTATAACAAGGGATGGCTTTTCTAATAGTGCAAAGGCGTGAATAGTGAATTTCGGCATTAACATCTATTTATAAATAACTGTTTAACCATGGGTAACGCCACGGTCTAAGCTAGTAACATATATAATTATAGTAACCGCCTAAGACCTCCTCCCCTCCCTCCCCCCCCCCCCCACCCCCTCCCACTGGTAGAAGCACAAATCGCACACTGGATAGAGGAGCCGTGAGACAACACGACTGGTCATACGTCTCAGCAAGTCAGAGAATTGAAAGACTGGTGATTCCACGCTATGAGTGGCAGAAAATGTTTTGTCTTTTAGCAGACTGGACAATTGTTTTATTACCACTCGACCATTGAACTATGGGATTCATATTCTGTTGAAAGTGACGTGTTAATTGTACCTTGTCAAAGGCAGGAGGGACACTTTCTATAGCTATAGAGGAGAGTTGTCGTTTCGTTATCAGTTATCTGATTAAAGAACATTACAAACGGAACGAAGTAGAGTATTCTTCACAATGACTATGGGTTTATGCAGACAACGGTATCGGTTGTCGACAGGCAGATTGAAAGTGGAATAACAATTATACAATCAACCGAAAGGACAGTACCACGGATTGTACCAGTTGTGTTGAATTGTCGAGAAAGGAAACATTTGTAGGTAGCCAGTGGAACGGTGGTCTGATCATTTAATATTAAAAGACTACGACTAAGGTGTGGACGGGGCCAAGGAATTGACATATCAGACATGATTTAACAAATAAATAATTCATAACATACAATACATAACACCAACTACGTAAATCCTGCTTTGATGCTTACAATTGTCCAAAATGGGAGGACCACCACTTTGGAATTAGAAAAGCTTTAATTTAAGAAATTAAAACGCCTAATATAATTTTTTTAAAATAATACAACACATAAGTAAGCGCTAATTGAACGCGCTCGTAAATCTTTAATTATTAATCACAAAGCGTGGGTTTACCACATTTAAATTCTCATTGCAATATAAAACAAATACAAGAATTCACAACACAGCATGGCTTCAAAATTTCTACCTTGACAACCTATGGTCCTAAAACTTTCGTATTACATTCCAGACAATCACATTAATAACTTATAAACACGGTTGGTAAAATACAAACGTTGGCACTATAATCACTTATAATAATCCACAATCACTCAAAAAACAACACCAGAAGTTCGATATGGAGCATGTAAGCCTGTTTATACAATCTTTCGGACCAAAACAGGCACGAGGGCCACCATAACAGAATTGCGCTAGTTGCTTTTAGGATAGGTGCTCCCATTAGCTTAATCACTAAGCAGATGTTTACTTGAGCGACAGGTAAGATAGTTAATGCAAACAGAAGGTATTTCTAAAGTTTTTTTCCTCCCTGTTTACAAGGGGGTTTTAGTAAGATGGAAATTACACTTCGAAGAGACGCAATAGCAATGTAGCTGGCACGCCTTCACGAGGAGGCCATGCCACTACACACGAACTAAACTAGCCGCGTGTCCGCTGTTCAAGCCAAACGTTAATAACACAGTTCCATATTCCTGACACCAAAATAGTCGGGATCAAACAAAACCAAAAATCGCAACAGCGCAAGATCCAGCATAGCTTCATAACAGATCTTACTTCATGCGGTTGCCTTCACAAATACAGATATCCAAATGAAAACAAGAACGTGTAACAACATTCCCTAATCAGCACAATGTTCTTCGTTAGGTCCCGGTAGCGCTAGACAACGCTGACATGCCAATGTTAACAAACCTCTAAGGCAACACCCTCCAACTGACAAGCCGAAACCAATATGACCCCTTATCAGCTCCATGACAGGACTCGAACCCCCAACTACTGTCAGTGCAACGCACTTAGAATAAATACAGCGCAAATAGTATGGCGGACACATATATCCAGGGATTAACAGAACACTGGACTGAACTAGAATTAACCTTAATAATAGAGCACTAGATCTTGGGAGACAAGGAACTAACTTCCCACCCGAAATTCGGGAACCACAGGGAGGGAGGATGAACTACCAAAACAAGTGCAAACGTACACAAATAACTACCAAAATACACCATTACACCGCTTAGCAACGATGCGTGGAGGAATGTACACTGTCAATTGCACCAGTGAACAGAACAGAGGATTGCCACGGCGGTGGCCACAAGGTGGGAAAGACGACTGGATGAACTCAATCCCAAAGGACGATCAACTTGAAACATTCACACGTAGCTTCTTTTCTCCTTTCCCTCGGCGCACTTCGTCGTTTGTCCGGGACTGCTGTGCACAATTCTGAGCCGTCCCCAGTCGTCCCGGCAGACACCGACCCAGCCGAAATGCTCCCGGACTCAAACCCTCGCCGAACGGCGGCTCCACCGCCCCATGATGGTTACTGTTTGTTTGCCTTCGTCGACGCAGGCGATGATTAGACTGCCATGCGCCCCTCGCGGACAACCAGTGAAGAGCAGACAGAGGGGCTGTAACAAATAAAAAATTATAATAATAATAAAATATAATAATAATAATAATTGTAATAATAATAATTGTTTGTTTGGATAAGTAATTGAGGATTAAAATTTTACGCCGTGAATTTATCGAGATTCGCACGTCCGAAGATGTACGGAACGTAGCCAGGGCTCATTATGTATTTTTTTTGTAGACAAAGTCTCATATCTGACCTCAGCTTCAATCATGAAAATGGAGTGACTAAAACTACTAAAACAAAGAAAAGCATACGATTAAATAAATACATATATTCATTTCAACATATACATTACGATATAATTGACACTTACGTAAAGTTCTAGTTAAATAATGGCAGATCATTCACAAATGAGAGCGACTTATTAATTCTGCGCCTCTATTCTGCAAATAAATATCAATATGGCTAACTGTGGAGCCGCACAAAATATTAAGCCCTTCTATGACAACGAATGACATGAGAGAGAGTTGATGCCTACAGGCTGTGACAAGAGAGCGGTGTTAATTGCTTTATTTTGCATTCTCTTGTCTTAAAAATCGATACATATAATCTAAGTTAACTAAATTAAATATTGTCTGTGCTCGAGTGCAAATGGTTCCTTAAAGGGCCCAACCAGACCGACGTTCCTCCACGTGTACAAGTGCGGGTTCGATAACACCACCCATACGCGGAAGGCAGGATGTCGACGTCACCAGAGCAGACACGAAGGCCACTGCGCGAGAACCTCCTCCAGCGTGACCGCGCTAGCCTATAAATAGTACAGGCCAAAGAGTCTGCTGCAGTAAACACGTGGGTCGGTCGTGTTACCAACCTACAGTTTCTAAGTACACCAAAGACAGAACTCGCAATCGATAGTGGGTACACTACGGACGGGAGTTCAAACGAAAGAGCTTCATAAAAGACCAACCCTGAACAACCGCGGAAAAACGAAATAGAAGCGAAGCAGTAAAAGGCAGCAACGAGATGCTAGAGCCCGATCGCGCGCAAACGCTGTCGATTACCAAAAATATTGGCTGCACACGACGTTCAGGAAACGAGTCGTGGAAAGATGGAAGTACACACAGCTCCGCCAGGTTTTTGTGGAATGCGATATAAAAATGACACTGGCATTTGCATTTGTTGTAGGAGACATTTCTCTAATTGGTGCGTGAATTAGTGCCGATTTGATTGGACTAAATACTTTTAATTATGCCATGAACTGAAAGGACAGAACCGTGGATAGTGGCAGTTTTAGTACCATTTCCGGACAACCAGATTCTTGGGGAATTTAACCTACAAATGACTTTGACATCTGCATTTAATGTGAGATACAGTTCAGTGGTTAGTGCGTGATTAAATGCCGATTTGAGTGACCTAAAGACTTTCGTTCGGGTAATCATGTGATATCTTTGACACCAAGATAGTGTCTCTAAGAAACCCTTCATCAACTTTTTGACCCTTAGAATATCACAGAATGAAATAATTCCGTGTGACTCGCATAATAGGGAGTGATGTATTTGTACTGGTATAGTGTGAATTTAATTTTTCTTCTTTCCTGAGGAGACAAGTTTATTTGTACTTCATTAACAAATGGGTATAGACTAGTTAGTATGTTATTCTGATGTGGTTTACCAAATTCATGTATCTTGTTTATTAGAATGTTTGGTACGAATTTTGCTCTAATTGTTGGCCAGTATGGCAACCTAAACGTAACATCTCTTGTTAGATTGATTAGTAGGAATGTCATCCTTATTTTTGACAACAGAACAATAAGCAGTAGGATAGTGTACGAGACTTACTAGTGAATTCAATCACTTATCACTGATTATTAGCTACGTGTACCATATTGATCAAAGTTGATGGACTGGCTAGCTCAGCACTAGGTATTTGTTATTTTTTCTTTCTTTTAGTGGTATATATTTCAACTTGTAAACTAGGAAAAGTTTGAGTTCACAGTCAAGTAGTGGTTGTAGTTGCATGAACGATGAACGTTACTGACAAACCTACAAAACCTAATTTGTGTGTAATATGGCTAGATTTTGTACATGGATTTCTAATTGTATGACGTATGACACGATGTCTTAGCTGGTATATATTATGTAACCAGAACGTAACTCGTAGTATTTTTTTAAGTTTAATTTTGTATTTGGACATTGCTTTCAGCGTAATTGTATGGAGATTAGTACTCTACATGTTAATAGTGTACTTTTTTTCCTTTCTTTCGTTGTTTTGTTTTGTAATTGGACATTGGTGTAAGAGTAACTGTAAAGATTAGTACCCAGTATTTCATGTATGTCAGATTACTTGCTTTGTGTTAAGACGGTAGGCTCTTTTCAATTTCATGACTACAACTGTTTTTTTTTCTTTCCGTTATTTGTTGTGGGATTAGTAAAGTTTGAAATACTCCAGAAACTAGTGGAGATCCCGGTAACTTATCACAGTTTATCTCACTGTTCTTATAATTTGTGTCATGTGATGTTTTATTAGTCGTTAGAATTAGTGCAAGTTTGTATGTGTACATTACTCTGGATTGGGAGAGTACAATAATTCAATAGTTGTGTCATAATTTGGTCGAACTAATGAGTAATGGAATTTAATCATCTGTTTGGGGTCACCAGGGGCTAGGATCTCCCATTGGCTGTGATCAAATACTAGGTTTAACGAAATACAGATTTAAACAGAAATGTTCGGGACTACCCTCACATTGCAAGGATAGTACCGTGCCACTTTTTTCTACATGGGTAGCCGGTGGTGAAAAGGTACAGTACTGCCCGATATACACTCCTGGAAATGGAAAAAAGAACACATTGACACCGGTGTGTCAGACCCACCATACTTGCTCCGGACACTGCGAGAGGGCTGTACAAGCAATGATCACACGCACGGCACAGCGGACACACCAGGAACCGCGGTGTTGGCCGTCGAATGGCGCTAGCTGCGCAGCATTTGTGCACCGCCGCCGTCAGTGTCAGCCAGTTTGCCGTTGCATACGGAGCTCCATCGCAGTCTTTAACACTGGTAGCATGCCGCGACAGCGTGGACGTGAACCGTATGTGCAGTTCACGGACTTTGAGCGAGGGCGTATAGTGGGCATGCGGGAGGCCGGGTGGACGTACCGCCGAATTGCTCAACACGTGGGGCGTGAGGTCTCCACAGTACATCGATGTTGTCGCCAGTGGTCGGCGGAAGGTGCACGTGCCCGTCGACTTGGGACCGGACCGCAGCGACGCACGGATGCACGCCAAGACCGTAGGATCCTACGCAGTGCCGTAGGGGACCGCACCGCCACTTCCCAGCAAATTAGGGACACTGTTGCTCCTGGGGTATCGGCGAGGACCATTCGCAACCGTCTCCATGAAGCTGGGCTACGGTCCCGCACACCGTTAGGCCGTCTTCCGCTCACGCCCCAACATCGTGCAGCCCGCCTCCAGTGGTGTCGCGACAGGCGTGAATGGAGGGACGAATGGAGACGTGTCGTCTTCAGCGATGAGAGTCGCTTCTGCCTTGGTGCCAATGATGGTCGTATGCGTGTTTGGCGCCGTGCAGGTGAGCGCCACAATCAGGACTGCATACGACCGAGGCACACAGGGCCAACACCCGGCATCATGGTGTGGCGAGCGATCTCCTACACTGGCCGTACACCACTGGTGATCGTCGAGGGGGCACTGAATAGTGCACGGTACATCCAAACCGTCATCGAACCCATCGTTCTACCATTCCTAGACCGGCAAGGGAACTTGCTGTTCCAACAGGACAATGCACGTCCGCATGTATCCCATGCCACCCAACGTGCTCTAGAAGGTGTAAGTCAACTACCCTGGCCAGCAAGATCTCCGGATCTGTCCCCCATTGAGCATGTTTGGGAGTGGATGAAGCGTCGTCTCACGCGGTCTGCACGTCCAGCACGAACGCTGGTCCAACTGAGGCGCCAGGTGGAAATGGCATGGCAAGCCGTTCCACAGGACTACATCCAGCATCTCTACGATCGTCTCCATGGGAGAATAGCAGCCTGCATTGCTGCGAAAGGTGGATATACACTGTACTAGTGCCGACATTGTGCATGCTCTGTTGCCTGTGTCTATGTGCCTGTGGTTCTGTCAGTGTGATCATGTGATTTATCTGACCCCAGGAATGTGTCAATAAAGTTTCCCCTTCCTGGGACAATGAATTCACGGTGTTCTTATTTCAATTTCCAGGAGTGTAGAAAAGATGTACAAAAACACATTTTGTTGTTCTTGTCAGAACAGCGTTGTTTGTAGAATAACACCATTTTATTTAATACACCGAAGCCGGATACCAATGTAGGAAAGAAGGGCAATTTATATGTTTAATTATTCATATGTACACTTCCTTAAAATAGATCCCTGAAACCAGTTTGCTAATATTTGCGAATTGGATGAATGGCTGGTCGTCTGCTGATCACAGATAGTGAAGGTAGATTCTATAATCATCCTTGAGACGGTTCTGTGGCAGGGGAGGTGGCAAGGGGGGGGGGGCGCTATGCGGGCTACAGCCCCCCCTTAATGGAGTATCCTTTTATACTGGATAAAATGACTTCAGAAATCAGCGAATATATTACTTCAACAGATTCAATCATTTTTTTTATAATTATGTAGCAATATGGGTTGCAATGTATTTCAAGCACATTTTAACAAAAGAATAAGAGCGGCAAACAGCTTACTATCTAAACCAATAAATAACATTTAACTTAAAATGGGCGTCTTATTATTTATTAATATACACTGGATGTATATTAATGTATCACTTACAATAATCATGAAAGCTAAATATGCCAGGTATGCCTACCAACACTTAAATTACTAACCCCAGACAAAAACTTCAAAATCTCCGGACATCTGGATCAAATCGTGTTATTTTCCCGGGCACATACATTCTGTAGACGCGTTGTAGTGCTGCCAACGTCAGCGGGTGAACGCCACCTACCGACCAGTAGGTATAAACTACACACGAGAGTTACAGGAATTTGTGAAAGCGCATTATAGGGACGCTCATGTTGAAACATAGTACGCGTTTGTAGTAAGGAATATGAACGTAAATTAAGACTGTTTTAATACAGCTCAATGAGTAGAAGGCAAATGATATTTAAATTATTCAGCTGTCTGGCAAGCGGGGCAACGTCCCGCTGTATACGATCGCCGATTGTTGGCGGCTTCTCATTATCTCAATAAAGAAGTAAGGAAAATACAGGGTGTTCCAAAACGATCTTTACAACTTTGATCATAGATATTTCAGAAATGTGTTAAAAGGTGATGGTTCATTTATATATACATAAATTTAAAGTGCAGCCTCTGATATTAAATTTTAAAAACCAACCAAAAATTCATATGATAACCGTAAAGTCCGAAAGAGAAAGTAAATAAAATAACTCAAACCCGGAAACTGAGTGTAAAATTCGTATAACGGCTGCAACTGAGTGAAGACACCGACTGCACGAAAGAACAATCGACTGACCAATCGATTGTTAGAAACAGTCCGTTGTCCTTCCAACGCTTCCAAGTGCTGTCAGCGAACACTTCTTTTCCGAGTACGGTTATTGATATTACTGAAGTGTGTAACTGAGTAGTGTGACCGAATCATGCGTCGTGAAGTGTCAATTTTTTTCTGAAATAATAGTGTATTAGAGATTGGAGTGAGCGTTTAAAGACGTTGCTGCAATGAATCGCAAGCTAACGGATTATTTTGGCAAACCTGAGCGTAGGGCCAAAAACTCTCGTAAGGAATCTGAAGCTAGCGCTATAGAACTGGAACCGTCACAGGCATGCACATCTAGAGACTACAATCTCTACAACACAAAACAATTGGTAAGAGCCACATATTCTTAATTTTAAACAACACTTTCTTCATGTTACTAAGATTTTTAACTACTTGTTGTTGTTGTTGTGGTCTTCAGTCCTGAGACTGGTTTGATGCAGCTCTCCATGCTACTCTATCCTGTGCAAGCTGCTTCATCTCCCAGTAACTACTGCAACCTAAATCCTTCTGAATCTGCTTAGTGTATTCATCTCTTGGTCTCCCTCTACGATTTTTACCCTCCACGCTGCCCTCTAATATTAAATTGGTGATCCATTGACGCCTCAGAACATGTCCTACCAACTGATCCCTTCTACTAGTCAAGTTGTGCCACAAATTTCTCTTCTCCCCAATCCTATTCAATACCTCCTAATTAGTTATGTGATCTACCCATCTAATCTTCAGCATTCTTCTGTAGCACCACATTTCGAAAGCTTCTATTCTCTTTTTGTCGAAACTATTTATCGTCCATGTTTCACTTCCATACATGGCCACACTCCATACAAATACTTTCAGAAACGACTTCCTGACATTTAAATCTATACTCGATGTTAACAAATTTCTCTCCTTCAGAAACGCTTTCCTTCCCATTGCCAGTCTACATTTTATATCCTCGACCATCATCAGTTACTTTGCTCCCCAAATAGCAAAACTCCTTTACTACTTTAAGTGTCTCATTTCCTAATCTAACTCCATCAGCATCACCCGACTTAATTCGACTACATTCCATTATCCTCGTTTTACTTTTGTTGATGTTCATCTTATATCCTCCTTTCAAGACACTATCCATTCCGTTCAACTGCTCTTCCAAGTCCTTTGCTGTCTCTGACAGAATTACAATGTCATCGGCAAACCTCAAAGTTTTTATTTCTTCTCCATGGATTTTAATACCTACTCCGAATTTTTCTTTTGTTTCCTTCACTGCCTGCTCAATATACAGACTGAATAACATCGGGGAGAGGCTACAACCGTGTCTCACTCCCTTCCCAATCACTGCTTCCCTTTCATGTCCCTCGACTCTTATAACTGCCATCTGGTTTCTGTACAAGTTGTAAATAGCCTTTCGCTCCCTGTATTTTACCCCTGCCACCTTCAGAATTTGAAAGAGAGTATTCCAGTCAACATTGTCAAAAGCTTTCTCTAAGTCTACAAATGCTAGAAACGTAGGTTTGCCTTTCCTTAATCTAGCTTCTAACATAAGTCGTAGGGCCAATATTGCCTCACGTGTTCCTATATTTCTACGGAATCCAAACTGATCTTCTCCGAGGTCAGCTTCTACTAGTTTTTCCATTCTCCTGTAAAGAATTCGTGTTAGTATTTTGCAGCCGTGACTTATTAAACTGATAGTTCGGTAATTTTCACATGTGTCAACACCTGCTTTCTTTGGGATTGGAATTATTATTTTCTTCTTGAAGTCTGAGGGCATTTCGCCTGTCTCATATATCTTGCTCGCCAGATGGTAGAGTTTTGTCAGGACTGGCTCTCCCAAGGCTGTCAGTAGTTCTAATGGAATGTTGTCTACTCCCAGGGCCTTGTTTCGACTCAGGTCTCTCAGTGCTCTGTCAAACTCTTCACGCAGTATCATATCTCCCATTTCATCTCCATCTACATCGTCTTCCATTTCCATAATATTGTCCTCAAGTACATCGCCCTTGTATAGACCCTCTATATACTCCTTCCACCTTTCTGCTTTCCCTTCTTTGCTTAGAACTGGAGCCCTTGATATTCATACAAGTGGTTCTCTTTTCTCCAAAGGTCTTTTTAATTTTCTGTAGGCAGTATCTATCTTACCACTGGTGAGACAAGCCTCTACATCCTTACATTTGTCCTCTAGCCATCCCTGCTTAGCCAGTTTGCACTTCGTGTCGATCTCATTTTTGAGACGTTTGTATTCCTTTTTGCCTGCTTCATTTACTGCATTTTTATATTTTCTCCTTTGATCAATTAAGTTCAATATTTCTTCTGTTACCCAACGATTTCTATTGCCCTAGTCTTTTTACCTACTTTATCCTCTCCTGCCTTCACTACTTCATACCTCAAAGCTACCCATTCTTCTTCTACTGTATTTCTTTCCCCTATTCCTGTCAATTGTTCCCTTATGCTCTCCTTGAAACTCTGTACAACCTCTGGTTCTTTCAGTTTATCCAGGTCCCATCTCCTTAAATTCCCACCTTTTTGCAGTTTCTTCAGTTTTAATCTACAGTTCATAACCAATAGATTGTGGTCAGAGTCCACATCTGCCCCTGGAAACGTCTTACAATTTAAAATCTGGTTCCTAAATCTCTGTCTTACCATTATATAATCTGCTTGAAACCTGTCAGTATCTCCAGGCTTCTTCCATGTATACAACCTTCTTTTATGATTCTTGAACCAAGTGTTAGCTATCATTAAGTTGTGCTCTGTGCAAAATTCTACCAGACGGCTTCCTCTTTCATTTCTTCCCCCCAATCCGTATTCACCTACTACGTTCCTTCTCTTCCTTTTCCTACTACCGAATTCCAGTCACCCATGAGTATTAAATTTTCGTCTCCCTTCACTACCTGAATAATTTCTTTTATTTCATCATACATTTCTTCAATTTCTTCGTCATCTGCAGAGCTAGTTGGCATATAAACTCGTACTACTGTGGTAGGCGTGGGCTTCGTGACTATCTTGGCCACAATAATGCGTTCACTATGCTGTTTGTAGTAGCTTACCCGCACTCCTATTTTTTTATTCATTATTAAACCTACTCCTGCATTCCCCCGTTTTGATTTTGTATTTATAACCCAGTATTCGCCTGAACAAAAGTCTTGTTCCTCCTGCCACCGAACTTCACTAATTCCCACTATATCTAACTTTAACCTATCCATTTCCCTTTTTAAATTTTCTAACCTACCTGCCCAATTAAGGGATCTGTCATTCCACGCTCCGATCCGTAGAACGCCAGTTTTCTTTCTCCTGATAACGACGTCCTCCTGAGTAGTCCCCGCCCGGAGATCCGAATGGTGGACTATTTTACCTCCGGAATATTTTACCGAAGAGGACGCCATCATCATTTAACCATACAGTAAAGCTTCATGCCCTCGGGAAAAATCACGGCTGTAGTTTCCCCTTGCTTTCAGCCGTTCGCAGTACCAGCACAGCAAGACCCGTTTTGGTTAGTGTTACAAGGCCAGATCAGTCAATCATCCAGACTGTTGCCCCTGCAACTACTGAAAAGGCTGCTGCCCCTCTCTTCAGGAACCACACGTTTGTCTGGCCTCTCAACAGATACCCCTCCATTTTGGTTGCACCTAGGGTACGGGTATCTGTATTGCTGAGCCACGCGAGCCTCCCCACAAACGGCATGGTCCATGGTTCATGGGGTGAGGGGGGGGGGGGTGTTTACTCGTAGTCATTAATTTATTTATGTAGGATTAGAGCTATTATGTTTAATCGATAACTAATGATAAGAATACGACTGCTTGAAAATATAAAGAGTGAGGTCAATTTTTAAAGACGCCATTCGTCTATAAGGAGGTAAAATATTTTCTGCACAAACCAGCATTATTTAATTATTTTGTACTGATAAATAACACTTTATTGTTGTATCTTTTTACTAAAATTGGGCATACGTATTTTTGGTATTAATAATATCGACAAAATTTGTAAGATGTGAGATAGTGGTTGTCTGTTTTATGACTGAAGACACAACTGTGTATGCTGTAATGACATTTGTTTAATGTTGCAAACTTTTCAGAGATATACACGCTTTTACACAGTTTACAATGTGACAATGTTAAGACAGTTGTGAAAATTACGCATCTTTTACTCTGAAATTTAACTAATCCTAAACACAACAATATTAAATTTTAACTAGAAGCTTCTTTATAAAATTATTCTTACAATTACGTTATGATGTTGGTTAGTACCACGATAAATCATCCGATTCCGTTTCAAAGTTCGGTATATTTAGGATGACAATCAAGTCTACGGAGGATGGTTAGTTTTGTGACAAGTTGAGCAAAAGATTACTCAAGATCGCTCGAGTTTACAGTGGACACAAGCTGATGAACCAACAAGTTCACGCCTCTGCACGCGGTATTTATGTACCTTTGCTGTGATGAGCTATCACGTGCATGGCCGCTTTCTGCCTCTGAAATTCCTATAAAAGCTTATTAAACCCTTGGTGAATTTTTTCCTATGTTTCTCGTTATGCGAGAAAATAAGTACTCATCCCTAGTCTTGGAATGTGGCAATATACACGCGCATGGCTGGAGTAGCGTGCACATTATAATGCCCTCTCAGTTCTCTCAAGAACAATTAACTAACTGGTTCGTTTCTCCACTGTTAGAGCTAATTCCTAGCTGGACGTCAGCCGCTGTGAACACAGTGTTCACACAAATTTCTCCTCTGCGTCGTAAAGAGAGTTATGCGCCCCGTTCTGCACTTGACTCCTGGTCAGAGAAGAGTCCTCGAAAATTTCTGTCTTGTCTTCCTCGTAGCCGAACTGTCTCTCCACCTGGGTTCTTTCATTCTCCGTGTCACGGCTTTTTTCGACCAATAGGGTCTGAGTCACCTGGTCGGTCGGTCGCTGACTCACGCCTTGGGACGCGTCCTAAGTGCTTTCCGTGGTACCCCCTGTGGAGTCGTGTGAAGTTAGCACCCTTTTTTTCAGAAATCTATATTTTTTTCAGAGTTCTTGATAGATATGAAATAGTTCTGGAGTTCTTTGTACAAAATTTCAATAGTTCTGCAGAATTTAGCGAAAAAAACAACAATACTCGAAAAAATTTTCGTATCGAAAACATTCTTTGTCAATTTCCGCAAAATGTAAATAAGTACGACAGTTCTGAGCACAGTTCTGAATAGAGCTCCAAGAGTTCTATCGAAAATCCCAGCAGCATATTTTTGTGCAGCTAATAGTTTCCGAGATAATTGCAATTTAAGGAGAAAATCTTTTCACTTACTGTGAAGTTGGCACCCTTTTTTTCAGAAATGTACATTTTTTTCAGAGTTCTTGACAGATATGCCATAGTTCTAGAGTTCTTTGTACAAAATTTCAGTAGTTCTGCAGAATTTAGCGAAAAAAACAACAATACTCGAAAAAATTTTCGTATCGAAAACATTCTTTGTCAATTTCCGCAAAATGTAAATAAGTACGACAGTTCTGAGCACAGTTCTGAATAGAGCTCCAAGAGTTCTATCGAAAATCCCAGTAACATTTTTTTGTGCAGCTAATAGTTTCCGAGATAATTGCAATTTAAGGAGAAAATCTTTTCACTTACTGTGAAGTTGGCACCCTTTTTTTCAGAAATGTATATTTTTTTCAGAGTTCTTGACAGATATGCCATAGTTCTAGAGTTCTTTGTACAAAATTTCAATAGTTCTGCACAATTTAGCGAAGAAAACGACAATATTCGAAAACATTTTCGTATCGAAAACATACATTGTCAATTTTCGCAAAAATTAAACTCGTACAACAGTTCTGAGGACAGTTCTGAACAGAACCCCCAAGAGCTCTATCGAAAATCCCAATAACATTTTTCTATGGCTATAATAGTTTATGAGATAAATTGATTTAATGTGGGACACACTTTCTCTACAGAAAATATATATATATTCGTACAGCAGTTCTGATGACAGTTCTGGACACCACGTGAAGAGTTCTATCGAAAATCCTGGTAGTCTTTTTTTGTGCAGGTAACAGTTTAAGAGGAAATTGCAACATAATTAAGAACTCTATAAGAGCTCCCACTGTGAAGCTGGCACCCTTTTTTACAGAAATCTATATTTTTTTCAGAGTTCTTGATAGATAAGCCATAGTTCTAGAGTTCTTAGTACAAAATTTCAATAGTTCTGCAGAATTTAGCGAAAAAAACAACAATACTCGAAAAAATTTTCGTATCGAAAACATTCTTTGTCAATTTCCGCAAAATGTAAATAAGTACGACAGTTCTGAGCACAGTTCTGAATAGAGCTCCAAGAGTTCTATCGAAAATCCCAGCAGCATTTTTTTGTGCAGCTAATAGTTTCCGAGATAATTGCAATTTAAGGAGAAAATCTTTTCACTTACTGTGAAGTTGGCACCCTTTTTTTCAGAAATGTATATTTTTTTCAGAGTTCTTGACAGATATGCCATAGTTCTAGAGTTCGTTGTACAAAATTTCAATAGTTCTGCAGAATTTAGCGAAGAAAACAATAGCACTCGTAAAAATTGTGGTATCGAAACGATTTTTTGACAATTTTTGCAAAAAGTAAATTCGTACAACAGTTCTGAGGACAGTTCTCAACAGAGCCCCAATAGTTCTATCGAAAATACAAATAACATTTTTTGTGCTGCTAATAATTTGCGAGATAATTGCAATTTAAGGAGAAAGTCTTTTCACTTACTGTGAAGTTGGCACCCTTTTTTTCAGAAATGTATATTTTTTCAGAGTTCTTGATAAGTATGCCATAGTTCTAGAGTTCGTTGTACAAAATTTCAATAGTTCTGCAGAAATTAGCGAAGAAAACAAAAATGTATAACATAGCTGATTCAGGAGCCCTTTCCTTCTGGTACAATTCTTATTGTTGCCACAATAAAACACTTGTCCATAGATTCCAACCGTATTGATTATTACAAAAATATAACCAGTGACCAACGGCGCACATTTCTTGCAGCGTTGTACAAAGCATTCAGCTTATCCGCTGTGAAAATACCACACTTTACGCTATTGTAAAATTTACGATGGATGGCTTCCGTTTATCTACAGTGTCAGCATCTATCGAATTATCTTCATGCAAAAGTGATGCCAGGATCACACACTTCCCTGTTTTAGGTACAAAGGAAACTAGAGTTCAGTCTTGTGGAAGCCAAAAAGGGAACTGTGGGCAGCCCTTCTTTTACTGATAGCAAACTCTAGAGAAATCTCACGCTTGTTTTTCTTCATCGTGCCAACAAAAGAAAAATTCTCCCTTCATAGCTCTATTATCAGTCCAATACTAGTATACCAGTTGTCCGCTTTCGCATTTCGACCTGACTGATATATATGTTACACAGTCACAGAACAACATCAACATATTTATTGCTCAGTTGGTAAATCCTTCTGGTTGCAACACAGTGTATATTTCCAAATTGTACAGGTAAAATACTTAAGAATCCACAAAATCATAGATTTTAAATCCATATTTGTTCGTTTTGATATGTACATATTGGTGAAAACTGCACCTTCCTCAGAATCCTTCCAGCTTCTTGTCTACTGTAACATTTTCTCCGAGGGTATAAGATTTCTGGTTGTTGCGTACAAACACAGTAAATATTTCCCGAATTGCTGTTAGCTTGTCTACTTGTCTCCTTTCATCACGAATAGCGCGACTGTAAAATCTAAGGCACTCCACAATAAATTTGAAACGTTTTAAGTTCATTTGCGAGGTGAAATTTTTCAGTTCCATCCATATCAATTCCACAGAGATCTTCCAGGCTTTATCTGTTACTTTTGTTAACAACAATTAAAAACAAGAGACTGATGAAGGCTTTCAATTCAATAACATCTATTGATTTTACCGCTCTCTCACGCTGAAACGAAGCTTTGACGCTCTCAAAATGCTGAATGGAATACAAAACTACTATAGACAAATGTCGTCATCTATGAGGCAATTACAGCCTCACAAAGGCTGCTTTGGCTGCGCCTATTGTCCAGGTAAATTTCTAATAATATTATCCTCTTCGAACAATATGCTTTGGATTTCTTCAACATGATCTGGTACATCCCACTTAAAATAATAAAATTCCTATAACATAACGCAACCAGGCGCAGTGTATTAATTTGATATCTGACGTTCAGACAGCGGACAATGACGATTAAACAGTTCAAACAGAATTTAAGTGCATTTTACATTATGGATTAGCTTTGTACTACTTACTACGTTGATAAAGAAATACATTAATTGCTGAAATGAAATACGAAAGGGCACAGTGGATAAAAACGAGCAATCGGCTCATATCTCATCAAGAGAGCATTAGCGTCGATACTGAATCATACAAGAATGAAAGGCATACACAGAAAGGAAGCTATAACGTGAAGGCGCCAGTGCTGCCAATTGTTGAGAAGTAATTTACAGAATCACACAACAATGAAAGGCATACGGAAAAGGGAAGCTATTAACGAGAAGGCGCCAATACTGCAAATTGTTGAAAAGTAATTTACAGAAAATTTCGACATGTATCAATCTGAATAGCTGCGCCCGATGGAAGGATAATAAAAACTATGATACGTCCCTGAGACCTCTCAAGACCAAAAAATCATAAACAAAGCACAGCAACAATGCAAAAGTCGTGGCACTACATCTGGAAACAATGAACTCGGGAACTGCGTCTTTTAAACAATCGACAAATGACGTCAGCGTAGCAGTTACAATAGAGGTAGCATGAAAGCTTCTCGCGGTAGCATCAAAGCTAATGACAACAACAGCTGCACTTTTTGGGTGGCGCGCGCGCCGCGTCGTGTGAAGGCGCCCGCCAGCGCTGCATTTCACTCTTTGATCTGCCCCTAATGACTATACGTAACAATACTACTCACTCTCATGCGAATTATCATTATGCTCGTTCAGTCAGAGCTCTTGTGCAGTCGTTGCCTGTTGTGCAGTCGGTGCTGTTGTGTAAGTGATATTTATGAACCGTAATACCCATAAGAATGTACAATTTACCAGAATTGAAACGTCTTCTCAGCATGGAGGAATTTAAAGTAATCGATGATAGAGGCATTCAATTCACTCCGTCTCATCCGGTCTTCCAAAAACTGTCCGATGCCATGGCCGACATCGGCTCGAAAATGTCTTCAAAACATATTTATACAACAATTAAAGAAGATCGCCATGGCCTGCTTACTTTTGTTAGAAACACCTTCAGGCTGGAATGTTTCGTTGAAGAAAAAGACGACGACAGCAAAGATGAGTCGTGGAATGTTTTTGGTTCTTCGTGCAACAAGGACATGACAAAGCAATTTGACTTACTACTGTCAGCAGAAAAATGGTCTTGCATAAAACCAACAAAGAGGAAACTTTGAAAGCCTTCAAGACTGGAAATAGGGAAATTGACCGATTTGATGGGTGATAAAATTTATGAACATCACAAAATTCCATGTGCCTTTTCTTTCAAATATGCGAAAGTGTGTGAATGTTCAAAGTACTTCTTGAAGATCAAAGGAAGATGTACAGAATGCGGAGACACTTTCGAAGGGATTACTCTGAAGAAGCGAAAAAAGGACAACGATATTATTCTGAACTGCAGACTTTCAAACTTTTCGGATGATAGTAATCACCTGAAAAGAAGACAACTTCGTGGCGCGAGAAGTCAACAGGTAGCTGCTAAACTGGTTGATTACAGGATGCCTGCAACTCTTTGGCGAAATGATGAAGCGAAAAATATGTCTTTCGGAGACATGATTCCTCCAAATTTACTAAATGCTGATGTCTTGAGAAATGCTAAAGAACGTGAAAGGGACAAACGATTTAGTATAACAACGAGTAAGCCTTTTGAAAACCTGTAAATCGCAACGCATACAACCCATCGGGACGAAATTCACGCAGTCGAATTGGACCCATTCTTCTGTATATATTGGCTGAAAGATCAAAGTCAGTTGCACAAATATTGTCATCAAATCAATAGCAGTGTATACGATTCAATAGATGCTACAGGTGGCGTTGCATTTCGAGTTATTTCACGATTTGGGGATCTGTCAAACAGGGCTGACTGAGTGTAAATTAAGTCAAAGTACATATGCCTGTACCAGTACATGTGCATCCGCGAAGTAAATGTCACTAGTAAAGATCCAAATATCGTCAATCGAACATCAATCAGTTGCCCAACTTATCAGATGATATCCTCTAGGCATGACACATAATTATTGTCATTTTTCTTTATGGAAATCGTCAGATCTGGAGCTCCCATACCAAAAATCATGGTAACTGATTTTGGTAAGGCTTTGTTGGTTGCCATTTCTAGAACAATAGCCAATTGCTCGGACTTAACAGATTATTTGAATAGGTGTTATAGTCATATTGTTTTGCATGAAAGAGTAATTCTACCCTCGTGTTGTTTGAGAATAGATTTAAACCATTTTATGGTCATGATTTCGAGGTGGAAATGCTTCTCAAGAAGTAAATCACAAGTCAAACAACTTTATCTTCGAGTTTTGGCCGATATTTGCATGATACATTTTCGTGATATTGAAAGTGCTTTGCGCTCACTTTTGGTTGTTGTGTTGAGTGAACGCTTGGTATTGATGAGTGCGGTCAAGAATATTCATCAATGGAACATCAGTGCCATCTTGATATCACTATCAGAGGTGGTCCACGTCATTCATATATTAACGAAAAGAAAGATGATGACAAGAAAACTGATGATGTTGAAAACAATGATGACTGGCTTTTGGAATCAAATTTGAACTCTAAGGAATCTACTGCAAACTCGTGGGTTGATAAGGCAAAACGTATCTACAATGAAGCTGAAGTCATCACGAATCAGACTAATGATGACAATCTCTTTGATGTGAATCAGTACAACATTCCTAATGCTGCAGAGATGCTGAAAGAGTTGCTGAACTATATACGACTGTGGACAGCTGTGATGTATCCTTCTTCCCGTATTCCTTCATCTATTCGTTCATCAGCAGCGATGGAAGGACAATTTTCATAATTATAGACAATAGGCTTTGACAAGCTGCCTTTACGAGTAGACAAATTGATTTTTCAACATTTGAAGTGGCTGCATGAGGAAACAAAACAGTTAGCGCTACTTATGATGGAAAAAGAAGATTCAAAGCAAACTGTGAAGCACAAACCAACTGAAGCATCATTGCCTTACCATGAAGAAGAAAACTGGAGAGGAAAAAATAAGAAGCTGAAGATAACAAACCCCAAAAGCAATCATATACTCGATAATTCTGAGAGCACACTGAACAATACCTTACGAAGTGAGACCCAACACGAAGATGGCAATGAGACAGAGTTAGACAAAATTTTAATAGTTTTGAATACAGATTTTCTCCTACTTCGAGCTCACTTATTATGAATGCGTAGAACAACAGTCAAGAGTGATAGTGTGTGTTTTCAGCGCTCTTCAGATAATAATTTACTGCCCAATTTGGACTCTAAAGAGATATTTCATTCCACAAAAGACTATCAAGAATCATACTTCAACAGGGATGTCACTGAAATTTCATCCTGTGGTTCGAAAACAGAAGAAAACAGAGAGACCTGTAACAATAAAATGGAGGAGAGTGCAATGCTGAAAAAGCTTCAAAATGAAATCGTTGTCACATTGAGCATACAAGCTAAGAGCAAGAAAAAAATACTTAGATGATTGCCCAAACTGGAATTCGACTAAGAAATTCATAGATATTAATTTGCCACTTTTCCTAAATGGGTCCTCAAGCAAATTCAAATCTGCTACCTACAACTTGAAGGGAACGTGCAGTTTCGATTCTTTGATGACCTTATTCATGCAAGCAATATCACTCAGTGATGATTTCAAAAGTAAAATTCAAATGGTGGGCCATCCATTTTTGGATCTGGCTTTGGATGTTTTGGACAAAAAAATTATAAACTCCCAGCATTTTAAGCAGAGATTTGATATTTTATACTCTAAAAAAAAGGAGTAATGTCTCGAAAAATATTGTCTCTGAATGCAGGAATTATACGAGAAAATATTAAAAGATATCCCGATTTGCAACAAAAATACATCGTGTCTGACGTGCCTAAATTCATGCTATGTGAAACGACATTATATTTCCGTTGATACGTATGTTCTTTTCAGACTTGGTTATAATTTCATGCAAGAGGCTGTAGATGCAACAAATGGAGTTCTAAAGACTATTTAAAATGCAAGAAATGTAAAGGAGAAGCAGTCGAAGAAAAGAAATTCGGATGCTACTTGATGATGGATACTAGTATAACAACTTGTCCACTAACTGAAGATCAGTTTCCTCCGAATCAAAGGAAGAAATGTGTTTTGCAAACGATCACGAAAGAAATCGTAGTCAACAATCAAGAGTACAATCTCGTTGGAGCCATTCATTCTAATATCTGCATCAAACACTACACGGCATATGTCTTCGATGGAACCTACTGGAAGCAGTATGATGACGTGTATAAAGATGTACAGAAGGTTTCAAAAGAAACGATAATTTCTCCGCACCTGTTCATGTATGTCACGACAGGAAAATTTTCAAATGGCAGCTACAAGACCGACGAGACGAAACAAGTAGTTCCTACATAGGAACTTTGCTTTATAAGGTAAGCAACTGCTAAAAGTTGGTATCTAAATATTACAAATATAGCTCTTATGTTAATTCTTAGTATCTTTGTATCTGGTATCACAGCCTCCTGTTTTGGTTACTAGAATAAGAGCATTTTATGCCCTAAATTTCACGTATATATTTTTTGTACTTATTTTTCTTAGTTGTTTCACACCTCATAAATTCTATGCTTATTTATTACTGAATTCCCTACAATGTATTTCCTTCTAGGTTTTAGTGTATCCTGAAGAAGAGCTGTTAACGGGACCTGTACATCACAGCCTGTAGTTTTTACTGGTACTCTGAAATTTAATAATGCAAGACTGTCAATAAATTCAGGAATGAAACTTTTATCAAAGAATTGGTATATTGTGAGCTCCAGGTGAAAAGAATTGTAAATCTGTGGAATACACTGTGCAGTGAATATTGAGGTTTTCTTACATACTGAATTACACGTAAATGTTATTTTAGGTTCAATGTACTTAACGCTATTCCAAATAAAAGATAAAAAACAAATTTTATTCTTTGAATTATTACATTGTTGAAACAGCAAACCAGTAATATTTACGTTTCATGTTTTGATTATTTAAAAAAAAATGTATTTTAAGAGTAAATTTTTTCTCTTAATGATATAAGAACATAATATGAGATACTGCAGCTTAAAATACTTAATCCATTGTTGAATAATGTGGTTCAGTGTGTAGGCAAGCACTATATTATTATTCATCCATAGCTTTGTTTATGTAGCTTTAATAGTGGATGAGATACCGGTAACAGTATCTCGGTATGCAAACACGTTGATTACCGAAAACTGAAACTAAAGATTTGTATGTCATTCTCTTCTCAATGACGACATTGCAAACCATTCCTGCTCCATACTCTTGTTGATACCTTTCGTGTCCTTTTCATTTTCTTTATTTTTACTTCTTTTCTTTGTTATTCTGGCTTCCTTTTCATGCTTTCAGCAACTTTTTCAGTTGATGTGACATGTTGCCTGTCCGCCCATACCAGCACAATGTTCATGTTGTTCCTAGTATTGATGCCTGTTCTGCTCATTGTTCTTAATCTTTACTGCACCAGGCCGGCCAGAGTGGCCCAGCCGTTCTAGGCGCCACAGTCTGGAACCGCACGACCGCTTCGGTCGCAGGTTCGAATCCTGCCTCTGGCATGGATGAGTGTGATGTCGTTAGGTTAGTTAGGTTTATGTAGTTCTAAGTTCTAGGGGACTGATTACCTCAGAAGGTAAGTCCCATAGCACTCAGAGCCATTTGAACCAATTTTACTCCACCATTAAAACAAATTGCTACTGCTGAAACGCATTCTGATTTTGTTTTATGCCATGTAAATATACATTTCTGAAAAAAAAGGGTGCCAACTTCACAGTAAGTGAAAAGATTTTCTCCTTAAATTGCAATTATCTCGGAAACTATTAGCTGCACAAAAAAATGTTACTGGGATTTTCGATAGAACTCTTGGAGCTCTATTCAGAACTGTGCTCAGAACTGTCGTACTTATTTACATTTTGCGGAAATTGACAAAGAATGTTTTCGATACGAAAATTTTTTCGAGTATTGTTGTTTTTTTCGCTAAATTCTGCAGAACTATTGAAATTTTGTACTAAGAACTCTAGAACTATGGCTTATCTATCAAGAACTCTGAAAAAAATATAGATTTCTGTAAAAAAGGGTGCCAGCTTCACAGTGGGAGCTCTTATAGAGTTCTTAATTATGTTGCAATTTCCTCTTAAACTGTTACCTGCACAAAAAAAGACTACCAGGATTTTCGATAGAACTCTTCACGTGGTGTCCAGAACTGTCATCAGAACTGCTGTACGAATATATATATATTTTCTGTAGAGAAAGTGTGTCCCACATTGAATCAATTTATCTCATAAACTATTATAGCCATAGAAAAATGTTATTGGGATTTTCGATAGAGCTCTTGGGGTTCTGTTCAGAACTGTCCTCAGAACTGTTGTACGAGTTTAATTTTTGCGAAAATTGACAATGTATGTTTTCGATACGAAAATGTTTTCGAATATTGTCGTTTTCTTCGCTAAATTGTGCAGAACTATTGAAATTTTGTACAAAGAACTCTAGAACTATGGCATATCTGTCAAGAACTCTGAAAAAAATATACATTTCTGAAAAAAAGGGTGCCAACTTCACAGTAAGTGGAAAGATTTTCTCCTTAAATTGCAATTATCTCGGAAACTATTAGCTGCACAAAAAATGTTACTGGGATTTTCGATAGAACTCTTGGAGCTCTATTCAGAACTGTGCTCAGAACTGTCGTACTTATTTACATTTTGCGGAAATTGACAAAGAATGTTTTCGATACGAAAATTTTTTCGAGTATTGTTGTTTTTTTCGCTAAATTCTGCAGAACTATTGAAATTTTGTACTAAGAACTCTAGAACTATAGCTTATCTATCAAGCACTCTGAAAAAATATAGATTTCTATAAAAAAGGGTGCCAGCTTCACAGTGGGAGCTCTTATAGAGTTCTTAATTATGTTGCAATTTCCTCTTAAACTATTACCTGCACAAAAAAAGACTACCAGGATTTTCGATAGAACTCTTCACGTGGTGTCCAGAACTGTCATCAGAACTGCTGTACGAATATATTTATATTTTCTGTAGAGAAAGTGTGTCCCACATTAAATCAATTTATCTCATAAACTATTATAGCCATAGAAAAATGTTATTGGGATTTTCGATAGAGCTCTTGGGGGTTCTGTTCAGAACTGTCCTCAGAACTGTTGTACGAGTTTAATTTTTGCGAAAATTGACAATGTATGTTTTCGATACGAAAATGTTTTCGAATATTGTCGTTTTCTTCGCTAAATTGTGCAGAACTATTGAAATTTTGTACAAAGAACTCTAGAACTATGGCATATCTGTCAAGAACTCTGAAAAAAATATACATTTCTGAAAAAAAGGGTGCCAACTTCACAGTAAGTGAAAAGATTTTCTCCTTAAATTGCAATTATCTCGGAAACTATTAGCTGCACAAAAAAATGTTACTGGGATTTTCGATAGAACTCTTGGAGCTCTATTCAGAACTGTGCTCAGAACTGTCGTACTTATTTACATTTTGCGGAAATTGACAAAGAATGTTTTCGATACGAAAATGTTTTCGAGTATTGTTGTTTTTTTCGCTAAATTGTACAGAACTATTGAAATTTTGTACAAAGAACTCTAGAACTATGGCATATCTGTCAAGAACTCTGAAAAAAATATAGATTTCTGAAAAAAAGGGTGCTAACTTCACACGACTCCCCTGTGGTGTGGCCTTCTCCTCTCCTCACAGTTGCTTCCAAATCAAAACGGTTTTTCTCGCTGCTTGTCTCACCTTCTGCTCATAGACATGCATTACGTGATCGGTGTGTCGATTGAGCGTCATTCCTTTTGCATTAAATACTTACAGGCAAATTTGCTCATTACCGCCAAATTAAGTTAGGTGTCATATTCACCTTCCCGTTACGATATACTCGTATAAAGCTCTTATGTTAGGTGCTAAATTGACCTTCATTTATTCTGTCACCTTACAAATTATTCAAAGCTTTCTTTCTCAACAAGATCTACCAACTTTCAGTAATAGTCTATAAACATGTGAGAGCTTTTCAGTAGTTTCTAAAAGCTAGAAGAAAGCTTATAGGCCTGCAGTAAATAATGTGATGCGGAATCTTCCCTGGTTTTGCTGTTATTAATCTGACTGTGACCGACTGCTGGCACAGGGCGGAACCAACCAACGACCTTCACTGACACAGATCGCTAATGTCGTGCTAAATTTTGAGGCCTTTCTGTGGGAACATTTCAAACAAAACTTCCAGGCAAAGGCCACTAAATTAAGAGAAACTTAGATTTTACGTATCTTTGGACTCATAAATACCGTTCACAGACCAGTTTCACAAAGAAATAAGAGTTACAGTGTGTAAACTGTATCTTGACAGTCCTGAATCGGTAAAAGTCAGGTCATGGCAGTCACTTGTTCTGGGCTGCTGGTAACATTAGGTAGCTGAAACACTATCGGAAGTAGCCATTGTTGTCTGCTTCCTTACTCTGTACTGCTTCACTGTTCTGTGTCTTTTTTCCTTGTCATTACTGTACGGAATTGCTGGAGTTAGTACTTTCATTAAGCGTATCAATACACAACAGCATTTAAATACTGTTTACCGAGGGTGCCCATACGAATGTTTGTAAGGGGAGGGAGCAAGACCGAGGCATATGGGGTAATGTTAATGTTTTGGAAGACAAATGGTGACTTTTTAGTGGTCCTAATAAATTTAAATTTTTTATATGTGTAAATAACGCTATATACCTTTGTGTTGAGTCACTTGTACGTAATACTGACATTTAAAGCATATTTAATTCACAGGAAGAAAGATCAGAAAGGACTGAAACATTATGACCCATATGACATAGGAAGAGCTGTTAAAGGCGCCTTACGTGATGATGAGAAGCTTAAGTTTTTAAAGAATACTTGGAAGCATCCTGCAAACTTTTCTTTTCCTACTCAATTAGAAGGGAAGCAAAACCTTTAAGCATGAATGGATGAGCCAGTACAACTGGCTTTCATACAGTAAAATGTTACGTGGTGGATTTTGTACTGCATGTGTTCTGTTTTCTCCTTCAGGTGCCGGAATCGGCTCCCAGGTACTTATTACAGCTTTCGATTATTCTAAGTAACTGAAACATTTGACTGGCTTGGTAAAAAACATAACTTGGAGTTGTCGTTTTTAAATGGAAACACTTCAGATACAAAAACATGATTATTCAAATAGTTTTCAGGCTTGCTTTCTCAGCAAAAATTTCTATGTTGCTAACATTTCGCGTGCTTGCAAGGTTTTGTGTTTGCGCAATTATTTCTTTTTAATTCTTCACCTAAGGCATTTTTAATTTATTTTTATAGGCGTTGAAAACACTGGTAAAAGAACCATTGGTCAAATACAAGAAGGCTACGGAAGATCTTCGTCATCATGAAAACACAAAATATCACAAATTTTCCATGGAGAAGGCTATAGAGTTCACCAAGTCTATGGAATCAAGTAAAAAAAGTATTACCCTTGTCCTCGATACCAAGAAATCTTCAGTTATTGAAGAAAACCGGAAACGCTTGAGGCCTATGCTAGAAATAACCTACCTCTACGAGGACATCGTGATCATGGTTTAATTCCTCAGCTAAAAGAAGAAAAAACTAATGATCTTCTAGAGGGAAAACATGGAGTGTTTCAGAGTCTTTTGACTTTTCGTATGGATGCTGGAGATGAAGATTTAAAACATCATTTCAGTACATGTGGCCGAAACAGTTCTATGATAGGTAACACAGTCCAAAACGAAGTCATACATTGCATTGGTGACGCTATTCGCTCCTCAATATCGAGGGATGTGAAAAAGGCTAAATTTTTTAGCAATAAATGTGATGAAACAACTGATGTCACCGCTAAGGAACAGATGACATTTTGTGTTAGGTACATTGACGTAGAGACCTTTGTTACCAAAGAAGACTTTCTGTCTTTTACTGAGCTTTAATCAACTACTGGCACGATTGCAGAAGCCATCGATGAAGAACTCAAGACACTGGGGCTGAGCTATCAGTATCTTTGTGGACAGGGCTATGATGGCGGCCCAAACATGGCTGGGAGATTTAAAGGAGTACAAGCTCTTATTTTAAGTAAACAACCGTTGGCTATTTATACTCACTGTTTTAGCCACTCTTTGAACTTGTGCATTTCTAAGTCTTGTGATACTCCAATAGTTAGAAATATGATGAGAATTGTAGGATCAGTTTCAGCATTCTTGTCTACCTCTGCAAACAGAAAAAGTTCCCTAGAGGAAGTTATATCACGACTACCGTTCACAGAGTCAAAGAAAACAAAGTTGAAGGCAATGTGTCCAAAAGATGGATGGAAAGACATGATACCCTTATTACTTTCAAGGAGCTATTTGTTCCGGTCGTGGCCTTGCTTGACGAACTTCCAAGTAGTCGTGAAACCAATACAGACACGGTTATTAAAGCTTGCATGTTTAGTTCCGCTGTCCGAAGAGGAGACTTCGTAGTAGCGTTAGCTACTGCAGCATATTGGTTCTCTAACACTAAGCGAACAGCTCCAAATTCCTAAAATGGATTTAACAACTGCCTTAAATCATGTCAATGATGTGCTTGAGGTGTTCAACAATATAAGGTCGGATTCGGAAATAGAATTCGGAAGTATTTTTGAAGACGCTGTTAAACTGGAAGAAGATAATGGAATTGTAATAGCAATGCCAAGAACTATTTCAACACAAACCAAAAGAGACAACGTTCCTGCTTCAGACGCCGAGGAATACTTCAGGCGAACAGTATTTTTAAATGTTGTGGATCGTTTTATTGCCAAGCTAGAAACAAGATTTCCCCTAGATTTTCGCACCATATTACCACTTGAAGGACTTATTCCTGCATACTGTTCAAAATACAGTGAGGATGAAGTGATCCAGGCATCCGAGAAATATGAACAGTTTTTGGAGAGTCCTTCGCTTTTAATGAAAGGAGAACTGAAACTATGGAAGAAAAAGTGGGTTGATGAAAGAAAAAGACCTGAAACAGTAACTGAAGCATTAAAGAACTGTGACAAGCAGTTTTTCCCAAATGTATATGTTTTACTCCAAATACGTGGGACTATTCCTGTCACCACAGGCACTCCTGAACGAAGCTTCTCTACTTTGAGACGAATAATGACTTATTTGCGTAACGCAATGGGGCAGGTGAGACTAAATGGATTGGCTCTTGCAAATATCCATAAAGAAAGAGATATGGACATTGAAAATCTCATTGACATAGTCAGTAAAAAGAAACAGAGGCGAATGAGCATGACAAATTGGACAGAAGACGGAAATATACAGTGAATTTTGTTACAGATTTTTTTTATATTCATGTCAAGTTCAAGTTTCTACATTCATGTCACCTTCTGTATCCAGAAAATTAATGAAAACCTATTTGTTGTAAGCTGACCTTTTTCATGGTTTATGTAATTTATAAAATCTCCCATGTGAAAATAAATTTCTTTTACGTTGAACTCCAAAACAGTTGCCAAAAACTACTTTAAGCAACACCAAATTTTACTAATTTATTGGTGAAGGACCCCCAACTCTCCTTTTGTTAGGTGATATTCCACTCCCCCAATCCCCCCCTTCCGCAATTAGCCCCCCCCCCCCCCCCCGCCCCCGACCGACTTCTAGAACCGCCCCTGTTCTGTGGTCACCTTTGGCCGAACCAAGGAGAGGAAGTATACCAGAGCACCAGAGGGCCTGGAATGTGGCTGACCAATACGGTGGCAAGGTCCTTCCCCCTTCTGCGGAAGTGCAGGATGACCGGATGAATGGCCATGTTTCAGCACTCTGTCGCTGGTTCCTGAGGTGGGATGACGTGCTCTATGTGTGCTCCAGAAAAACAAAGTTAAATGAAAATGGTATACATGTAGAATATTTAGGAGTAGATGAACTAATAATTTCTCTTTTCAGAAACTTTTGGTGGGAGGCTGATGTAAATTGTTCTGAAAAAGATAGGCAGGTAAAAATTCATGGGGAACATAGGATTCTCCGGAAGTGACAAAGAAACCACGTTCTGTAGTCATAAGACGAAATACTAGCGTGTGGTAATATTAAGATGAAATACTTGCATGTGTAAATCTAAGTTGAAAATAATTGAGATTTCCGTGCGCAGAATTTGAATTAGAGACAAGCACTTCCACGTGATGAGTACAGTGTGACTCTCAACCTGACTACGAGACAATAAAAAGAATTAGAAGTGCTTGTCCTAGCATGCAGTTGAGGATCCGTGTGTGAGATAAAAAAAATACCAAAACTTACATTATGAGATGCATTTGTGTGACGCCAGCTTGATATTCAGATACTCTGAGAGTGAATTAAGGTGAGTCAGACATCTACCCGGCAACTCCATGTGGGTTGCATTGCTCAGGGAGATGTGCATAAATCCTCCAGAGCTTGTGGTTGGAAAATTATTATGTGGGTCAGTGACATGTGAATCTGGGATGACTATTGTTTGATGTGGAAAAGCAGAATGAGTAGAAAACCAAACATTTTGTTTTTAGAGATGTGTTTTACACTGTCAATGTGATTTATTATGTGTATTTAATCTGTGTGGTTTGCATGAGACAGTAGCGAATTTGGTGGGTCAAGCATGATTTTTCCTAGTACAGCACGAAAGTCAGTAAATTCGTTATGTTGCTAATGAATGAGGTTAAGAGAGTATGGGAGAGAATGAAGTAGCGAACGATTCCTTACCAATCCAGAAACTGCTCTGTAGCAATAGACAGGATAATTACGAGGCCATAGCATAGAAGAGTTCTTATGTTATGTCATGCCTATTGGGTGGAGAATCCCTTGTTAAGTATTGTGTTTAAGTGTAATGCAAGAATTTTGCAACTTTAGCGTGAATGAATTTATTGTAATAAAAGAGGAGATATGTGAGACAAATAGTGGTCTTGATTATTGTGAGTAGCCAATTTGTTGAGTTATTTTACCATAACCTCCATTTTATTGCTGGGATGTCCAAGCTTTGGATAAGATATATACCGCAGGAAGGAAATGTGGCCTTGCCAGGGTGGAGTGAGCCCATCAGAAATGTGCAATAGCTATTAGTCAGATGCGTTATCCACGCCGTTCCATTAAAAAGGACGAGAATAAATTATAGCTTAACTGATAGGCACTAGTGCTCATATTTCAAGCATAGTTGCAGTGGGTATGATAATCATGAAAATATTTCTGATGTACGAATAATAGTTGAACTCGCTTGGCAAGCCACTCATCTAGTAGGCCAGACTACTAGATGCCACAGAATGGGGTAGTAACCTCCCACCGATATGTCTGACCTGGGGATTTTCGACAAGAAAAGTAAGTCTCACGGGTGGAGGTGACGTGTATTTGTGCGTCAAAGTACTCAAAAAGGCAGCCTTTAAGATGGGTAAACGAGAGATCTCGAGGTGACTGCTCAGGGATCAATTGTTGAATTAAACAACTCACTTGTGCACAGACTGATTCCAAATAAAGCCAGAATTCGATTTTCGTCGTGGATCCCACGTGCTGCTAAAAGTTGTTCCAACCATGGTTCGACAGACCTATCGAAAGCCGGAATGTCGGCAGAGCCACGTGCAAAGCGTTCAATTTACCCGCCATGAAATAAACTCTACGAGCTGCATCTTGCAACGCTGGGGAGTGAGGCGATGTTCTGTCTTCGTGAGCGCTGCCTGAATGTGCTGCAGAGTTTCCGTCAGACTGAAGAAATTCCTCTAAGGTAGCCATTTCAACCGAAAATTAAAGTTTTATCCTTGTCGCCAATATCTGTAGTGTCCTGCGGTAGGCAGGAAAGAGATAACGATCAATTTTTAACACACTTTATTTTAATTTCCAAAATCAAGGACAACAAGAAACACAATAATTGTTGTGGTGGCAAAAGCCAGATAAAAGTTAAAAGACAATGAAACGAAATAATAACAACCAAAATACTACGCTACACAATTCCAAAGTGGCGTTACGCCCAACGAGATACAAATTTCTACAGAGGACTATGGCTAGAGCCGGCGTAGCTATTGGCCGGAGCTGTCCTAGATGTAGGTATACACTGCCGGCCTGCCTCTGCTGGCGTGCTTATTACACCGATTCTGCGGATTGCTTCACTTAGTCACATTAGTTTCAACTGGTGGCCCTCTGTCACGTGGCTCTTCACGAAATAGTGGCGTGTTTATGCGAAAAATCTTTGGATATTTACATTCACTGGCGATGTTTTGATATGAGCTCTTGAAAGGTGGTCGGCAGCGCACATTGCTTGTCTGTTGTGCGGGCCCTCTAAGTGCTAAGGGGCCTCCACGACAAAGCACTTGCCGCATCTTTCAGATTGCAGTATCTATGTTACGTTTCTAACAGCATTCAAAGAGAAATAACCAACAAATTCGCAAGGTGTCGAAAGTTAGGGTGTTCACGTGCTCTTGCGCTCTTACACAGCAGCCGCGACTGATGAGTTCAATAAAGCTGCCCATTAATCAATACGTAGCAAGATGTCTGGAAAATACGTCGTGCATAACGAGTGTCTCGCAGTTCAAGTACGATTCAAAGGCGAATTATGCTCGTTAAATGAGGTCTGATTGTACAGTCAAATTTTAATGAAATAGGTTTTTTGTCGAATTTATAAAATTTACTCATTGGATCTAGTTCATTCAGTTATTGGTCGGATCCCAAAAATAGTTTTTCAGATTCTGCGTCTACTCATCGTTAACATGGTGTATTTATTATAAAACAGTCCACATTCCTTTCAATACAGAATTAACGTTAACAAGGAATTACTTAATTGTAATAAAAAATAAATTTTTATTATGGAGACCCTAGTATTCAGACATGTACTGGGCTCATTGTTTCCTTTACCTTCGTCCAGTTTCTAAAAAAGACAACATTTCTTATTAACTGACTGCGAGAGTATTTTGTATATTCCACTACAAATTATTGTACTAGTTTTTCAGTTGTTTTGTAAAGCATTATAAAAAAAAAGACCCTCTTCAAGGAATTCACATCTAACAACACAACAGAAATGAGAAACGTACCAGGCGACAACCAACAACGGTTTGACGAGAATACCGACCGTATCACAATATAATAAAATAGAAATAACGTCAGCGCACAGAGTGTCAGTCAAGATCTGAGGTGAACTCACGCATGCTGTACCCGCTTGGCAGAAACTCCTGTGTTTTGTGCCCTCTCTCACTGCTGGCAGTCCTAGCGCTCTATTGTTTGGTTCGAAGCACAGCTACTGAGACGCGTTCTAGTAGCAGATGGTCGGCACGAAAACGAAGTTGTCAGCACTGCACAAGCCACCGCCCTCGCGCCGCCGCCAGTGCGAGGCCCTCCCTCTCCATGCAAACCACCCAGAGGTGAACTCGTGAATACAGTCTTCACTCGACTTACTGACCCTCGCCTCCCGTTCCGCAGGGATCGGAGAGTTCGACAGACATCGTGTCAGTTCTCACTGCTGCAAGTCTTTGCGTACTTGAAGCGTTCAACGGGTTTAAATTAAATTCAGTGCTACAGATAAGTACCATATCGTAACGCGAGGGGATAAATGGACTTTCACGAAGCTTTATCGCTTCCGTGTGACATTTCTACCATAGCAGATGATAGACACGAAACATTTGTTACCGGCCATGCTCAAAATTCTGGCTGCACCATTTAAAGTGATTAAAGTGAAGTAACTCCTGCGACCGAGATCCGCCCAGTAAGACTTCGCGAACCCCGTGGCAGTCGCGACGCACAGGTTAATAAACACTGCTTTAGACCAATATTTATGCAGAGACGCTTTCTCAAATTCGTTGTATCTATTACATATAGGTGTGTAATATTTACACAGAGAAGCTTTGTCAAATTCGTTAGCATTTCTGTTTCACTAAGTTAGTTGTTAGATTTGGCTGTGTGACATTGTCAGCACCACTCGTGTTTGTAAAGGCAACGGCCTTGCCGCACTGTATACACCGGTTCCCGTGACATAACCGAAGTTAAGCGCTGTCGGGCCTGGTCGGCACTTGGATGGGTGACCATCCAGGCCGCCATGCGCTGTTGCCTTTTTTCGGGGTGCACTCAGCCTCGTGATGCCAATTGAGGAGCTACTCGACCAAATAGTAGCGGCTTCGGTCAAGAATACCATCATAACGACCAAGAGAACGGTGTGATGACCCCACGCCCCTCCTATCCTCGCCGACCGTATTGGCCGTGCGGTTCTAGGCACTACAGTCTGGAACCGCGAGACCGCTACGGTCGCAGGTTCGAATCCTGCCTTGGGCATGGATGTGTGTGATGTCCTTAGGTTAGTTAGGTTTAAGTAGTTCTCAGTTCTAGGGAACTGATGACCTCAGAAGTTAAGTCCCACAGTGCTCAGAGCCATTTGAACCATTTGAACCTCCTATCCGCATCCCCCACTGAGGATGACACGGCGGTCGGATGGCCCGGTAGGCCACTCGTGGCCTGAAGACGGAGTGCTCGTGTTTGTAAATTAAAGAGTTGTAATTCGTTCTTTTGTGGCATTACACCTAGACAAATTTATTTAAAATATTTTATACGGCACTAGGTTGATTTCACTGTTCTATCCATTACACACCGATGAGCCAAAACATTATGACCATCTGTTTAATAGCGTGTTGGGCCACTTTTGAAACATGGTACAGCAGCGATTCTGAAAGACCTTGACAGGTTCCCTGAAGTATGTGGCACCAGGTGCCTACTCACCCCTCACTAAATTCCAACAAATTACTGGACGGCGTGATATGCGGTACAGTGGGCACAGATCAGGGACATTTGCCGGCTGAAACATCAATGTGTGCTCACTATCGCGCTCCTCAAACCACTGCAGCACGATTCTGGCCTTGTGTCGTGGAGAGTTGTCCTTCTGAAAGATGTCATCGGAGAGGAACCGTGAAGGGAAACGGGTGGTCTGCAATTATGTTCGCGTAGTTCGCTGCTGTCGTGGTGTCTTTGAGAACTACCATAGGTCCCCCATAAGCCCAACTCAATGTACCCCATAGCATAATGCTGCTCTCACCGGCCTGCACCTGTGGCGCGCTGCATGTTTCAAGCAGTCATTCGCCTGGATGACGGCGTATAAGGACGCGCCCCCCTGTTCCTAGTTGTTTTGCCACTCTTGTTTTAGGGTGGGTCATCCGTTAGGCTGTGCTCGCTGTTGCGTGGAACTGAAACTGACTATTAAGCTAACTGTTGTTATACTTGAGAGAGATTTGATGAATGCGTCCAGTGGAATAAGTCACTACATAATTGGTGGAATTCCGTTGTTCTATGGTCTGTCTATTGGTCTAAGTTTCCCTTTGGGGATTTTGCTCTTTTACTTGAAATTTATTTAATATTCTATACTGTTGCTTGTTTTACCAATGGGGATTTAGTCCTGGTAAATTCCTGTTAAATTTGTGGGCAATTATTCTTGTCATCTGTATTTATCTGGAAGTTATTTAGTTAAAGGAAATGATCTTTACTTAACTTATAACTGTATAAGGTTTTTAATTTCTTATTGGTGGCTATTGGAAGGCCGGTTTCTTAAAGATTTTTTACAATTGGTTTTTGGGATATGTGTAAAAAATTTTGTGAACTACAAGCTCATGTTTGCGTTTTCTTGTGACTCACTTTGTGAATTAAATATTATGTGTCCCTATCAATAAACTGGATAATGCATGTTTCCTAGAATTAATTGCATTTGAAGTCTTACATATAATTAATCTGAATATACAATAGTCGTCATCCATGGAAAGAGCAGGAGGAGACATGGCAGAATGGGGCACATCCAGCGTCCTTATACCCATTAACCCCGCCAAAAAGGGTTTCTGAACCGACGTCTCTCTCATCCACAGTCAACATCAGGGACATCCTCTCCATACTCACTTCAATTACTGGATTTCGGAAACCGAAAATTTGTATTACACAGCGTTCGGGATTCAAATGTCACTAAAATCTTTTAGCGATACTAACAGACAGGTGTGCTTTCAAACAAGCTCAGTGTGACTGTTCAGAGGTAGGAGGGTGAACACATAACGACACCAGACGGTACCAAGCTAGAGAAATTTAGTGGCAACTCGTGCAACCTTCTTAGAAAAGCAGATCCTCAATTGACACTCATCTCACTTCCGCCATTAATGGTTGTGGTAACAACCAGAATCGCCCATGAATTTAACTCGGACTCAACTCAGGGGAAAAGGAGCTAAAGGAGACCAAACCGTGGCACATACGCAATCACAGAAAGCCTGTACAGTAGTTATGAGCACTCAGTCACAGCCAGAGCCCCACTGATTTCGTGCTTCACTAGGCCGTGATAGCATTCTTCCACCATCATGTGGCAGAACCATCTCAGTGCCCTCCTTCTGCATCAGCACAATGTCACAGGTGTGAACCACCTGTCCATAACCCACAGAACTTTCAGAGTATCGCTCCATACTGCAGCTAATGTAGTTGTCCACGCTATGTTAGTCTCTGCAAAGCTGCCGACTCCACGATGCATACACACTGGAGGAGGGCGCATAGATGCTTCAGGAGCACCAAGAGACCTCAGGAAGAGGAGAACCAAGAGCTTCAAGGTGCCCACACATCGACAGGAACTCTCTATCCCCGAACTCCCTCTCCCCTTCCCCCCCCCCCCCCCCCAACACACGCACAGTAACCCAGAAACGAAGGACCAACTCTTGAAACTTCCTTGTACGTACAGAAGACAATGTGCTCCTAAACCTCTTCAAATCACCGAGAATCCGAGTTTGTGCTAGAAATCCAAAACACTTAAGCCTGAAGAATATTCGCAGCACAAAATAGAAGGAAAACCAACCTCCTGTTCGCAAATGCGGCAGGACTAAGAACGAAAAAGACACTACTTCTTATGACCTTTCACAACATTTTCTTTCTTTCTGTCTTGGGATCTTTGTCCCGTGCAACGCGAGGTCGGCCGTGTTATTACGGATTTGCCAGTGTTAGTTGCACAGGGTGGCTGGATGCCCTTCCTGCCGCCGCCTCGAACCCCCCAGGATGTAAGTAGTGTACCACAGCTGTCTGCGTCTAGTGTAAGCCATGGAATAGTGCGAACATTTTCGAATGTCCGTGAGCCGTGTAACTGAGGAGGAGCGTGAGGACCAGCCCAGTATTCATCTAGCGGGATGTGGAAAACCGCCTAAAAACCACATCCAAGCTGGCCGACAGACTGGCCCTCGACGTTAATCCGCCGGGCGCATTCGATCCGGAGCCGGCGCGCCTACTCGACTTCAGGAAGTAGCGCATTAGCGCACTCGGCTACCCTGGCGGGTCGCGATTCACGACATTGGCATCGCAAAATTTGTCGATTCTTAGATGGCAAATGACATCTTTCCTAAATTTGAGCAGTACGACTGCTACGCCAAGCACCAAGCAGTTAGCAGGTGTGGAGGAGTAGCTCTACACGTCAGATGTTAGTTCAGTACGATACAGCAGCATCTTCCTGTGCAGTTTGCAGACTCAGAAATGGAAAAGATGTGTTGAAAGGTATAAACGACATGGACTACCGTTACCCTTCTTATATATCTGGAACGATGTAATAACCTCCAGTTTCCTAAGTTAGATCTCATCATTCTAGCATTGCATCATCATAACTGACTTAAACATGAGGCATAACTTTCTACACGACCATTACTCAAACAAAAACGGACAATCTCTACACGACATTGCTAGTTATTGTGAGCTGGGTGATCTGAACGTATGTTGTTTGGCCCTGTTATCTGACATAAATTAATTAGACACCAGACTAATTGGTTAGGAATGTAATGTCCACTAAATGAAACAAGAATCAAAATTAATTAGCTTTATTTCATAAAAGTGATTCATAAATCACGTGACAAGCAATAGCACTTCTAAAGTAAAACCTTGGCACATTAGACTAAAGAGTCTCTTGTAAGATTCTAAAAATCGCGGACCAAAATGAGACAATTACATTAGTGAAGCTGTACCGCGATTGTATTGACGTTAGTGTAAAAGACAGCCTCTGCTAGAGAAGGACATGCGTCGCATCTGTGGCTACATGTGAAAGCATATTGGTCATGAGGATACGAACGCAGGTCTTCAAAGTGAAGCTTAGAGTTACGGAAATTCTATAAAAAGACTATACGCTCTCTACGGATGATCTCATTGTAGCAGCTCGATCTCACTGACTCGGTCTGTTGGTGGAGGCTGAAGCGGCTGCGGGGTCAATCACTGGCAACGCACCAACGACCCACACCTGCGACTAGACTCAGGTCAACCCAAGATTTTTCTAAGTCGCTCAGCTCACCAACTTGGAGATGGGCCCTGGTGGTGACGAAGCTGGCACGGAAGAGCTTTGATGGTGAAGGCTCCCGGACGTGAAGTCTAAGGGAGAAGTTATTTTGTACTGATTGCTCCCCTAAAAGGAAGACTGATACTTCTGCATTTTGCATTCTATACTTGGTAAGAATTGGTTGGGCTATGGATATTGCAAGTGAAACCTAATAAAAAGATTCTTTAAAAGACTCTGGTCCTCTTCCAAGAGTCTTATTTCAGGCAGTCATCAAGTAATTTGTTTCCTACCATTTACAGCTCGAAAGAGAAAATCTCTCAATCTGTGCCCAGTGAGGTTGAACCGTGACAGCACAGTCGAGTTTCTCCCTCTAATTCCCAATTTATTTGCAACTGCAAATCCTGTTAGTTCTTATATTGCCTAAACGTTTCGTTTTTTTATGCCAACGTCAGACAGCATCCCACGCTTACGATGGGGTCGTTTTCTTGAAATTACCTATGTGCATACGGTACTTTCCAAAGAAACACAGCTTTCTGTGTTTTGTTCACAACAGCATCTTTCTGGATCTTGCTACAAGTAACATTTCTTCTCATTCGTCATTTTAGTCATAAGAACAGTAGCTCCTTGAGGCCTTATGTCACAGAAGATCGTATCTGTGTTTCCTGATGGGTGCTCAGCGTCCAGTTGCTGTATTTCAAAGGGAAGTCCAGTTCACTGAATGGCATTGACCTGCGCCCCTGCCGGTGTGTCCTGACAATACCCCTGAGAGTGGCTACAGGACCCCACTGCTCGACCGAGTGCTGGCCGCTCATACAAATGGGCTTCCAGAACGGATTAGAACTACCGAAAATCATTGATACTGATGTACATTTATTACCCGGTGTTGATTAACTATTCCTATCTCATATTCTGATTTTATGTTAATTGTGGGACTGTTCTGGAAAAAAACGGTCGTGTAACAGTGTACTAAGTACCAAAGATATATGCAGACTGCTATTCTCCGTGCCTACATGTAGAACACATAAGGGAAGCTTCGTCTCCGATCATATCCTGTGTAGCCCAAACAACGTACACGATCGGACAGACCAAAACGTAACTGACTGTGTAACAAGCAACCATCTACTAGTATTATTCTCGATGACAGCCACACCCCTGTCACATCCCAACCACTACAGCTATCCAACTACACAGCAGTATTCCTGACAAACTAACACACAACACTAAGCAACATACCAGAAACCCCAAACATAGTTACTGACGACACACACTCAATTACAGTAAGCAACAGACTAGAAACAGCACTTCAACATGCAGTAGATGAAGCCATCTTGACAAGAAACGTCAACTAGAAACTCGCCCTCTCTCCAGACACTATCAGGCTGATCATGGAACAAATTATGACATAATAACGGAATAAAAAGATTAACGACCTCGGTCTAAAACCAATATCGAACCGATTAAATATCCTGGTCCGAAGCAAAGTGTCAGAATAGAGACACACAGAATGGGGCATACCCCACAACAGACTTCACAGAGGTGGCAGGGAGTTGCGACCTAAATTTAGAACAGTGGCAGGAGAGAAATAAATACGATTGCAACGTTGCTGTTTCTACTAATAACAATCTGAAAAAAAAACTTCATTCATAATTTACATTCTATGCGTTGCCGTTTAGAAAAGTCTGGTGTCTACATAATTATCTGCGATACTTGCTCCTCTTATTATATAGAACAATCAGGACGTGCCTTCACTATCAGATATAAAGAGCACTTGGTAAGAAAAAATGGCACTAGCCTCCAAAAATTCGTCTTTTGCCGACCATCTTCTAATTACAGGTCATTCACCTAAAGTCATCTGTGATAGCAACAGTTTGCACACCGAAAAGAAAGGGGGTAGAGTAGATATTCTAGAAGAATTAGAGATTTTCAAGAATTTGCTCGAAATGATAGCCTCATCCTTAACGAACAGCTACAGCTACAAAAATATTTTCAACGGTATAAAGCCGTTACTCGATATCTGACTTCGGTTCTCCTTGTGCAGGTTGCCGAAATGTTATTTTCCTTCTAAGGTAGTCATATGTTTTTCAATTATCAAATGTTTCTTGGCTGCATTTCAC
The DNA here is from genome assembly GCF_023898315.1 of Schistocerca nitens. Classification (NCBI taxonomy): domain Eukaryota; kingdom Metazoa; phylum Arthropoda; class Insecta; order Orthoptera; family Acrididae; genus Schistocerca; species Schistocerca nitens. Next base: position 505,559,837 of record NC_064622.1, read on the forward strand.
GCCAGTATTTCTTTCTACAAGTTGTCATTCAGTCCTATCTACATTTTCATAATGATGTTTTCATCACTGACGGAACGAAAGCAGTTAATGTCCGCCATTGCACGCTCGCTGTCGTCTTGGTATTGTATTAATAATGTTGTCTGACGTTGTGTGTTTCCAGTATATTTCAAATATGTGGTCATTTTTATTCCATTGTGAACTTGATTTTTGGGTGTAGTTGTATATCAGTGTTGGATCCTTCCATTAGTAGCAGAGTACCATCATCGTAACGCAAATAGCACACTGTTTTCTTTGTTAGTCCGTTAGTTGGAAAAACAGATGACATATTCAGTCCATCTAACACACTAACAAAGAAAACAGTATACCATTTCTGGTACACTGATGACACTCTGCTGCTAATAGACGGATCCAACACTGATATAGAGCAGTTACATAAAATGGTGAATGAACTGCAAGACACTCCTAGCAGTGTTGAAACCAGGTTAATTTGTTAAAAATAGTGACACAGGGCTGTTTTTCTTTCAGTTGTATCAACAACATCATGACAAAGAGAGACCATGTAAAACCAGCAGCCTTCAGTGAAGTTCCTGAAATTGAACATCTTTTTCCACAAAATAATAAATCCAACCACAACTTACAGGTAATGGTGGTAACAGAATTACCAGTCTTACTGCAGAATCGAACAGCCTCAATAGAAGATGAATTACTATCTATCAAACTCGTAAGTGAGACAAAACTGGAATATGCTGTAACCAAAGAACTCATAAGATTACAGCTCGGAAAATCCCCTTTGACAATAAAAATCCCGCTGCATTTCGCGCAGACACTGCACATTCAAGTACTTTTTAAGAAGAGGAGCAGAAAAAATTCCGGCATGTCAAAAAACGTTGTGCATGGTATATAGGATTACAGCTAGACGTGTACAAATGCTCCAAGGGAATATGAAATACGTTATTTGCAAACATTACATTGTAATGCGCTGTCATAGCCGTTAGAAGACAGCAGGGATAAGTATGCGAATCATTCAAATAAGCTGCAGGACAGCTTGAAGGACGTGATGAGAAACCTCGTTGAGAAGCTGCCAAAACAAGAAGCCACTATTCAAGACATAAGAATGAAAAGCTCTGCCTGACATCCGATTTGAATATTTCTAAACTTTGCCGACTCTTTAAAGAAGATAATCCGACAGTGCAGTGCAGTGAAAGTGCTTACAGAGATATTTTCAGGGGACAATATAATTTTCGCTTTGCAGTACCACGTTCGGATTCATGTGGGTATTGTGACAGACTGTTCTTGCAGTTAGGTAACAGTAAAAATGAAACATGCGGAAGCAGCTTATTCAATGCTGGAGAAGGATACAGCAAAAGCTAAAGCAAACGAAACCTATGTTGTGATATGCACAGACCTCCAACAGGAGCTGTATTGTCCTACCCTTACCCATTATGCGGTTTTCTATCAACGCCAGCTGTCAACCTACAATCAGGCAATACATGACGTTGGTGACAATAAGGTGTGGATGTGTGTATGGCCTGAAACTGTTGCTAAACGGGGATCTGCGGAAATTACTTCGTGCCTTCTGAAGTACGTAACATCTACATTTTCAGTACTAAACCCGTGTGGAGAAAGAACTTTAGTGGTGTGGTCAGATCGATATACAGGACAGAACAATAACTGGAAAACTATTGTTTTGTATCAATATCTTCTGAACATTTAGTATTTCACCTCTGTGGAGCAAAAGTTTCTTATCACAGGACACAGCTTTTTTCCTTGTGACTGGGATTTCGGATTAATTGAGAGAAATAAGAACTACTCTGTGTATGAACCATTTGAATGGATTCAGGTAATAGCTACTGCACGACCAAACAACTCGTTTCTGGTTTGTTACATGGAGCAGGAGGATTTTATTGATTTAAGTGGTATTGAAAAGCACGTCTGCAAAGATCCAAAATAAAAAATAACGGATTATGTTTCGATGAAGATATCTTCAGACTCCCCAACAGTACTTCAGTGCCGCAAGTGCCATAACTACTTGCAGACTTGGTACTCAGCAAACTTAACAAAACGCTCCACGGGTGAAAATAGTATTACAGTTCTGCCGGCGGTGTTTAGCTTGAATGACCTACCTAGACTTTATGGTGAGCCATTGCCTGTTTATGCGGAAAAGAAACCTAATCTTCTAGACATGCGTAGATATATTCCTGAAAAATACCGAGAATTTTATGAGCACCTAAAGATAAAGTAAAGTGACAGTGTCATGGTCAGTCACACAAAACATACGTTTGCAACAATATGTCTTGTGTGCCATGAATAATCGTATTACACAGTGGGAACTATTAATAATGTTTCGTTTAAACTGCGAGTGTAGTATCGATTCTGTTTCGTTATATTCTTGTGAAACGAAAGGGTGAACGTTTATCACTGCAAACCCTTCTTTTGTAAGAATATTTCCACCTTCAGTCAAACACCCAGAAGTTCCGACATTGTATAATGCAAATTGTATTTACGCCTAATCAGAATAAAACCAATACACAGTATTAGAGGTAAAATAATGTCAGTGGTATAAACGTTGTAACCCATAAAAGTGTGCTACTCTCGTTAGAGTTACATCGTTTTTGCATGGATACCGAACGAAAATCTGTATTATCTTGCTTTTCAGGTCACTTACTGCCACTACTTGTACACATTAATCAGTAATGGACTCATTTCAAGTGATTGTGAATGATATTTCTGCCGTTTGTGAACTTGTTGCATAGGTAATGGTTTTCCGCGCCACCTGTACACTTTGTATTTTGAGGGTTACAACGTTTTTACCGGCAGGTATTCATATGAAGTTTGAATTGATCACGGAAGTGATAATCTGCCGTCAGATATACATTTGTCCACTGGGTATTTAAGAGAAATATTCTCGTGTTTACAGGCGGTTGTAATGGTAATGAGGAGCTTGTTTTCGGTTGCTGCTATTGTTGTGGCTGCTATTATCCGTCACTAATTGGGTTCGCTTGCCTTCTGCGCAGGTGTGCATCCTTTGTCCCGTGCTGTCGTTGGATTTGCCCAGCCCGTTGGGTAATGGGGTGAGGTGTGAGACACATTCTTTACCATCCACCTGGCTCATTACCAGCAATGTGTAAGGCGTGAGTCAGTTCTTTCCTTCGGTCGCTGGTTTGTTGCTAATGCCATGTTGTGCAGTCGTTTACTCTCTCACTCACATCCGTAGCTTCCCATCGACTCAGTACTTTTTACATCAGCTTGCCTGCTTCTTCCTTCCCAAGACGATGGTAAGGACGTGGCTCTGTGTCTTCTGTTTCTGCTCGTGACCATACTTTCAAGTCTTCTTTCAAAATTTACAATAAAGTTTACATCATGTAATTACGTGGATAACATAACAAATATGAACTTTTACATCTAATAATTACATAGATAACTTTGTACCTGAATAATTCAATGAATATATAAATATTGGATATTAAATTTTTTCTCAGTATTTTACACGAATTTATGATTTACACACTTTACATAACTTTATTTTGACTTTCTTTTTTATAACGGTTTCTTCACCTCATGTATGACTATGTCTTAGTGATATGTGGATTTTTTAGTTAGTTCTTCACGTTATTAGTTTCTTTTTATTGATTTTTTTACCTACTTTAACGATTTGATTAGTATTATAGTACTTAGTTTTGAATAATTACTTGTTTGTAGCTCTTCTTATCTGCCTCTTGATTTCTGCTGATTCCTAAAACATATCTACAGGTTTTCTGTATTATCTGTGATCCATTTATTTTTATTTTCCTTGCTAATTGCCATATGATTACTGTAATAAATTTTATTCATTAAAAGCTTTAAGGTAGCTGACGTGGTGTAGACCTATCTTGTTTCCAGTTCATGGGTTCACCAATTCCACTGCATTGGCATGAACTACCTTATAAATTACCACAGGTCCTTTACACACGGGATAAAATTTATGACAAACCTGTTTCCCTTTATTCGATAACAAATGAGTTCTAATAAGAACCAACTGTCCCCCTGTGAATGCTCGTGTGAACGCACCTCTGTCAACTTTGAGCTTCCGTTTTTCCACTGCTCGTTCGGTGTTTTCAAGTGCTACTTTTATTACCTGCTGGTGTGATGTCTTCTGGATGGGGGGAACTGTACCACTTCTCTCACCCCGTCCACTGGTCTTTTATTCTTAAGTACTGTTACTGGCAGTAAGCGTGTAGTACTGTGTGGCATTTCGTTTATGATAGTTTGTAACTGATGTAAATTTGCATCCCATGTAGTGTATTGTCAACTACAGTACAACCAACACCATGTCCCAAAATCCTTCATTGTTCGTTCTGCAATACTGGCGCTTGGTTTGTATCTGGATATGAAGATGGTTTTAATTTTGTGTCTTTTTAAAGTTTAGTTCTATATTGTGACCCATTATCTGAAATCAACCTTTCTACATGTGCTACTTGTTTGAATAAATCACTTTGAAGTGCTTTACTGATTGTAACTCCCATTGCACGTTTCAAAGGGGTCAATGTGACATACTTTGATGTTAATTCTACGACCACGAAAATAAATGTGTTCCCATTCCGTGTCCTTGGTAACGGTCCCATCAAATCTGTTGCTGCTAGATGTTTTAGTTTTTTCCGGCATTACAGGTGATAATGGTGGTCTAGTCTAAAATGTAACATGTTTGGCTCGTTGGCAATCTTTACATTTTCTATGTATTTGACGAAGTCGTCTTGCCATGTTGGGGAAATATGCAGTCTCTTTAAGCTTCATAAACCAGTCAACATAATTCTGACAAAATTCGTTTCTATTATATGACCCTGGCAGTCAATTAAAAGTCTTGTCTGCCTTGTGACGTTCGACGAACGTCCCATAATTGCTCCGTGTACTTTAACCTTTCGTGTTTTGAACACTAACAAATCATTGTCACTATTGCAACGATTAAATAACTGCTCTGATATCGCCGTTAACTCACTCCCACTATCTATTATTGCGTTAACACCAATACCCTTTACTACTACACGAAGTATCAGACTTATCTCCGTAGTACTCTCGTCTTTGACTTCCTCCATTAATATGTCCTCAATTACTTCGTAGTTTAATCGGTTTATTTGTGTGTGTTCGATAGTTTGGGGAGAAATACACTACTGGCATTAAAATTGCTACACCACGAAGATGACATGCTACAGACGCGAAATTTAACCGACAGGAAGAAGATGATGTGATATGTAAATGATTAGCTTCCCAGAGAATTCACACAAGGCGGGTGCCGGTGGCGACACCTACAACGTGCTGACATGAGTGAAGTTTCCAACCGATTTCTCATACACAAACAGCAGTTGACCGGAGTTGCCTGGTGAAACGTTGTTGTGATGCCTCGTGTAAGGAGGAGAAATGCGTACCATCACGTTTCCCACTTTGATAAAGGTCGCATTGTAGCCTATCGCGATTGCGGTTTATCGTATCGCGACATTGCTGCTAGCGTTGGTCGAGATCCAATGACTGTTAGGAAAATATGGAATCGGTGGGTTCAGGAGGGTAATACGGAACGCCCTGCTGAATCTCAACGGCCTCGTATCACTAGCAGTCGAGTTGACAGGCATCTTATCCGCATGGCTGTAACGGATCGTGCAGCCACGTCTCGATCCCTGAGTCAACAGATGGGGACGTTTGCAAGACAAAAACCATCTGCACGAACAGTTGGATGACGTTTGCAGCAGCATGGACTATCAACTCGGAGATCATGGCTGCGGTTACCCTCGACGCTGCATCACAGACAGGAGCGCCTGCGATGGTGTTCTCAACGACGAACCTGGCTGCACGAATGGCAAAACGTCATTTTTTCGGATGAATCCAGGTTCTGTTTACAGCATCATGATGGTCGCATCCGTGTTTGGCGACATCGTGCTGAACGCACATTGGAAGCGTGTATACGTCATCGCCATACTGGCGTATCACCCGACGTGATGGTATGGGGTGCCATTGGTTACACGTCTCGGTCACCTCTTGTTCGCATTGACGGCACTTTGAACAGTGGACGTTACATTTCACCGTGGTTCTACCCTTCATTCGATCCCTTCAGAATAATGCACGACCGCATGTTGCAGGTCCTGTACGGGCCTTTCTGGAAACAGAAAATGTTCGACTGCTGCCCTGGCCAGCACATTCTCCAGATCTCTCACCAACTGAAAACGTCTGGTCAATGGTGGCCGAGCAACTGGTTCGTCACAATACGCCAGTCACTACTCTTGATGAACTGTGGTATCGTGTTGAAGCTGCATGGGCAGCTGTACCTTTACACGCCATCCAAGCTCTGTTTGACTGAATGCCCAGGTGTATCAAGGCCGTTATTACGGCTAGAGGTGGTTGTTCTGGGTACTGATTTCTCAGGATCTATGCACCCAAATTGCGTGAAAATGTAATCACATGTCAGTTCTAGTATAATATATTTTTCCAGTGAATACCCGTTTATCATCTGAATTTATTCTTGGTGTAGCAATTTTAATGGCCAGTAGTGTATTTCCTCTCAAGTTGTCTAAGTGTATTCTTGCCGCTTTTAGATCTGCTTCCACCTTAACCAATTTAGATTTTAAAGCCTTATTTTGACACCCTGCTCTTTCTTTTAGATTTGTCTCGTCGTCACACGCCCGAGTGATCGTATTTAACTTGGATTTTAAAACATGGCACGTATACTTTAAATGTGGTAGTACCTCACGTTTAGATTCTGGGTATTCAACAAATTATACATTAGGTCTATCTGTACTGGCACCCTGATTCAATTCGTTTTCATCTTTGTTGTCTGCCACTGATGGTCGCAGACGCAAACTTCAGCTACGTCGTTTTCTGTATCTGGTTTGATGATTACATATTCTCGGTAATACTGCCTACTATGTTCTCATATGTGCCACAATTGTATTACGTTAGGCTCTGATTTTTCCGCCTGTTCAGATACTTTATGATCCGATTCGTTTTCCGATCCAGACGAAATATTTGCCCTATCATTGGCCTCTCCATGATCTGCTTGTTATTCCCTATTCTGTTCGAGTCCCTGTATCGATAACGCTTCCGACTCTTTCTGATTTTCTTCCAAAGTTTTATGGAAGGATTTTAGCAAATCTTGTAGGTTATCGAACTTTTGATTAGGTGTACTTATTCGTACTTTCATCTTTTCTTTCTGACCCATACTAGTCGTATTTTGTGGGTTACTCTTGTCGTCTGGATCAATCGTACTGTGGCTGATTACGTTAGGATATGTATTATCCTGCTGAAAATCATCTGTCGTCTGTGCAGAATCAAACATCTGCTCTATATACATCACTGCTTTCTCATTATTACCTAGTTCATGATTAGGTAAAGCTAGGAGTTCGTCCTCATCGTCAGTATCTGTCCAATCTATCTCGTCCCAACACTTCAGTTGTGACTTCCTGCCTATCTGCGGTATCTGTCCGGATACTTTTGACGATTCTTCTCTCGTTCCTATTTTCACTTCCGATTCCTGTCCTAACCTATTTATCGCTACGGTTACTTTGTTCAAATGGTTCAAATGGCTCTGAGCACTATGGGACTTAACATCTGAGGTCATCAGTCCCCTAGAACTTAGAACTACTTAAACCTAACTAACCGAAGGAGATCACACACATCCATGCCCGAGGCAGGATTCGAACCTGCGACCGTAGCAGTCACACGGTTCCAGACTGGAGCGCCTAGAACCGCTCGGCCACCGCGGCCGGCGGTTACCTTGTTATCCGAGTCTGTGGAAAGTGTATTATCTTCATGAACCCCTGCAATACCGAACGTCTGTCATTCCACACGCTTCCCAGGATTTGGTGGTCGTAATTGAACATCCCTCTGTTTTTCAGTTCTCCGGTAAGTACCTGGAGTATTTGGCTGTGGCTGCATTCTTGCACCACCTCCCCATCTGCTTTCTCTCCATTGACCTGGCGGTCGCTGATTATAGTCAGTTGGCCCGTTTTCCCGAGTTCTCCAGTTTCCACTCCTATTTTCGTCCCTATTTGTCCCGTTCCAATTATTATTATTAAAGCCATATCCATTACATTGTGGTCTCGTGTTTCCACTATTCCCATTTACGTAACTATTTCATTCGCAATACTGGCCTACCATTACTGTTCTTCTTATTATTATCTGTTCTTCCAAAGTTATTGTGTCCTGAATCACGTCGTCTTTGAGCGGCGTTTTCATACATGAATTCGACTTCTCGCTAAACTACTTTGAAGATTCTACATTATCGCCTCCACGTCCTATCAATCAATGCTTGTTGATACTTCATCGGTAGTTTCGTTTTGCGTATCTGTATCAATTCTCCGTCACTATATGGGCTGTCTAGATATTGGTTCCTATTAGCCATATTCTCAAAGAATTTGACTGCTGTTTTCTATTGCGAGTTTTCAAATGAGACATATTGTATTAAGCCATATTTTATTCTCATTTGTGCCTCAAATGACCAATACCTGGCTATAAAGGCTGCTCGAAACGAATCATACGAATCGCAAGTTTCCGCTATCTTCTGCATCGTTCCAGTAATACTTCCTTCTAAGTGTGCACAAATGAAATCTAATTTATGTTTCAAAGGCCAATATGCTGGTATACCTACTTGATCGATGATCCTACACCTACACCATTATCGCCTGTTGCCATCTGATGTAAATGTTTCCTTCTCTTCCGAACATAGTGTACGAGCACTAACACTCGTTGTTTCATCTGACTGCCAACCTGTCTGATTCAATATGACCACGTTCGGTTCTACATACTGCAAATCACTGGCAACGGATTCTACGACTGCATCATTTGCTACCATATCCTCATGTCCATTCTTTTGACCAGACTTAACAACACGTTTTGCATTTTCGGTCTCATTCAGTTTTTCTACGTCCTCTGTTTCGTGTTGTTCACGCTGATCTAGCTGTTGCGTGTCCAACTCGATCCTATCAAGATCTGCCATTACTTCTCTCTTCCTTGACCTATTGTTGTCTGTCATTTTTGAGCGTTCCACTAAACGTTGCTGTTCGTGAAATTTTCGAACTTGACTACGTGTTAACATCAAATTATAAGATTTGACTCTATCCCAAAATATCATTCACACATTTCTATATTCAATCCGTTTCCTTGACTTTCATTTAGCCCTTTCAGTTACTGGAACTGGGACAGAACTCATCACAACCCAATTCAACAATATTGCCCCAGCAATTAAACATACAATCAATACACTTCTGTCTACACTTATTTACTTACTTACTTACTTACTTGTACACAGTTGAGTCACATTTATTTTTACAAAAACTGTTTTTCTGCAATTTGCATCAGCTTTTTGTTCACCCTCAATCTATCAGATCTCTATCCTTTCAAAATGCTGTTAATTCCTGGCGGAATACTGTATTTTCTATTAAGAATGCTATTAATTCAAAATCCTGGCAGGGTAAGCCATTTGTAACATGTTGTCATTTTGTGTAACGTGCTGGTGGGTAAAGCTATTTTGTGAGCACGTCCAAGTGGATAACGTATCTGAATGTCTTCTCAAGCCCAGGGTGGTAAACAGACATTCTACATAGCTATTAATTTTGGCCCTGTAATACTGCTAATGTTAGGTGCAGATCGTCTCAATGTATTAGAAATTCTGCTGTGAGATAAGAATGTACAAACTGATATAAATGACAGTTTGGGATTTTTCCTAAAACAACACAACCTCTCCCTTTTTCATTCTACATTTATCACTGCTTTCAGGGGTCAAGTGAAACATAACAAGCAAGTTCCATTACTTTCAACTCTCAAGAAAATAATTAACATTTAGACTTTGGATATGTGATTATTAAATCTTTATCTCTATATCTGAGAATGTTATAACTAGTAAAACAATTAAATCTTCATCAGTGAAATTTACATCTACATTATCATAGCTGTTCAATGGACTAAGTTGGTGGAGAATGAAATTTTATCTTTGAAACTAATCAAACTCTCATGTACTCAATGGAGGGTATGTTAGTATTCAACTCACGAAATTCTATATTCAAAGCGTACACAGGTTGGAGTGAGCAAAATCTCGACTCAACATTTAATGTCACCCAATGTGCATTGGTACATTATTAGTCGGGAACTGTCGCAGCTATGTCTCCGTGCTGGATCTGAAACGCTAATTCTCTACTCTGGCCTTGACTGAATCACTCAGTCTTAACTTACCTGCATTCTGTAGAAAGTTAAATTTTCCCTAGTCGAAATAATGGCTATTGCTCACTCGCTAAGGGATGGAGCGATGTGCACAATGCTCTGCCCGAAAAAAATTCCCGCAGAAATATGAGCTACCGCTTTACATCTGTCGTCACTACATGTGAAGTGCACCACCCTCACTTTGCAGACGTAAAGGTCTGTCTCTTCTACGTCATACTTCCTCGCTAAAGGTGAATTTTTATTTTTCATACCGGGTCGCCACTAGGCTTGTTAATACTGTCTAGCCACTTACCCACAGTCTCGGCTGCGTTTATTTAAAATGCATTATATTGTTCTCGCCTTATTTCTTTCTGCGCTGCAGCTGGGCCTTCTTTTGTTAATGTTAATTTGTGTTTCCCAATGCCATTAGCCACGTGCACAGTCTGCCTACAAACTGCCTCCCTACTGAAGGGATATTGTTAATGAAACTTTTTTCACTGATGGCTGATGAGGCGTGGTTTCATTTATCCGGGTACATGAACTCACAAAATTCTCATATATGGAGTACTGCAAATCCATTGTGTATTCATGAGGAACCACTTCATTATGTGATAATAGGAGTTTGGATTGCAATTTCTAGACGTCGGATTGTGGGTCCCATGTTTTTCAACAAAACAATAAACGCACAACCATACTGCAGTCATATTCTGTACCCATTCATAGGAGAACTTGTGTTAAGTGAAATACTGAATGGTTATTTTCAACAAGATGGTGCAACCACGCATACAGCTCGCGTTTCAATGTGACTGCTTGCAGATGTTTTTGATGATCGCATAATTTCACAGGGACTTTGGCCTCCACGATCGCCTGACCTAACACCACCCGACTTTTTCTTCTGGGATGCGGCGAAAACAACTGTCTATAAAAACCGTCCAAAATCAATTGATGAATTGAAAACTGCAATATCCACTTTCACTGCTTCTGTTACAGAATAAGTGCTACAGCTTGTGTTTCGAAACATGATGAGACGAATTGAATTGTGTATTCAACAACAGAGGGGACACTTTCAATATTTAATGTGAAAATTTGTAAGTAAAAATGAATAGTCAATAAATTAATAACTTATATTTCACTGAGTTTCATTTCGATTTATTCAGTGCGGCGTACGGCACGCGCGGCTGACAATCATACGGGAAGGCGGAGAGACGTTTTGAACATAGCGTTTATATAAAAAATATAGTTGCTATTTTTCAATTTCCTTACACGGCAAAGGAAAAAAAAACAGAAAATTTCTTTTCTAAACACACCTTCACCAAACCTGAAATTAAAACATCTGTGCTATGTTCATTAGTAATGTTGTATTTCTAACATGCACTTTCGACAATGCACAATGATTGTCATGCAGATCAGACTCAAAGCTTCTACTCACCTATATCTTCACACCGTTTTCTACTGAAAAAACTCTCCGGCAAGCAGTTCCTGGTAATAGAAAATCTTTCCCTTACGTTTTCAGCCTTCTTAACTCAGCTGCACTCCAGTTCTCCTCAAACTTCCCGTACGTATTTTTCCGATGTCGTGTAGTCGGCATAGGCTTCCGAAAACAAGTGGCACTTTTCCAACTGGCACCTGAAGTACTGGCTTTGGCTTTTTATTCATTGCAGAAGTTTCACATATTTTGGAAGTGATTGGTTGTAATTCTACTGAGCTGCGGATTGCGGATTTAGATCAGCCGAATGCAGAGAGAAATACTGTGGCATAAGAAAGTATTACATAACTTGCATTAGTTTACTTGTTAGGCCGTTCGTAGGGGATTACATTGTTTTACTTTTGCAGTGGCTTTTTGAGCGGAGTTTTGTAGTCATAGAGAATGTGACCCCTATAATAACGTTGCTAAAATGGAATCTCCACCTTTTATGAGTCGCTTCGTCCCACAGCTCTTAGCGAGTTACCGGATGTGGCAGTTTCAATAGCGAGCACACTGGAAACACCAGTAGAACTTACTTCCCCGATATCCGTCCCAAATTTCCCCAGGAACATCCTCTTCTTATACTGGCCATCTTTATCTGCATCGTGATTTTCTAACCTAACCTAACCTAACCTAACCTAACCTAACATTCGTCGAGGGCAGACAACACCTGTGAAGGTTTCCTCAGAATGCATCCGGTTTTACGCGGCAGAACGGTTGCGGTAGACTCTAAAGAACACGCTGCAGTGTAGGAGTGTTCGTTTATCCTACGTTTGTGGATCCAAATGCATCAGTCAAAAAGGAGAACTACCGTTTACTGCGCTAGAGGAGCGGAAAGAAAACTACGAAACAGCAAGTTAGAAGTTATGTCCTTTCCGTGAGTTGGTACCTACTCAGACTCTATGGGACGTAACACATACACACACACACACACACACACACACATTGTCAAGTCGTAGGGATAAGAATAAAGTCCAGTTGATACAGCTACACAATAACGTGTCACTCTGGACTGATGAGGGCCATCTTGACTCAGTCTTTCTATTATAAAAGTTGTTACTGCTGAAGAATTTCATGGTTGTTTTTGGAAAGTGTCCTAGGGTCGTCTCTCCAGATACTGTTCCTGAATTACAATTTACCTAAACTAATGTAGCTTTCAAGACACATGTTCTTACCTTTCATTATACGTTTCGAACATTCATCATATAAACTTTTATCATGCTGAACAGCATTAAAGGTTAGAAGGCATGAAGCATTAATTACCATGATGAGATTTGAAGTTCTAGTATGTCATGTATGACCTTTTCAGTTTATTTCGTATTTCCGCGATTTGAGGCGTATTATTAGCGATACCTTTTGCTACTTACTTTTGTTGATAATCATTTGGATATACTTAATCAACCTGTTCCTTTTTTCACTTTCAGATTTTCAGTTTACATAGCTGATAATCGACTGCAAATATTTTTTGTCATTATTTTACTGCTTTATTTGCTAACTAGTTGGATACGAAGAACTACATTGTATGAGAAATCCGATAGCATTATCAATTAGAAGACAGCTATAAATATTGTGACGCATCAGTTCCAGTGATACGATAATGGTGTAACTGATAAGTGGGTTATCACTGGGCGTTCTGCCTACTATCTGGTTGTAATCTGTTTCTTACCTCAAGGTCACTTCTGTTGCCAAGTGACATCTGAGACAACTGAGTGAGGGAGTGAGGTCAATCCCGATTTCTCTCCCCCCCCCCCTCCCCCACTCCCAGGGATCCTTCGTCCTACCTACTGTATGCGGTATATTCAAGATCAGACGTGAACTGATACCGCACCCACGCATCTTGGGCAATCAAACTGGAGGGAAAGCACTCCCTTTCCATATTTCTCTGAACCAATTGAAGCAAATTAAAATGGTGCAAAACATCTTCTTTATAACTAGAACTAATGCATGGTCCTCTTCATTCGGTGTCTGTATACTACAACAGAGATTCAGCATTGCTATATATAATTATTTTTTTCTCTACAGCTTCACTGCACTCGATAATGAGTAGTGTCAGAAAATAATAACAACGATATAACAGCTTAATACATTGTTTCTTAAACAATTTTCTTTTTGGCAATATGTTTATTTTTTGTTGTTTATTAACAGTATTTTCAATTTTTTCCTTGACAAATGTAACAACTTTTTTCTAATGACTTCTATTCATTACTTACATTTGGTTTATTTGCAATAAATAGCAAAGGTATTTTTTACAACAAATATTTCTGATGACTTTGCTCAGAACGCATCCGATTTTACGCGGCAGAGCGGTTGCGGTAAACTCTAAATAACACGCCGCAGTGGAGGAGTGTTCGTTTACACTACATTTGTGGACCCAAATGCATCAGTAAAATAGGAGAGCTACCATTTTCTGCTCTAGAAGGAAGGAAAGAAAACTACGAAATGTCAAGTTCGAAGGTATGCCCTTTACATGATTTGGTACCTACTCAGACACTATGGGACGAAACACATACACACGTGTATAGTACTAATACTATCAGTTACGTTTTTACAGTAAACGCTATTAGAGAGAAGAACTTAATATTGCGTTCCCCTTTTTATAAATACCTTGCGATCGGTTTTCCATTCTAAATACACTCCTGGAAATTGAAATAAGAACACCGTGAATTCATTGTCCCAGGAAGGGGAAACTTTATTGACACATTCCTGGGGTCAGATACATCACATGATCACACTGACAGAACCACAGGCACATAGACACAGGCCACAGAGCATGCACAATGTCGGCACTAGTACAGTGTATATCCACCTTTCGCAGCAATGCAGGCTGCTATTCTCCCATGGAGACGATCGTAGAGATGCTGGATGTAGTCCTGTGGAACGGCTTGCCATGCCATTTCCACCTGGCGCCTCAGTTGGACCAGCGTTCGTGCTGGACGTGCAGACCGCGTGAGACGACGCTTCATCCACTCCCAAACATGCTCAATGGGGGACAGATCCGGAGATCTTGCTGGCCAGGGTAGTTGACTTACACCTTCTAGAGCACGTTGGGTGGCACGGGATACATGCGGACGTGCATTGTCCTGTTGGAACAGCAAGTTCCCTTGCCGGTCTAGGAATGGTAGAACGATGGGTTCGATGACGGTTTGGATGTACCGTGCACTATTCAGTGTCCCCTCGACGATCACCAGTGGTGTACGGCCAGTGTAGGAGATCGCTCCCCACACCATGATGCCGGGTGTTGGCCCTGTGTGCCTCGGTCGTATGCAGTCGTGATTGTGGCGCTCACCTGCACGGCACCAAACACGCATACGACCATCATTGGCACCAAGGCAGAAGCGACTCTCATCGCTGAAGACGACACGTCTCCATTCGTCCCTCCATTCACGCCTGTCGCGACACCACTGGAGGCGGGCTGCACGATGTTGGGGCGTGAGCAGAAGACGGCCTAACGGTGTGCGGGACCGTAGCCCAGCTTCATGGAGACGGTTGCGAATGGTCCTCGCCGATACCCCAGGAGCAACAGTGTCCCTAATTTGCTGGGAAGTGGCGGTGCGGTCCCCTACGGCACTGCGTAGGATCCTACGGTCTTGGCGTGCATCCGTGCGTCGCTGCGGTCCGGTCCCAGGTCGACGGGCACGTGCACCTTCCGCCGACCACTGGCGACAACATCGATGTACTGTGGAGACCTCACGCCCCACGTGTTGAGCAATTCGGCGGTACGTCCACCCGGCCTCCCGCATGCCCACTATACGCCCTCGCTCAAAGTCCGTCAACTGCACATACGGTTCACGTCCACGCTGTCGCGGCATGCTACCAGTGTTAAAGACTGCGATGGAGCTCCGTATGCCACGGCAAACTGGCTGACACTGACGGCGGCGGTGCACAAATGCTGCGCAGCTAGCGCCATTTGACGGCCAACACCGCGGTTCCTGGTGTGTCCGCTGTGCCGTGCGTGTGATCATTGCTTGTACAGCCCTCTCGCAGTGTCCGGAGCAAGTATGGTGGGTCTGACACACCGGTGTCAATGTGTTCTTTTTTCCATTTCCAGGAGTGTAGTATATTTACACTTTCTGATCCTTTCCGTATATATTATATGGGAAATGGGGACTAGCAGCAGCAGATGAAGAAAAACACACACACATACACATATAAATGTATACAAGTACAATATATACATACAAACGTAGTCTGCAGTCGTGAGAAAAATTTGCATGTAAACTGACGCATACTCACATACGTACATCTATGACAATCAGTTCATCCAACTGTTCTGCACATACAACAATCAATCATAAATGAACTATTTGTTGTCACGATGCAACAGCCCTACTTCAAGCTGTAGGGCAGTATGTACCTCATTGCCTCGTTATAGAAAGATCGCCTTGCACACGATATGTGGAGTGGCATCAACATCTTTGAGCAGGTACCTCCCCCAATCCTCTATCGAGATAGCCTTACCCATCTCCACGCCGATTAGTCCTTGACTGAAGAAAGTTGCCAGCATAGATGTTAGCGTGGCAACGTAATTTCTTATGCCATAACGCATCTGCCAACGTAACCGAAATGAATTTCTACCACTTTCCACGGTTTTCCAGAAAACTGAAAAAAATTAGAGATTAATAAATAATTCAAAGTCACATGTCACGACTTCCCTCTCATATTTACTACACCAATGTACTATTTCAATCAGCGATAGTGCTTGATGGAGATACCACGCGTGTTTCCAATAAGTTCCATTCCCGACGTGAGACACTGCCGGAGATTTCTGCAGTTGAGGATATACCTCTGCTTATTTCCCAGCATTTTCATTTGCTTGGAGACGTAATCAATGCGGAGGAGGACTTAGCGCTCCAGACACAGTGGGAAGTCGCTGTGTGTATGCCACGCATGTTGGTTTGATATGCCAGTATTGCCTTCAAAACATATCAGCTACCACAATATCCAACCTGATAATGGATCTTTTTCTCCAGTCTGACAATTTCCTCTTCAGACGTCCATCGGAACCCACCAACTGGCAGAGATTGTTGCATGGCATGCTCGCGGAGGTTGGTTACATCCAAGTAAAGGATGTAACTTAAATCATTAGATGGCCTCTAGTCTTTCTCGCTGATTCGGAGGTTATTCACCTTGGGGTACCCGTGAACGCACTGTCGAAGTTCACGCGAGTCTCACATTTGGAGTAGAGCAGCATGTCAACATCGGCCAATGGCTCGATGCATACTGCGTCCTACAAAACCCTGGCACAGTGGTATAGAAGCCAGTACCCAGAGAGCACGTGCCCAGGACTGCACTCCAGAATTTCTCAGAAATGTCTACAAGGAGGCGTACATCGCTGTTGATGAGCAGTCTAGCACATTCCCCTAAATCAGGGGTGTTGAGCTTATGCCAAACATTCGCTGCTTGCCCTTACTCTGCATCCATTATGGTGGTGTCTGAGAGTTTACCGGTGAATATATATCAGGGAACATGGGTCTACGTCTACATCTACACTGTGCAAACGACGGTGAAGAGCGTGGTAGAGGGCATACACCCACAACAGCTGTTGTTAGAGCTGTTTTCCATTCCTTTCACGTATTGAGCAAGAGCAGAATGGTCGCTTGAATTCCTCTGTGCTTGCTGTAAATAATCTAATCTTGTTCTCACCATCCCTATGTGAGCGATATGCAGGGGTTGTACTATATTCCTAGAGTCATCATTTAAAGTCTGTTCTGGAAACTATGTTAGTAGATCACCTTTGTGAAGTGATTCTACCAATAATCCGGCTTAACGTCAAGCGCCGGGACGACGATCAAGACCGGAGGAGCTGAGAGGGCTGTGAGAGTCTGCCGCTGTGGCCGAGCGGTTCTAGGCGCTTCAGTCTGGAACAGTGCGACCGTTACGGTCGCAGGTTCGAATCCTGCCTCTGGCACGGATATGTATGATGTCTTTAGGTCAGTTAGGTTTAAGTAGTTCTAAGTTGTAGGGGACTGATGACCTCAGATGTTAAGTTCGATAGTGCTCAGAGCCATTTGAATCATTTTGAGGGCTGTGAGACGACGTCAGCCAATAGTACGCTGACGAACCCCTCTCTAGGACGACACCGAGACAGGAGCGGCATCTAGGCCAAGAGAATATAAGCGCCGCACCGCCTGGCCGCGTCCGAGTTGAAGACGAGCCGTCCTACAAACGCAACAGCAGCGACTTATGAACTGTATTGTTTGACTTGCAATGGAATTGTATATACCGTAGGACACTGATTATTTGCATGTCGCCATTTGCTTGCGACTCACCATTGTGAATACGCGAAGTTAAGTATTGTCATTTATCTTACTGTTATAAACTACATTAATACGAGAATGATATTTTCACTCTTGAGCGGAGTGTGCGCTGATATGAAACTTCCTGGCAGATTGAAACTGTGTGCCGGACCGAGACTCGAACTCGGGACCTTTGCCTATCGCGGGCAAGTGCGAAGGGCAAAGGTCCCGAGTTCGAGTCTCGGTCCGGCACACAGTTTTAATCTGCCAGGAAGTTACACTAATACGATTTACATGAATTGTTGTCTAGCGATCCTAGAAAGCAGCTTTCCTAGGCACCCTGTATTAGACGAATGGGCAGAACACAACAGAAATATACTACCAGCTTTACCAACGACTGGGCCTAAGCGATCGTCCTACTTCATGTCCCTAAATATTTACACCTAAATATTTGTATAAATTTACAGATTCCAGCTGTGACTCGCTGATACTATACTCAATAGGATACTGTGTTTTTACGTTCTGTGAAATGCACAATTTTAGATTCCTGAACATTTAAAGCAAGTTGTGAACTCCTGTCAAGGTAGGGATGAGTAAATGTACAGCTTTGTTGAAACAGTACTTCGTTGTAGGTAACAACATCGTCTGCGAAAAATCTTCGGTTATTATTAATTTTGTGCACGAGACACATGCAACATAAACAGCAAGGGACCCACTAGACATTCCTGGAGAATATCTCAAGTTACTTCTACATCTGTCGTTGACCTTCCATACAGGATAAGATGCTGCATGGGACCTGCGATTCGCACGAGCGAGGATTTCGAAACCCATGCTGGCTGGCATGCAGGAGGCCGCCAGGAGCGAGATACTTCATTATGTTTGAGATCAGAATATGTTCTAAGATTCTACAACACATGGATGTCAAGAATATTGGCCAGTAGTTGATGGATCATTTCTGCAAACCTTCTTGTAAACGGATGTGTCGTGTGCGTTCTTCCAACTAGTGAACATAGCTTTTTGTTTGAGGGATCTACGATAGAGTACAGTTAACAAAGAGTCTAAATCAGCAGCAAAGGGGTACACAGGCGTGGGGCTTCACTTGACGGTTTCGCCCGTATCTCAGCGCCACTACTACTGACGTCTGTTTCACTCTTATCTTCAGTGGTACGAGAAATAAACGGGGGCAATAGCATTTGGAAACAGAGTTAAGCATTTCTTCTTTTGCTGCTCTCGGATTAAGTTCATGAGCAGTCCGTGACTGACTGGACGCTGTCTCTGGTGCCTTCACATACGACCGGATTTTGTTTAGGTTTTGTGAAAGATACTGCAACAATATTCTCCAGACAAGAATCACTGGAAGCTTCACGCTTTGCTCCCTTGACAGCCAAACGCGTTTCATTCAGTATCTTTCTATCTATAGCCTCGTGCTTTGCTTTATATCTATTAGACAATAGCCTTTCAAGATTTTAAACATGGCTGAAACAGCAACTGTTGAAATTCTTCACGATAAAGGATGACAGCCAAAACAGTTGCAGGATAAAAATTTATTAAAGTTCTTGACCAAGGTTTCGGTATATATAAATATAGCTTCATCAGAAGTACACTAGTGCCCTCTCTCGTTAGATGTGTTCATCTGTTTGACACTAGGACACAGGTAAATTGGTTCCATATTTTCTATTTTACATAAATGTTTTTAAATGGAATAATATGTTTTATTTATTAAGGCAGAAGGTTCGAATTAGCAGAACTTTTAATAATTTTGATGCGCTTATGTAGGTATCCATGGATTTTAATATGTGCGAGTGTTTGGCACATACCTCAAGTGCCCTCTCTCGGTGAAACCATCTGCCCCAGTGCTTTCACACTCTCGTCTCAATAGTTCATAGGCGAAGTACTGGTGCTAAACTGTTCGCATTGCCCCTGTGCCCATAATCATGTTGTACAAATGGAGAAGATGTGTTAATTATTGACGACGCCTTTGGCACAATTGTTTTATTAATCTCCAATTCATGATGTAATGTTAGTAAGTAACTACAAGATTTTGTGCCTGTATTACTCTGGTATTTTCACTGTTACTTGAGCTTTAGTGTTTCTCATTTCCGATGCTAAGATTTTGCTAATGAAAGGGTCTTCCTGTTCAGGATTTTTTACTTCTGATGAAGGTATATTTATATATACCGAAACATTGGTCAAGAATTTTAATAAATTTTTATCCTGCAACTGTTCTGGCTGTCATCCTTTATCGTGAACAATAGCCTTTGTTTCGTTAGGAATTTTTTACGATAACTGTACACCATGGAGGTTCTCTCCCATCATTAACTGTTCTAGGTTGCATATCAACCAGTGAATGGTCAACTTTTCTTTTAAATTTGAGCTATAGTACATATGTAGTGGGTCGAATAATTAGAAAGATTATGTTAGTCCAAGGTAGGAGTTTTACAATAGCGAAGTTGATTAAAATGTGAAAGAATGTTGGGGGCCAGAAGTCGTATGTGTGTTACATTCTGTTGTGCAGTTCAGTGCTATGATACCGTGGCGTAACTGGGTCGGCGGAGCGCCGAATTAAGGAGCAAGAAGGAGAATGCTGTGTCTCTGGCCAGTTCCCCGCATGGCAGGTTGTAATCGGGTCAGTTGCGCTATCCGAGCGACGTCGCAGTGTTCAAATGGTTCAAATGGCTCTGAGCACTATGCGACTTAACTTCTGAGGTCATCAGTCGCCTAGAACTTAGAACTAATTAAACCTAACTAACCTACACACACATCCATGCCCGAGGCAGGATTCGAACCTGCGACCGTAGCGGTCGTTCGGCTCCAGACTGTAGCGCCTAGAACCGCACGGCCACTCCGGCCGGCGCCGCAGTGTTCCACCGACCTGTTGGGGAACATGAACAGCACAAATCCGTATTTAAGGACTAGCAGCTAGCTCGTCAACATCGTCCGTCGTGAGGTGTTGGAATGACGCAGAGCCTGTGTCACTTAGCGTCACCTCCACTTTGGAGACGTCAGTGGCATCGCAGTCATCGTAATGACCACCGCCGTGATGCAGGTCGTTGCCTAGGAGGCGCTAGGGCGACGCCGCCGTAACCACCGTCGGACGCCCTCAACAAGCAGCCGTCTGTCACGGGAGTCGGCTTACGTTGTGGTAACGTACAGTCGCCGTCGTCCAGGGACTCTGCCTCCAAAAACGCCGCGACGAGGGCAGGGGCAGGGAACTCTGGCCCGCCGACGCCAGGCAGTCGCAGCCGGGGACGGTCGCTGAGACAGGGCACTGACCTCTCCCACTGCCACCCCCAGCTGCCTCCACACCAGAGGTTCGCGGCGCGTGGTTCCAGCCACCAACGTAACACCCTGCAAGGCCAAGGGCCGGCGCCGAGGCAGCAGGTTCCAGTCGATGCCAGCGCGGAGGGTGCGCGCCTGAGAATCCGCCGGCCACCTTCGACGCTGCCGTGAATATTACGGGTGATGATGATGTTTGGTTTTGTTGGGCGCTCAACTACACGGTCATCAGCGCCGATACAAAGTCCCAGTTTTACACACAGTCCAATTTCTTTACTCAGTCCAATTTAGCCACTGTCACAAATGATGAGAATGATGAAACGATGAGGACAACACAAATACCCAGACCCCGGGCAGAGAAAATCCCCAACCGCCGGGAATCGAACCTGGGACCCCATGATCCAGAGGCAGCAATGTTAGCCACTAGACCATGAGCCGCGGACGTATTACGAGTGGAAGCAAACATCGCCCAGAGGGCTCACAACAGATGTAAAGCAGTTAATCAACAAATGTAGTCATTCAGTCATCAGGAGCCACACCCTCATCATCCTCTTCCTCACGCCCAGCAGAGAACCCACCTTCGAATCCAGTGACGGGTGGTAGAGTCCCGTGCCAGTTAAGACGGCCTGTTTACGCATCTAAAGGCGCCTGCCGTAAACTAAAAGTTTCAAGTTCCTTTCTGAGATATGGCGTTACTGCTTCTCTGTCGAGTTTACTGAACATGTAAATCTTTATGCTTGTTTGAGTTGTCCTTTCCACTTTGTTATTCATTACTGCAATAACTGCCTCACGGTCACTGCTGTTAATTTCGATGTGGACTTCCCCAAGGAAGTGAGGTCTGTTGTTGCCATTAGATCTAACACATTTCCATCACGAGTGGGGCTCTGATCTATTTGTTCTTGGTAGTTTCCAGAGAATGCATTTAGTAATGCTCCACGGGATTTATTCTCATGTTCACAACTAATAGCACTGCAATTATCTCAGTTGGCTGCTGGATGGTTAAAATCTCATCCAGTGATTAAAGTATGATTAAGAAACTTACATACAAGCAAACTCAGATTTTCTCTATAGTTTACTGTTACATCTGGAGGTGAGAAAGACTATTGTAATTTTATGGCCACCCTTAGACCCCCAAACAGTTTCACATACAGCTTCAATACTTACGTCGGTGTATTTCAGTTTCTTATCTATTTCGACAAATAAACCACTTCCATTACCTATTTCCCTTTACTTTCGGCATACGCCACAATTTTACCCAAATATCGCATTGCAGTCAACTTCACGTTTTAATCAGCTTTCTGTGCGTAGTAGACTATAATCTTAGATTCAGTGCTTGTTAGGGACTCTTCAAACTGTACCATTTTGTTGCAAGCTCTTCGGCAGTTCAAAGCTAGGGTTTTGATTCACCTGCAAGAGGCATTTATTTGTTTTTTACCCACATACATGTTGGCTTCCTTCAGCTGTCGTTTTCTGGATTGCATGGAGTTTTGCCTAACCCAAAACATCCTGGAGTCCACCCCACACACAGTCAGCCTCTTGCTTAGTTGCCTTTGATGTGTAGTACACATCTGCCTCTTTAGAGGGCCTCTCAACCCTAAGTCGCAAGTCGAGGAAGTCACAGCCTAGCTTGTCACAGAAAGCCTGAGGAATATCCCCATCAAATCCAGGTATTCGTAACAAACGACCCCCTTCTTCGTCAGAAGCCGAAACTTTGCATTATGTGAGTATGGAGCTCTGATAATATGCGTATCCTCCTTATGCTTGTCTCAGCACATTTCTGAAGAGACATATGCATGAAACATTGTGAAACCATAAAGTGGAGCATTGTTTTGGCTGAAATACTCCTGAAAAACGAGATGTACTTCTCAACGCAGTCAGGTATGACTCTCATCAGCTTTGAAACTGACCCAAGTGCTCAATGAGAAAGTGAGCATCATACTCACTCATATTATGGAAAAAGACGGGTATATGTCATGGCAGTTGGTGTTTCAAGTTGCATACATTGTGAGCACAATCAACGTAACAGCTCATGCAACCAAGTTGTTGACAAGAGTAATACACAGAAGAATGGAAAAAACTGAGGATGTGTTAGATGACGATAAGTTTGCCTTTAGGAAAAGTAGAGACACCAGAGAGGCAATTCTGACGATGGAGTTGATAGTGGTAGCAAGACTAAAGAAAAATCAAGACACATTCATAGGATTTATCGACCTAGAAGAAGCGTTCGACAATCTCAAATGATGCAACGTGTTCGAAATTCTGAGGAAAAAAGGGGTAAGGGATAGAGAAAGACAGGTAATATAAAACATTTAGAAGAGCCAGGGCAATAAGAACGATGTGCTTGGATTAAAAAGGGTCTAAGACTGTGGTGTAGTCATTCACCCCCTAGTGTTCAATCAATACATCGAAGAAGCAATGATGAAAAGGAAGAAAGGTTCAAGTGGAATTAAAATTCAGCGTGAAAGGATGGCAATCATAAGATCCGCTGGCGACATTGGTATCATCAGTGAAAGTGAAGAAAAATTACGGGATCTGCTGAATGGAATGAAAAGTCTAATGAGTACAGAATATGGAATGAGTATAAATCGAAGAAAGACGAATGTAAAGAGAAGGAGCAGAAATGAGAATAACGAGAACGTTTATGTCTGGTACCTGTTGATCCACTGTGGACGTGGGAGAGCGGCTAGCCAAATATTTAAGACAGAAATTTTCCAAATAGCTGTGGGTATTGAGAAGTTATTTCATTCTGTTTTCGTTAGCAGTTTCGGGCTTTCGGCAATTCAATATGCCATCTTCAGGCCCCATATACACCTCTCAAAAATTATCGATATTGGCGTACTGGGGCCATCTTTTTCTGGGTGTGGTTAACTCTCAAGTGCTTCCTTCGAAGATCTGACTGCAACTGCAATTCTGTTACCTAACTAGCAAAATAATCGATAACTCACAGGGTGAGGTGGACGTAAAAAGGTTGCTAGCATTGGCAGAGAGTGCATTCATGGCCACGAGAAGTGTACTGGTACCAAACGTAGGCTTTAATTTGAGGAAGAAAGTTCGGAGAATGTATCGAGCTTCTTACAGAGGCACGAATATCTATTAACTTTTAACTGGCGTCATTTGTGCGCTCTCTTTTGAACCGAGAGTGCAACAGCCTTTGCTTTCTCAGAATTTTCCGGATTTTGTTGGAAACTACAGCGGGAGAGTCATTTTTGTCCTCAATCCACTTACTAGGCGCGTAATTGTCCACTGTTTGATTTAAAATCAGCTTGAACTTTGCCCATAATTTCTCTATATCCATCACACTAAACTAAATAATGTCAAATCCTTGTATAAGCGAGGTGCTAACAACCACTTACCTGCATCTCTCGCAGAAGCCGTCTCCTGATTTACTAACTTTAGTAACTATCCATCATGCTCACTAGGCCCCGTCTCTATACTGACACCGTCCATAAGTTACGACCTGTTTGCAGCTTGTAGCGTTGCTGTTGGAGAGGGGGCGGGAGGGGGGTAGAAAAGAAAAAGAATTGTTATATTATATTTTTTGAAAAATTTGAAAAATGTCGAAAGTGGGCACTTGGCAACAGAATCAGAGACTGATTACACTATCATAATAACATACGTTGAGCATTAAATACCTGGTTGGGTTATTTTGAACAAGAGCAGCAGAATGGTTTATTTGAGATCAAAAATGGTTCAAATGGCTCTGAGCACTATGGGACTTAACATCTGAGATCATCAGTCCCATAGAACTAATTAAACCTAACTAATCTAAGGACATCACACACATCCATGCCCGAGGCAGGATTCGAACCTACGACCGTAGCGGTCGCTCGGTTCCAGACTGTAGCGCCTAGAACCGCACGGCCACTCCGGCCGGCTATTTGACAGAATTACTCCTCAACTATGTCGAAAATTTAATTTACATTGCTCAATACAAAACCTACTCATTTTTATACGTAGTGTCTCACTTCCCAAGCACACGTGCATCTTCACAAGTTGATATGTAAGCCTCTCACTATGGTGTTGTTGTTTGCTGCTGTGGCGAGCTGTGAAGCTTGGACGAGATTCTTATTCTATTTGCTGCTAGCTTGTGAGTTTGCAGTATCGCTAATGCTCTATAGTACCGTGAAGTTACCATAATAAACCAAGTTACTCATATGTTCTTTTACTCAGCATGCCTATAGTCTGGACTCATCTTAATTTGCGTTATATAATTAGCTTCATTTTTATTCCATCACGCTTTTACTTAAGGTTAACGTAAGGTCTTTTTAGAACAATTGTGCTGCGTTATCAATCTGTTCATGCTTAATCCCAGGTATCTGTTTACTTCAAAGATATTTTATCGCTGGCACAGCATTGTGCTGGAACTTACAATTTAAATCTACCGACTGCTCTGCGCTAACAGGTGGTGCCTTATTTACTTCACATTTGAAATTAGGGAATAACCTCATGGAATCGAATTTTTTCACACTACTTTCCTCCTTTGCCTGGACGTTAAGTATTTTCTTTCAAAACAGGTCATTACTTTGTCCTCGATTAAATTTCAATTACTAATACTAAGAGCATATAATCATCATTTTTATATTTACTATTTAGCGCGAGAAGTTCATTATTCGCTCCGTCCTCTTCATTTTCATATTACTATTTAGCGACAGAAGTGCATTATTCGCGCCTTCCTCTTTCCTCATTTTAGTACCTCGAGGCTAATTAATACCTCTAGAGTTCATCATTTTTCTTAGATACTAACTTATAACTAAAATTGGAAATCGCCTCTAGGACATGTCTTCCTGTTTACATAACGATTATTCATATAAATACTTGTCTATAACTTATTCTGTATTGTATTTTCCAGACACGTTGTTTTAATACATAAGGTTTCCTTTTAGCACCGGTTAACATCTGTAGTCAGTTCGCCGGCCGCTGTGGCCGTGCGGTTAAAGGCGCTTCAATCTGGAACCGCGTGACCGCTACGGTCGCAGGTTCGAATCCTGCCTCGGGCATGGATGTATGTGATGTCCTTAGGTTAGTTAGGTTTAATTAGTTCTAAGTTCTAGGCGACTGATGACCTCAGAAGTTAAGTCGCATAGTGCTCAGAGCCATTTGAACCGTTTTGTAGTCAGTTCAGTTCATTTCTTGTCACTCATTGATTAATCGTGGTCTGCAGTACCTTAGAATTTTCTTACAGCTTAAATTAACTTAATTCCTGGCGTTATAAAATTTTCTGCCACGCGGGATTAGCCGAGCGGTCTGGGGCGCTGCAGTCACGGACTGTGCGGCTGGTCCCGGCGGAGGTTCGAGTCCTTCCTCGGGCATGGGTGTGTGTGTTTCTCCTTAGGATAATTTAAGTTAAGTAGGGTATAAGCTTAGGGACTGATGACCTTAGCAGTTAAGTCCCATAAGATTTCACACACATTTGAACATTTTTATAAAATTTTCTTAAATCATGATGGTGGAACAATCCTTTAATTTTATTCGTGGGAGGGTCAGATAACAAGTACCTACCAATGTGTGGTTTCCTCTTTATCACAAAGGGACCTTCATAAATGTGTTTCCACTTACGATTCTTCTTTAACAACAGGTATGGTTTAACGTGAGTCCTGACTAATACCTTTTCTCCTTCTTTGAAATCGATAACTCTGTTTACCTTCTTATCAAATGCCTTTTTTTGAGGTTAGCATACGTTGTCAATGATATGAGAGCTTGCCTAATTTTTGCGTCTAGGTCCAATTCGTTGTCTTCTAACTTCGGAAGGGGTCTATCCAGTCATTCCTTTCTTTTGATCTTGACATTAACTCATGAGGCGTGAATCCTGTCGACAGATGAGGAAGGTGGTTTACAATCTGTTCGAAAGGTGCTACGAAGTCTACCCACTAAGATTGCTTATTCGTAATGTACGTCTTTATAAATCTGTTAAAGTCTTTTAAGATTCTAACTGTCGGATTCGATTGCGGGCTATACTGGGATATCAAAATTTGTTTGATTCCATGGCGAGCAATAAATGCACGCCACGGGCGTGATGTGAAATTTGAAGTATTATCGGACAAGATTGACTCAGGAAGCCCGAATCGTGGGAAATAATCATTTTCTGTGCGACGAATTATCGGACTTGCACAAGAAGATTTCACTGCGTACAGTTTTATGTGCTTAGAAAAATTGTCCAGGATTGCTACCAAGTATTTAGCGCCTCCCCTACCGGTGGGTAGTGGACCTGCCAAATCAATACAAAGAACCTGGTTTGGCCTTTCAGCAATTATTGGATTTAGTGGGATTGAAGTGTAAATGTTTAAGGATTTTGCCTTTTGACATATGACACAGTTTCTCAATAATTTATGGATTCTCTGATGTAGATTCGGAACATAACAGTAAGTCGAGATTTTCCTTTTACATTTCTCTGGTCCGTAGTGACCCCATGAAATGTGAGTGTACCACAGATGATGTTCAATGAAATTTCAAGGGATACAAACACACCACCTCTCAAATGACTCTGACGTCTTATGAAACAGCACTTGGTTATGAACTTTATAAAACTTTGACAACTTGTGGGCTGGATTTTCGTGAAGAATTTGTTTAAGCTTTTTCCATTTTGGATCTGTATTTTGGAGAATTTGAATCTGCCTACATAACTGAAGAAAATACTTTCTGTGAATTGGATCTTTCATTAACAAAATTTTATAATTAGACATTTGTTCCACCAGTTCGCTGGTTTCTGGTAAGCCCTCAGGTGAGCGAGAAAGTGCGTCTGCTATAACATTATCTTTACCTTTTATATATACAATGTCAAAGTCATATTCCTGCAGGAATAAGCACCATCGAGTAAGACGAGGGTGTTGCAACTTGCATGTAAGGAGGAATGATAAGGCGTGATGGTCTGAATAGACTTTAATTTTCCTTCCATAGATATAATAGTTAAATCGCCTAAAAGCCCATATTACGGCAAGTGCCTCCAACTCCGTAACCGAATAAGACTTCTCACACTCTGATAACACTCGACTCGCAAAGCTAATCACTTGGATTTGCTCGTGTCCATCTACTAATTGAATCTGGAAAAGACAAGCGCCGATACCCACAAAGGAAGCGTCTGCAGTAATGCAAAATTCCTTGTCCATCTGAGGATGATGTAGAATGTTACTGTTAACCAAACTGTCTTTAATTTTCTGAAATCAGTCTTGGCATTCCGGCGTCCAATTCCAATGTCAGTCCTTTTTCAAAAGGATGTGAAGAGCGGGATTGTTCAGTACTTGATTGGAAACAAAACGTCTGAAGAATGACGTAAGTCCAATAAGTCCTCTCAGTTACCTTTTTGTAAAAGGAGTTGAAAAGTTTTTTTATAGCAGACAATTTTTCCGGGTCAGGTTTAATTCCTTCAGGGGTGATGATGTGTCCTAAAAATTTAATTTCACTTTTTCCAAACTTGGATTTCTTAAGATCTCCTGTAACACCATACTCTCTGAATCGTTGAAATACCTTTTGCAGAAGGACCACGTGATCTTCCCAATTTTTCGATGCTACAACAACGTCATCCACATAGACTGTTACCTCGTCTAAAAGTTCAGGACCTAGTACATAGTAAGGGCTGAAAGAAAAATTCCGGAACTCACATTTAGTCCAAACAGTACAGCTTTGAAATGGTAAGATCTACCTGCAAATATAAATGCAGTGTACTTCCTAGACTCCTGCGCAAGTTTTACTTGCCAGTAACTGCTTTTCAAGGGTGCTCAAATACTTAACTCCATGAAATTTCTGCAGATGCTCTTCAAGAGCTTCAGGTATCGTTCTTAAGGGTACTATAATTTTATTGATTAATCTTGCATCTAAGACTAGCCTTACGCTACCATCTGATTTTAGTACAGACAATAAAGGATCCGAATAAGGTGAATGAGATACTTCTGTCACATTCCAGCGTAACATTTTCCTGATCTCGCATATGGAATGGAAGAGCTTGTTCTACAGTAGGTTGAATGGGGCAAGACATCCATTCAATATTCAAAGCCTTTTATTAGTCCAGGTTTCTTGGAAAATACTTGAACGTAATCTGTTAACAAATTGTAAAGCTCATTCTTCTGTTGTTTGGATAATTCAGTGGACTCACTAGCTTTAACGTATAATTCATTATGACCGGGAATTAGGTCTTTATACTCATCGTCATTAATAGTTTCATGTCTCTTGTCTGACTGTACTGTTGTCTTTTAGTACATGGTCGTACTGCTATTTGAAGCACACCAAAGTTTGTCTTCACCTTACTTCTTAACAAATTTACTGTTACTTGTTGCTGACCTGCCACTAGAGTACAGATTCCACACTCGATGTCAATTTTAGCTTTCGTCTGCCTCAAGAATTCCATACTCAGGA
Organism: Schistocerca nitens; assembly: GCF_023898315.1. Taxonomy (NCBI): domain Eukaryota; kingdom Metazoa; phylum Arthropoda; class Insecta; order Orthoptera; family Acrididae; genus Schistocerca; species Schistocerca nitens. Next base: position 505,589,315 of record NC_064622.1, read on the forward strand.
TATACGGCACTGATATGTCTTTAACAATAAGAGAAATCCATGTTACTGAAATAGACTCTATCTGGATTTGAAGCTGAGTCTGAAGATTTACACATTGTGTTAGTGGACCAATTGCTCCCGAAACGATGCAACCTTGATTTCGAACTGATGAAACTTTGCATGCAGAGGATATTTGCTTAAATAAACATAAAGATAATACATTTATATTAGCTCCTGTATCTACGATGGCTGTTACTGGTATGTTGGCAATTGATACTCTTATGGAAGCTTGAACTCGTTCGTCCCATGCGTTATCATTGTCTTTCGTCTCAGTGTCTGCTACTAGATTATCCCGTAAGTTTGTCTCTTTGTCATACCTAATTGCTTTAATTTCGTGTGGACTAATGGACAGGGTGCCCCCATTCAAACCTGCAGCATCCTCTTGTTGTTGTTGTGGTCTTCAGTCCTGAGACTGGTTTGATGCAGCTCTCCGTGCTACTCTATCCTGTGCAAGCTTCTTTATCTCCCAGTACCTACTGCAACCTACATCCTTCTGAATCTGCTTAGTGTATTGATCTCTTGGTCTCCCTCTACGATTTTTACCCTCCACGCTGCCCTCCAATGCTAAATTTGTGATCCCTTGATGCCTCAAAACATGTCCTACCAACCGATCCCTTCTTCTAGTCAAGTTGTGCCACAAACTTCTCTTCTCCCCAATTCTATTCAATACCTCCTCATTAGTTACGTGATCTACCCACCTAATCTTCAGCATTCTTCTGTAGCACCACATTTCGAAAGCTTCTATTCTCTTCTTGTCCAAACTATTTATCGTCCATGTTTCACTCCATACAAATACTTTCAGAAACGACTTCCTGACACTTAAATCTATACTCGATGTTAACAAATTTCTCTTCTTCAGAAACGATGTCCTTGCCATTGCCAGTCTACATTTTATATCCTCTCTACTTCGACCGTCATCAGTTATTTTACTCCCTAAATAGCAAAACTCCTTTACTACTTTGTCTCATTTCCTAATCTAATCCCCTCAGCATCACCCGATTTAATTTGACTACATTCCATTATCCTCGTTTTGCTTTTGTTGATGTTCATCTTATATCCTCCTTTCAAGTCCTTTGCTGTCTCTGACAGAATTACAATGTCATCGGCGAACCTCAAAGGTTTTACTTCTTCTCCATGAATTTTAATACCTACTCCGAATTTTTCTTTTGTTTCCTTTACTGCTTGCTCAATATACAGATTGAATAACATCGGGGAGAGGCTACAACCCTGTCTCACTCCTTTCCCAACCACTGCTTCCCTTTCATGTCCATCGACTCTTATAACTGCCATCTGGTTTCTGTACAAATTGTAATTAGCCTTTCGCTCCCTGTATTTTACCCCTGCCACCTTCAGAATTTGAAAGAGAGTATTCCAGTTAACGTTGTCAAAAGCTTTCTCTAAGTCTACAAATGCTAGAAACGTAGGTTTGCCTTTTCTTAATCTTCCTTCTAAGATAAGTCGTAAGGTTAGTATTGCCTCACGTGTTCCAACATTTCTACGGAATCCAAACTGATCTTCCCCGAGGTCCGCTTCTACCAGTTTTTCCATTCGTCTGTAAAGAATTCGCGTTAGTATTTTGCAGCTGTGACTTATTAAACTGATAGTTCGGTAATTTTCACATCTGTCAACACCTGCTTTCTTTGGTATTGGAATTATTATATTCTTCTTGAAGTCTGTGGGTATTTCGCCTGTCTCATACATCATGCTCACAAGATGGTAGAGTTTTGTCATGACTGGCTCTCCCAAGGCCATCAGTAGTTCTAATGGAATGTTGTCTACTCCCGGGGCCTTGTTTCGACTCAGGTATTTCAGTGCTCTGTCAAACTCTTCACGCAGTATCTTATCTCCCATTTCATCTTCATCTACATCCTCTTCCATTTCCATAATACTGTCCTCAAGTACATCGCCCTTGTATAAACCCTCTATATACTCCTTCCACCTTTCTGCCTTCCCTTCTTTGCTTAGAACTGGGTTGCCATCTGAGCTCTTGATATTCATACAAGTGGTTCTCTTCTCTCCAAAGGTCTCTTTAATTTTCCTGTAGGCAGTATCTATCTTACCCCTAGTGAAACAAGCCTCTACATCTTTACATTTGTCCTCTAGCCATCCCTGCTTAGCCGTTTTGCACTTTCTGTCGATCTCATTTTTGAGACGTTTGTATTCCCTTTTGCCTGCTTCATTTACTGCATTTTTATATTTTCTCCTTTCATCAATTAAATTCAATATTTCTTCTGCTACCCAAGGATTTCTATTAGCCCTCGTCTTTTTACCTACTTGATCCTCTGCTACCTTCACTACTTCATCCCTCAGAGCTACCCATTCTTCTTCTACTGTATTTCTTTCCCCCATTCCTGTCAATTGTTCCCTTATGCTCTCCCTGAAGCTCTCTACAACCTCTGGTTCTTTCAGTTTATCCAGGTCCCATCTCCTTAAATTCCCACCTTTTTGCAGTTTCTTCAGTTTCAATCTGCAGTTCATAACCAATAGAATGTGGTCAGAATCCACATCTGCCCCTGGAAATGTCTTACAATTTAAAACCTGGTTCCTAAATATCTGTCTTACCATTATATAATCTATCTGATACCTATTAGTATCTCCAGGATTCTTCCAGGTATACAACCTTCTTTTATGATTCTTGAACCAAGTGTTAGCTATGATTAAGTTATGCTCTGTGCAAAATTCTACAAGGCGGCTTCCTCTTTCATTTCTTCCCCCCAATCCATATTCACCTACTATGTTTCATTCTCTCCCTTTTCCTACTGACGAATTCCAGTCACCCATGACTATTAAATTTTCGTCTCCCTTCACTACCTGAATAATTTCTTTTATCTCGTCATACATTTCATCAATTTCTTCATCATCTGCAGAGCTAGTTGGCATATAAACTTGTACTACTGTAGTAGGCATGGGCTTTGTGTCTATCTTGGCCACAATAATGCGTTCACTATGCTGTTTGTAGTAGCTAACCCGCACTCCTATTTTTTTATTCATTATTAAACCTACTCCTGCATTACCCCTATTTGATTTTGTATTTATAACCCTGTAATCACCTGACCAAAAGTCTTGTTCCTCCTGCCACCCAACTTCACTAATTCCCACTATATCTAACTTTAACCTATCCATTTCCCTTTTTAAATTTTCTAACCTACCTGCCCGATTAAGGGATCTGACATTCCACGCTCCGATCCGTAGAATGCCAGTTTTCTTTCTCCTGATAACGACGTCCTCTTGAGTAGTCCCCGCCCGGAGATCCGAATGGGGGACTATTTTACCTCCGGAATATTTTACCCAAGAGGACGCCATCATCATTTAATCATACAGTAAAGCTGCATGTCCTCGGGAAAAATTACGGCTGTAGTTTCCCCTTGCTTTCAGCCGTTCGCAGTACCAGCACAGCAAGGCCGTTTTGGTTAATGTTACAAGGCCCGGTCAGTCAATCATCCAGACTGTTGCCCCTGCAACTACTGAAAAGGCTGCTGCCCCTCTTCAGGAACCCCACGTTTGTCTGGCCTCTCAACAGATACCCCTCCGCTGTGGTTGCACCTACGGTACGGCCATCTGTATCGCTGAGGCACGCAAGCCTCCCCACCAACGGCAAGGTCCATGGTTCATGGGGGAAGCAGCATCCTCTAGGAGGCTCAAAGGTGCTGTTTTTAATTTTCCGCTCGACGCTTACTATCCTGCTGATTCATATTTCTTAAAGTTCCTTCCGTCTCGAACTGGTGTTGATTTTGTGGTACGAACTCGGGTGGAAATGGATCTTGTTTTCCTGGCGTATTCGCCTGCGCATAATAAATTTGCGTTTTGTGCGGGCGTTTAGGCTTCAGACTTCCCGAAGGTCCGTTCGCTTGTTGCGTGAAGTGTATATTTTGTGGCTGAGAAGTATTTTGCTGTGGCTTGTGTTGATTGTAACCGTTACTGAAAGGTGTACGTTGTCTCCACCTTGATTATGCCATTTATTTCCTTTCCACTGACGATTTGAATCGTAAGACTGATCGTTTTGATAATTGCCGTTGGTCGGTTGCATGTTTCCATATTGCTGGGGCTGTGTATTATACTGTGCATTTCCATACTGATGTGGTGACGAATTGTATATTGGATTGTATCTCTGGCCGTTATTGTACTTATTTTTGTATTTACTGTTGGAGTACGTAGTGTGCTTAGTTTTGAAACCGTTGTGGGGTTGGTACTGGCCGTCGCTGTGACGCGCTTTCGCTCGGCCACCATGTTGCCTGCGTACTCCGTATTGTGCTGGCCGCCTGCACTGAAGTGGGCGTTGCCAACATCAACTGTAGCGTCCTCGTAAATCAGATCTAATGAGTCTAACACATATAGGAAGGTGTCCGTATCGTCCTCAGACACGTTTACTAGCTTTTCTCTTATCACAATCGATAGCTTTGTTTTTAGAATCATAATAACGCCTTTGGCGCTGATCGGCAAATCCCAGTACTTGATTTTCGCTAAATACTTTTCAAAATATCTCCTCCGACTACTGCGCTTACTGTTAAATACTTCAGCGTTGTAAACCTCTTTTTTCAAGCCCTGCTGCACACCAGAACTCCAGAATTTAGCTAAAAACATCTGTTCAAACTCTTTGTAACTTTTACAAGAGTCGACCATTTCGGTTCCCCCTAAGGCAGCAACGCCTACGATAATTCCAGTAACGAACTGAATTCGCTGGCGGTCACTCCAGCTACTCGGAAAAATTACTGAAAAATTTCAGAGGAATACTATAGGATAAATTTCTCTTTTCTGCGGGTGAAAGGTCGGAAAAACACGATGTTTGATCACGCTTTCCTCCTGCATCAAACTGACAAAAGTGGGTGGGCTGGTACTCTGATTAAATTGTGCTTCTATAGAACTATGGGTTTGAGCGTTATCAAGTTCAAAAAATGGCTCTGAGCACTATGGGACTTAACTTCTGAGGTCATCAGTCTCCTAGAACTTAGAACTACGTAAACCTAACTAACCTAAGGACATCACACACATTCATGCTCGAGGCAGGATTCGAACCTGCGCGTTATCAAGTGGTGAACGGTAATTTACCTGCTGTTTTTCATCACATGGTGGTGAATTATTCCACTCTCCTGACGCGGGATGTGGGGAATTTTCGACTTGACATTTTAGTGTACGAACTTCATCAACTATCTGTTGACGCCATTCAGGTAAATCTCGAACTAACGTTTGTCTTAATTGGCCTAGTTCTGACATGACCGTGTCTCCTGTTTTTCCAGGGGCTTCCAATATTTCAAAGGTTACATTTTTGACAGTTTCCCTGAGTTCGTTCTTGACCTTGTTTTCTATGAATCCGTCTTTGTTTTTAATCCAGTAGTGGTCGGACAATGCTTCGGCATGTGCCTTAACAGTATTCTTTACTTGATCCTCTGTAATAAGAGTCTCAATCTGTTTGGAAAGATCATCAGCAAAATTCTCGATCGTTTCTACTGCGGTTTTAACTCCCTTGACCTCATCAGAGATTGCATTATAATCTTCTTTTAAGGTCGCAGCTTGTTGATGATATTCCATCGCTTTTGAATTTATCTCTCCCTTCGCTGCTTCGATTCTTCCATCTAACCGTTTTGAAATGTCCTCTATTTCTGACCCTACTTGTGTGTCAATTTCTAACCTCATGGTCGTGATCTGGTTACTGATTTGGTTTTGGACATTACCCAACAGGATATTTAAATCAGCTGTTATATCTGCCTTTAGTTCGGCCTTCATCGAATTTAACCGTGTATTTAGGTCATTTCTCTCCGTTTGCAGATCTGTTTTACTGAATTTATGTTTGTTTTCACTGAATTTATGTCTGCTTTTACTGAACTGCACAGATTTGTGAGGACCTGATCTTTATTATGCCGTCTTTCGGCCTTATCTTTTTTCCTTCGCGGCAGTTTTCATCTAATCTTTCCTGTTTTTGACTTTCGAACTTATGTTCCATTATTGCCTCAATCATTGCGGGTAAGTAATTTTTTTCAAATGCGGGAATAGTTTGCAGCTTCTAAGACTTCGGTCGGGGCTGTTTCTGCCTCCACTCGTGTACCTACCGTGCGTGATCGTGATGTATAATGAGGCCCATTCGCATCACCGCTGTCGTCTGCTTTTGTTTGTGTCCGCTGTTTACTGTCAGCCATGTTCATGGACGGTTTATCAAACGCCAAAATGCTACAGATGTTATTTGTCACTGCCGTCAGTCGTTTGTCGGTAACGTACTGCTATGGCTTGCTGGGACCTAATATGAAATTTTAACTCTGGGTAACAACTAACATTGACGTACGCCAAGAAGACAAGATGGTTCCTACTAATTACAAACAAAAGAAATATCACACGTTTTCCCAGTTTTGAGCGTAGTTATCCGCTATATTGTAAAAATTTTTTGGGTGCACTGACAACAATGGTACACTTTCACTGAATTTAACTACAGAAGAAAGCTGTTTCTAGGCGAGGAAAGACAGGTTTACGTTTGTGATCAACTTGAAAGATGCTACGTCACCACAAAAGCTTGGCTACTGTGTATGATAATTTCACCTACTATGGCTGTCTTGATGGCTGTACGGCTGGATACTCGCGTAATAGTGCCTTATCTTAAGTCGTTCTCCTGAATTTATTAAATGTTTGCCCCACTTCTCTTTCTCGGTTGAATTGCATCCACATGAAAAAATGAAACAATTATTAGAACAAGCACAGAATTTTTTTAACACATTCATAAGATGATTTTTCATCAAGTCCCTGTTCGGGCGCCAAGTGTAGCGTTGCTCTTGGGGGCGGGGGGCAGGCAAAGGAAAAGGAATTGTTATATTATATTTTTTGAAAAATGTCGAAAAAATGAATATTTTGGTGGGTCACTTGGCAACAGAATCAGGGATTGATTACCCTATTATAATAACATACGTTGAGCATTAAATACCTGAAATGAAAACAAATGATCGTTTGGCATTGTTGGCCGGGAGGCCCCATACGATACCTGGTTGGCTTATTCTGAACATGAGCAGCAGATTGATTTAGTTGAGATCGTTCGGAAGAAACATTATCATTTCTCTCCATTTTTATAGTCGCGATGTAGTCATACCCGGAACAACACTAAGGGACCAGATTTATAGACTTTATAAGAAATGCAACAGTACACAATCAAAAAAAAGAGCTGATCCAGAAATAATAGGAAAACGATAATTTTCCTTCTGCCTCATGCTGCGTTCGGCCCATCAGCGTGATCGTAATTTCTGGTGATGAACTAACACAAAATAATTAGCATTCAAGTAAATGAGGAGATTGAAATCATCAAGGTTAATCTACTAAAATAAGCACACTTATCTTTAACACACGTTTTTTTAATGCTACGCACCTTTTCCTATTAAATTACAATAGATGACTATTGTGGTTAAATACTTTACACATAACAGTCAAAATGTCCTCTTAATGCTGTCTGTTCGTAATCAATTACAAGAAACTACATGTTTTCTGATTGGAAGAATAACAATTAGCATATTTACTGAATATTTTCACACAAAATGTAGATGCGGAACGCAGCAAGTCCGCGTCCGCCTTTCATGGAATACAAACAGTAAAAGATGAGGCGCCCAATGCGTCATTTGTCTTCAAACAACAGAATTCTTTTTTATACCATTAATCGATACTAATACACAGAGATTTTCTGGCACCGCGCAAGAACGGTAAAGATAAAGAATAATAGATTCTGTCGCTGCTTTGCGATAGTTCATTTCTTTTACTTTACAATTGTTTCTTAACTTTAGGCCATCAGACGTTTACTATTGCGTGTATATTAATGTTTGTGAGGCGAAAATTACTAATATTACAAGCTACAAGGTCTATATATTGCCATTGCGTCTGGGCTGCCTAACTAGATGCTCAAGACAATTTTCGGAAAGCATATTCAAAAATACTTCGCAAGGTTGTCTGTCTGTATTCCCTGCAATGAATTCATAGACGCCTCAGTCTACAGTCGGCAGGTTAAAGTCGCCTCCAACGAGTATTGCGGGGGTATTTACGGGGGTATTTACGGGCTACCGACCGTAGACTTCAATTGATGATTGCGTAACAGCGGAATCGGGAGGCCAGTAGAAACATCCAGGAATTAAAACTTCCTGGCAGATTAAAACTGTGTGCCGGACCGAGACTCGGACTCGGGACCTTTACCTTTCGCGGGCAAGTGCTCTCCCAAGTGAGCTACCCAAGCATGACTCACACCCCGTCCTCACAGCTTTACTTCCGACAGTACCTCGTCTCCTACCTTCCAAACTTTACAGAAGCTCTCCTGCGAACCATGTAGGACTAGCACTCCTGAAAGAAAGGATACTGCGGAGACATGGCTTAACCACAGCCTAGGGGATGTTTCCAGAATGAGATTTTCACTCTGCAGTGGAGTGTGCGCTGATATGAAACTTCCTGGCAGATTAGAGCACTTGCCCGAGAAAGGCAAAGGTCCCGAGTTCGAGCCTCGGTCCGGCACACAGTTTTAATCTGCCAGAGAGTTTCATATCAGCGCACACTCCGCTGCAGAGTAAAAATCTCATTCTGGATCCAGTAATTAACTTGTTGATCTGTTAGGTCTACACACTGAGGTGACAAAAGTCATGGAATATCTCCTAACATCGTGTCGGTCCTCATTTTGCCCGCCGTTATGCACCAATTCGACGCTGCATAGACGCAACAAATCGTTGAAGTCCTCAGCGGAAATAGTGAGCCATTTTGCCTCTGTATGAATCCGTAATTAGAAAAGTGTTGCCGGTGCAGGATTTTGTGCACGAACTGAGCTCTTATATGCCATAAATGTTCGACGGGATTCATGTCAGACGATCTGGGTGGCCAGATTCCGTTGTTGTTTGGAACATGAAGTCCATGAATGGCTGCTAATGATCTCCCAGTAGCCGAACACATCCAGAGAACCCACTACATTCAATTAAATACAGCCATTATGAAGCCACCACCGGTTTGCACAGGTACCTTGTTGAGAACGTGGGTCCATAGCTTGCTCGGGTTCTGCCCCACACTCTAAACTCACAATGAGCTTTTACCAACTCAGATCGGGACTCATCTGACCAGGCCACAGTTTGGCAGTCGCCTAGTGTCTAACCGACATGGTCACGTGTCTTGGAGAGGCGCTGCAGGCGATGTCGGGCTGTTACCACAGGCACTCGCGCCAGCTGTCTGCTGCGATAACCCATTAATGCCAAAATTAAGCGCTCTGTCCTAACGAACACGTTCGTCGTACGTCCCATATTGACTTCGTCTGTTATTTTAACCTGTGTTGCTTGTCTGTTAGTACTGACAACTCTACGCAAACGCAGCTGCTCTCGGTCGTTAAGTGAAGGCCGTCGGCCACTGTGTTGTCCGTTGTGAGAGGTATTGGCAGAAATGCAGTATTCTCGGCACATTCTTGACATTTTGGATCGCACAAAATGGAATTCCCCAACGAATTCCGAAATGGATGGCCCATGCGTCTAGCTCCAACTACCATTCCGCGTTTAGAGTGGGTTTATTCCCGTCGTGCGGTCATAATAAGGTCGGAAACCTTTCCGCATGAAATACGTGACCTCTAGCTCCGCCAATGCACTGTCCTTCTATACCTTGTGCGTGCGATACTACAACCATCCGCATATGTGCATATAGCTATCCCATGACTTGTTACTTTATTGTATGCAACCAGGTAACATTACTGTCACAATCAACTTCGCCCCCAATAGAGTCAATATTTCTGTCAACTGCAACAAATACTTCCCGTCGAATGGCGTCCGATCACTCTTTCTCTCTGCGGCATCAAGTGTTGTTCTCATGGAAAGCTGTATTGCAACCGAAAATACACAGGGATTGATGTGATACGAACAGCGGAAAGAAAAGAAGAAACATTCGCTAGTGGGGGAGAGGAGGCTACTAGCAGAGAAGCTGACAGGGTTCGATTTCAGCAAGCGGAATTAGGGATGGAAGTGCCGATAACGGATAGTGCTATCGTAAATGACGTCAACAGAGAATGCAAGCAACGAGAGGAAGCGAGTGGTGTTGAGAAAAGGAAAGAATTCGATCGAAAAGCCGACGCATTGCGAGGATGAAGAATCACAGCAGAGAAAAATGTTAGTGAAAAAGACCATGGAGCAGAGACGCGTGCATATAGATTATCCCTTTCACGAACTATAATCCTCTTTTCAAAAAACAGCCTGCTCAGGAAGTGGTGACTTCCAGCGAAGAGACTACTTCTGACTCAGACAAGTTAATGGAGAGCCACGATGGTTTCAGCAAGTACCTAGGGGCAGCAGTAGTTTTTAATGAGTAAAATAAAGGAAGTGGTGTTTTGAACGGAATCAACTTTGGGTATTTCTTGCAGCAGACAAGGTGACAAGGTGAGCTGTGTGCGAAGCAAGGGAAGAGATAATTGCTGACAGACAAGCCGAGAGATCGTATGTGAGACGAGCTCCGCCCTCAACAAACAAAAACTGCGCTGAGGCAAGGAAACAAATGCTAGTTACATAACTCTCTACAATAAGTAGACAAATTATGATAGCATTATGCGTTATTTGTTACGTAGGTTGCAAATAATTTACTGGCGAATAAATTTGTTCCAATGATCTTTGTAGTCGAATAACTACCCAGACAGAATTTTCTTGGACTACTACACATCTCCGCTTACCATTGCCTCCCATGCTTCCTTTCTCTTTCCGATCACTGCAATTCATATTGCAACTGTAACGAGCCACGTTAGTTCATTTTCTCGATTTACGAAATATTACGGTGTACCTGGATTGAGGTCTCTTTTTTAATTGCAAACGAAGTTGACAATTATAGTCAGTCATGCTTCTCAACATAAATGTTTTAATTCGTTCTATCCAAAATATTTCTCACTGTCAGAGCGATTTAAGCAGTAGACTTAACGGCCGGCCGAAGTGGCCGCGCGGTTCTGGCGCTGCAGTCTGGAACCGCGAGACCGCTACGGTCGCAGGTTCGAATCCTGCCTGGGGCATGGATGTGTGTGATGTCCTTAGGTTAGTTAGGTTTAACTAGTTCTAAGTTCTAGGAGACTAATGACCTGAGCAGTTGAGTCCCATAGTGCTCAGAGCCATTTGAACCAGTGGACTTAACGCGCACATAATTTCATCATGCGCTCTCGCGCTCAAATTTACACTTCCACAGATAAAGCAAGACCCTGGACAACACTCACTATTCGATTATCACCTGTATTTTCGTTATCTCTGATCCTACCCAGTTGCTGTAGTTAGATAAAAATGTTTTATCTGCAATCGTCAGTGAGATTCGACTGTTCCACCCCAGAGTTATAGTATAATAAAAAGTACTAATGCAATAATAAAAAAATTAAAATGTGAAATGTGGCCCTTTTAGATATATTGAAATTAATGACATTAATTTTTCGGCACTCGGACAAGCACAGTAAGCTGGGCTATGCCTGCAAATGAATTCTTATTAGTTCATATTGGTACACCGCCCACAAAATGCTCTTTTTCCCTCTGTATATTTTTGCTTACCAATTAATAATGCTACGTCTGATCTCCGTATCCACCTACAAGATCTTGAACGTGTTCATCGTTACTTTTACAATCGGATCTTCGTAATTTTCCGAAGTACACAGGTGGGCTTCAGTTCTTCTGGTTATAGTACTACTCGAAATAATAACTCAGACAAACTTTAAGATAGTAAAACAATACCATATTCTTCTGTTCGATACACATAGAAAATACATACTTTTCAATTATTCATATCGGCTGAATGACTGACTCGATTACGCGCCAAGATACTTGCGTCTTCCTTCCTCCACTAGCGCGAATCCTCTTCTCGTACTGAGGAACCGGAAAACATCTTATGTTTTTATCATCTGAAAATCAAAAATACATGACGATAGGCACGGGTTCTACGCGAGGCTACCTCTTCACCTTTTCTCTTTGCCTTTAAAGAAAACGAAAATATAAAAGTAAGAAATGCAAAAGGTTTATCACACAGGCCCCCCTACTGTATACTGTCGGAAATAAGTATACAGTAGCCTTATTTACATTGGGGCTTATTTTGGTCACTTGGTGCAAGTCAATGGAGTTTTTAATACCCTTATGCTACTACAAGTATACTGACCCTACGACATATCTTAGATTAAGGAAAGGCAAATCTACTTTTCTCGCATTTGCAGACTTAGAGAAAGCTTTTGATAATGTTGACTGGAATATAGGGAGCGAAAGGTTATTTACAATTTGTACAGAAACCAGATGGCAGTTATAAGAGTCGAGGGACGTGAAAGGGAAGCAGCGGTTGGGAAGGAAGTGAGACGGGGTTGTAGCCTCTCCCCGATGTTTTTCAATCTGTATATTGAGCAAGCTGTAAAGGAAACAGAAGAAAAATTCGGAGTAGGTATTACAATCCATGGAGAAGAAATAAAAAACTTTGAGGTTCGCCGATGACATTGTAATTCTGTCAGAGACAGCAAAGGACTTGGAAGAGCAGTTGAACGGAATGAACAGTATCTTGAAAGGAGGATATAAAATGAACATCAACAAAAGCAAAACGAATGTAGTCGAATTAAATCGGGTGAAGCTGAGGGAATTAGATTAGGAAATGAGACACTTAAAGTACTAAATGAGTTTTGCTATTTGGGGGGCAAAATAACTGATGATGGTCGAAGTAGAGAGGATATAAAATGTAGACTGGCAATGGCAAGGAAAGCGTTTCTGAAGAAGAGAAATTTGTTAACATCGAGTATTGATTTAAGTGTCAGGAAGTCGTTTCTGAAAGTATTTGTACGGAGTGTAGCCATGTATGGAAGTGCAACATGGCCGATTAACTGTTTGGACAAGCAGAGAATAGCCCGCATCTCGTGGTCGTGCGGTAGCGTTCTCGCTTCCCACGCCCAGGTTCCCGGGTTCGATTCCCGGCGGGGTCAGGGATTTTCTCTGCCTCGTGATGGCTGGGTGTTGTGTGCTGTCCTTAGGTTAGTTAGGGTTAAGTAGTTCTAAGTTCTAGGGGACTGATGACCATAGATGTTAAGTCCCATAGTGCTCAGAGCCATTAGCCAAGAATAGAATAGAAGCTTTTGGAGAGCTGCATCAAACCAGTCTCAGGACTGAAGACCACAACAACAACACTACACGTATATTTACAAAGCTTCATTTCTTTTTCCATTGCAAATACATACACATAAGCACATTCACAATTTCACATATATTCCTATTAAATAATTGCACGTCCATGTTGTGCCAACGTGTTAGTCTGTTATTTCTCGTTACACTTGTTAAGCTGTATGAACAGGGGGAAAGTTTCACATTTCTTAAATTGTACTTTCACTTTTTTTAATTGTTTTTCTCACTGGCTTTTGGTTCATTGGAAATTCTGGGAAGGTGTCCGATACACGCTATGTCACTGTTCGCTGCGCTTATGGCTGGCAGCAGTTGATTGTTTACCGCGCCGGCCGCAGTGACGCAAGCGCCACGTGAGCAGCAGCTCAGCCCGCGCATACACTGTGAAGTCGCTCTGGGCTTAAGAAGTCGGTGTTGTAGTCCTCCGCTCCGTAGACGGTATACGACGGATTCAGCTCCAACGTTCGACCCGAAGAACACCAATACATCATCTCGCATCTGGACGAGGTTTTCGGCCAGTGGCATTGAAGGTAAGGACCGCACTGCAGGACTCGGCATTATCTTCCGTTGTGCATTGTAGTTCGTTTTCACTTCGATACATTGTAGCGTTTACTCTTTCACGGCTCAGCCGTTATTTTCACTGTTATCAGGGCTTACTATTTTTGTTTCACTTCACACGTGCGAGTATTTTACGCGTCCGTCGCGTTGCACTTCACATACATACATAAACGGTTCTTCAAGAATAAAATTTCACATAAAATTGACAAAAGTACATACATTTTACATAGACATAAACATTGACAATAATGTAGTAGGCAAATAACTGTCCATTTCACATTCACGTTTTATATATGAGCTCTCACTACACGGAAAAAGAGGATTTGCTAGTGTCAGCTTCAGAGATCAAGCTACTTCTAGAGTTGCTACTTGCAGTGCGTCGTTAGTGTACTTATTCTATTCTTGGCATTTGGTAAACTTCATACAATGTGCAATATTTACAAATGCTCGTTTGTGAGCGAGTGTGTGGGATATTTCATCTCCTTGTACACATACTTTAAGCCGTATTTCTGCCGTATTGATGCGACGACATATGTGTTTAACTTCGTAACTTGTGACCGGTAATTTTACTGTCTTTTTGTCATGTGTAATTCCACTCATAATTCATTCCCGTTATAGAAGGTGCTTATGTTAAATGTACTTCTTTTGCTTCTGCGCGTGTCAGGAACTCAGTGCAGAAAATATTGTTTCCCTGCATTTTGTGTACATTCCTCGTACGAATTGTATATCATATTTTCATTTATATTCACCTTATAGTTGCTCAAGCTATAACAGTTGGTCGCTAAGGAAATATTTTTCATACTATCTTTGTGTGTGTGTGTGTGTGTGTGTGTGTGTGTGTGTGTGTGTGTGTGTGTGTGTGTGTCAAATCACGGTGTTGTGGTATACGTTATTGGTACTATGTAACTTTGTTAGTATTGACTTCACTGTTTAATCTTCACCCTTCACTGCTTCTTCGACACGTTCGTTTCCATAATTACTTACCGTTCATGCATCATCATACTTCGCTTTCCACACTCATACAACCATTCATTCCAAGACTTAAAACTATATATATATTCTTTATGTCGCCTTCGTGTCCATTTCCTAGGTGCCCTGTAGTAATAATCTTCATATTCATCACCGTATACCCACATAATTAGGCACTTGTGCAGTTAAGAGGTACATGCGCTGATCACGAGAAAAGTACCCATTTTTGAAGGAAACGTGTATTTCAGTTATTCATTAGAAATATTCCACATAAATCTCTATACCCATGTATTACCTGTGGGGTTCTCACACTGGAACCACCGCTCTATTTATTTCTTCCCGCAAATATAAACAAACTCATATCAATCTAATACACCTTCATTCTCTTCCTAGTTTCACTCGATGTACGATATGTCACCACAAACTTAGATTAACTAATTAATACCTCCAATTGAATCTAAAATCTTTCACTCTCTCTACTTCAAAGTATTATCCAGATGAGAAATTCATTTATTTCTCTATGTTGCTTTTTTTAACATAGTTGGGCCTACTTTCCTCAGTTGTAAGTTCATGTAATTACGTTGTGTGCGTATTGGCTGATTTTCGTATTTATGTAGCTTATCTCCAGCGTGTTGTACGATCCATGTTTACAGTTTTATTTTGCTGCTTATGGTTTTCCTATAAGGTAGCATGTAATTAATAGCAACTAACATAAGTGAGTTCTGAAATAGCAAGTTCGTGAGTACGTACTCTCCCTGTACATAAAGCTCGCTACTCATAATGCCTGTAAAGAAGTGTTCTAAAACTGCAGAACTCCTCCTCTCGCCAAATCTTGTACGATATGTTATTTTATAGTTTACGTCTGTCACACGCATTTTTCTATGTGTATCTCATTCTACCTTTCTTATCGTCGCAGCCGGCCGCGGTGGCCAGAGGTTCTAGGCGCTTCAGTCCGGAACCGCGCGACTGCTACGGTCGGAGGTTCGAATCCTCTCTCGGGCATGGATGTGTGTAATTTCCTTAGGTTAGTTAGGTTCAAGTAGTTCTACGTTCTAGGGTAATGATGACCTCAGATGTTAAGTCCCACAGTGCTCAGAGCCATTTGAACCATTTGAGCCTTACCGTCGCATACTTACGCGCTTATGTAAGTCGCTTATTTCTTATGTTCTGTGCTAATCGCATTCTTTTAAGTGTACATGTTGTTACTTTTAAACTTGTCTTAATCCTGTTGTATATAGTCGGACAGGTGTATATTTACTGTGTATATTCTCTTCTACTTTGAATACTTACTTATTTCTTACTATGTACATTCAATAGCCTGTTTTAAGTGTAAAAAATTTTAGCGTATTCTACGCTCCTTATAGTTTACTTTCGTCAATTCGCTCCTTTTCTTAAAACTACGTATGGTGAACTTGATATGCTCTTAACATTAGTGCTCTTTACAGTATAGTCTCCAACTTGGGAATAAATGTCTCTATTAGTTTTGTGTAACTGGTTTACGTTAGAGTAATCAGCTGATAGGTACTCCATTTCGTGTCCCTTCTGTTTTGTCCAGTTGGCTGCGCGTCGTGGATGCCGGCCCGCTTCAATTCTAGAATGGTTTCCGTCGCGGTGCGCAGCATGTCTTAGCGCGAATCTTACAGGGGACACTGAACTCAACCTTGCTTTTTGCATACTTGTCCCCTACGATCAGCTGTTAGCCGCTTCGTATATAATTGTTATAAGTACGCTCCGCTTTAAGCGCGGCTGCGCGTCTCAGTACACTTTATCGCTCATGCCTCCCACTGGCACTTATGCAGTTTAGCAGGTACATGCGCTGATCACGAGAAAAGTACCTATTTTTGAAGTGTTAATCATTCGCTTTATTTTGTCGATCCCTTTACAAACGCAACCAAAAATCACGTGGAGTCAGTCTGGCAAAAAGCTAAAGAAAATAATAAAAGGCGTTTCGGAACTCACCGTGCTATGCTGAATAACTACCTGGCGGAATTTCTCTGGCGTCAACGTTTTGGGCAAAATCATTCCACAATTTCATTGAGCATGTTCAAAAAATCTATCCTAATGCTGCAAATTAACTTGAGTTAGGCCTAGCTGTTTTTATGTAATCTGTGATTCGAGCTTTAATGTATATCCGTGCAAAATAAACAAATGTGATTTTTTTGAGAATTTTATCAATTCCATCTTGTTTGCCAAATGTTTTTGAAATTCCTTGTACACATGCAATACATTTTTGATAAAAAATTTGACAGTTGAGCGCATCAGATATGACTGTAACAAACAATTCTTGAAATAAAAAATTTTTGGTATTCCGTACATGTATGTGTTTATATCTTAAGAAATACGCGTTTCCTCCAAAAATAGGTACTTTTCTCTCGTGATCAGCGCATGTACCCCTTAAACTGCAGAAGTGCCCTCCCGCTTAAATCTCGCGGCTGTGCTTTCCTTTCTTTTCCGTCAGTCTTGTTTAAGTTTTTTTTTCGCCTGAAGTAGTAAAACTAAATCAATGGTTTTCGCTCGTTCAGTATTGTGTAACTTTTTTAGTTCTTGTTGTATATTCAGTGTTTCCTTAAGAAGTATCAAAAGGTTCCCTTTGCTTCTATAGATATTTAAGTTTTAAGAAAGTAAAATATCAAAATAGAAGGAAAATTTCTATTCACTAGGTTGCATGTCGTTGTCTGCATGTTAGATAGAAGAAAACTGAACATTCCTTAATTGGCTAAACAGGGCAATAGAAGAGGGGGAGAGTACCGAGAATATAAATATTGTACCCCCTAGCTGGAGAGGAACCGAGCGCCAGTCGGTTTATTCGTCAAAGAGCGACAAACCTACCTTCTTGCGTTTTATTGATTCAACAGATAAGGAAAGAATGAGACTTGAATTTTAATTTAATACATTTTCCGCAGATCTCCATGTGGATACATGCCTTTTGTTTTACCATTTTTTATATTTCCTATCAAGTAGCACCCAGGATGTGGTCCATGTGTAGGTTTGTTTGTGTCAACTTCCTCCTTTCCGTTCCTGTTCGTGTTAGCGTTTATGTCGCTCATATTAGTACTGTGGCACACAGACAGTTCATTAGCTTCTTCGTCTAGTCACGCTCGATTACTATTTCGTGGGGGCGGTAAAAGTATGGATTAATTTTCTGCCGTCACTTAATATGTTTACGCAAGTGGCTTAGTGTCCCGGTTGTTTCATTTCGACTGTACGGGCTGCAAGTTCTCTCTCGGTTCCCTGTGTTGCATATTCCGATCCTGGTAATTTGCATTTCCTTGTCGCCTAGTGTCAAAGTTTTCTCTCTAATTTCTCCTGTCTATGCCTTTGCCGTACCTATGGGGCTGATATTTATTTTCGTACCTTCGATCACCCTGTGGCGCGAATTTACATTGTGGCGCGGCGGTGCATACGGATGCCATTCATACGCACACGACCGTTATAGTTTCCAAAGCCATTGCCGTTACCGTAGTTGTTGTTCCCGTTTGGGTTCTGTTCATTACCGTTACGATAACTATGAATGGTTTGTCCATCCTCATGAACTAGATCTATTGAGTCGAGCGCTGACAGAAAATACTCGATCATATTCGGGAATGGTTACTAATTTTTCCCTAACAAATGCAGGTAACTTGTTCTTTAAGATTTTCAATACATCGACATGAGATATCGGATTATTCCAGGATTGTCTTGTTTAGGTATGTTTCAAAATAGTTTCTTAGCCCCAAATTTTGGATGATATTATACCTCTCGTTTTAACTCTCCTGGATAGCTGTTAACCAGTATTTATCTAAAGATGCATTTCCAAAATGATGTCTCGCAGAGTTCCTGCATTTCTGTAGCCCATAAAAGGGTGTCAATCTCGTATTTTACCTTCTGAGCTTCTAGGCAGTACATCTCTAAAGCATCGGACACACACTACCAGGTGCGTTCCTTTTTTTTTTTTTTTCATTTGAGAATACAGGAAACTGTTGATGTTTCATTAAACTCTCGTGCATTAACAACGCTGGCCAGCAGGGCGGAACAGCATTTACATGCGGTGATGGCACATCTGTTCCACAAAAGTTTTGCCCGTTGCTCGCGTCGCACGTCGGCACGCGGTCACACCTCACCGCCCCTGGCGATGATATCTTCGTACTTTGTTTGCTAACTACTTCGTCCCTTAACCTTTGTTCTACCTTTCTGATATCATGTTCTACGTGTTTTAGAATTTCTTCCTCCTTGTCCCCAATTACTTTCTTTACCGCTTCAACATAAGTACGCTGTTCGCGTACGCACTTTTCCGCGAACTTCGTGTTTTCATCCATTGCCTTACTTTTTACCGTTTCGTAAAGTTGCACAATGTCTGAGTTCTTTTTGTGTTCTAACTTAAGTAATCCTATCTCCACTGTGGTTTTCTCTGCATTTTCTGGCAAAACGTCACAGAAACAATGCAGCTTCGCTACTTCTGATTCTAAATTGTCTGTTAACCTGCGTATTCTTTTGCATTATCTGTAAATTATGAGTTTCTCTGATTCTGGATAGCTCCTGTCCATACGTGCGTGTTAGTGTTTCAATTTTTTCTTCCAGTATGCCTTTTAATTTCTCACTCACATCATGAACTGAAGTTTGTACCTGTTGGTTAATTTTCCTGTCCACCTCTGGAGATTTGCGAAATCTGCTGTGTGAACTTAGTATCCAGACTATTGACTTCTGTGCGCAAATTTTTTACCTCGTCTGAAATGTCACGTTTGCATTTACCTCCCCGATCTCGGACTGTGGCCATGTCTGTTTCTATTGTCTAAACTTGACACCTTTTAATTGTGTTCATGTTAGTTTCTAAACCCGTCATTTTGAATTTATATTTATTTTCATTGCGTTCATGCCTGTTTGTATGGTTTCTGTTAAGGCTCCAAATAAGGCTTGCATATCTTCCCCTATTCACTTCTGGCCTACGCTTGTCAGCATCTGCGTCTGTACCATTAATTTCGTCTATTGTAATCAACGTTTTGCTTGTAATGAAATGTTCTGTATCCACGGGTGTCGAATACAACAATGGAATGTCGCTCCCAGCATCCAAATAATCGCCGCTTAACGGTTCTTGCGTTTTGCAAATGCAAGTCTACTACATTGGCATTTTGACTCTGGAATGATATTTCCTTATTGATTTGACACTCCATTATAGAAATCCTTAGGCCTCTGCAATTACCAAATATTTCATCTATTTAGATTTTACTTCCGCACTACTTCTCGCGACACAAAATGCATGTACACTCTTTGACATAAAACTCGACCGGCGGCCGGCCGCTTCAGAGGCTAAGTCCGCGCCGATCGCGACATGGGACAAAAAAAGTGGCCAACTCGCTAATTCTCTAAGTCCGGTTATCTGCACAATCTGGCATCACTGTAGACTGCGGCACTTCCTGGAGGAAAACTTGTCCCAAGATAGAGAAACTCTAGGCTGATTACGCCTGTGGTCTAGCGGTAGCGTGCGTTGTTTCTGTTCATAATGTCAGTGGATCGAGAGCAGCTGGCATAAAATATTTTTATAGCCTCTTCTGTCTGAATGCTGAAGACGTGAATGTAATGGTAGCGCAGATTCAATCTATTTCGCTTTGACACACCGATATCAAAATTTTATCCAGTAACGATTTTGCGGCAGATTTCCTGCAGACTGTCCTCCTCTGGACGCCGTATGCGGCAAAGCTGCGGGATCCATTTGCTGGCTACTGGCAGCGGCCGTGGCGACAGCAGCGGCGCTGCACTCCCCCGTTCTTTATCGAAAGCGCCTGCTACCGCTCATCGCTTTTGATGATTTAAAACGCTTTATTATTAAATGTTGCTCCACAGAAAATTTCTACAATTTCCATTCACGCTCAAAAGCAACGGAGACAGACGCCCTGATTAGTAGGCGGGTAATCGGCAAGAGCTGAGTATGGCCCGAAATTAATTTTATAGACTGGGACGAAATTAAACCATCTCACTACATTCGATGAATTTATAAATGCTTCATACCTCGTTTCTTTTCCTTTCAAACTTAATTATTTGTGCAACTTTTGGATGTTTTCGTCAAGCCAGAGTGAGCGTCTGTGGTGTAAAGTGTATTACAGTTCTTGTTTCATTCCTTATGGTAAGTCTATGCGATAAACTGTGTGAATACCTTACAATGCATGCTCTGTAGCAGTGCAGGCACACTGCACATTTGGAGTTCCATGTGTGGGTTCATGAAGTATTTATTGTTGATCGGAAGTGATAGTTAAGGTCATCAGATTTAAACCAGAAAAATTTGTCGTTTTGAAGGTTTCAGAGAACGGAAAGGAATTGCTAACGCCGGTGTTAGAAAACGTCTACAGTTAAATGCTATTGCAAAAATTTAGAAGAAGGGAACTATATTAATGAACATGTGCACTTCATAAACAACCTTCCGACATGTTAGACCTATATGACGAACAAAGCTCAAATTTATATCGTTGACAGTCGGTTTGAATCTTTTCAGGACCTATTTTACAGTGAAGCACCTTGGAATTTGCAAAGCAGAAATCCATGATATTAACTTAATTTACTAAGTCGAAATCGGACGAAGATTGATGTTTAAAGGCATTCTTCAGATTTCGCATAAGAAATTTTTACTAGCAGTTCGCAACTCCATTAAAATGGAAAATAAAAGGTTGTCGTCAGCGGCTTCTACCGTGATTCGAACTTATAGTACAAGCACTGCAACGCACAAGGGAACCTCTGAGCTAACGACACACTGGCGGCCAGAGGCGGACTATAGTCACTGCGATGTTGCCTGAGCCTCAAAACGCAACCTTAAACACACAAACAGAAGAGGTGGAGATTACTGTTTTAACGTCCCGTCGACAACGATGTCATTAGAGACGGAGCACAAGCTCGGATTAGGGAAGGATGGGGAAGGAAATCGGCCGTGCCCTTCCTAAGGAACCATCCCGGCATTTGCCTGAAGCGATTTAGGGAAATCATTGAAAACCTAAATCAGGATGGCCGGGCGCGGGATTGCACCGTCGTCCTCCCGAATGCACACACAAACAGGTGTTACTTATGTGAAGAACGCCGTTCTTGGAGTCCAGAAATTAAATATACTTTCTAATTGTGTCATCTTGCAGTGGATTATAATATCGTACGAGTCTTCGATGTGGAAAACGAATGTCAAGTGAATTTAGCGAGGTAACGCCGATCTACAACCGGAAGTAAATGCACTATCAGAGTGTTGACAAATACTTGCTACGACGCTGCCATTTCTCGGCTCTCTGACGAGGCAGCTCTTCAGCGAAATGCTTGCCGTGATTCTCCGATACGGTTCTTCAGAGTGGAGACGCGCGCGCACGTTTGGTTTTTATGCGGCGTTCTCCCCTGATGGTTTCTGACGTCGCCTTGTGGGCTATGTATACATATGAGACATTCAATTATCATTAATCCAGAATGATACAAGTTTCAGCTTCCGGCGTGGAAGAAGGCTGTTGACGCCGACATTATATCATTTCAACGTAGGGAAAGCAAAACGGATCATTCAATGTTTCTCATTCAACATAAAGCATGTGAGATAAATTTCCGTAACGTTCATAATCATCTAAAAATACAAACGAAGTAAAAATACACCGGAAGCTTATTCGAATTGAATATAATGTAAGATACCAAAGGCTTTGCACCTCGATGTCGAATTTGTCCACTTGCAATCGTTTGCAGCATGCACATAGAATGTCATGATTACCACGAGAATGAAGAAATATGTTGGTAAGGATGGAAGCAAGAAGAGACGCAGTCAACAAATATTCTATTCCTCATGGCATTCATTTCATTTGACACGTAAGAAGAGGTAAAGCGGGAATTTACTTTCGTTAACACGAAAGATATGCCGCACATATTGATAACGAGGAAGTCTGCGTCTTCATACGTTTCCTCCTTGAAATCTGTATGCTCTATTATATACTAAGTAGCCCTTTCATTGTTTCAGTAATGTTACCCTCTTGTTTGACCCCGTAACGATGAACAGATTCCAAATGCATGTCTCTGCGTGAAAGTAGCTGTTCGAACCCTTCCTGGGTTGTTTTTTGTGTTTTATTGCTTGGAATTCCTGAAGCAGACCACTGTGCCTTCCCCCCTCGTGGGTTAGGTCTCAAAACTAAACCGCTTTGTATACAATGGCATAATTTATTCATACAGCATCAGCATAAGACTCTTGCGAGTGAGAGAATGACAATAACAATCGTAACAAGAACAAGCAAATAATGAATGATGTTTATTCCAACGCAGAACGAGAATGGCTTTAAATATAAATATCTATATCTATATCCATATGTATTGATCTTTGAGTTGGCACAATGCAAATATATTCTTAGCATTTAGTTACTGAATTTAGTTCTGGATGTTTGCAGAGAAAAGGAAAAGCCGGTACTTCTCGCTAGTGTAATATAATGTGAACCAGCAACTACCCTTTCCTTAGAACACGACTCAAGCAGGTCCTCAAGTAGGCACTGCTGCATTCAGTTCCCTGACATTGCTCTGATGACGGTTAATGCAGATAGTTCCGATTATGAAATACAAAACGTATTGCAGGTTAGTTCCTAAGATAGTAACATTAAATTTGCGTTGTAGACGGCACATGAACGTGACGACTATCCATATTACTCATCAATATAAAAAGACAATATTTTGGGAATTTAGCAGGATTACTCAAAATGAATTCTGAAATTGGGTGACTGACCGCACAGGTGCTAAACGTCGTCAAGAGTATACGATGTCCTAATCGCATTAGGAATATGAAGATCGTCTTCGACAGCTCGCAACTTTCACATTGCTATCTCCACCCTACTCCAGACAGCTCTCGGTGGAGTTGCACTACGTTGCCGATGTTATGGAAGGCCTTCAAACCGACAACAGACCACATATTGAAAAATACAAGCGAATTCTCTTGCAGCGTAAACTTATTGTAACTAATCTAAAAATTATTGGAGAGGAACATTGTCCTATTCAAAAAAAGTAAAATGTTACACATTGTTGACGTCAAACGGACATTATCTATGTCCTGTCTTGTGTCCTACTCATCTATAATATCAAGTGTACTATGAAAATGATTATATATAATGGATTATAAGGTAATGCATTGATACCAGATGGTGGGGGCCGGCCGATGTGGCCGTGCGGTTCTAGGCGCTTCAGTCTGGAACCGCGTGACCGCTACGGTCGCAGGTTCGAATCCTGCCTCGGGCATGGATGTGTGTGATGTCCTTAGGAGGAGGAGGAGGAGATTAGTGTTTAACGTCCCGTCGACAACGAGGTCATTAGAGACGGAGCGCAAGCTCGGGTGAGGGAAGGATGGGGAAGGAAATCGGCCGTGCCCTTTCAAAGGAACCATCCCGGCATTTGCCTGAAGCGATTTAGGGAAATCACGGAAAACCTAAATCAGGATGGCCGGAGACGGGATTGAACCGTCGTCCTCCCGAATGCGAGTCCAGTGTGCTAACCACTGCGCCACCTCGCTCGGGATGTCCTTAGGTTAGTTAGGTTTAAGTAGTTCTAAGTTCTAGGGGACTGATGACCTTAGAAGTTAAGTCCCATAGTGCTCAGAGCCATTTGAACCATTTGAACTATTTAACACAAAATGACATTAAAAATTTAAGTTATTCACGAGCAGCTAGTTGAGAATATGTATGAACATTAAATGACACGACGAACCGTCTTGTTCTGCATATGGATTCAAACCCAGCTCATGCAGACTAAGCAAAGATTTCGTGACTGACGGAAACTAACAGTCATTCCTGATTAGGCATACAGAGAGTGATATACCTCGATTTTAGACAGTATCAGTTAGCAAATATCAACTTTAAATTGCATAACGCAAACATTTTTAACAGACGCGAATTCCTACCCAGCATCTATTGTCCCTGTTAACGAACTACGAGAGATGTTAAATATTGCTTCTTCACAAGTAACTTACTTGAAATGCCGTGAGGTAAAGCTGTGTGTTGGACACGGATTCGAACCCGGAACCTAATCGGATTGCTATCGAAGCACAGTCAAATGTGACATATCGGAATTTCGCGGCAGTAACTAGATGTTTTAACTGAAATGACGAGACGAAACATTAATTTTTTCCTTCCCAGGACTCCAACCTGGCACCTATCGCTGTTATATTCTAGAGAAAACGAACGTTAAATATGGGTTTGTTGCACCAGCAGTGACATGTGAGCATGTTTGAACTGAAATAATATGACGAAGAGTTCAGCGCTCACTGGGAATAGAGCCCCACACATATCGTTGTTGACTACACACAGAGACGTCAGCTACCGAATTTTTCTCCACCAGCTGCTCAGAATAGCATCTTGAACTTACAGTCATCTCGCAAATAGTTCTGTCTCACTGGGAGTTAAAAACGTCAGATATCGTTAGTGTTGACAGCGAATGAAAATACATTAAAAATCAAAATTATTATCCACCAGCAGATAGGTGTTCTCATGCTAGAGCTTGATAATACATAATTAAATCTTTAGTGCTGGGCCAGGATTCGATCCCATTCACGCATAATATGTGAAGGTGTTGAGGAATCTGCAGTTTTGAACAAACAACAAATTGTAGCCGAGCTGTATTGCCACGAAGGGATCAAATTCCGCGTTAAGGGCGGTCTGAGTTGCATTCCCAGTTCAGAACCAATTTTATCGACATATAGAAGCTCAAATAAAAGATGGAATAAGTGTCCTGTGACCATATATAGCGTTTGTGTCGTCACTTGAAATAAATAACTAGTATAGGAAAGGTTACTGGTGATAGAGTTTCTACATGTCGCCACTCCAGACTTTATTGTGGTTCAACCTACCGTCTACTTGGTAAAGAAGGAATATCATCTTTAATGTGAATTTTCAGACCACGCAGCCATTATATCTCCTTCACTTGGTGTAGCCAGGAGAGAATGGAATCTGTCTCTCCCTATCTAAAATCATTGACAGAAGTGGGAATCGAACCCAGACCATAGGTATAACAACCTACCATCCGTCCAACAGACCACGAAATCCTCTTCTCTGCGAGTCATTTTTCTATCGTAACGCAGTTGCGCCACACTGGATGAGAATTCTGACACACAGGCTCCCTGTAGTAATTTGCAGCATGTTCAGTAAATTCATTTACTTGGTTGACCGAATTACCATGAACTAGCTGCCTCGGCTACCCAGTGCATACATTCGACTATTTTGTAATCACAGAAATAAAATCACGTAACTGCCACCTACACACAACTGCCAACATTGTAGGATGCAGAAGTTTAAATAGGAAGTGTTCCTTTCCACTTGAGCTATTCTATTGCGCTATCTGTTACTAGAAAACGTCGTTCAGTCCAAAAGAAAAGCTGTAACTGTTTGTCTCTCAGAAGTCAACACCTGGCCATATGCATAATCTCACAGTGCTGTGGAATCCAAAAGTTCTGGAGGAATAGTTGCCGAGCTCTGGAGCTGTTGTAGCTACGTGTCAGCTTGTAGCATAGATAAGATGTCGCGAGTTCGAATACATTCAGTGCTACATTTTTTAAAACGCAATTCTGCTGTCTGCTGAAGTTATCAATCTAATGGAACTTTGAACATAATTCCTTCACTTCTCAACCCAAAGTAGTCGCATGTGGAAAAAGGACTAACTACTGTGACATTTTGTTCTATTCAGGTTTAATAGACAGCAGGCAGCAGATGCATCTCGAAGATGTGCAGGGAGAGCGCATCGTGCCATAATATGTCGGAAAAGTATTTTCTACATTAGCCGTCGTGTGGTAGTGATATTTTATTCTTCTTCAAACTTTGATTGACAGCTTTAACTCAGAACACGTTTTCTACATGCATGTAATCAATAAACTGCATGTGCATTGTCAGACTGTCATAGGTAACATCAGAGAATTCGCATACATCGTTGATGATTAATTTCTCTCTCATGTTTACTATTGTTTTAACAACACTAAAGGAAACCTTACGAAAATTGTGCACTGTATTATAAGAAATGAATTAAAACTAACCATGATAACCTTACGACGAAAGTATCTGTACACAAGCATGCCTCTATCGACACGAATTAGTAAAATACTACTCACTTAGATTTTGATTGGGTCTGTGTTTAATTGGTATGCTGTGTCATACTCAAGAGGTATACAAATGTGGCATTTCATAAATATAGTTACGTATTCCTAGAAACCCAAAATTCGCTTGTCAGCAGCGGAAAGAGGCGTTACCTGTTGTGCAGCATTGTAAGTTTTTCAACATTGCACTATGAGCTGAAAGCATTTTCTTGCGATTTCCTTATTGATGTTTGATCTGACTGCTTGTAGCTCTTTCACAGAAGGGATAAAAAAGTTACAGTCAGTGAGACTGGAACTGCGAACCGTAACAGACGCTGTTTCACAGGTCAGCACGTTACCACAGAGCTGGCGAGGAGGTATGGGTCTCAGCTTCCTATTACGACGGCAATAGTAACTAGAACTCGTAAACCGCTATTTAAAGGTCGAGATTAGTTGCGATTTCCACCTGCAACGACTTTTCTGGGCTGAAAACCGTAAATTGTCAATCTTTTGTTACCCTTCAAGCTATAATAACTCAGATTATTCAATGGAAATGACAGGTAAAATCAAGTGAACTTTGAGGCTTAATTCCGTGCACACCAGGAAGTAACTCGTCGATCACAGAGTTGCCAAACATACGTTGCCTTGTTGCCAAATCTCAGTTACAGTACCAGCAGGAAGAAGACGAACCGATGTGATCCTACAGCGGTCTGGGAAGTGACCATAGCTGGTGTCTCCAAGTCGCGGCTGCTACGGCCTGGAATACGTAATGCGTCTGATTCGCTTTCTGTAACTAGGTTTAGGGACTGGAGCGTAGTTACTAATAATACTCAGAACTGACTGCAAACTGAGCATCATAAATCAGTAACTCTCATTGTTGTTTTTATATTTCTTTCGTAAGTGCACTCAAAACTAAGAAAGTCATTCACAGGCGTTTTCGTGCCTCGCCGATAGTCGAGCACAACATACAAATAAAAATAAAAAAGAATGTGTGTGTGTGTGTGTGTGTGTGTGTGTGTGTGTGTGAGTGTGTGTGTGAGAGAGAGAGAGAGAGAGAGAGAGAGAGAGAGAGAGAGAGAGAGAGAGAGAGAGAAATAAAAAGCAATGAGAGAGAGTATAAAAAATTGTTGTAAAGAAATTAAATCATGGTATTTAAAGAAATCTTTCATTAAAATGACACGTTCCACATCATTAATAAATGTCGTATTCATGATCTATGGAACAAGAGTTAGTCTAATGTAATCTAATCTAATCACATCATATTGATGATTAGCCATGAAGAGTCATGAATTACCGAAATTTTTGCTAATAACAGTAACCAAATCTAAACTTGAAAATAAAAGACGACAATTTTTGTAATAAACCGTGACCCTGTTATCTAACCACGAAAGATGTCTGATATACCTCCATTCTGAAGTAACAAAGTGTGCATGCATTTAAAGATGAAGTGCATGATGTGAAGTTCTGTGACGGAGATACGAACCCAACACGTAATCCGATTGCTAACTACGAAAAATCAAATGTTACGTATCGGTTTTTCTTAAGAGCCGCTAGGTGTCTGAATCTAAAATAAGGATACAAACTTTTGTGCCTAAGCGACAATCGAACTGCACACCTACCGTGCATCCACGAATATAGCTTAAGTATCAGTTGCTTACTCATGAACAGTAAGATGTGTGCGTGTTTGACCAGAAATAACGACACCTGTTGCGATTGTTGGCAACACATGAACAGACATTGAAATTGCGCGTTAATTTTCACTAGCAGGTGGGTGTGCACTTGATAAAGCTAGAAATGAAATTATGAATATTTTTGTACTGGATCAGGTTTCAGACCCACATACTTACCTTTGGAGGAGACCTAGAGAAGATTGCAGTCTTGGGAAAAGGAACGAAATCACTGAACTATACTGTTCCGAGAGATTCAGATCCTCGAAAGAGGAGATAAGAATTCGAATCACAGTCCAGCACCAAATTTTTAAACGTCTCTAGTTCAATCAAGTACAAGTAAAATAAGAGCCCTGTCCCTTTAAATGGCTATCGGTTCATCAAATAAAATAAAATTTTCTAATTTAAGTAAGCTTACTGGCGACTGTATTTCTGTTTACCATGACTTCCGCTGTGTCATTTCCCAACGTAAACCGGCTCTGCCCAGTTGGTAATGAAGGAATGTGATGTTTAATGCGGATTCTGGATTATAACGTCTTTCTCTTGAGGTTACCAGAGGTAAAATCTGTTTGTGCCTCTTAAAAGTAAATGCCTGAACCCACGCATTGCACTTGTGATAGTTCGTTCTACCAGACCACATTTCCCAGCCCCAGGAGTGTGCTGTAACGGATGATGTGCTTAGCTTACAAAATTAGTCACGGTGGAAAAAATGCGAGTCTATTAAATGGTCAAATAGAAGCAAGCTTCTGACGCAGAGATTATGCTATTCTCATGTCAGCAGGATGTAAAGACTCTTCTAGGCATCATAGGCTGGATGTGAAGCCATTTTGATTTTTCACAAATTCAGCAAATTTCTTAGTTCGAGAAAATCCACTGTGAAGTGTCTGAGACTGTATCTACAACACATATTGCACGCTTAAGACCCAGAAGAATTAAAAAAAAAGTAGTTTATGAGAGCAACGTTAACCATAGCGTTCGAAGTATTCATAGTATTGTATACGTGTGTGTAAACGCCTTCCAATGACCACTCAAGAAAGACAAGGATACACAGTCTAGCTTCAATATTATAAATACGCCTCAGTTTGTGGATGAACTCAGACTTAGGTTGATAATTGTGAAAATTTAGCAGCACTGTACCCATTGGTGTTAAACTCGTTTTCAACCAATGATTCCCATAGCTACAGGGATAGTACTTGTGATACCTCTTAGGCAAAATACTTAAGCAATGTTATCAGACGAAAAGATCAACCTGACACAAACTGTGGGAAGTTTGTTTTACAACCTTCGTACCTGGATATTCAGCTTTTTCCTATTTGAGATATCTGTGAACGTTGCTGCTTAAGACGATTTAAGCAGAAACTAAATACCCTCAGCTTCGACAATGTTTAAAGAAATCGTCTTATCGGCACTAAATCGTGGTTTGTGAATTGTTTACCGGCCGTACTCTTCCCTATTTTGCCGGTTGGAAGGCGAAAGCTTACTGACAAATTTCACACAGAAATTACTGTTACAGTGTACTTATGGAGCCAAATGAGTCAATTGCGTATTTTCCGGTGAGAAAGAGCACTGGCAAACAGTCTTCGCTACATTAGGTTATTTAAACTGGTGTCACTCTGAGCTAGAATTTATGGTCAGCGACTAAGTGTAAGGTCAACGTTTCGGATGCGAGTTTTGCGACTGTGAAATACTTTCCTACATTATAGAAGCGAATATTAAATTTGAACTAATATTGAGAAAATTTTGTACTTGGACAGCTTAGAATGAAAATACTTCTGTTTATTGCAAAGGGAAACAATACTTTCTAAAACACTGTCATACACTACTTGAAACAGGTCATGTCGACCAAATCATGTGGAAGAACTAACAGCGACGTATATCGGAAGGCAGTAAGATCTCTTGCCTTCTGGTTTGTCAGTACTCGATAGCCATTTCTAGGCGAAAGTAAATGAAGAAAGGCAGTGCGTTTTTGTTATCAAGTAACGTCTTCGTCAATTACTTTAGTTTTAATGTAATCTACGAGTAATTGCTGGTGTTTGATATTAACATGAAAAGGATTCCGTAGACAGGGAAAGAACCTGTTCATGGGAAACTCCTTCTATAGTGACCAAAAGGCACTAAATGATGCTCAAGCACTTGTGTTACAGCAGCGGTATGAATAAAATGATATTAATAATAACAGTAATAATCGAATTATCCGGCAACTTCACACTTCAGTGGATTTTCTCGAACTAAGAAATTTGCTGAATTTGTGAAAAATCAAAATGGCTTCACATCCAGCCTATGATGCCTAGAAGAGTCTTTACATCCTGCTGACATGAGAATAGCATAATCTCTGCGTCAGAAGCTTGCTTCTATTTGACCATTTAATAGACTCGCATTTTTTCCACCGTGACTAATTTTGTAAGCTAAGCACATCATCCGTTACAGCACACTCCTGGGGCTGGGAAATGTGGTCTGGTAGAACGAACTATCACAAGTGCAATGCGTGGGTTCAGGCATTTACTTTTAAGAGGCACAAACAGATTTTACCTCTGGTAACCTCAAGAGAAAGACGTTATAATCCAGAATCCGCATTAAACATCATGTTCCTTCATTACCAACTGGGCAGAGCCGGTTTACGTTGGGAAATGACACAGCGGAGGTCATGGTAAACAGAAATACAGTCGCCAGTAAGCTTACTTAAATTAGAAAATTTTATTTTATTTGATGAACCGATAGCCATTTAAAGGGACAGGGCTCTTATTTTACTTGTGCTTGATTGAACTAGAGACGTTTAAAAATTTGGTGCTGGACTGTGATTCGAATTCTTATCTCCTCTTTCGAGGATCTGAATCTCTCGGAACAGTATAGTTCAGTGATTTCGTTCCTTTTCCCAAGACTGCAATCTTCTCTAGGTCTCCTCCAAAGGTAAGTATGTGGGTCTGAAACCTGATCCAGTACAAAAATATTCATAATTTCATTTCTAGCTTTATCAAGTGCACACCCACCTGCTAGTGAAAATTAACGCGCAATTTCAATGTCTGTTCATGTGTTGCCAACAATCGCAACAGGTGTCGTTATTTCTGGTCAAACACGCACACATCTTACTGTTCATGAGTAAGCAACTGATACTTAAGCTATATTCGTGGATGCACGGTAGGTGTGCAGTTCGATTGTCGCTTAGGCACAAAAGTTTGTATCCTTATTTTAGATTCAGACACCTAGCGGCTCGTAAGAAAAACCGATACGTAACATTTGATTTTTCGTAGTTAGCAATCGGATTACGTGTTGGGTTCGTATCTCCGTCACAGAACTTCACATCATGCACTTCATCTTTAAATGCATGCACACTTTGTTACTTCAGAATGGAGGTATATCAGACATCTTTCGTGGTTAGATAACAGGGTCACGGTTTATTACAAAAATTGTCGTCTTTTATTTTCAAGTTTAGATTTGGTTACTGTTATTAGCAAAAATTTCGGTAATTCATGACTCTTCATGGCTAATCATCAATATGATGTGATTAGATTAGATTACATTAGACTAACTCTTGTTCCATAGATCATGAATACGACATTTATTAATGATGTGGAACGTGTCATTTTAATGAAAGATTTCTTTAAATACCATGATTTAATTTCTTTACAACAATTTTTTATACTCTCTCTCATTGCTTTTTATTTCTCTCTCTCTCTCTCTCTCTCTCTCTCTCTCTCTCTCTCTCTCTCTCTCTCTCACACACACTCACACACACTCACACACACTCACACACACACACACACACACACACACACACACACACACACACACACACACACATTCTTTTTTATTTTTATTTGTATGTTGTGCTCGACTATCGGCGAGGCACGAAAACGCCTGTGAATGACTTTCTTAGTTTTGAGTGCACTTACGAAAGAAATATAAAAACAACAATGAGAGTTACTGATTTATGATGCTCAGTTTGCAGTCAGTTCTGAGTATTATTAGTAACTACGCTCCAGTCCCTAAACCTAGTTACAGAAAGCGAATCAGACGCATTACGTATTCCAGGCCGTAGCAGCCGCGACTTGGAGACACCAGCTATGGTCACTTCCCAGACCGCTGTAGGATCACATCGGTTCGTCTTCTTCCTGCTGGTACTGTAACTGAGATTTGGCAACAAGGCAACGTATGTTTGGCAACTCTGTGATCGACGAGTTACTTCCTGGTGTGCACGGAATTAAGCCTCAAAGTTCACTTGATTTTACCTGTCATTTCCATTGAATAATCTGAGTTATTATAGCTTGAAGGGTAACAAAAGATTGACAATTTACGGTTTTCAGCCCAGAAAAGTCGTTGCAGGTGGAAATCGCAACTAATCTCGACCTTTAATAGCGGTTTACGAGTTCTAGTTACTATTGCCGTCGTAATAGGAAGCTGAGACCCATACCTCCTCGCCAGCTCTGTGGTAACGTGCTGACCTGTGAAACAGCGTCTGTTACGGTTCGCAGTTCCAGTCTCACTGACTGTAACTTTTTTATCCCTTCTGTGAAAGAGCTACAAGCAGTCAGATCAAACATCAATAAGGAAATCGCAAGAAAATGCTTTCAGCTCATAGTGCAATGTTGAAAAACTTACAATGCTGCACAACAGGTAACGCCTCTTTCCGCTGCTGACAAGCGAATTTTGGGTTTCTAGGAATACGTAACTATATTTATGAAATGCCACATTTGCATACCTCTTGAGTATGACACAGCATACCAATTAAACACAGACCCAATCAAAATCTAAGTGAGTAGTATTTTACTAATTCGTGTCGATAGAGGCATGCTTGTGTACAGATACTTTCGTCGTAAGGTTATCATGGTTAGTTTTAATTCATTTCTTATAATACAGTGCACAATTTTCGTAAGGTTTCCTTTAGTGTTGTTAAAACAATAGTAAACATGAGAGAGAAATTAATCATCAACGATGTATGCGAATTCTCTGATGTTACCTATGACAGTCTGACAATGCACATGCAGTTTATTGATTACATGCATGTAGAAAACGTGTTCTGAGTTAAAGCTGTCAATCAAAGTTTGAAGAAGAATAAAATATCACTACCACACGACGGCTAATGTAGAAAATACTTTTCCGACATATTATGGCACGATGCGCTCTCCCTGCACATCTTCGAGATGCATCTGCTGCCTGCTGTCTATTAAACCTGAATAGAACAAAATGTCACAGTAGTTAGTCCTTTTTCCACATGCGACTACTTTGGGTTGAGAAGTGAAGGGAATTATGTTCAAAGTTCCATTAGATTGATAACTTCAGCAGACAGCAGAATTGCGTTTTAAAAAATGTAGCACTGAATGTATTCGAACTCGCGACATCTTATCTATGCTACAAGCTGACACGTAGCTACAACAGCTCCAGAGCTCGGCAACTATTCCTCCAGAACTTTTGGATTCCACAGCACTGTGAGATTATGCATATGGCCAGGTGTTGACTTCTGAGAGACAAACAGTTACAGCTTTTCTTTTGGACTGAACGACGTTTTCTAGTAACAGATAGCGCAATAGAATAGCTCAAGTGGAAAGGAACACTTCCTATTTAAACTTCTGCATCCTACAATGTTGGCAGTTGTGTGTAGGTGGCAGTTACGTGATTTTATTTCTGTGATTACAAAATAGTCGAATGTATGCACTGGGTAGCCGAGGCAGCTAGTTCATGGTAATTCGGTCAACCAAGTAAATGAATTTACTGAACATGCTGCAAATTACTACAGGGAGCCTGTGTGTCAGAATTCTCATCCAGTGTGGCGCAACTGCGTTACGATAGAAAAATGACTCGCAGAGAAGAGGATTTCGTGGTCTGTTGGACGGATGGTAGGTTGTTATACCTATGGTCTGGGTTCGATTCCCACTTCTGTCAATGATTTTAGATAGGGAGAGACAGATTCCATTCTCTCCTGGCTACACCAAGTGAAGGAGATATAATGGCTGCGTGGTCTGAAAATTCACATTAAAGATGATATTCCTTCTTTACCAAGTAGACGGTAGGTTGAACCACAATAAAGTCTGGAGTGGCGACATGTAGAAACTCTATCACCAGTAACCTTTCCTATACTAGTTATTTATTTCAAGTGACGACACAAACGCTATATATGGTCACAGGACACTTATTCCATCTTTTATTTGAGCTTCTATATGTCGATAAAATTGGTTCTGAACTGGGAATGCAACTCAGACCGCCCTTAACGCGGAATTTGATCCCTTCGTGGCAATACAGCTCGGCTACAATTTGTTGTTTGTTCAAAACTGCAGATTCCTCAACACCTTCACATATTATGCGTGAATGGGATCGAATCCTGGCCCAGCACTAAAGATTTAATTATGTATTATCAAGCTCTAGCATGAGAACACCTATCTGCTGGTGGATAATAATTTTGATTTTTAATGTATTTTCATTCGCTGTCAACACTAACGATATCTGACGTTTTTAACTCCCAGTGAGACAGAACTATTTGCGAGATGACTGTAAGTTCAAGATGCTATTCTGAGCAGCTGGTGGAGAAAAATTCGGTAGCTGACGTCTCTGTGTGTAGTCAACAACGATATGTGTGGGGCTCTATTCCCAGTGAGCGCTGAACTCTTCGTCATATTATTTCAGTTCAAACATGCTCACATGTCACTGCTGGTGCAACAAACCCATATTTAACGTTCGTTTTCTCTAGAATATAACAGCGATAGGTGCCAGGTTGGAGTCCTGGGAAGGAAAAAATTAATGTTTCGTCTCGTCATTTCAGTTAAAACATCTAGTTACTGCCGCGAAATTCCGATATGTCACATTTGACTGTGCTTCGATAGCAATCCGATTAGGTTCCGGGTTCGAATCCGTGTCCAACACACAGCTTTACCTCACGGCATTTCAAGTAAGTTACTTGTGAAGAAGCAATATTTAACATCTCTCGTAGTTCGTTAACAGGGACAATAGATGCTGGGTAGGAATTCGCGTCTGTTAAAAATGTTTGCGTTATGCAATTTAAAGTTGATATTTGCTAACTGATACTGTCTAAAATCGAGGTATATCACTCTCTGTATGCCTAATCAGGAATGACTGTTAGTTTCCGTCAGTCACGAAATCTTTGCTTAGTCTGCATGAGCTGGGTTTGAATCCATATGCAGAACAAGACGGTTCGTCGTGTCATTTAATGTTCATACATATTCTCAACTAGCTGCTCGTGAATAACTTAAATTTTTAATGTCATTTTGTGTTAAATAGTTCAAATGGTTCAAATGGCTCTGAGCACTATGGGACTTAACTTCTAAGGTCATCAGTCCCCTAGAACTTAGAACTACTTAAACCTAACTAACCTAAGGACATCACACACATCCATGCCCGAGGCAGGATTCGAACCTGCGACCGTAGCGGTCACGCGGTTCCAGACTGAAGCGCCTAGAACCGCACGGCCACATCGGCCGGCCCCCACCATCTGGTATCAATGCATTACCTTATAATCCATTATATATAATCATTTTCATAGTACACTTGATATTATAGATGAGTAGGACACAAGACAGGACATAGATAATGTCCGTTTGACGTCAACAATGTGTAACATTTTACTTTTTTTGAATAGGACAATGTTCCTCTCCAATAATTTTTAGATTAGTTACAATAAGTTTACGCTGCAAGAGAATTCGCTTGTATTTTTCAATATGTGGTCTGTTGTCGGTTTGAAGGCCTTCCATAACATCGGCAACGTAGTGCAACTCCACCGAGAGCTGTCTGGAGTAGGGTGGAGATAGCAATGTGAAAGTTGCGAGCTGTCGAAGACGATCTTCATATTCCTAATGCGATTAGGACATCGTATACTCTTGACGACGTTTAGCACCTGTGCGGTCAGTCACCCAATTTCAGAATTCATTTTGAGTAATCCTGCTAAATTCCCAAAATATTGTCTTTTTATATTGATGAGTAATATGGATAGTCGTCACGTTCATGTGCCGTCTACAACGCAAATTTAATGTTACTATCTTAGGAACTAACCTGCAATACGTTTTGTATTTCATAATCGGAACTATCTGCATTAACCGTCATCAGAGCAATGTCAGGGAACTGAATGCAGCAGTGCCTACTTGAGGACCTGCTTGAGTCGTGTTCTAAGGAAAGGGTAGTTGCTGGTTCACATTATATTACACTAGCGAGAAGTACCGGCTTTTCCTTTTCTCTGCAAACATCCAGAACTAAATTCAGTAACTAAATGCTAAGAATATATTTGCATTGTGCCAACTCAAAGATCAATACATATGGATATAGATATAGATATTTATATTTAAAGCCATTCTCGTTCTGCGTTGGAATAAACATCATTCATTATTTGCTTGTTCTTGTTACGATTGTTATTGTCATTCTCTCACTCGCAAGAGTCTTATGCTGATGCTGTATGAATAAATTATGCCATTGTATACAAAGCGGTTTAGTTTTGAGACCTAACCCACGAGGGGGGAAGGCACAGTGGTCTGCTTCAGGAATTCCAAGCAATAAAACACAAAAAACAACCCAGGAAGGGTTCGAACAGCTACTTTCACGCAGAGACATGCATTTGGAATCTGTTCATCGTTACGGGGTCAAACAAGAGGGTAACATTACTGAAACAATGAAAGGGCTACTTAGTATATAATAGAGCATACAGATTTCAAGGAGGAAACGTATGAAGACGCAGACTTCCTCGTTATCAATATGTGCGGCATATCTTTCGTGTTAACGAAAGTAAATTCCCGCTTTACCTCTTCTTACGTGTCAAATGAAATGAATGCCATGAGGAATAGAATATTTGTTGACTGCGTCTCTTCTTGCTTCCATCCTTACCAACATATTTCTTCATTCTCGTGGTAATCATGACATTCTATGTGCATGCTGCAAACGATTGCAAGTGGACAAATTCGACATCGAGGTGCAAAGCCTTTGGTATCTTACATTATATTCAATTCGAATAAGCTTCCGGTGTATTTTTACTTCGTTTGTATTTTTAGATGATTATGAACGTTACGGAAATTTATCTCACATGCTTTATGTTGAATGAGAAACATTGAATGATCCGTTTTGCTTTCCCTACGTTGAAATGATATAATGTCGGCGTCAACAGCCTTCTTCCACGCCGGAAGCTGAAACTTGTATCATTCTGGATTAATGATAATTGAATGTCTCATATGTATACATAGCCCACAAGGCGACGTCAGAAACCATCAGGGGAGAACGCCGCATAAAAACCAAACGTGCGCGCGCGTCTCCACTCTGAAGAACCGTATCGGAGAATCACGGCAAGCATTTCGCTGAAGAGCTGCCTCGTCAGAGAGCCGAGAAATGGCAGCGTCGTAGCAAGTATTTGTCAACACTCTGATAGTGCATTTACTTCCGGTTGTAGATCGGCGTTACCTCGCTAAATTCACTTGACATTCGTTTTCCACATCGAAGACTCGTACGATATTATAATCCACTGCAAGATGACACAATTAGAAAGTATATTTAATTTCTGGACTCCAAGAACGGCGTTCTTCACATAAGTAACACCTGTTTGTGTGTGCATTCGGGAGGACGACGGTGCAATCCCGCGCCCGGCCATCCTGATTTAGGTTTTCAATGATTTCCCTAAATCGCTTCAGGCAAATGCCGGGATGGTTCCTTAGGAAGGGCACGGCCGATTTCCTTCCCCATCCTTCCCTAATCCGAGCTTGTGCTCCGTCTCTAATGACATCGTTGTCGACGGGACGTTAAAACAGTAATCTCCACCTCTTCTGTTTGTGTGTTTAAGGTTGCGTTTTGAGGCTCAGGCAACATCGCAGTGACTATAGTCCGCCTCTGGCCGCCAGTGTGTCGTTAGCTCAGAGGTTCCCTTGTGCGTTGCAGTGCTTGTACTATAAGTTCGAATCACGGTAGAAGCCGCTGACGACAACCTTTTATTTTCCATTTTAATGGAGTTGCGAACTGCTAGTAAAAATTTCTTATGCGAAATCTGAAGAATGCCTTTAAACATCAATCTTCGTCCGATTTCGACTTAGTAAATTAAGTTAATATCATGGATTTCTGCTTTGCAAATTCCAAGGTGCTTCACTGTAAAATAGGTCCTGAAAAGATTCAAACCGACTGTCAACGATATAAATTTGAGCTTTGTTCGTCATATAGGTCTAACATGTCGGAAGGTTGTTTATGAAGTGCACATGTTCATTAATATAGTTCCCTTCTTCTAAATTTTTGCAATAGCATTTAACTGTAGACGTTTTCTAACACCGGCGTTAGCAATTCCTTTCCGTTCTCTGAAACCTTCAAAACGACAAATTTTTCTGGTTTAAATCTGATGACCTTAACTATCACTTCCGATCAACAATAAATACTTCATGAACCCACACATGGAACTCCAAATGTGCAGTGTGCCTGCACTGCTACAGAGCATGCATTGTAAGGTATTCACACAGTTTATCGCATAGACTTACCATAAGGAATGAAACAAGAACTGTAATACACTTTACACCACAGACGCTCACTCTGGCTTGACGAAAACATCCAAAAGTTGCACAAATAATTAAGTTTGAAAGGAAAAGAAACGAGGTATGAAGCATTTATAAATTCATCGAATGTAGTGAGATGGTTTAATTTCGTCCCAGTCTATAAAATTAATTTCGGGCCATACTCAGCTCTTGCCGATTACCCGCCTACTAATCAGGGCGTCTGTCTCCGTTGCTTTTGAGCGTGAATGGAAATTGTAGAAATTTTCTGTGGAGCAACATTTAATAATAAAGCGTTTTAAATCATCAAAAGCGATGAGCGGTAGCAGGCGCTTTCGATAAAGAACGGGGGAGTGCAGCGCCGCTGCTGTCGCCACGGCCGCTGCCAGTAGCCAGCAAATGGATCCCGCAGCTTTGCCGCATACGGCGTCCAGAGGAGGACAGTCTGCAGGAAATCTGCCGCAAAATCGTTACTGGATAAAATTTTGATATCGGTGTGTCAAAGCGAAATAGATTGAATCTGCGCTACCATTACATTCACGTCTTCAGCATTCAGACAGAAGAGGCTATAAAAATATTTTATGCCAGCTGCTCTCGATCCACTGACATTATGAACAGAAACAACGCACGCTACCGCTAGACCACAGGCGTAATCAGCCTAGAGTTTCTCTATCTTGGGACAAGTTTTCCTCCAGGAAGTGCCGCAGTCTACAGTGATGCCAGATTGTGCAGATAACCGGACTTAGAGAATTAGCGAGTTGGCCACTTTTTTTGTCCCATGTCGCGATCGGCGCGGACTTAGCCTCTGAAGCGGCCGGCCGCCGGTCGACGGTCGAGTTTTATGTCAAAGAGTGTACATCTATTTGTGATTGTAATCTCAGTTGTTGTTCTTAATATTTTTTCGTACTGATGAAGAAATGTCATTCTCTACTTGATTGCAATGGCGTTAACCTCTGAAGCTTTAGGTTCTCGGCCTTAGGATCTTTTAATAGGTCTGCTGGGAACGCATTTTCTTTAAGTATTGCGCCGTCCTACCTGATTGTTGTCTTGCAGGTGGTACTTCCTCTATTGTACTTTGTTGTCCACTCTTGGTATTGTTGTCTTCTTCCTCCTAATTTATTATTTACTTTCAGTTAGTATTTTTTTTCAGTACTACATCGTCTCCGTCATATCAACATACATGTATATTCATTGTGTTAACAATACTCAGTTTTACCCACTACGTATCGTGCCTGTGACTTGTCGCCACTTTATAATGTAATAAAAAAATATAATGGAATAATAAAGTGTGGCCCTTTTAGATATGTTGAAATTGATTGGCGATTCCATGGAGTGCTGTGTGCAGAACGGCCATGTATGTTAATTAAAAGGAAGGTCGGCGTTGGCCGTAATATTGTTTTGACAGCAGAATCGATTTTCGTTGAGTGGGCCCAGTATAATATTTTCTTTTTGAGAAGCGCTAATGATTAATAAAGGAGGTTGCAATTCACACCCTGTTCACATTAGAATAACATAAAATCTCTACCAGATTTCAATCAGTTTGAAAAAAAGGTGGCAACATTCGAATGAAACGATGGAGACAACTAATCGAGAATTAACTGCTGATCAAACGAAATGTATGCTAATAAAGTGACTAATTTTTATCAAGAGAATAATTTACAACGGAGTTACCCGTCTTGGAAGTAGTTCCATCACACCTCAACAGATCGCGGGACGAGCGAAACCTCTACCCTTACTGGGCACCTATTTCAATTAAATATCGTTTTCCCCTGGGCCCTCCACAGGAGCCGAGTGTCCAGGAAGTGTGGCGGACTAGCCGGCCAGTGTGACGTCACATCGTTGCCGTGCCCGTATGTCGCTGGCCCCGTCGCAAGCCGTGAGTTGCAACAAATAAAGGTCTAAACGCATGTCTGTATCACGTCAGTAGTGGAATGTTAACCGCCGGGCAACAGAATCACATGCTTTGTCAGTTTTTGTAAAACTTATTCACCGGAGCTATTACATAATCGAAAAATTTTCGTCTTAGTTGTTCGAGAACGGATGCCAGACAGTTGGAACCTGCATATACTGGTTGCGGGCGCATTGCTGGAAAACACAGAAACGGAAACGATTGTGGGTGAAAACCATGGATAGTGAGCTGAGAAGCTCGGAGCATTCAGCAGAATTTGCTTAGTGAGCTACAGTGCGAAGACAAAGAACAACGAAAATTATTTGGGAATGAGCGAACGAACACTTCAATTGGCCCTCAATGAAAGTGGCCTCTCATATTTGCATAGTCGTACTCGTTTAAGAAATGCCATTACTTAATTTTATTCATTCTAATACATGTTTTTCGAAAGCCTCAAGCAGTTTTATTCATGATATAAATAATTAAATACTGCACTAGTTAATTATTTTTTCGTGCTTAATGTGGCGCTTTTAGAGAATCTTTCATTATCAAGACGAAATATTCACATAGGTATTTTATGTGGTGTTTTATGTGCATTGTTCTGCCTCTCTTGTCCTGCACTTGTTATGGTCAACGGTAATCGGATTGATTTTTTTTTGTCAATCACGTGACATACATTCGTAAACACTTGTACTTGACCATAAGAATAAATTCTCGCAAATAGCAAAAAAAATGCTTTACTGGTGCAGTGTTTCATTCTTTAAATCGTGAATGCTATTTGTGCTAAAGATGGCCTCATGGCTAATTTAAGATTTTTCGCAACAGGCGAAAGCTCTTTCAGCCTGCAATATAGTACTCGGATCCCAAAATGTATAATTTTAAGGATTACTCCAGAAACATGTGAATCAATATATGAATCACCCACTGAGGAATTAATGAAGGTTATGTTCCATTATTTACAGTACAAACACACACATCATGTATGTATGCTTTGAACACACTGACTTTTCACACCACCATCTCCTTCCATATCCTTTTTGTACGTAAGCTTATCATTCAAAGCAACTTCGATTGCAGCTGATTGCTGCAGCTATTTCTTCATAAAATTACAACCGGTTATTACGGTTTTTGTAGTATGAAGCATTTCATATTTTTCATTCTTTGCAACGATCAGTGTGGTAGTATTCTCGCACCAAATATACATCGTCATTTTACACTACTGGCTACACCAAGAAGAAATGCAGATGTTAAACGGGCATTCATTGGACAAATATATTATACTAGAACTGACATGTGAGTACATTTACACGCAATTTGCGTGCATCGATCTAGAGAAATCAGTACCCATAACAACCACCTCTGCCCGTAATAACGGCCTTGATACGCCTGGTCATTGAGTCAAACAGAGCTTGGATGGCGTGTACAGGTACAGCTGCCCATGCAGCTTCAACACGATACCACAGTTCATCAAGAGTAGTGACTGGCGTATTGTGACGAGCCAGCTGCTCGGCCACCATTGACCTGACATTTTCAATTGGTGAGAGATCTGGAGAATGTGCTGGGCAGGGCAGCAGTCGATCATTTTGTGTATCCAGAAAGGTCCGTACAGGACCTGCAACATGCGGTCGTGCATTATCCTGCTGAAATGTAGGGTTTCGCAGGGATCGAATGAAGGGTAGAGCCACGGGTCGTAATACAGCTGAAATGTAACTGTTGTAGAAAGAACGAAAACAGCATGCCAAATCTAAAAGATCGCAAAATCCCCAGTATTTATGTTCCTTTCAGAGTGAACAACTAACAAGCCAATGTCAATAACGTCTATATGCAGTTGGATTTTGAAACATACATTGTGTTCGAACATTATGAATTATCTCGTCGAAGACATCGGTCTATTGACACTTAGTCCTGTGCGGCTAGTCCCGGCGGAGGTTAGTCATCCCTCGGGCGTGTGTGTGTGTTTTTGTCCTTAGTGTAATTTAGGTTAAGTAGTGCGTAAGCTTAGGGACTGATGACCTTAGCAGTCAAGTCCCGTAAGATTTCACACAAATTTGAAAATTTCTTGTGACACACAACTAGCTCCTTACTCACACGAAGTGCTGAGTGCTGTTGACAAGGCATTTAAATTTCTAGAATTCCAGAAGGCTTTTGACACCGTATCTCTCAAGCGGTTCTTAGTCATATTGCGTGCTTAAGAAATATCATCTCAGCACACTGGGTACGTGATTTCCTGTCAGAGATCACAGTTCGTAGTTATTGACAGAAAATTATAGAGTGAAACAAAAGTGATTTCTGGCGTTCCTCAAAGTAGTGGTATAGGCCTTCAGCTATTCTTTCTTTATAAACAATTTAGGAGACAGTCTGAGCAATCACCTTAGAACGTTTGCAGATGATGCTGCTGTTTATCGTCTAGTGAATCCATTAAACTTTGGTTATACGATAAATCAGTCAAATCTAAAGGCTCTAAATTAAACTAAATATATAGGAATTACGATCCCGAACATCTTAAATTGGAAAGAACACATAGGAAATGTTGGGGGGAAGGCGAATCAGACTGCGTTTTATTTGGCAGAACGCTTAGATGAACAGATATACTAAAGCGACTGCCTACACTAAGATTGTCTGTCCTCTTTTGAAGTTCTGCTGCGCGGTGTCAGATCTTTACCAGATAGTATTAACGGTCAACATCGAGAAAGTTCAAAGAAGGGCAGCCGGTTTTGTATTATTGAGAAATAGACAGTTTCACGATTATAATACAGGATTTGAGGTGGATATAATGAAAAAAGTCGTATTTCATTGCGGCGAAACTTTTCACGAAATTTCAAGCACCAACCTTTTCCTCCAAAAGTGAAAATGTTTTGTTGAGACTGATCTACATAGGGATAAGCGATAGAGGTGTTAGTTTTTTCCACGCGCAGTTAGTGTGGAATAACAAGGTCGTTCGATGAACTCCCTGCAAACACTTGAGTGTGATTTGCAGAGTAGCCATGTAGATGTAGATGACGGGTGGCACAGCCATGGGATTCTTAGTGTCACCGGCGGTCGCGAACTTCATCATCGAGCAATGTAAGGAGCAAGCTCCGAATTCTGCCAGGTTGCAACGATCTTGCTTCCTACGGTAGGTCTTTCTCGATATGACCTGATGGTGAAAATGCACTGCATTTCGTCGACCACATGAACGGTGTCTATGCCAACATTAAATCGTTGTCGAGTCGGAGAGGGATGGAAAGTTTCCGTTCTTGGGTTCTTGGGTTGTTGAGTTGTACAGGAAATCTATGTAAACTGACAGGTACTTGAACGCAAACAGTTTTCACCACCCTGCACACAACAAAGCGACACCGAACATGTTAGTACACGTAGCAAAGATTATTCCAGACTGTTGGGTCGGTCGCTCTGGACACGAGACGCAGAGCCCTCAGGATGGCCACCTTCCTCTCCCAACCAAACATCCACGGACTTTTTTTATTGGGGTACGTGAAAGAGCTTGCGT
Organism: Schistocerca nitens; assembly: GCF_023898315.1. NCBI lineage: Eukaryota > Metazoa > Arthropoda > Insecta > Orthoptera > Acrididae > Schistocerca > Schistocerca nitens. The sequence goes on from NC_064622.1 coordinate 505,633,466, forward strand.
ATGTGCATCATTAGCCAAAAACAATTTCTTAACTAAAACGCTTATTCTGAATGTGATCGTGACAGTAACACCACATATGCTTCAGAACGCGACACATGAAGTGTCATAGCTTGGACGTTCTTCGTGTCACCATATTGAGCCGTATATAACATCCACGAAGTACGTAAAAAGTAATATAACTTGCATTCATTGCAACGCTTATCGATGTTTAGATATTCATTCAACAGTTACATTCTTAAATCCTAGATTCTTTTTGAAGTGCTTTGCTTTGTTATAGCTTCCATAGCGTCCAACAAAAAGTAAGACAAATTGTTCATTATTTATAAGAAAAGCTGCCATATCCTTTCTTGTTATATCTTCACTCAAATGTCACTGGGATTCCATTTTGCGCCTGAGTAAACACTGCAAGCAAGCGATAAACTGATACGTGAAACGCCTTATCGTAATTCCACTCTTACATCTATAGACATGTTGCGCGACCTGCGTGCTGAGAGAGAGTGAGGGTCGCATTGCACCACTTACAAAACTACGTAAATCAGAGGTCAGCAGTCACAGGAGTACGTAAATGCAGGGGGTGGTGGAGCAGGAGGCCACGAGACCAGGTGTCGGGGAGTCTGCATCTCTAGAGAACTGTAAACTCCAAAGTTCCTCAGATTTCTTAATAACAGGACTCGTGCCGTGAGCAAAGCAACAGTTGGGTGCAAACGTCCCGTCAACTTTATCACTTGAGTCGTAGGACAAGCTTGGAAGGGGGAAAGGAACTAGCGGTGTTCTCCTCATTGGATATCTCTCCGCTTTCGTGTAAATTGATTTCTTATATTGCGATGAGTGCATCAGCCGCTTTCAGAGCCAACACGAAGGTTATGAGCCATAACCGATGTAGGGAAACGGAGGAAAGTCTAAATTCGGATGGCCTAATGGAATAAGAGTCCACTATGTATCACATAAGTTGCAGACCCTGACGAAACAGAAAATCCACGTTCTTGGATTTCGTAAAGGCATACCACATCATAGCATTCGATTGACCTTAACCAGGACATGCTCGTACAATCTGTGCATATTACTGTGATCTCAAAGAGGCACTTGAGTGATAATATTCGCTACATTATAATATATAGCGAAAGCTCAATAGAAACCAAAGTCCCATCAAGTGTGCCTCACAATTAAGTTTAGTAGAATCAGATTATCTCGACTTATATAGACGTTTTGTAAGAAAGTATCGGCTACATCCTCAGACGAGGCCGTTGTCTACTGCAGAGTGTCGATTTTGGAAAGTAAAAGGTATACCAGAATGACTTTCCTGCTATTTTGCTATGCGACACTAACTTAAACTTTGTTTCTTCTAACGCAATAATAGTACCTATAAACTGCTGCGATTACAACTTCAGTGGCAAGTTTTTGGAGCCTCTCACACCGTAAAAATACTTGGGTATGTACTATTACTACTACTACTACTACTACTACTACTACTACTACTATTACTACTACTACTGCTAATAATAATAATAATAATAATAATAATAATAATAATAATAATAATAATACCCGTGGAGGCCCGGGAAAAGAATAGGCCTCCGGTATGTTCTGCCAGTCGTAAAAGGCGACGAAAAGAACAAACCACTAATAGGGCTAACCCCCCTTTAGTGTGATTAGTTGGTTCAGGACAGAACTAAAGAAGCCTCGGACAAGCGCCGTCATGGTCGGGGACGACGCTTGAACCCTATGCCCGCCCACAATGGTAACGACACTGCTAGCCAACTGGAAAATGATTTAAATCCAAATAGAGGTGTTTTGCAGGATATGCTTCCTGCAACCACCCTAGAAGGAAAACAAAGACAGAGGATGAGATGGTCAGATGAAGTTAATCGACACCTCATGTTCTGTTATTACCAAGCAACTAACCTAGGAACCAACACAACTGGATACAGATCACAAGTATACACAACATTTATTACCAGATACCCAGAATTAAAATTTTTAACAGAACAACGACTAGCTGATCAGATCCGTGTAATAATCAAAAATAACAGGATACCCCAGTCAGAATTAGAAAACATCAAACAACAAGTACAACAAATACTGGAACAAAATAATGTGCAATCAGAAGAAGAAGAAAATACAGTAATGGACTCAAACATCCCAGAACAAACAAACAAAGAACAACACACACCAAATAAACAATCAGAGGAAATCGAAATCTTGAGACAGCCACCAGAACAAGCACAAATAGAACACGAAGTGACACACATGTTAGATATAGAAGAAAAATTTCAGCTGACATATATAGAATACAAAGACACAAATACAGACATAAGACCATTCTTGCATAGACCACCAAATAACCCACAAGTCGAAACAACAATAAAAACTATCAACACAATCATATACAACAAAATAAATGAAAACACAACTATGGAAGAGTTACAACTACTGGTTTATATAGGAGCACTCACTACACTAAATATACACACTAGACAGAGATCAGAACCAACCAACACACAGAAGAAACCCACAAAACCAGCATGGCAACACAGGCTACAGATCAGAATAGAAAAACTGAGAAAAGACATCGGACAGCTAACACAATTTATAAGAAATGAAATCTCGGAAAAAAAACGAAAAAGGTTAGGTAAAATCTCACAACAAGAAGCGACAGAGCAATTAGACGAAAAGAAGCAGAAATTACAAGCATTAGCCAAACGACTCAGAAGATACAAAAAAAGTGAAAATAGAAGGAAACAAAACCAAACATTCAACACAAACCAAAAGAAATTTTACCAGACAATAGATAACCCAGCTAAATATCGCCCCATAACATGCCTACCAACAATATACAAAATATTAACTTCAGTCATTAAACAGAAATTAATGACACATACAACACAGAACAAAATTATAAATGAAGAACAAAAAGGCTGTTGCAAAGGAGCACGAGGATGTAAAGAGCAACTGATAATAGATGCAGAGGTGACATATCAAGCTAAAACTAAACAAAGGTCACTACACTACGCATACATTGATTACCAAAAAGCTTTTGATAGTGTACCCCACTCATGGTTACTACAGATATTGGAAATATACAAAGTAGATCCTAAATTGATGCAGTTCCTAAACATAGTTATGAAAAACTGGAAAACCACACTTAATATCCAAACAAACTCTAATAATATCACATCACAGCCAATACAGATTAAGCGTGGAATATACCAAGGAGACTCATTAAGTCCTTTCTGGTTCTGCCTTGCTCTGAACCCACTATCCAACATGCTAAACAATACAAATTATGGATACAATATTACTGGAACATACCCACACAAAATCACACATTTGCTATACATGGATGATCTAAAACTACTGGCAGCAACCAATCAACAACTCAACCAATTACTAAAGATAACAGAAGGATTCAGCAATGATATAAGTATGGCTTTTGGAACAGACAAATGTAAGAAAAATAGCATAGTCAAGGGAAAACACACTAAACAAGAAGATTACATATTGGATAACCACAGCGACTGCATAGAAGCGATGGAAGAAACGGATGCCTATAAATATCTAGGATACAGGCAAAAAATAGGAATAGATAATACAAATATTAAAGAAGAACTAAAAGAAAAATATAGACAAAGACTAACAAAAATACTGAAAACAGAACTGACAGCAAGAAACAAGACAAAAGCTATAAATACTTATGCCATACCAATATTGACCTACTCATTTGGAGTAGTGAAATGGAGTAACACAGACCTAGAAGCACTCAATACACTTACACGATCACAATGCCACAAATATAGAATACATCACATACATTCAGCAACAGAAAGATTCACAATAAGCAGAAAGGAAGGAGGAAGGGGATTTATCGACATAAAAAACCTACATTATGGACAGGTAGACAATTTAAGAAAATTCTTTATAGAACGAGCAGAAACTAGCAAAATACACAAAGCAATCACTCATATAAATGCATCGGCTACACCACTGCAATTTCATAACCACTTCTACAACCCTTTAGATCACATAACATCAACAGATACGAAGAAAGCAAATTGGAAAAAGAAAACACTTCATGGCAAGCACCCATATCATCTAACACAGCCACACATCGATCAAGACGCATCCAACACATGGCTAAGAAAAGGCAATATATACAGTGAGACAGAAGGATTCATGATTGCAATACAGGATCAAACAATAAACACCAGGTATTTCAGCAAGCATATTATTAAAGATCCCAATACCACAACAGATAAATGCAGACTTTGTAAACAACAAATAGAAACAGTAGATCACATCACAAGCGGATGTACAATACTAGCAAATACAGAATACCCCAGAAGACATGACAATGTCGCAAAAATAATACATCAACAGCTTGCCTTACAACATAAACTTATAAAACAACACGTTCCTACATACAAGTATGCACCACAAAATGTACTGGAGAATGATGAATACAAATTATACTGGAACAGAACCATTATAACACATAAAACAACGCCACATAACAAACCTGACATCATACTCACCAATAAAAAGAAGAAATTAACACAACTAATCGAAATATCCATACCCAATAAAACAAATATACAACCCCCCAGGGGGTCCCCAACTCTTTTGTGGACACGTGTGTAGCGAGCACGGGACCCCGAGCTAATGTGGCTCTCCTTCCTTTCCGGGCTGCATACCTTCCCTTTCCGCATCCTTCCCCGTCCCTCATCTTCGCCCACCCCCCTCCCCCCACGCATATGGTTCTTTCCTTCCCTTTCTCCCCCTCTGGGAGTATGGTTTGTGCCTACGTCCTGAGATGGACGCTCGAAACTTTTACCATTTCCTTGCTTTCTACGCTTGCAAGTCTTCGTCCTTCCTCTGTCCTTCTCTTTTCCTTCCCTCTTCTCTTTGCCCTTTTCTCCGCTGCGGCGTTTGAGACCCCTCTTCTTTCCTTTCCTTTCTCTTTTTTCCTCCCTGTGCGTGTCTGAAGGCCGACCCACGCACTTCCATGCGTAGCCGGTGACTGGGTAATGCGTAATTCGCCGTCCAGGGTAGACAGGTAGGACACGTACGTACCTCCCTGGTAACGGCCAGGCCCAGGTAGGGGTGATTACCCGAGCTGATACCTTCCGAAAGTGCCGATTGGTCCCTCCGTCCGTTTGTCGGGAGGTGTGACCTGAGGTGTGAACAATCACCTAAGGCGGGAGTGCCCTCAGTGAGGGCCCCCACAAAGTAGGAGCGCGCCATCGGAGACGCCGGTAATCATGGGGGATTCTTCCGCAATGGTTTCCTCACCTTCCACTATGTCTGCTCACAAGCGTAAGTTCACTGAGTCTCAGCCACAGACAGTTCTTCCATCCTAGCCACAGTTCCTTGTTGTTTCTCGGTCTGACGAAGGTCACGACTTCTCCACGGTCAACCCTTTCATTATTCAGAAAGGTGTCGACGCAATTGCAGGTCCTGTAAAGTCTTGTTCCAGATTACGGAATGGCACCTTGTTGTTAGAAACAGTCAGTGCCCTCCAAGCACAAAAATTGCTGCGTACTTCACTGCTCCACACCTTCCCTGTCCGGGTTGAACCGCACGGCACTTTAAATTCCTCGCGTGGCGTCGTTTATACACGCTCCCTCGATGGATTGTCTGACGAAGAAATTCAGCACTACCTGTCTGACCAGGGCGTAACGGCTGTTCATAGAGTTATGAAAAGGGTTGACACGAACATCATTCCAACCCGCACTGTCTTCTTGACATTTGACAAAGTTCAACTCCCATCGAAAATCAAAGCAGGCTATGAGATAATTTCCGTTCGCCCTTACGTCCCAAACCCTACGCGTTGCTATCCATGTCAGCGGTTTAATCACACCAGCCAGTCCTGTTCCACTCCGGCCAAATGTGTTACGTGTGGCAAGGATGCCCATGAGGGTGCTTGTCTACCTCCATCCCCTCGCTGCATCAACTGTATGGGTGACCACGCTGCTTCCTCTCGAGATTGCCCCGTTTTTAAGGACGAAAAACTCATCCAGGAAATTAGAGTGAAGGAAAAGGTGTCGACCTTTGCTGCTCGAAAATTATTCGCCAGTCGACAGCCCACCGTGCCTCAGACAGGCAAATACAGCACTGTCCTTGCTTCTCCTCGGCCAACAAAGGAGGAGGCCACGCAGACTTGCGACCTCACCTTTAGTGCCACGGTCGTCAGATCGGCCAGCGCAAAGATCGCACGTTCAACCTCACCACTTTCGCCTGCCCACTCTATGGCTCACCCTTCGTCGGGTTCTGCTAAATCTCGAGCCCAAAAGTCAGACACCAAGTCTTCGAAAAAAGAGCATACTCGTGAAGAGTTTTTACGTACCGCAATTTCACAACCATCGGTTCCTCCTTCATCTAAACATCATACTTCCAAGAAGGCTACAAAGAAACCAGTTCCTCTCCTTCTCCGCCGTGTCCCATCTACAGCGCCACCTGGCGGAAATCGCCCGCGGCCATGCCATTCCATGCTGTCGGTCGCAAGCTCTGAGCAGTCGTTGAGTTGACAGCACCCTTGGTCACAATCTATTTTCTTTTCACCCTATGTTCATTATCCACTGGAATATCCGCGGCATTCGAGCCAATCGGGATGAATTGTCGATCCTCTTACGATCCTACTCGCCGGTCATCTTCTGTCTTCAGGAAACAAAGCTGTGTCCCCATGACCGCTTTGTTCTCCCTCATTTTCAGTCCATCCGATATGACCTCCCCTCTGTTGAAGGCACTCCAGCCCATGGAGGACTCACGATTCTTCTCCATGATACTCTCCATTATCACCCAATCCCCTTAAACAGTTCCTTCCAAGCTGTCGCCGTCCGTCTTTCCCTTTCCGGATACACGTTCTCTCTTTGTACTGTATACATTCCATCGTCCACACCAATGGCACGAGCTGATCTCCTTCATCTCGTTACTCAGCTTCCACCCCCCTATTTGCTGGTTGGGGACTTCAATGCCCACCACCCGCTTTGGGGATCTCCACATCCTTGTCCACGTGGCTCCCTATAGCTAGACGTCTTCCACCAAGCGGATCTAGTTTGCCTCAACACTAGGGTCCCCACATTTTTGTCTGCCTCCACGACAAATTTATCTCATTTGGACCTTGCGGTCGGTACTGTTCCGCTAGCTCGGCACTTCGAATGGTTCGCCGTTGATGATACACACTCGAGTGACCACTTTCCATGTGTCCTTAGACTGCAGCCTCAACTGCCATATATGCGCCCGCGATGCTGGAAGTTTGCCCAAGCTGATTGGACACTTTTTTCGTCTCTAGCGACATTCGATGACCGTCGTTTTCCCAGCGTCGACGATGAGGTCACACATATTACCGACGTTATTCTTACAGCTGCGGAACGTTCAATACCACGCACCTCCGAATTGCCCAGGCGCCCCCCAGTTCCTTGGTGGAACGAGGCATGCCGTGACGCAATACGTGCGCGGCGACGTGCTCTTCGCGTTTTCCGCCACCATCCTACTTTGGCCAACTGTATCCGCTATAAGCAGTTCCGTGCGCGATGCCATCGTGTCATCCGCGATAGCAAGAAGGCAAGCTGGAAATTCTTTATTAGCTCATTTAACACCTTCACTCTCTCCTCAGAAGTTTGGCGTCGCAATTTCAAACTCATTGGGTCAGCACTTTGCTGAGATTTCGAGCTCTTCAAATTACCCGCCAGCGTTTCTCCCGAAGAAACGTGCAGCGGAAGTGCGACATCTTGCTTTCTCCTCTCAAAATCACGAAAGCTACAATACTGTTTTCTCCATGCGGGAATTCCAACATGCCCTCTCTTCTGCTCGCTCCTCCGCCCCAGGACCGGATGGTATCCATGTCCAAATGTTGCTGGATTTATCAACCCATAGTCTGCGTTACCTCCTTCGCCTTTATAATCGAATTTGGACAGACAGTACTTTTCCCAGACGATGGCGTGATGCAATCGTCGTTCCTGTTCCGAAACCTGGAAAGGACAAACATCTCCCCTCTAGCTATCGCCCCATTTCTCTCACGAGTAGTGTCTGTAAGGTTTTGGAGCGTATGGTGAATTACCGTTTGGCTTGGTGGCTGGAATCCCGCAGTCTTTTAACACTTGCCCAATGCGGATTCCGAAAGCATCGTTCTGCAGTTGACCATCTTGTTGCTCTCTCCACTTATATCATGAACAATTTTCTCCGGTAACGCCAAACGGTAGCAATATTTTTTGATCTGGAGAGAGCATACGATACCTGTTGGAGGACAGGCATCGTCCGCACACTGTTCTCTTTGGGCTTTCGAGGCCGGCTGCCCCTTTTTCTTCGCGAATTTATGGCACAGCGCACATTTATGGCACAGCGCACATTTATGGCACAGCGCACATTTAGGGTGCGGGTGAACACTACTCTCTCCCGCACTTTCTCCCAAGAAAACGGGGTACCCCAGGGCTCTGTGCTGAGTGTTGTACTGTTTGCCATCGCTATAAATCCAATTATGGATTGTCTCCTTCCTGATGTCTCGGGCTCCCTCTTTGTGGACGATTTTGCGATCTACTACAGCTCTCAACGGACCAGCCTTCTTGAACGACGTCTTCAAGGTTGTCTCGATCGCCTCCACTCTTGGAGCATCGAAACCGGCTTCCGTTTCTCTCCCAGTAAGACCGTTTGTGTTAATTTTTGGCGAGGTAACGAGTTTCTTCCACCCTCCTTACATCTAGGACCTGTCAACCTTCCGTTTTCAGACGTCGCTAAATTCTTGGGTCTTATGTTTGACAGAAAACTGTGCTGGTCCTCCCACGTTTCCTATCTTTCGCCTCGCTGTCTGCGATCGCTTAACACCCTTCGTGTCCTGAATGGTACCTCCTGGGGAGCGGACCGAGTGGTCCTTCTCCGCCTCTATCGCGCCTTAGTGCGCTCGAAATTGGATTATGGAAGCATAGTCTACTCCTCTGCTCGGCCGTCTATTCTTCGGCGTCTCGACTCTATCCACCACCGTGGATTACGTTTAGTGTCTGGAGCTTTTTACACTAGCCCTGTGGAAAGCTTTTATGCTGAGACTGCTGAACCTCCGCTGTCCAATCGGCGAGCAGTCCTTCTGAGTCGTTATGCTAGCCATCTGTCTTCCATACCTGCTAATCCAGCCCATGACCTTTTTTCGACGCCTCCTTGGATGTAGGGTATGCAGGCCGCTCCTCCTCCCTACTACCCCCGGGAGTCCGCTTCCGTCAGCTGCTCCATTCTCTTTCCTTCCGCTTTCCTAAAACCTTCTTGACAACTTGGGGTACAGCACCGCATTGGCTCCGTCCCCGGATCTGCGTCCTCCGTGACCTTTGTCGATTTCCCAAGGATGGTACCCCTACACTTGTTTATCGTCGGGCATTTGCTGCTCTATGTGCACAAATGACGGACGCCACATTTATGTACACCGACGGCTCGAAAACATCGTTAGGTGTAGGGAGTGCCTATATTGTTGGCGACACCCCAAATCAATTTCGGCTTCCCGACCAGTGTTCGGTGTATACTGCGGAGCTTTACGCTGTTCTCCAGGCTGTCCACTACATCCGCCGTCATCAGCGGATACAATACGTTATCTGCTCAGATTCTCTCAGCTCTCTCCTCAGTCTCAAAGCTCTTTATCCTGTGCACCCTCTGGTCCACCGGATTCAGGACTGTCTGCGCTTGCTCCACCTGGGGGGCGTCTCGGTGGCGTTCCTCTGGCTCCCGGGACACGTTGGTATCTGTGGAAATGAGGCGGCCGATATTGCAGCCAAGGGTGCAGTCTCTCTTCCTCGGCCAGCTATTCCATCGATTCCTTTCTGCGATCTACGGAGCGTTTTATGTCGTCGTGTTGTTCATTTATGGCACGCGCATTGGTCAACACTTCCCCATAATAAATTGCGGGAAGTGAAAGCTCTTCCTTGCGCTTGGACTTCTTCCTCCCGAACGCGTCTTCGGGAGGAGGTCATTTTAACTAGACTCCGGATAGGGCACTGTCTTGTTAGCCATCGACATCTTTTAAGCGGCGATCCTCCCCCACTCTGTCCCCACTGCTCTCAGCTGTGGACGGTAAGACACATTTTAATTGAGTGCCCCTATTTTAATCCGTTACGCGCCCGTCTACAGCTATCGCCTGATCTATCGTCGATTTTAGCAGATGACACGCGCTCAGCCGACCGCGTTCTCCAGTTTATTAGTGCCAGTGAAATGACGTCAGTCATTTGAAGCTTTTTTCGGGGACAACCAACCCCTTTCTGTAGTGGATTTTTAAGCCTTCCTTCTGCTTTTAGTTTCTCCAATTTTATGACTTTGTTCCCATTGCTGCTGGTTTTCAATTTCGGTTTTTTTTACTGTTTCCTAAGTCACGGGCTGGGCGCTAATGACCATAGCAGTTTTGCGCCCTAAAACAAATAAATAAATGTGTATATATATATATATATATATATATATATATATATATATATATATATATATATATATATAACAAATATACAAGAGAAAACAGGAGAAAAAATTGAAAAATACATCAAACTGGCTGAGGAAGTCAAGGACATGTGGCATCAGGATAAAGTTGACATACCAATTATACTATCAACTACAGGAGTCATACCACACAATATCCACCAGTACATCAAAGCAATACAGCTACATCCAAACTTTTATATACAACTACAGAAATCCGTAATTATTGATACATGTTCAATTACCCGAAAGTTCCTAAATGAAATAAAACATATACCGTACAGTTAAAAGGAAGTCACGCTTGATCAAGGTCCGCGTCACTTTCCATTTTTGACCAGACATAACGTCTGAGAAAAGAAAGAAATAGTAATAATAGTAATAATAGTAATAATGGCGTGTGACGAGGGCCTCCCGTCGAGTAGACCGCTGGCCTGGTGCAAGTATTTCGATTTGACGCGACTTCGGCGACGAAGGGATGATGATGATGATGATGATGATGATGATGATGATGATGATGATGATGATGATACAACCACTTCCTGAGCGCAGAAAATCTCCCACCCAGCCGGGAATCTAACCTGGGCCCTTAGGATTGACAGTCCGTCGCGCCGACCACTCAGCTAAGGGGGGGCGGACGGGTGTCTACTAACAAGCAAATTGGGAGAGTTGGATGCGGTGGGCATCGGAATTTCATGGACAATAGTAAAATGTGCATATTTAAAGTGCATACCTAAAGTGCTCATTCGTATATCCAGATTCCCAATGTAGACCTCGACCTGATATTAAGGTACAAATGGGTCTGAGCACTATGGGACTTAATTTCTGAGGTCACCAGTCCCCTAGAACTTAGAACTAATTAAACCTACCTAATCTACTTACATCACACACATCCATGCCCGAGGCCGGATTCGAACCTGCGACCATAGCGGTCGCGCGGTTCCAGACTGATATTAAGCTTTTCAGTGTGGTTTTTAGGATGTAAATTTTATTGAGCACCAGTACGGTATTATATCATGTTTTGTTCTTTATTATGGCGTAATATCATACGTGCTAGATGATGAAAACGTGAACTTGAAATGCAGCCAACAGTTGAAACTAGCTAATACTGTGGAATTAAACATTTCATTTCCAATACATTGACTGCCTCTGCGGAAAACGTTAACAAAACTCAATTCCTTAGCAAACAGTTAAAAATAACTTAATTGTCCTGCAAAGCGATTAATGCTCGACTTTCAGAAAGATGGAAATGAAATCTGAAATATATTTTAGCCTTCGGTAATTATGTGAATGTATCTAAATTCACGTGATAGCTCCCGGCCACTGATATCCGTTTTGTTTTCATTTGACGTGAGAGTAAACGAAGGGGAAACGGCAAAATCACTAAATGTAAACACGGGTCACGTGGAGACTACCAAGTATTACTCCAACTGCTGTGCGCATCAGCCCCGGATCTACGATATTTGCTAACCGGGTCAACACTAAAAAAAATCAAATTTTCAGCAATATGTTCATCTTGTAGCGCACATCCTTTTGAAAAGTCTGAAACATATGAGTTCCAAGAAATGTAAGACATGTTATTTGGTCCTAAGGTTGCCAAAGGGCAGTGCCACGCCTCTTCATACATCATTCTTCTATCGCACGTCACTGTATTTCGCTCTGTGGAATTGAAACGTGTATATTTTGTAATGGATGCCATCAACCCTACACACGACAGTGGAAACTGAAATGTCCTGTGGTGCCTCTCCTGCTCCCAGTCGGCCCGTTTGACAGCTTGCCACTCTTTAAAAATAAAAACAAAAAAACCTCGCAATTGCTAGCGAATGGGATTATTTGTAATCGGGAGAACAAAACACTTCAGAAAATTTGCTCTTTGTCTAGTATCTAATAACTTGTTGTTTTATGTGACATAAAATTAAATACAGGATACATAGAACTAATAAAGACAAGAGAAAAGCAAGAAAGTACACGTTTCTTCAATCCTTAGCTCCTAGCATATTTTCTCTCTAATATTTCCGCAGCTTTACATGGTGCGCTTTCATTTCTGCGAAAGAGTCTATTAGCTCGCCAAAGATAGTCAAACGTTTTGCTACATGAAAAATCGAAATGCCGTTATCTAATACTGAAAAAGCTGTTAATACAAATAATACCCAAGACTGGTGTGGTCTCTCGATCTGATTACGTCTATTTTGTCACTGTCTGCTAGATAAAGCAAAACAGGCCTTTATTTTATGGCCATTTTATAACAAGACAGAATATAATTCACGAAGTACCAGTATGAAATGCCTATTAGGTCTGCTGCGAGCAAAAAGCTTTGTTAGGTAATAGTTCCACATTTCATTGACACGCACCAGTTTCTCAAGCATGAGATCGAAAAGTAGTATTACGATATTTTTATATAAATTTGGAATCGTCTTATTTTTCCATAATTTGTGTGATGTCCCCGCTTCTTATCCTTCCTCATTCTAACAATCTTGTCATCACCAATTCTGTAGCTATTACTGCCATTGTCAAAATTTGTTCGGCGAGTAACTTCACTAATCGTGCCAGAGTCACCGGTTTAGTTATCCCGCTGTTATTCTCCGGTTAGGCGTTGTTTCATGTTCGCACAACACGTTTTCCGCGTTACTTCCAGAATAGCTTAAGCGGATGCTAGCCGGCGACTGTACAACTGGCCCTTACTAGCGTGGCGATCTGGATAAAAATTTTGTCAAAATTTCATTTTCTTGGATACACCGAGAAGATAATACGTAATCTTTCTCAACTGTTATTCCTGTTAGTAGTTTATTTGCATTCTGGTTGTCTGAATCTATGGATTTCGATATATTATAACAACGCTGATGATGATTCGCAAATCCAAGAAACCACATAATCCGACAGCGATTGGCATTCATCCGTTCGGCTTTACTCGGCCCAGCTCGTATAGCCCCGTCCCCTTTCGTCTGCGGAAAGTTTATTTCTAAATGCGACGAGGACTCTCCTGACAGGAACATCACGTACACTATGCACACATTCAAAAATAAACTTGGTTCATTTAGAAATAAAGTTAAAATGTGTTCAAAAATGTTCAAAAACCTACAGGGATGTTTCAAAATCATATGCATAATAGATAGACCAACGTGCGCTGGATGCTAGGCGTTTTGTGAAACAAGTTTGTTTTCCTCAAGAATATGAATTTGGCACCCCCTTTCCCGGTAGCATTTAGCTGCTTGCTGCGACTGCTTGCACAACCAACAGCCACATTCCTGTAGCCAGAAGCGGCCTAATCTACTGTTCAAACGTGACCCAACTGCGTATGCGCATGAGCCCGCTCATAACTGCTAAAACGAATGTAATGTAAACAGTTGTGACTTCACGCTCATCGAGGCAATTTGTTATTACGAAGCTTTACATAGTCTTCCTAAAGCGTTTGACACATTTTGCTGATGGCAGACGCTTGCATGAGCACTGTGTGTCGTTCTTGTATATGGCGCATTTCCTTTGCAATTTAAGTTATATTCGTTTTTTTTCTCTTGTTTGTGTTTTCTTGTTGAAGTAAGAGTATTATTCCGCAGTACCGGGATTCGCTAATATCCTTTGGTAGAGTATCGGTTCTTACCAGTCAAAATGTAAAAAAAAATTAACTGAAAATTACAACAATGAAAAATCCCTGAATTCTAAAAAATCCCGGGTTTTTACAGGTTTCCTCGCGGATGAAAAAATTCCCGGCTCTTTCCCGGATCTCCCGGGTTGTATACACCCTACAGATACTTTAATTTTGCAGAGGTACTGGAAAATTTAAATAGAGAAATGCAACAGCGTGGAGAACAGGAGTTTTGATGACGTAATAACATGGTTAACAAAACAAAATCAGATACGGATAAGGCATGAATAATAACGAATAAGAAACTGGGAATGCGGACACCCTTTTACGAACAGCGTAATGAAAGTATTATCGTAGCGAAGAGAGACAAAGCCAACGGGTACCACATTAGTACGACTTTATACGCCAACCATCTCCGCAGATGGAGAAGAGATTGACAGAAAATATGGCGGGATAAAGAAATTATTCCAATACATAACAGATAAAAATTTAGCTATACTGGGTGGCTTGGATTTAGCAGTAGGGAAAGCAACAGAGGAAAATGGAACACAGGGTGGGAGAAAGCAATGAAAGGGGAAGCCGCCTGCTAGAATAACTTAATCATTGCCAACACCTAGTTCAAGAATGATGTAGTAAGACTATCTGGAAGAGGCCTGGGAACGCTGGCAGACTCACTGGTTGTGTCACTGAACTCAAATTTAGCAGCTGGGTCGTATTCCGTCAACGAGATAGCTGAATTTGACGGTCTTCTCTACCTAAGGTTGACTCTAAGTAGTTTCTTACCATCCTTAATTTGCTGAAACTGCGTCGACATCAAGCAGCAGTCTTCGCCCTTCGGATAAACATCTCATGACCCTTACGCGGAGCCGCTCGGGATTAGCCGAGCGGTCTGAGGCGCTACAGTCATGGACTGTGCGGCTGGTCCCGGCGGAGGTTCGAGTCCTCCCTCGGGCATGGGTGTGTGTGTGTTTGTCCTTAGGATAATTTAGGTTAAGTAGTGTGTAAGCTTAGGGACTGATGACCTTAGCAGTCAAGTCCCATAAGATTTCATACACCTTTCACACACACCCTTACGCGGAAAAAATGAACTTCCAAACATTCAAGTAGGGATCCGCTTCAGCATTCTTTATCAGTTGTTTCTACTAGAGTTTGAAAGCCGAAATCTGTGCTACATTTGGCACAAAACCTGGCGCATATTATTCAAAATAAGTACTGTGTCGCCGTCGCAGACACTCAGAAATTGTCAAGATGTCTGTAACAGAGGTTCCTTATCAACTAAGGAGCTCTCTGGAGACAGTCATCACTTCCCAAGTGTGATATGACAACAGTAAACAAAACAAGTCAGGAGGCGCCCATTGTCTTCATCAGTCAATCCATCACGTATCTGAAGCACGTCAAAGACACGAGTAAGAGTGCTGATTAGCCACACCCTGTACTCGCGATAAAATTTGTACTTTTGAAAGGTTTGTTGGTCCTAAGCTCTTGCGCTTACTAAAGGAGACCGAAAAGGGTGAATGAGGCGCAGTTTTAAAGCAAATGAACATCTAACAAAGAAGAAGTTTGTCATAGAATGAGGAAATAATTAAGTTGTTAAGGTTTCAGTTCTAGCCTTTAAGTATAGTCTATTTCCTATAAGTAACTGGAAGAAACGGGAAAAAGTGTAACAAGGGAAGGTTTGGAGACAATAAGACTCAAACTGGGCATCCCTCAATGAGAAGCGACCGTGTTTCACAAACACATGATAGTTATCACTTCTGGCACCAGCAGGCAGAAGGTAATCACGGAGATGTGAAGCATATGGTTTCATTAAAAACAAAGTCGGAGGAGGACCAGTTGCCTTGTTTTGTAGAATGTACGTAATGATCACTTCTGAATAAAGACTGCAGTGTGTAAAATAGTCAGGTTTTCTGTTTATGTTATAAAACTTATATTATTTACATAATAATCTAAAATTATTTATGTAATAAATTGTAGCAATGTCTAAGTGTTGCCAGCATCCTACGAAAATATTTCGTGTACTTGAGCACATCTTTTCGGAAAATTTTACAATATGTCAGTGTTTGCGTCGTCTCGTCTCGTCGTAGCCGGCCGTAGTGGCCGAGCGGTTCTAGGCGCTACAGTCTCGAACCGCGCGACCGCTACGGTCGCAGGTTCGAATCCTGCCTCGGTCATGGATGTGTGTGATGTCCTTAGGTTAGTTAGGTTTAAGTAGTTCTAAGTTCTAGGGGCCTGATGACCTCAGAAGTTAAGTCCCATAGTGCTCAGAGGCATTTGAACCATTTTTCCGCTGCACTAGTTCCCAAAACAAACTGCTCCTGGACATAATTATGAATACTTTACAGTGACAGGAGCGGCTGATAAACCGCAGACTGCCCGACACATAGTGCAAGTGAGGAGCACATGGAAGACTGAGCTTAATGGCTGACTGTAAAGTGTGTTCAGACTGCTGGAACCCGCCTGAAAGCTTTCATCTGGGATGTCTGCAGTCCCTGCGCCCCGCACACTGTCCTCGGGAGGTCCTCTGGACGCCCGAGTGCCTCTGGCTGCCAGCACTGGACACTGTGTGCGGCCTCTGTGGTGGGCCGAGGCCGCGCCGGCTGAGTCCGCTCCCTCAGTGTGTAGCCGGACAACAGCTGGGGTGGAGCGCAGCCACCGTCCCACAGCTGTCTGACCAATAGGCAGAGCGGAAGCTGCGGTTTCACTCCCTGGTTCCGACTTTTGGGACGTGAAGCCTCGTGACACACAAAGTTTATATCTGTACATCGTAACTTGCGTTTCCGATCTTGTAAGGAAATTTATATACATGGGAAAGTACAACAATTTCTGCAATTTGGCATTTTGAATTTTATTTCTCGAACATTTCAAGGAAAAAATTTAAAGTTGTTAGCCATGTTAACGGAAGGAATACATTTCTTCGTGAAACTCCTGTGTCATAGCGCTGCGATAACATACCCATTAATTAAAAGTTCAATGAGAAATAGTGATTTTTGTTAAATGAAAATTTTCATTAATTACTGCGTGTTACAAATACTCTTTGGGCTACAGTTTTTTGCAACGCATTTTCTCCGCTAATTCTGAATATGCAGTAGAATCGCACTATTGCGCTGCAATTACCATCATAATGTGAACATATTTTAAGCTACATTATTTATTATTGCATACCAACATTTGTTTCTGTTGTTTGAAGCTAAATTATTACAGCACACATGCATTTGTTACTGTTATTTTCATGTACTGCTATACTGAAATATCTTCCTGTTAGAAAAATATTTAACTAGAGGCGTTTATTAGTGAAATCAGAAACCTATGATTGACATGTCAAGTTTTGTTGACAATTGTGATTAAGAATTTCGTAATATTTTATTGTTTTGTGATTGTATACAGTGTGCGTGCATACTAACAATGCCCTGTACGTGTGTTAATCACCCAAACTCTTTTCGTTATATCTGTGGAGAGAAATATAACCCCACTGAGAAAAAAAACCATACGATTTCTATTTTGGCTATAAAAAAGATCAGGGTACATCCTAGATCCCATACGTATGTTGTGCTTCATGAGTGACGCTTTTAAGTGGATGATTGGAAAGTGGATCTCATCACATGCGATTGTGCGTTCCCATGGTTTGCAGAGAACCACAGAACCACGTAACAGACTGCTACATCTGGATTACACAGTTCTCTGGAGTAACACCGAAGACGAGGCACACTGTCCAGTAATCAGATGATGCTTCAGCTAGAAGGCATGTGCCTCACAGTATAGATCAAACCTGCCCATTCCTCAAAGACCAGAAACAAGGAGTACAGTTATTGATGAGATTAAGGATAATGAATTTTGCGAGACTGAGCTACATTCTGGTACTGAAAGACAGTACCCATTTTTTCCGACACAAACATGTTGACGGAACATTCTGAATTAAACGATCTGGTTCGTGATGCTGACTTATCGAAAAAACAAGGTGAGATTGTAGCTTCAAGGTTGAAATGATACAATGTTCTGGATAAAAATGCAAGGGTAAATTTTTTTTGTAAAAGTCAACAAAAGTTTCTCTCCGAGCAAGATACCTTAGTGTGTTGTAATGATGTAGAGGGATTATTCGAAGTCATTGCGAATCCGCACAATCCCAATGAATAGCGACTTTTCATTGACTCTTCTAAGATTTGTTTCAAAGAAGCCCTTCTGCACAGTGGCAGCCAATATCCTTAGATCCCCGTTAGATATGCTGCATACATGAAGGAATCATACGACAACATGAAGCTTGTGCTGAACGGTATACAATGTGATAACAATGAATGGCATACGTATGGTGATAGTTCTTGGGTTACAATCGGGATATGCGAAGTTCTGTTGTTTCCTTTGTGAGTGGGACAGCATGGACAGAAAAAAACCACTACCTTCGCGAACAACGGCCATACAGAGAGGAAGTTTCACTGTTGGGACGAAAATTATAGTTAATCAACCACTTGCGAAATCGGAGAATATTTATCTTCCAAAAGTGCACATCAAACTGGGCTAGATCAAGAATTTCGTTAAGTGACGGTTGGGTCTGCAAAAGGTCAAAGGTTCTGAGTTCCTCAAAACCAAATTCCCTAGAATCAGTGACACCAAGATCAAGGAGACATTTTTATTGGTTCACAAATAATGGTACTAATGAATAGTATGAAGGTAGTCTCTGTTCCCGAAAGAACAGATACCATTGATGACTGTGCAGCTTGTCTAGAATGAAATGATAATTTAATCGAGACGCTAACTGCTAACAGGCGTTGATATACCTTATTGGGGATATGTTGAAAATGTGTGCCCCGACCGCGATTCGAACCCGGGGTGTCCTGCTTACATGGAAAGCGCTCTATCCATCTGAGCCACCAAGAGCAGGGGGCATAGTGCGTCTGTTCCACGTGAGAAGCACTTTCCCAACATGTCCACACCACTACATTCGTAGTGCGCCTAATAGATGTTTGCCAGTCAAACTCATTACTCGTGACAAATTAATCATGTCCCCAATGATGTACATCACCGCCGCCTGTTCGCAGCTAGGGTGTCGATTATCATTTCATATTAATGAATGACCCTGCGTTCGAACTAAGTGTGAATGAAGCTGAGGCAGCCGCATGGATATCCTCCCAAAGCGTTGTAAAAAATTTCCTGAGAAACCATAATGCTGATAACTATCAGAACTCCTTAATCACCTCATTGAGAAATACAGGAAACGTGGTTGTAGCACGACTTTAAAACTCTATTTCCTCCACACACCTTTAGACTCTTTTCTCCAACCTTGGCGTGTAAGTGATGAACTAGGTGTTCAAAAATGTACATTCCAGGCACTAAATAAAGATAAAATTTTGTCGAATTTAAATATATGTGTTTAAAAAGAATCTGTCCCATAGAAATAAAACTTGCTCGATTTGAAATCAGCAGACAATACACCATGTAAACGGACTTTGTTTCCGTACCCAATTCTACCGAAGCACAGATTGTAAATTAAAGTTACGCTATTTACAGAAAAAAAGGTCTGTAGAAAAAGTAAACACATTTTGTGTTCTGCTCTCCTGTTTGGTGGGATTTATCTACAAACGGCGCACCTGGCAGTCAGCCCACCAAATACGAGAGAAGCTGATATGCAAACACCTGCTATCGGAATTCCCCACATGTCGAAGTATTACGGGATTGTGCATTCTGCGTGCATAAGGACCCGTCAGGGGTGAATTTATGAGAATGGGTGCTGTCTCGCAGAGTTTGAAAGTGCGAGCAGCTGAAGGGTCAGCGCCTACAGGAGTCGCGGCCGCATCCGGCGTAAAAAATTGGGAGGGGTGGTGGAGAACGGGGCAGCAAGGCCGAGACCCGCAGAATTCTGAATTCAGAGGAAAAGAAATGCGTCGAAGAAAAGAAATCCCTGCCTGAGGTTCTGACTGCATTCTCGACATATCGCTCGAATGGAAGACCATCCCCTTGCATCACAATAGATACGTTGCAAATAGCAGACACAGATTAACAGATACAGTAGATATTCTCACAGTACGAAAAGTTATTGGGTACTGTATGTACGTCACTGTAGCAACGCTGTTACGAGAAAGTCGTACAATCTATCTTCACAAACATGTGCATAGGCAAGACAGTTTCCGAAATTAAGAACCAGTTACATCATACAGACGGAGAAAAATAGATAGCAACCAAAGTCACCTAATGAGCTCCGTAGGACTGTAGAACTGGATACTAATATTCTGAGCACGCTAAAGGGCTTATGGTAAATTGCATTCTGAGACCTAGTTACGGTGTACAGAAACGAGTAGTAACCTTGTTATGACTTTAAGGATATGCGGAATGACTTTGTTCTTTACTTTTCTCTTTGTTTGCAAAAAGAAAGCGCTCTGTAAATATATAGCAAGGCAATCATAATATCTACTATTAAGAGAAAAATCTCGTTCTATCCAGTTCCTAAATTTTGGGAGCAGGGGCTGTTCGCATGAGAAGCTAGAGTATATTTGAAGATACTCTAATCACAAAAATACTATAAATTGCTATGAACCTCACACGAAATTAAACCGGAGGAAAACAGTAAAGGAATTACGTTTCTTGGAAAAGGTCTGCAAAAATGTGTAACATCAATGTGGAATGCCACACACGGCACTGCAGTTTAACCCTGTTCTGGAGACCTGCTACAGTGTTTTTGGCTCCACCAACGAGCCCTTAGCGTGATCGCTGCAGGTGTTAAAGGGCGCCATGTTCTGGAGGCCTGCTCCAGAGTTTGGGGCACACCAGTGCAACGATGGCTGCTGCAGGGGTTTGTGGTGTGGTGAAACTCAAACATTTTACTAAGTGTTAAGGAGAAATTAAATAAATTTGGTCAATAAGACTAGCACCGACTACTCCTCAACCCAGGGACAGGCAGCAGGAACACGGAACTCCCACTCAGTTCCCCCCCCCCCTTTCCCCAAAATGGCTCCCTCCCCGTATGCTGCAGCGCCTCCAGTGGCAGTTATGTCTGTGCGGCTCGAGACTCTGCCAGCCTTGAGCTGTGCCTGCGGCATTTGTGGCTGCTATTGCTGCCCCCATCCAAAATTGCGAGTCTGACGGTCAGGATCCCACGACTGTCAGGCGAATACGGAAGCAGTGCATTCAGGATGTGCGTACTCAATGTGGTGCAAGATCTCAGTAGCCTCACGCCGTTAGCGTCCATGAGGAGAGTCACTGCTTGCTTGGCCATGCAGTATCCTAGATCTACCCCACATACGGGGATTCGAGAACAAGACGAGTACCCACATGGACAATGTGACCACGTCTGCAGCACTGAGCACTGTCATTACGGCGACCATTGTTTCAGCTTTCACTGACAGAACAATAGAGACAGGTACACTGATAATCGAATACCCAACAACAGCACAGTCTATAACTGTAGCACCATATTATCGTATTCGAAGAGTCAATGTTCTCTATACGGAAACAAATAGCATGTGTGTGTGCGTGCGCCAAGGATAATAAATATTGCCACACTGTATTTTTCATTTCCTTCCACAGGATGACTGTGCGATGATTTTAAGGACGTCCAGAGCTGCTGGGGAAGGGAAAATATATTAGTGTCAGGTATGGGATCGCAGTCCGGAAATGAACGAGCCGGAAGGTGTAAGCGAAAATTTTCATGACTTCCCTGTCAGTGGAATAAATGTTGCAGAACTTTTGTTGCTAAGGTGGTAGATCAGAAAACTCCCAAACTTGGTTATAAAGACCAAAACAACAAAAAAGTGTAGTAAACATTGTCTCTAGAATGCATACCTTAATAGCTATGAGCACCTAATCTTCGACAATGCGAGACACATCTCTTCCAATGAACATGCTCTTACAGTAAGCATTCATAGCCCATGTCTAGTGGACTTTTTCCATGTTTTATTCTGTATTACCTCCTCCAACATTATGGAAAGCAAAGACCTTGCGGTAGGTGTTTTTCACGGCATGGAAGATGAACAAGTGCACTTCTCAGTCCATCAGTTCCCACATCTGATTATTCACTCTAGGAAAAAACAACTGAACAACTGAACAACGAACATACGAAATACAACCACACTCATTGTGCAAACAGTGACACAATAGAAAGAAATCAAAAGTTTGGTGTTTTTCAATCTGAGGTAGGGGCAATATTTTCTGCCATACAGCGTCAAGTCCTAATTAGCATCACAGTACTCTGACATTCTGCATTCAGTGCAATGTCTGCGTGGGAATAGACAGACGGATTGTATAAGCCTGCTGAAGTTGAAGTTGTTACACCTGGTGACAGACCCTTGAGATAAACCGCACGCTGATACGCGCCACATCATTACGGTAACGCGAGGAGCATGTCCAAGGCATGGTGACGTCACGCAGCTTCCTGCAGACGAATAATGAAGGCTGGGCTGTGTCGCTGAGCACACTGCGACTCCAGAAGCTGCCGGTACGCCCCCTATGTTGTCTACAGCGACGAGCATCACTTGCCCGGAGACGCCCCTCCCTCACTCTACGGTGAGTCCTGTTCACTCTTGCGGTTTCTTCACATACTAAGTTCCCCGTTGTACTTAGTCGATAACTCCTCTTCCGACTTTGCAACGGTACGACACACAGACTAGTTGAATCCAGTTATCAAATGAACACAGTCTGACACAAAGTACAGGCAATGGCTGATACCTGGCTTGTACCTTCCGGCACCCACGGTAATACGTTTTGCGGCGGGGCGGAGTTCGTTTTTCCTTCGTATTGCTATCACATTCTCACAGTTCAGTGTACATTCCTGCTGCTCCTCGTTCCTTCGTTCTGTCGTAGCTGGTACTGTCTAGGTGGTGCAAAGCAGCGTTAAGGAAAATATCAGCCAATACTTACCAGAGAAACGCCGCGAAACTACTCAAAAATCGTTTCCTGTAAGTTTGATACATATCGGGCGGTCCGGGTTCTACCTTCATGAACCAAAATGTTTAAAGTCCTATTGACTTTTTATTTCCACTAAAACTCATGAAATTACTGTCAAAATCATGTTTACGTGTGCACTTACATTGTCTCTGCAAGTTTACAGTGGTAAAGGTGTGATACACATAGTCGTACAAAAGCAGCCAAAATTTTGCAAGTGATATGAGCTTGTTTCATTGCTGTTCTGTTGAGGATATTAATACTTCTCTGATAACAAGATTACTAGGTGCTCTCCTTGATACTCGTATTCATAATGAGGGATGTTTACGATTCATCACTTTTCACTGGTTGGTCATTTATTCTGATTCTTTGCTTTTATAGTCTTGATAATATTCACTAACATATAAACATTTTTTGTGCTGCTATTGTTTCCTATACACCAATTACTTAGTCTTACAAGAACTTCCCTACTAATTTCCTCTTGCACTGGTAGATTTTAGGAGATTATTTAGTATATCGTCTTCAAGCCTCTAGTGCTTGGTATGCTTTGAAGCGTGTTCATTAATGACAACAGAAACCTGTGGGCAGTTTTTGGTGACGTTCTCACAATTTACATTCGACGGATTCCAGTTTCACCTGCCTGTCTCTGGAGTAATCTCAGGATGTTGTAGACACAATTGGGACAGACCATCCACTTCAGTCTTTTGAACTGGGTAGGCATCCATAAATTATAGATATCCACAGCATTATCAATCATTATGCCTATAACATACTTGTCTGAGGTATTCGCGTTATGCGTTGCTTGATTTACTGCACCCTCGGTGTATTTCCCTTTCATGAGACGATTATACAGGAGTTCATGGCTTTTATCTGTCTATGATGGCTCAGTTGGCGGCATGGAGCGTTTTCCTGTACTCTGGCCGAGTATTTACCAAACGAATTGTGCTGTAAGACTGAACCCTCACAATAGCAAGGTGGGCAGGGATGGGGGTACTTCTGCCTGTCTGTAGCACGTGTGGTAATCCAGTCAGTTTCTCTATATTTTAAAATTTCGAAAAAGTATTTGTTGTTAATCAATTATATCAGATTCCATATATGTTTTTAATATTTCAATTCAGTTAACATAAAAATTTAAGTAACAGTAGTAGTCACTTTCCCCAATGAAAGTTGTAATCAGCATATCCATGTTATGGGCCTTACTTACCGTAAGTCTTCAAAAATTACGTTTAGAGTAAAAGTCAACAACGTTGAAAGAAACCTTGTGTTGGTTACAGAGTCAGTAGTATACATATCGAAGGTGGTTTGATATTGCTAACAATGTCTTGAATGGTATTTTCACATTTTGGATCCTAATTACATATAATTGCCTCTTCAAAAGCATGTTGCAGCTATAATTTAATTTTTTAGGAAGGACACAGTGCCTCCTTCACCCACCCAGCCCCCACCCATTGTAATGGACGTTACGTGAAATTCCTCGATATTTTTATGGCAAAGTTGTTTTGTATCTTTATCTTACCTGTAGTTTTACTTGAGATTTTGCAGATACTGCTTGCTCATACTTGCAAAGGAAATTCGCGGATGACGCTGTTAGATACGGTAAAATGTGGTTCACTAGCTGATGCAATACTTACGCCATAATTATCTCAACCTCTGTTGCTTTTCTTTTTTAATTTTATTACTGCCCAGGCCTATGTGCTTCTGGCCAAATCGAATCAAAACATTATTCACATGCTGCTGGAGTAGTTCAGAGCGAAGATAACTGTCATGTCTTCCGGCAACAGAGTCCTAATGTCTCCTGGTCCATCGTCAACATACATCTAGATCGTCTCAAAGTCGATAATAGAGTGGGTAATGGAACAGTGTTTGTTGAAAGTTTGTATGTGTAACACTATATGTCTTCTGCTACCATTTGGTCCTCGAAATGTAGCTCGCATTTTTCTGCTTTTGTTTGGTGTAACAGTTCTTTATATTCTCATTTGACTGTTACGATGGAAACTCGGCCTTGTTCGTCATTCTGTTTCCTCCGGGGTTCTATGGTAGTGCCTTGCCATCTGCTGTGCTGTCTATCTCTATGGGGTGAAACATCAGGGAATTTTGAAAACCATTGGCTACCACACAAATATTGGGATTGCCTTGTCGTGCGCTGTCTGTGACATTTGGATAAACTTGTCTGTGGCGTCAACATCAGTTCCGCTTTTTTGCAGTGGCTCTACATTGAATGCTCTGTTTAAATGTTCCCAATTCGCTTTACGTAGAAGGCATACTCGCTTGGGCTGTGTGTTAACGTCTGAGACACTAACTGCATCTCTTATTCTGAACTAAATGAGATAATGGCCACACCTTCCACTCTGCAGTATGGTCTCTGCGTGTTTAGTTTGCAAGGCTGATATTTATATTTGGTTCTGCACATGCGCGCCTTTCGAAAGGCAGGGGGTTGGGAGGCCTGTTGAAGACATGAAGGCCGAGTGTGCAGATGTCAAAACATTTACCAACTTTTGCTTGACACTGTTCTGCCTGTGGCTTGTACTAGTGTGCCATGCGAGGAGAAATGGCTGCTGAGTGTCGCCATTTTCCAGAGTCATCCACGATGGAACCCACCCAGGAGGTTGAGACCACAGCCGTGGACCTGGGCGCCCTTCTGGACGCAGGGGACGGCGCAGTCGTCACACTGGTGGCGCGCGGCACCCGTCTCGTGGTGCACAGGGCCGTGTTGGCCGAACGGAGTCCCGTGTTTGGCGGCATGTTTCGCCATGACACACTGGAAGCCAACACCGGTGAGGTCGCAGTCCCGGACGCGGAGGGCCCGGTGCTGCGCCAGCTGGTCGCCTACCTCTACACCCTCCAGGCCCCTCAGCTGTCCAGCCTGGCCCCCCAGCTGCTGGCAGCCGCTGATAAATACGGCGTGTCGGCCCTGAAGGCTCGGTGCGAGCAGCTCGTGGCCGCTCAGCTGTCCGTCGAGACTGCGGCGGCCACAGCTGTTCTGGCGATCAGGCACTCCTGCACCAGCCTCAGGCAGGCCGCCGTTAACTTCATCAAGGCCAACGCCTTCCAGGTTATGACCACACAGGGCTGGGCAGACGCAGTGCGCACTCAACCTGAAGATGTGGTCACACTGGGTCAGCTGCTGGCGGATCTTCCAGCAGAAGCCAGGTATGCATGTTACAAGCCACTTAACTGTGTTGCACATTTCCATATATTTTTGTGTTTGCGAGCTAATGATTATACTTGGTATAAGAGTGTTTTAGAGCATAGACACACCATACAGGAAAAAAATCACAACACCAAAAACCAGTTAATATAGAGCAATGAAATTTTGGGAACACATTTGTCTACGTAACGTACGTAACTGGTTTAGAGGACAGGTTAATGTAAGAGCCAGATTTTCCATTGGAAATGCGACATGCTGGCTCATTAATAAGCAGTGTAACCGCCAAAATGTCGAATGCAAGCATGCTAACGTTAATGCATTGTGTTGTACAATTACCAGATGTCAATTTGTGTGATGGAGTACGTTGCCTGGTGCACTTGGTTCGTCAATATGGGGACAGATAGTGCTGTATGTGGATGACACTGGAGTTGTCATCTAATAATGACCCATAAGTGCCCGATTGGAGATGGATACGGCCATCGAGCATATCAAAGCAACATGTCGACACTGTCGAGCATGCTGTATTACAACGGCTGTTGCTGGCCGAGCGTTATGCTGTTGAAGAACACCACCTGGAACGCTGTTCATGAATAGCAGCACAAAAGGTCGAATTACCAGACTGATGTGCATTTGCAGTCAGGGTGCATGGGATAATAATGACAGTGGTCCTGCTCTCATAGCAAATTGCACCCATGATCGTAACTCCAGTTGTAGGTCCAATGCTCCTAGCATGCAGACAGGTTGGTTGCGGGCCCTCAATTGACCTCCTCCTAACCAACTTCCAGCCATCACTGCCACCGAGGCAGAACCAGCTTCCATCAGAAAATGCGACAGACCTCCACCCTTCTCTCTGAGCTCTTTCATCACCCCACTGAAATCTCAAATGACGGTGGTTTGGGGTCAGTGGAATGCACGCTACAGGGAGTCTGGCTCAGAGGTCTCTCTTGATGTAAAAGATTTCTAACATTTCGTTGCGACACTGTGGTGCCGACTGCTGCTCAGGTTGTTGCTGCAGATGCAGTTCGATGATGGCATGTTTGTCCCAGTCAACTCGCTCTGTCTAGTCTTGAAGGTAACTAATGCTGACGATCGTTACACTACGCATTTAAACTAAACCTGATTTTCATCCTTACAGTGGAGCTACTAGCGCCATTCTTATTGGACTGTCCCAAAATCTGAACTGACATGATATTTCAGGTGTAGAAACACGCCTACAAACTTTCGTTTATGCCACACTTCTTGGTGCTGTAATTTCCTGTCTAAAAGTGTACATGTCTTAAAGTTTTCCTAAACTTCATGTATCAGCATCATTTAATACTATAACTGAACTTCGTTTAATTACAGGTAAGCTAGCTAATTAAAATCAAAGAATAGACAAATACTTCATAGCTTTATAAACTGCTTTGACATTACCTGCAGTCATCAGTTCCATTACATTCAATGTATGGAACAACCAGGCATTTAGATTCTGGTATCAATGCTCTAAATGAACGGTACATTGACTGTGGGCAGAGCAGAAACCATTGTAGTCGTGATTACAACTATGTGTTGTTCAAGACACAAGAAGACAGTGATGTTTACATTTTGCAGCCAGGTCATGGAAGTGTGCTGGCCTTTTTCTGTACAGGGTCACTGTTAACCTGTCGATGCAAAAGAGTCTTCATTGTTGTTTGTCTCTGCTGCTGCAGGCAAGGGGGTAAATATAGTGTCATGCTACATACAGGGAAGATGAAGATGAGGAGCAAGTCTGTCGCCCAATACTAGCTACTACATAACAGGCAAGCAACTACGTTATTATTTCTGATGTTACCACACAGTTAGATGTAGTAAAGCGAATGGTCAGAGTAACCACTACTCCCACATCACTACTACACATATGCATGTTGCTTCTTCCTCATTAGGTTCCTTGGTAGATGTATGTAATACAACCGTAGATTCCATAACGCAGTTCCCTTACTTTCCCCAGTCGAAGCGCTTGAGTTAGGTATAGATTTTAGGCAGTATTCTAGGCCCTAAGAAGTGTGTGGTTCCCATTCAAAGCACGAAGAGACTACTCGAGTAAAGAAGTTTACATAAGCAGATGTGGTGGAGGGCTTACTCCCTCTATATTCTGGACCCTCCTCACGCTACAAGAAGCCAGTCCTAAGACCAAAACTGCAGCATCGTATCCCTTATTCACGTTTCCCTCGTGTTTCTGTTTAGTTTTTCCTGAGGATACTTGTAGTAGCTAAGTACACTCCTGTCTACTACACACACTGGGAGGAGTTTCTATTGATCAAAATACTGTGTTGCTTCTTTGAGGAGTAGTCAACGGATCTCTGCTCGATTGTTCGTGCGTTGCTTGAACTTCTCAGTGTTACTAAAGAATTCTTCTGTGTTTCCGTCTACTGCGATCTTCCCTATGTCATCTGTTGTTCTTACTGAACTATATCCACACAAATTCAACACTGATGAAATGTTCAGATGCAAATATTATTTGTTACATACTGACTCATATTACAAATACTCCGTACAAACCTAGGACAACGTAAATCTCAAATGGTATAAATATTTATACCATAGTTAATGAGCTGCTTAATAAACTGCAACTTTTGTATTTGATATAACTCTTGTATTTGATATGTTGCCTAAGTAGCCTGACTGCTTTACAAAACTCAATTGAATGAGAAATATCTGACTCAATCTCACCTGTTCAATATTTTAAAAAGTATCGTAACACTAACTTATTAGCTTTAACTCTAGTTCTGTCTGCGTTATTCAAAGTAAAGTTTTGAAATAGTCTTGATAACTGAAATAGGAGCAATGTTGTAATTACTAACCAAAATCTTCTTTATTGCAACAGGTGTCGTGCACAACTGCATCTTATTTGTCCACTTGCTTATGATGACATCAATTTCCCACACAACTTCGTAGTTATGAAAGTAGCATGTCCCCAATGGGCTTCATGATGTGATGTGTAAACAGTGAAGGTTTGCGATGTGCTAATTCAAAGACACAGTGGTGTGTGTACATAGTATGGTACAACATTATATATGTATACGCCGCCTGCATGAGTGGCCTCGTTTCATTTTGAAACAGGAATCCCCCATTTTTATTGCATATACAGTGTCTACGCCAAAAAAATACGTATAGTTAGGGTCATTCCACGTCAAAACAACAAATAAAACCATCGTTTTCAACCTTACCCTCTTGGATTTAAATGAAATTATTTATGCCTATAGTACTCACAAATAATACCAAAAATTAATTTTTCACATTTTTCTGATAAAGAGTTACCGAGGAATGGATTTTTCAAAAATTGAAAACAAAATGACAAATTTTTTCCTCGCACAACAGTATTGTTTTCTTTATAACTCGTGTTCTAATTAAGCTACAACAATAAAATGTACTTCATTGGAAAGCTCTTTTAAAGAGCTTTTATGATACCAAACTTATAAGTGTGTGTGTGTGTGTGTGTGTGTATATATGTATATGTACGTGTGTGTGTGTGTGTGTGTGTGTGTGTATATGTGTGTATATGTACGTATGTGTGTGTGTGTGTGTGTGTGTGTGTGTGTGTGTGTGTGTGTGTGTGTGTGTATATGTACGTATGTGTGTGTGTGTGTGTGTGTGTGTGTGTGTGTATATGTACGTATGTGTGTGTGTGTGTGTGTGTGTGTGTGTGTGTGTATATGTACGTATGTGTGTGTGTGTGTGTGTGTGTGTGTGTGTGTGTGTGTGTATAAAAACAGTGAAGGTTTATATATTATGACTTACCAAATGGGAAAGCACTGGTAGATAGGCACAATAACAAACACAATGCGCACGCACGCACAAAATTTCGAGCTTTCGCAACCCCCAGTTGCTTCGTCAGGAAAGAGGGAAGGAGAGGGAAAGATGAAAGGATGTGGGTTTTAGGGGAGAGGGTAAGGAGTCATTCCAATCCCGGGAGTGGAAAGACTTACCTTAGGGGGGGAAAAAAGGACAGGTATGCACTCGCGCGCGGGCATCCAACTTCAAAAACATTTTTTAAAATTAGTTTGTTCACTTGATAAATATAAAATGCGTAGAATTTCAGCTTTGTGCTGTAATCCATTTAATAAAAAGGGCCACAATAACCACAAGAAAAACTTACAGCCTGTTTCACAATAGATGATAGCAAGAAAACCTTTCTTAACTTTAAACCAAAAAGTGAGACAACTGCCGTAAAAGAATTGCATGAGTAGAAATCTGTGATACGTATAGCACATAAAATGATGATGATCTACTGTATTGTCGTGAAGTGAAAAGGTTTTATGTGATAGTGACATAGAAGACGTTGCAGCAAGTGAGGCCTTAGAAAGATTGAATGCTTCTTTACAGTCCATTGGTGAATCGCCAATTAAGAAGAAACGGGTTTGTGCAGCAAAATATCCTAAGGAAAAACTAATTAACTTCAACAATTCAAACAAAGGTATTATTGCTTTCTTCCAAAATGGAGGTACATAATCATGCAGAATCTGAGATGTTCAGTCAGCTAAAAGATAAATTTCGTACATGTACATCTCGAAGTAAACAGATGAAAATTCTTACCATTTTACCTAAAAGCTGTAGTGTTATGAAGCTTCAAGATGAATTTAACGTAACAAATTTATGGGTAAAAGATTTGGTGAAGGCCAAAGGAATTTTGTCTCCACCAACCCAAAACCTGGCAAGACTCTTGATCAAACTACTACTGATTTTGTTAGAAACTTCTATTGTTCTGATGAGATAAGCAGGGCAATGTCTGGAAAAAGATTTTGTGCTTGTGAGAGATAACGGAGAAAAACAGCAAGTACAAATATGGCTAGTTTCAAGTAATTTGAAAGAAATTTACGCGAACTTCACAGACAACCATCCAGAGCTCCACATTGGATTTTCAAAGTTTGCAGACGTACATTCCAAAAATTGTGTTTTGACTGGAAGTAGTGGTACAGAGAGAGAGAGAGAGAGAGAGAGAGAGAGAGAGAGAGAGAGAGAGAGAGAGAGAGAGAGAGATCGCTTACACGACATTCATTTGCAGCTAGTCAACAATGAACCTTCCAAAATAAACTGAGAAATGAACTTAAAGAAGGCGAGGTGTTCGTGATCTGTGACTTTTCTGAGAATTACTCCTTTGTCATCCAGGACGAAGTTAAAGGCTATCACTGGACAAACATGGAAGCAACGATTCATCCCATTGTTGCTTATTACAAGGATGGGAACGAACTTGAGCACACAAGTCTTGTAATGATACCAGAATGCGTAACACATGACACTGTTGCTGTGCATTTGTTCCAATCATACTTGGACTTCCTGACTGTTAAATTCAGAAGAAAACCAAGAAAAGTATATTATCTCTCTGATGGAGCAGCAGCTCACTATAAAAATAGGCCACCATGAAGATTTCTAGACTGAAGCTGAATGGCATTTTTCAGCCACCTCGCATGGGAAGGGAGCTAGTGATAGTGTTGATGGAACAGTTAAAAGACTTGCAGCTCAGGGGTGCAACGGCCATACAGTGATCAAATAATGACGCCAAAACAACCTTACATGTTTACCAAGGATAACATACAAGGAATGAACTTAAAGTATGCTGCTAAAGGTTACAAAGATGAAGAAATGAAAGTTATGGAGAGATTTGAGAAATGCTGCAAAATTGTAGGGACACAAAAACTTCACACTTTAATTCCTTTTAGCAAGGACAAAATAATAACAAAGGTGTATTCAAACTCTGATAGTAAAATTGAAATGGTGACAGTTTCTGACAGTGATAAAATACCGTTCCAAGACTTAAAAGGATCTGTTGCTTGTGACTATAATGGACACTGGTGGTTAACCTGTGTATGTGAAAAAATCAGGAGAAGGATGAAATCAGTTTCTTTCATCCACATGGACCGTCACCATCTTTTACATTTCCAAGTCATTCATTCCATAAGCAGTAGGGAAGCAGTGGCAATCGTGAACCCTCAAACTGCTGCTGTGCGAACATACAAGTTATCCAGTGCAGAAATGTTGATGTGCAACAGACTGATCAGTTCAAGTGCACTAATAGGATGCCTATTTGTAAATAATAGTAATTGCTAATTGAATTTAGGTGTGATCTCGGGTATTCATCCTTCTGTGTTTTTTATTTTATTTTTTTAAAGTTTTCATTTTGTATTTATTAATTACAGAAGCATGAAACATGTTCTTTTTCAATTATAAGTTATTTTTAATTTCCACATTTTACAACAACATACAGCTGGTGAGAAGTCGGCCTAATATCTGAAATAAATTAGTTTTTACGAATTTTAAAATCACCATCCTTAATGTAAAATTGCTTTTGATAGTGATCCCATGCTCATCCCAAGTTGAAACTTTTAGAATATGTACATGTAAAATGCATCTGTCACATTTTTTGACAATTTTAAAAATAGTTTTTCAAAATTCGGTTAATTCAACAATGTTTTTTAACAATTTGTGTATATATATTAAACTAATGTTTGGTATCATATAAAAGCTCTTTAAAAGAGCTTTCCAATGAATTAAATTTTATTGTTCTAGCTTAATTGGAACACGAGCTGTAAAGAAAACAACATTGTTGTGCGAGTAAAAAATTTGTCATCTTTTCAATTTTTAAAGGTCCATTACTCGGTAACTTTTCGTCAGAAAAATGTGAAAAAATTAATTTGTCATGATTTGAGTAATATATGCATACTTCATTTCAAAAAAAATCTAAGAGGGTCAGGTTGTAGCACTTGATTTGACATGGAATTCCCTGTTAACGAAACCATTGATTTCCATACATGGTAATTGGCGCTGTAATAGTTGAATTCGAAGAGTTCGTCTGTGCAATTAAGAACCGACATATTTCATTCTAGATTTCATTGAAGACGTAAATTTTTGTATCTTAAAGGTCAATATTCATGTTCGAAATTTAGAGCTGCAAATTTGACTGTACACAGCAGTGTGGTTAGCCGTTTCTATGTCTGGCTATAAACTACGTGTAGCATGATCGAGGTACAATGACGAGGATGGAATAGCTTTGTGTTCCCATCAGGATGCTTCATTTCAGTGAGTCTCCTAGCCTCTCACCATGGGGGTGCTCGATTTTGGTGAGCATTTGTGGCACGTACACCTACCACTATCACATCTTGGACATTATAGCTTATTACAGTGGTTGTGGTTTGTATTCTGCTGGTAGCCATGTAGTGGTAAGTGCGAGAGTTACGTCAGTTAGATGGAAACACAAACCGGAATGACCCATCTTAATAGTGGGATTCCAGGGTGGCGACCGAAATCACTTTCGGATGGTTTGGTGAGTCACCACAGTCAACCCCACAGGAAATTTAAAACTATATTACCATACAGGTAGCTTTTACCATACACGTAGCTTATTTGTCAGATACGTCAATGTCTAGCAATAACATTTGTTTTGTACAACACATTTGCAACGATGTTGTAACGAGTGAAATTAATATCAATCGTTACAAAACAAAACATAGAATCAAATAGATCGATTCTTGAGTGAAAAAGCAGGCGCACTTGATATTTGTTAATTACACGAATGGGAAAGAATGGTTTGGTAAATTCTGTGCACTTTCTTTACCTCAATTGCCTTCACCACTCTGTTCGGAGGGTGCTTGTCGCCTCACTATCATGTGGGCCTCCTACAGCCTGGTCTGTAACACATGAGCTACCAGAATCATTTGACCCCCCAGGAGGTCCACAACTCTTTCGTGGATACGTGTGTAGCGAGCACGGGACCCCGAGCTATTGTGGCCTTCCTTCCCATACGGGCTGCATACCTTCCCTTTCCGCATCCTTCCCCATCCCCCATCTTCGCCACTCCCCCCCCCCCCCCTCACTTATGGCTCTTTCCTTCACTTTATCCCCCTCTGGGAGTATGGTTTGTGCCTACGTCCGGAGACGGACGCTCGAAACTGTTACCAATTCCTTGCTTTCTACGCTTGCAAGTCTTCGTTCTTCCTCTGTCCTTCTCTTTTCCTTACTTCTTCTCTTTGCCCTTTTCTCCGCTGCGGCGTTTGAGACCCCTCTTCTTTCCTTTCCCTTTCTCTTTTTTCCTCCCTGTGCGTGTCTGAAGGCCGACCCACGCACTTCCATGCGTAGCCGGTGACGGGGTAACGCGTAATTCCCCGCCCCGGGTAGACAGGTAGGACACATACGTACCCCCTGGTAACGGCCAGGCCTAGGTAGGGGTGATTACCCGAGCTGATACCTTCCGAAAGTGCCGACTGGTCGCTCCGTCCGTTTGTCGGGAGGTGTGACATGAGGTGTGAACAATCACCTCAGGCGGGAGTGCCTTCAGAGAGGGCCCCCACAAGGGAGGAGCGCGCCATCGGAGACGCCGGTAATCATGGGGGACTCTTCCGCAATGGTTTCCTCACCTTCCACTATGTCTGCTCACAAGCGTAAGTTCACTGAGTATCAGCCACAGACAGTTCTTCCATCGTTGCAACAGTTCCTTGTTGTTTCTCGGTCTGACGAAGGTCACGACTTCTCCACGGTCAACCCTTTCATTATTCAGAAAGGTGTCGACGCAATTGCAGGTCCTGTAAAGTCTTGTTCCATATTACGGAATGGCACCTTGTTGTTAGAAACAGTGCCCTCCAAGCACAAAAATTGCTGCGTACTTCACTGCTCCACACCTTCCCTGTCCGGGTTGAACCGCACGGCACTTTAAATTCCTCGCGTGGAGTCGTTTATACACGCTCCCTCGATGGATTGTCTGACGAAGAAATTCAGCATTACCTGTCTGACCAGGGCGTAACGGCTGTTCATAGAGTTATGAAAAGGGTTGACACGAACATCATTCCAACCCGCACTGTCTTCTTGACATTTGACAAAGTTCAACTCCCATCGAAAATCAAAGCAGGCTATGAGATAATTTCCGTTCGCCCTTACGTCCCAAACCCTACGCGTTGCTATCGGTGTCAGCGGTTCAATCACACCAGCCAGTCCTGCTCCAATCTGGCCAAATGTGTTACGTGTGGCAAGGATGCCCATGATGGTGCTTGTCCACCTCCATCCCCACGCTGCATCAATTGTATGGGTGACCACGCTGCTTCCTCTCGAGATTGCCCCATTTATATAGACGAAAAACTCATCCAGGAAATCAGAGTGAAGGAAAAGGTGTCGACCTTTGCTGCTCGGAAGTTATTCGCCAGTCGAAAGCCCACTGTGCCTCACAGGTAAATACAGCACTGTCCTTGCTTCTCCTTGGCCAACAAAGGAGGCGGCCACGCAGACTAAAGACTTCACCTTTAGTACCACGGTCGTCAGGTCGGCCAGCGCAAAGATGGCCCGTTCAACCTCACCACTTTCGCCTGCCCACTGTATGGCTCACCCTTCATCGGGTTCTGCTAAATCTCGAGCCCAGAAGTCAGACACAAAGACTTCGAAAAAAAGAGCATACTCGTGAAGATTTTTTACGTACCCCAACTTCACAACCATCGGTTCCTCCTTCATCTAAACATCATATTTCCAAGAAGGCTAATAAGAAACCCAGTTCATCTCCTCCTCCGCCAAGGCGTGTCCCATCTACAGCACCACCTGGCGGAAATCGCCCTCGGCTGTCTTCGCTGTAGCCGAGGCGCACTGCTGGCGGCCGATCAACCGGTTGTTGGTCAGCTTCCACCCCCCTATTTGCTGGTTGGGGACTTCAATGCCCACCACCCGCTTTGGGGATCTCCACATCCTTGTCCACGTGGCTCACTATTGCTAGACGTCTTCCACCAAGCGGATCTAGTTTGCCTCAACACTGGGGTCCCTACATTTTTGTCTGCCTCCACGACAAATTTATCTCATTTGGACCTTACGGTCGGTACTGTTCCGCTAGATCGGCGCTTCGAATGGTTCGCCCTTGATGATACACACTCGGGTGACCACTTTCCATGTGTCCTTAGACTGCAGCCTCAACTGCCATATATGCGCCCGCGACGCTGGAAGTTTGCCCAAGCCGATTGGATACTTTATTCGTCTCTCGCGACGTTCGATGACCGTCACTTTCCCAGCGTCGACGATGAGGTCACACAAATTACCGACGTTATTCTTACAGCTGCGGAACGTTCAATACCACGCACCTCCGAATTGCCCCGGCGCCCCCCAGTTCCATGGTGGAACGAGGCATGCCGTGACGCAATACGTGCGCGGCGACGTGCTCTTCGCGTTTTCCGCCAATATCCTACTTTGGCCAACTGTATCCGCTATAAGCAGTTCCGTGCGCGATGCCGTCGTGTCATCCGCGATAGCAAGAAGGCAAGCTGGAAATTCTTTATTAGCTCATTTAACACCTTCACTCCCTCCTCGGAAGTTTGGAGTCGGCTTCGACGGTTCTCCGGCGCGCCTAGTTTCTCCCCAGTCTCTGGGCTCACTGTCGCGCATGACACATTAGTGGACCCCGTCGCTATTTCTAACTCATTGGGTCAGCACTTTGCTGAGATTTCGAGCTCTTCAAATTACCCGCCAGCGTTTCTCCCGAAGAAACGTGCAGCGGAAGTGTGACATCTTGCTTTCTCCTCTCAAAATCGCGAAAGCTACAATACTGTTTTCTCCATGCGGGAACTCCAACATGCCCTCTCTTCTTCTCGCTCCTCCGCCCCAGGACCGGATGGTATCCATGTCCAAATGTTGCTGCGTTTATCAACCCATAGTCTGCGTTACCTCCTTCGCCTTTATAATCGAATTTGGACCGACAGTACTTTCCCCAGACGATGGCGGGATGCAATCGTCGTTCCTGTTCCGAAACCTGGAAAGGACAAACGTCTCCCCTCTAGCTATCGCCCCATTTCTCTCACGAGTAGTGTCTGTAAGGTTTTGGAGCGTATGGTGAATTACCGTTTAGCTTTGTGGCTGGAATCCCGCTGTCTTTTAACACCTGCCCAATGCGGATTCCGAAACCATCGTTCTGCAGTTGACCATCTTGTTGCTCTCTCAACTTATATCATGAACAATTTTCTCCGGAAACGCCAAACAGTAGCAATATTTTTTGATCTGGAGAGAGCATACGATACCCGAGTGTTGTACTGTTCGCCATTGCCATAAATCCAATTATGGATTGTCTCCTTCCTGATGTCTCGGGCTCCCTCTTTGTGGACGATTTTGCGATCTACTACAGCTCTCAACGGACCAGCCTTCTTGAACGACGTCTTCAAGGTTGTCTCGATCGCCTCCACTCTTGGAGCATCGAAACCGGCTTCCGTTTTTCTCCCAGTAAGACCGTTTGTGTTAATTTTTGGCGACGTAAGGAGTTTCTTCCACCCTCCTTACACCTAGGTCCTGTCAACCTTCCGTTTTCAAACGTCGCTAAATTCTTGGGTCTTATGTTTGACAGAAAACTGTGCTGGTCCTCCCACGTTTCCTATCTTTCGGCTCGCTGTCTGCGATCCCTCAACACCCTCCGTGTCCTGAATGGTACCTCCTGGGGAGCGGACAGAGTGGTCCTTCTCCGCCTCTATCGCGCCTTAGTGCGCTCGAAATTGGACCATGGAAGCATAGTCTACTCCTCTGCTCGGCCGTCTATTCTTCGGCGTCTCGACTCTATCCACCACCGTGGATTACGTTTAGTGTCTGGAGCTTTTTACAGCCTGTATGCTGAGACTGCTGAACCTCCGCTGTCCAATCGGCGAGCAGTCCTTCTGAGTCGTTATGCTAGCCATCTGTCTTCCATGCCTGCTAATCCAGCCCATGACTTTTTTTTCGACGCCTCCTTTGATGTAGGGTATGCAGGCCGCCCCTCTTCCCTACTACCACCGGGAGTCCGCTTCCGTCAACTGCTCCATTCTCTTTCCTTCCGCTTTCCTAAAACCTTCTTGACAACTTGGGGCACAGCACCGCCTTCGCTCCGTGCCCGGATCTGCCTGCTCAGTGACCTTTGTCGATTTCCCAAGGATGGTACCCCCTTCACTTGTTTATCGTCGGGCATTTGCTGCTCTATGTGCACAAATGAAGGAAGCCACATTTATTTACACCGACGGCTCGAAAACATCGTTAGGTGTAGGGAGTGCCTATATTGTTGACGACACCCAAAATCCCTTTCGGCTTCCCGACCAGTGTTCGGTTTATACTGCAGAGCTTTACGCTGTTCTCCAGGCTGTCCACTACATCCGCCGCCATCAGCGGATACAATACGTTATCTGCTCAGATTCTCTCAGCTCTCTCCTCAGTCTCCAAGCTCTTTATCCTGTGCACTCTCTGGTCCACCGGATTCAGGACTGTCTGCGCTTGCTCCACCTGGGGGGGTGTCTCGGTGGCGTTCCTCTGGCTCCTGGGACACGTTGGTATCTGTGGAAATGAGGCGGCCGATATTGCAGCCAAGGCTGCAGTCTCTCTTCTTCGGCCAGCTATCCAATCGATTCCCTTCGCCGATCTATGGAGCGTTTTATGTCGTCGTGTTGTTCATTTATGGCACGCGCATTGGTCGACACTTCCCCATAATAAATTGCGGGACTTGAAAGCTCTTCCTTGTGCTTGGACCTCTTCCTCCCGAACGCGTCGTCGGGAGGAGGTAATTTTCAGTAGACTCCGGATAGGGCACTGTCTTTTTATCCATCGACATCTTTTAAGCGGCGATCCTCCCACACTCTGTCCCCACTGCTCTCAGCTGTGGACAGTAAGACACCTTTTAATTGAGTGCCCCTATTTTAATCCGTTACGCTCCCGTCTACAGCTATCGCCTGATTTATCGTCGATTTTAGCAGATGACACGCGCTCAGCCGATCGCATTCTCGATTTTATTGGTGCCAGTGAAATGACGTCAGTCATTTAAAGCTTTTTTTGGGGCCAACCAACCCCTTTCTGTCGTGGATTTTTAAGCCTTCCTTCTGCTTTTAGTTTCTCCAATTTTATGACTTTCGTTCCCATTGCTGCTGGTATCCATTTTCGGTTTTTTACTGTTTCCTAAGTCACGGACTGGGCGCTAATGACCATAGCAGTTTTGCGCCCTAAAACAAAAAAAAACAATCATTTGATTAAAAGAATACAACAAGTACATTCAAGGGTTATTGCTGTTGCAATTTCCGTGTGATTCTTGTTGTGTATTCTATTTTCGTATTACTCTAGCAAAACCGAAGTCTTCCTATGTACATTTCATTTGTACTATCTTTTGTTGTTTGTTATGCAAAGCTACAGGTCTGAGGAACTCAGGAGAAGCAGTGTGTAAACTGGTTAGATCGAGTGTAAGGTAATCATCATAGCAGACCTACTATTGTCATTGACAGTGTGTGTTCTGTTGTTTGTGTGAAGACGAACCCCCAGCAGCAATGCATGTAGTATGCTGTCGTCTGGCCTCATAAGTGGACAGAGAGTACGACACCCTGCCTGTCGGTCTTTGCAGCGCGCCGGCGTCTGCAGATGGCAGTGGGCCGCAGGGAGACCGCGGCCGCACCCCTGCCACTGCTGCGCCGCCCACGGCTGCCCGCACCGCTCCTCCGCCAGATGACTCTGCCGTCTCTCGCCTGCGGTGAGTTCCGCCACTACACAGTGCGACTTGTCGGGGCATCAACCAAGGGTTGGGTGCAAGGAAATCGAATAGTGCTGTAGTGCATATTTGGTAACACAGAGGCTATAGTTATAGAGATAATTTATTCCTTTTATAAATTCTGGTGGCGAATAGCCATGGATTAAGGGATTCCTTACATCCCTCTCTGGGTTCCCGGGATCAGTTGTATTTAGTTTAGGAATCAAGATATCATTCACTGCAGTTATAAGGGAAAGATGTAATAAAACAAAATCCTTTTCTATAGGTACTGAATATACTGACGCATTGGATGCGATTTCTTC
This sequence comes from Schistocerca nitens, assembly GCF_023898315.1. Taxonomy (NCBI): domain Eukaryota; kingdom Metazoa; phylum Arthropoda; class Insecta; order Orthoptera; family Acrididae; genus Schistocerca; species Schistocerca nitens. The sequence continues at coordinate 505,673,251 of NC_064622.1, forward strand.
TCTCGGCTGATAATGAATCGTTTAGCAAATAGGTAAGACTGAAGGTGCTGATGCATTGAAACTCCTATACACTTCCATTTTATGCCAATAAACAATGTAGAAAATAATTCTTTGGTGATACTGAAACAGAAATGATGAAGGAATCGTAAGCAGGAAAAAGGAAACCAAAATAAAATGCAGCAGAATAAGGATATGGAGTGTTTAGATTTTGTGTATGTAGGTTTAAGTGACTTTTCTGAGACTACTTGGCCCTGAAAGCTTAAGCCCTGCTGGGCTTGGAATTCGTGTATTGCTCTCCTTAACAGACGACCACGCTTGGCTGAAACTTCCAATCTCTCTTCTATTGTGTTGGTGAATAATTTCGTAGCCTTTTCCATATGTTAATTAAACACAACACAACAGAGGCTTTAGTCATCACTAACACGTTCTCCTTCACTACACACGACAGTCTGTCAACACTGGAGCAACTTTTCGATCATGTGGATATGAGTCGAATAACTCAATGAGCCAAATTCTGAGTGCATGTTCATCCAGCAAACAAGTTCCTTCAAGATTTCTCCATACAGAGCGCAGAAGGTGAAAATCTGGGTGCGCGAGATCAGGTGCGTTTGACAGTCTAGCAGAATGCGGGCGGGCGTTATCGTGGAGCAGTATCACTTTACACAATCTTCCTGGCTGTTGTTCTCGGATTGCATCTACAAGACATCTCAGTTGCTGGCAATAAATGTCAACAGTGGCGGTTACACTTGGGACAAGCAGTTCCAGTACACCAAACCAGTAATGATACAGAATAGGAATGGTCGGTGTTTTTCGCGAGCCAATGGATAACGGGCAAGCAGAGGCACATATATGGCCAGCCACTGCATTTTATGTTTCTGCCTTGGAACATGCAACAGAATCGTCTTGGGTCCACCTTCAAATTCCGCTTCTATCAATTTCCTCAATAGTGTTCTGCAAACAGAACGTTTTATTCTGTCCATGTATTCCAACGTCAGATCAGGACACATGTATGGAATACATTTAGTTTGGATTTATTAATGGCTTTCAGGAGCAAACCATGCAACCATCCTCAGACGACAACGAACAACACTAACCTATTACATCTTATTAAACTGGATTTAACTCAATGATCGAATATAGGAAAAGAGAATTTCTTATCTTATAGTACACTAAATATGTTATATTTCTTTTCCTGTATTCTTATTTGACCCTCTGTTACAAAACTGTAGAGGAACTATACATTTCTGTGCCTTCTGTTGCTAGAAGGATCTTAATGTTTGTAGACAGAGAACCTCACATACCGTAATAGTTTCTCAAATTATTGATACCTTTCGTAGCACCTGAGGAACATGTGATAACCACCTTCTTAACTTCCACATTCACATGACGATGATTTGACCATGTTCAGGTAGTAGAGATTTGGCGGAATGTCCCATGACTGAAACAAAGTCGTGCCAATTTTACTATAAAGTGAGGTGACAAAAGTCATGGGATAGCGACATGCACATAAACAGATGGCGGTAGTATCACGAGTGTTGGGACAAGGGGCACAGGTCACTCTGCATTGTTCCCAGATGTATCCAAGATAGCGGCGAAGACGTCATCCAAGATGGCGTTGTGTGCACTTGGCAACAGCGCATGACGTCATCCAAAATGGCGGGAAGTTTGAATTTTCTTGGGAAGGAGCCACGCGCCCCCTAAGCAAAGAAAATCGCTTGAAGATAGGCCACTTGATCTACCACAAATATGTCATCTGACCGCTACTTCCTCGGATGAACTGGCGCCAAGTTTGAATTTATGCGGTAAACAAAAATCACTTGGGATTTCGCTGTTAATCT